>NC_142584.1:67464231-68068606 GCF_965207765.1 Zootoca vivipara | reverse complement strand
CTGACCTGCCATAGTCCTAAAATGCCAGTGTATGCTACGATGGGCTGCAACAATCCCAAATGAATAAATACGTGCAACCCTCCAAATTAGAAAACAAAAAGAAAGGGACAAATTCAAGTTGAATATCCTATAGTCTCTTTTACGGATTACATATCGGCAACCCTCCCTGTCTTTTTATAGAATGTATAAAACAGCTGGTATGTTGTTTCTCATCTGCCAAAATCCATATTTAAGGAACATTCTAGCCAGCTTTCTTATATTTTAAAATCCTTGAAGCCCATCACCAACAATGCAAAGCTCCTGCACTGGGAACTAGAAGTATAATTATAAAGCCATACTGTCAATTGTGGACTTGCTGAGGAGCTGGAGAAAGCTTTTGACCTTGCCGAGTGGACCTTGCCGTTTTCAATGGCAGATAGCAGGGTAACAGCTCAGGAGTCAGCGTCCTATTAGATAATCTAAACCGAGCAATAATCTTCTTAAAAGAAAAGATAAGTGGACATAACAATCTACATGCTCAATAATACCTAACTGAGCACAAGACTATTGAAATTCCCAGGAGTATATGCAGTAGAGGCTTGTGGGGCGGCATGCACAGGGCAAAGTGGCTTACTGGCTTTGCAACAATGCATATTGCTCCCGAGTCTCAAGAGGGAGAGGGTCAAGGAAGCGGGGAGCTCAGCACAGCACGGGCACAGCAGTGGGGCCAAGTTGATGTTGCTACCACTGCACCCACACTCTGCTAAGCTTCCTTGCCCCTCCCCTTCATGATAACCACCCCCTGTCACCCCACTGGCCACTACTGGGAATAGGACGGTCAATGTTAGTATGGTGGAAAAGATGTGTCTTTAGTCTGATTCAGAACGGCTCTTACTGTATTCTTATGTTTGTCAAGGCCAGGTTTTTTGTTTTTAAACCAATTATTTAACGTATATACCTTCTTACCCTAATGCATTTCATCCCCTATTTATTATGCATCTGCTGTTACAGGAAATGCTTAGAAGTCTAAGCCGCAGATTTACCATTTATTACACCACATGCTGTAAAAGCAGAAAACGAACAGTCACAGAAGATTCATAAAACTGGTTTGTCCTGAGGTGACTTCATCTGATGATGATGATGATGAATCATTCCCTTTGCTGAAAAGCCATCCTCCCTTAGAGGACACTCACATCTGGCTTAAAGCTGGGGGAATTCTCGTTCAAGAAGAAATCTCACCCTACCACTAGCAAGATGAGCAATTATAAAACACTGCAGTAGAAAACACTGAATTGCAGCTCTCTGAGACTCTGATCACACATTCCCCCCACCACCAATGGTTTAATGCAGGTTGGGAAGCTTCCCAGGTATTTCTGGACTCCAGCAATACTCCCTTTGTCCCAGCCAGCATATCCAATGGTCAGGGTTGATGGGAGTTGTAGTCCAGCAACATTATCATTCAATTTAGACCATCCAATATGGAGCTGGTCCCTTGAGCTGTTACCCTACCACCTACTATCTACTGTTGACCTTGCTGAGTGGATCTTGTCATCTTCGGTGGTAGATGGTAAGCAGTAGCCAACCAGATGCCCACAGGAAGCCTGCAAGCAAGACCTGAGCACAAGAGCCCTCTCCCGTCCTGCAGTTTCCAGCAACTGGTATTCAGAAGCGTTACTGCCTCCAACCATGGAGCCAGAACATAGCCATCATTGCTACTAACCCTTGATAGCCTTGTCCTCCATGAATTTGTCTAATCCTCTTTGAAAGCCATCCAAGTTGGATGGGACCGTGGGAGCGACTTTCATGGCTTAGCTATGCACTGCTTGAAGAAATAGTTTCTTTGATCAGTTCTGAAACTTCCAGCATTCTGCTTCATTGGATGTCCACGAGTTCAAGTGTCATTTTTTTGGGGGGGGGGACTCATCTCCATCCACTTTCTCTGTTCCCTGCATAATTTTATAAACTTCTTTTTTCAATATTTTATTTTCAAGTTTTCAAATTTTATAATAACAATATTTTATAAATTCAATACTTATCCAGAAATACAATATGAACTCTCCCCCGCCCTGCCCTGCCCTGCCCCTGGTTTCCAATCCCCCCCCTACAAAAAAAATTTTTATTGCATCTAATTACATTTCTCCAAACTATTTATTTTCCCTCTTGTTTATCTTAATTTTCCATTATATCCTTTCATAAATGTTATATCAAGCCTGCTAATGTTTTAATATATTTACAGTGGTCTTTTAAATAATTAATGAATATAATTTTATAAACTTCTAACCCTGACACATTAACCCTGAGCATTGCTCAGTCACAACACCAAAGTTATGGGGGAAATAGCCACCCTTTTGATAAAATTTGCTTCGTTCACATCAAGATCTCCTCTGTCACCTCCCTGATACTAGCCTCATTTAATCTGTTGTTTATGAACTATGCATCATAATATTTCAGGGTGCCACTCACTGATCTGCTTAGAACCATCTCTGCTCATACCCACAGGTGAGTCAGTGGATAGGGGAAAGCCAGGCTCACATTTCAAGAAAGTTCTGAAGCTCACTGAGGACCCGAGGTCACATCCCCCACATATATAAGGCACATTTATACCACTATAACAGTCATGGCTTTCCCCAAAGAATGTTAGCCCACTGCACAGGTTGGTTGTGGGGATAAAACATCACTTTGAGACCCTTGGGGGAAGAGCAAGATATGAATGAAGATATTGTACCTATGGGCTGGCATACCCCCAAAGTGTCTCTGAGTTGGATGGCCTATCTAGATAATGATTTTTGCTGATTAGTAAATGAACAGCTGGTGCAGGTATTGTGGCAAATCGCTTCCTTAGTACTCAAGCAAAATGGGGCTTCTTCCCTATGGTACTTTTAACCATGGTGTGGAATATGCTTATGTGAGCATCTGGAGCACCTCTGGCATGATGTCTGTGACATCACAGGCCATAAGTGACACAAATCAGACCTCACCTGGAGTATTGTGTCCAGTTCTGGGCACCACAGTTCAAGAAGGATACTGATAAGCTGGAACGTGTCCAGAAGAGGGCAACCAAAATGGTCAAAGGCCTGGAAACGATGCCTTCTGAGGAACGGCTTAGGGAGCTGGGTATGTTTAGCCTGGAGAAGAGAAGGTTAAGGGGTGATATGATAACCATGTTCAAATATATAAAAGGATGTCATATAAAGGAGGGAGAAAGGTTGTTTTCTGCTGCTCCAGAGAAGCGGACACGGAGCAACGGATTCAAACTACAAGAAAGAAAATTCCACCTAAACATTAGGAAGAACTTCCTGACAGTAAGAGCTGTTCGGCAGTGGAATTTGCTGCCAAGGAGTGTGGTGGAGTCTCCTTCTTTGGAGGTCTTTAAGCAGAGGCTTGACAGCCATCTGTCAGGAATGCTTTGATGGTGTTTCCTGCTTGGCAGGGGGTTGGACTGGATGGCCCTTGTGGTCTCTTCCAACTCTATGATTCTATGATTCTATGAAATCCCTTCCACACAGCACTGAAAGCCCTCGCCTTGAAGTTGCCTTGGTTGTAATTTCGAGCTTTCTCGGTGAGAAAGCACCTACCAATTAGAAAGCATCTACTAGTGAGAAATTGCATCTACCAATTAAGACATGCTAATTTAAATTTGTTTGCTTATGAATCTGTGAATCAGCGTTAGTGAAATGGCCAGGATACTTCTGTTTCTCACATAGAAACTTTGGCCTATGTAGGATGATACGGTGCACATTATTATATCACCCCGGTGGGAATTGTAGTTTGCAGCAGCAGAAACCAATGAAGAGACTGGGCAAGTACTCTGTGCTCAATTTCTTTTCATCTGCAATAAGGCACCCCCACAACCTTTTTCCTGCAGCCGTCTCCCACCTACTACAGTGAGGCTGCCGCCGCCCAATGCATGAAGACAAGATGTTGCTACATCAGGGTCTGTGGCAGCAACAGAGCCTTTAAAAACAAAATACTTTTTTGTCCTCTGGAAAGACCCTGACAGATGCCGGATTGATGGAATAAATCAGAAGAGTTGAAGGTTCTTCAGACTTCTTCCAGATGTTTTGGGTTTAGTAAAAAAAGGAAAAGAAAAAGAGTTTGCCCCCCTGCCATCCTCGTAAACGAAACCCACATTTATTTTCATCAAGATTCAATTAAAATCCGTCCTTTCCCCCCGCAAGGCTGGGTGATGCAAGCTATGAGGCATGGCTTGAAAGCGACCTCATATCATACGCTGCTTTTTCTTTTCTTCAGGAACAACAAAGACAAATCGAAGCAGGCAAACTTCCCAAGGAGCTCAAGTTTCCAAAAGCTCTTCATCCATAGCTAGGTCCAGATTTCTGAGAGAGCCGACTGCTGACACCTGAAATATCATAGCACAGATCGAGGGTGTCAGTGGCACGCCAGAAGCTATTAGCTGCAACACAGGCATAGGTCTAAACCTAAGATGCCCCGGGCAACCCCCCAGGGAGAAGCAACCGTTCAAGTCCTAGAAACAGGTCTCCTTCATTCCATTTCATAATGCTGAAAAAGTTTCTGTGCAGCAAATACGCTTGCTAAAAACCTCATTAAATGTATACAGGAGCTGGTAGGGCACCCAACATGGCTGAAAACAAGAACATTTCTTCCAATGCCTTAGTCAAAATCAGAGAACCCCCACAGTTTGTGTGTGTGTGTGTGTGTGTGTGGGAGACCATAGCTTAGATGTAGATCATACACTTTGCCTGCAGATGGTCCCATGCTAATATGCTGGCATAAGAATAGGGATGGAGGAGAAAGTCAAAGCCAAATCTAGCAAATTTGCGCTTTCCGAAACAATATGAGAACTGAAGCACAGGGAGCCTTCAAAATTCACATGTACCAGAATTTTGTGAGGCAGTTTTCCAACCAGCCAATGTTCACAAAAAAATGCATATATTAAAGGAAAGTGTTGATTGGAATAAAGATATTAGTAAAAATAGCATACAATATGCATTATGTTAGAGGAAATTGCTTGCCATAGTGTATATGTTAGTAAAAACTGCATATAAAAATGTGTTTGTTAGGAGAAATTGGCACTAAAATGAATTTTTTAAAATGAAAAATGCAAATTGTCTCAAAATGGGGAGAATTTAATTTAAGATAGAGGAAAAAAGAATCTAAGAAAACTCAAATGGGCAGATTTTCCATGTATGAAGGAATTCTCATGTATGAAGCCCTGGCGACTTGCTGCCAGACAAATGGGCCACTAGTCTAAGTGTAAAGAGAGCTTCCTAGGAACCTGTGTCCTTTGGGATTGGTCAGGGAGATCCTGATAAGATAAAAGGTTTGTGATAAATTTCTTTACCTGGTAAGATAAAGTCCTTGATAAAACCCTGATAAGATAAGGCCCCTAGGGTGCAGCCACACCCCAGGCAGTAAATGAGTTTGGTGTACCTGCACAGGCTTCCCACCATGAATTGTGAGACTCAGTAAGGATGTGGACCGAACTACACATTACACACCAATGTGCCCCTGCTTATTTGGAAACCATGACCACCCAGGAGATCTGAGCCTGCTTAAAATGTCTCATCCAGACATGTTCTTGTTGTGTGACCCCCAGAAAAGAATGCAGGCATGAGCCAGCATTAAGAAGGGGGAGTGAGAGTGTCAATGAGAAGGAGATGGCTGCCTTGAGAACAGGGTGAAGAAATTGGTGATCACTCTCTGTTTGCAATGTGGGTAGTTCTGGATGTCAAGGTTGCAAAAGGTAAGCTGAAACCTCTGTTCTACGATAGAAAGGTTTGTGGAAAGCAGAATCTTCAGTGCATAGAGAAACCTACAACCTGAAAAGAACCCGATCACCCCACCTTACTACAGATCTTGCCAGTTTTTATTTTTGTCCACCTGATCAATTCCTGAGCAGGGGTTTTCCTTGCCTGCCTACCAGGCTCCACCCTGTCACCAGAGGCAGATGGCACACAGCCAAGCGCCTCATTCTTTCCTCTGTGGCATGAGCCTATTCAGCCCTTCCCAGTGCATAGTCCACACAAGCCCCACAGTGAAGCATCCAAGTGTGTTCTCAGGCTCATTTCCCTGCATTTGCAGGCTTCGGCTTTCTCCAGGGTAAAATGAGCAGTGTCCAGGGGCCAAAGCAAAGGAGCCTTAAGGAAAAGGAGAAACTACTATGCAGTGTTTAAGCTCGGTTGTGGCAGAGTTTGGAGAGAATGGAGAGAAACTGAAAGACAGTCAGCGTTGCCCTGTTCTGCTCAAACAGCCCTGGAAGAAGTGCATGCTAGCATCATCCCACCTTGGATCAGTTTCTTTTGCTTTTAATCTAAACAGGATCTTCAGAGTCTTGAGGAAATCTACTTAAAATGCACATCATTCCCCCCTGTCAATTAAAACCACATTCAGTACCTGCCTTTCATTGCCCAGAAATCCGAACTCTACAGAGCCCCCAAAACAGACTTTATGTGTATGTACCATTCTAGAGTTAGGCAAAATTGCTCCAGAAGTAGCTGTGGACACCCCAGTTTTTCTACTGGCAACTCTCCAGTTATCCAATTACAGTTGTTATGGTTTGATATGAGAAGGACAACTATCTTGGCCATTTCACTTATGCTAATTCACAAATCTGTAAGCATTAGGGTGACATCCCTTAACTGGTTGAATCATTAACAGACTGCAATGCAGTCTTGTGCACACCAACCTGAGAGTTAGCCCTGCTTGACATAGATTTGAGAAAATATATACATAGGACTGTGTTGTAAAGCTGTGGGGGGGGCAAATTATTATCAGCAGGGGCTGATCACTCTTGTTGGCATGTGTTCATTAGGGATTTGGTGCTGGTATAATATTACTTAGATGTTTCCTTGCTCACAGTGACAGTATACCGGATCAAGAATGAACCCTCAAGAGATCCAGAATGTGAACCCAGGTTGAGGAAATGCCCATTGATCATAGGCACCATACAGCCACTCTAAAGCTGCGTACACACGTCACCTCCGAAGCACATTGTTCCCCTCAAGAGAGCACCGTAGTTTGTTAAGGGTTGCTGGGAATTTTAACTCGGGCCTCATCTGCACTATACATTTATCATACCACCTTCAATGGTCATGGTCTCTCCCAAAGAATCATGGGAACTTTTGTTTGTTAAAGAGTGATCAGAGTTGTTCGGAGAACCCTATTTCACCCAGAGAGTTATAGTTCCCAGAGTTCCCTGGGAAGAGGGATTGACTGTTAAACTACTCTGGAAATTGTAGCTTTGTGAGATATGTAGGAGCCACCGAACTGTTCTGACCTCTGAACTCATGTTATGGATGACTGCTAGCCCCCCTGAGACATAATAGCAGCATCATATGCTTTTAGTAGTGTCAGTAAGAATAGGGTTTTAGGCCTCTGTTTTGGGGAACAGTTGGGGACTGACAACACCACAGATAAGGTATCTCTTTTCCAAAGGGATCAAGGCTGCCCTTGCTAATGAACAGTCGCTCAAAGTCCCTGCCTCTGACATCCAGGAAAACAGCTTCTCAAGAAGCCAAACACAAGAGCCTGAAGAGGGAGAGCTTGACACTTACCCAACTGCCTTGGGGTATGTAAGGATGGGAGCTCATTAGGAAAGAACGAGCTGTGCTGTGCCAGCTGATTTTGCTGAAAACACTTCTGTAATGAGGGTCAGCTCTTTGACAGGCAGAGAGCCCTGCTTGAGCTCACCTGAGCATCAGCAAACTGATGCAGCAACTCACTGTGGGCTCTTAGACTTCCATTGTCACCACCACCCCACATACACACATGCATCTCATGTCCTTTCCATGGGATTACCAGTCAACACCCAGACCCAACTTCCCTCCAGTAGGGATGCTTCTTAGCTGAAAGGGTAATCATCAGGCTCCCCCATAAATATTTCACATTCACAGTCTCTGGGCGCATTTCAAAACCCATTTATTGACCCATTCACCCTTATTTGTTTACACAGAGCTCCCCTGGAGGTTATACAATGCCTGCTGTTTATTGAGCATTCATCCTATTTGTTTGTGTGGAGGTTGTATACAACTTCCCATCAATCAATTATGTTATCCCACATTTTCAGGTGTGTTTCCCCATCACTTTCCTTACAGTGAAAAGTCAATTCTTCATTTTTAAAAGTGGGTTTGTTACACCAGAGTGCTTTAATCAATTTCAATTGTGCAGAACTCCCACAAAATATCGCTAGTTTGGAGGGGGGTCTCTGTTGATTCAGTGACAACAGGCTAAGTTTCACCTCAGTTTAGGTCCCTTTAAACCAAAAGACCTTTTATCTCTAAACCATTACCAGAAAGGGTAGCGGCAGTATGGAAGCAATCTTGCTAGGAGGGGGATTGGGAAAAAGAGGGGGGAAGAAAGATTTATGCAGAACCAAAATTCCAAATGGTTTCAGCGGGAAATTTACACATACATTCTCAAGCCTGCAGTAATGTTTCTCACCCTAGCATACCAAGAGATGGTTATCTTGCAGGGACTTCTTTCATAGCATCAATGTTTTCTGAAAGAACTACCTCAGTTGTGAGGGCTCCCAATGTAAGTTATTTACGGAATGGATTTAATAGCCTTAGCCTCTCCCTTGGAGATGTTCTGTTATCAGATTCCTTTGTTCCTTGCTAAAAGCAATGGCAGGTTTCCAAGTCTATGAGCCTTTGGCACATAACCATTACCTTTACCCACACACGTTCACACAGAGAGAGGTGGGGAGGGGGAGAAGAGAGATATCTGGATAATAAGTAAAATATGGGAGGTAGGGCTGTTTTACCCAGCTACAATAGGAAGTCATCTTGGAAAGCCCTCTATGAGGCAACTGCCCCCCATGCAAAGGCATTTCCTGCACCCTGGCCCATTGCACAGATCTGCTCTCGCCTCTCGCCACACATTTTGTCTGCAAGCCACAGTAAACTGCTGCCAGAATTTTGAAGGTAACAAACAGACAATCACGGTAAATTTTTGAAGGTGGCATGAAGACAGATCATGGGGTGGGATCCCCAGTGGTATGACAAACTGGGACAACGTGGTGAAGAAGACGCCACAGAAAAGCAAGTCTTGAGCTGTGGTCTCAAGCACTGTACCTCTGCTGTGTCACTTTAGAAAAAGAGGGAAATAAGAGAGGCCAAGAGGCTGCCAGATCCCCTTCTGTTCCACCCGTTGTGAAATTTGCCTTCTGCAGTGATGTAGTTTCATCATATACAATTGCTCTTGCCATTTCAGCACAAATTTCCTACACGTACGCTCTCTCCACCAAAACTGATGAACAACACTGTACAGTTTTGCCATTGCCTCCCAGTGCGTAGGGAGGGAAACTTTGCATGGAAAAATAAATAAACAAAGTTCAAGGCACAACCGAAGCCAAATCTCCTCAGCTGAGAAGCCCCGAGGCCAAAGAGCTAAGTCACTGCAGAAACTTGGATCGTGTCTTCTTCTAAAAGCTTTTTGATCCTTCCCCGTAAATCAGCATTCTGTGAAATCAGGGTGGCCCTCAGCCTCTGCTGCCTTTTCTAGACAGATCATTTGTCTTTCATTTTGTAGGTAACAAGCAGCAGCAGCAGCAGCAGCAGCAGCAGCAGCAGCAGCAGCAGCCCTCTGTCACTGGGCAATGGGATTCAGCAAGTGTGTGCATGTGGGTGGGAGGGAACCAAAGATCTGGAGGAACACTTTTCATTTTTCATCATAGTTACACATCAAGCTGGCATGGCATGATGGCTGGAAAAAAAATCTATAAATTGCAATCTAGTCTACACAGGCTTCCAACTGTGTAGGCGGAGAACACGCTTGGTGGGTTAGAAGGTAGTAGAACTTCCCATGCAGGGAAAATGTGTGTGAATTGCACCTCCAGCCCCCCTCTGTGCTGTCTCCATCCTGCCTTACTTCCACTGGTTGTAGCCATTGAGTCATCAGCCTCTGCTACCCCAAGAAATCCAGCAGAGTCCTGCTTTAGTGACAAGTACCGTACCAGAGTTTTGAGAGATGGTGACCTTATCGCCATCAGAAGCTAATGGGCCAGCTTAAAGCAAACACGTGCATCTCCCTTACACAGGACTTGCTCATGGGACACCCAAGGGAGGCCATCCTCCAAAATGCAAATCCTCAAGAGCAGCACAACTCCACAGAGCCTTCGCAAGGTCCTCCTGTGCCTGCATTTCTGAACTTGATTTATAGCTGTTATTAATAGCTGAAGCAGTCCCAGCACAGACAATTAAAAGGCCGTTGCAATAAATAAACAATCATTGTGGTGCCATAAAGCCACAAGTGGGAAGGCCAAGCAAAACTGTGAGCTGACTGTGCCAGAGGGGACCTGGCTGTTCCCCAGGGGTTGAGCAGCTGCAGAGGCTGTGAAAAGCAGAGATCCCAGCCCTGGCTGCACTGCTGCTCTGCTGCAGGCAGATCCACCTGCTTCAGCCTGATGGCAATCTTTGCCAAAAGTGACACCCTCCTGGGGAGCTACAAAAAGGCAATGGAAAAGCATGACTTTGGATTGGAAATAGTCATCATGCCATGGTCCAGCCTGAGATGAAGTCTCTCCTTCTTTTTCTCACATAGAGGCATCTAGAGAAAGGAGGAGGAGCAGGCATAAATGACCAGCTGAACATCTAGCTCCAAGACTCCGAGAAGCTCATTCCTTCTCTTTGATATTTTGCGGAGAAGTCGACCCGGGACAGTTCCTGCTGCCATTGAATACATAGGAGCAAGGCTAGTACAGCATAGCAGCTGAGCATCACTGCCTTTAAAATGCTGCATTCCACCCTATGGGGTTCTCTTCTGGCATCTAAGATGGGTGCAGATTAGTACATGTGGTCCCAAGGGCAGCCTCTGAGACTGGAGGATCCAGAAAAGAGAACCTACTTAAGATCTCTCTCTCTCTCTCTCTCTCTCTCTCTCTCTCTCTCTCTCTCTCTCTCTCTCTCTCTCTCCCTCCTTCTCTCCCTCCCTCCCTCCCTCCCTCTCTCTCTCCCCCTCTCTCTCTCTCTCTCTCCCCCCCAGCTTGGGAAAGGATTCCTAGCCCTAGCTCCCTATTCCACACACAGTCTCAGTGAAGGCTTCATTGCTACAGTCAACAAGCAAGTCTAGTCCCACACCCTGTCTTAGCATAACAATGTGCTTCAGGTTAAGCGCCTAGTACAGCTATTACTATTACGCAGGTGGCGTTGTGGTCTAAACCACAGAGCCTAGGGCTTGCCGATCGGAAGGTTTGTGGTTCAAAACCCCGCGACAGGGTGAGCTCCCGTTGCTCAGTCCCAGCTCCTGCCCACCTAGCAGTTCGAAAGCACATCAAAGTGCAAGTAGATAAATAGGTAATGTGATTGATCGGGCGGGAAGGTGAAATATACTCAGAGTTGAGAGTGAAGTTAATGCTCTTTATTCAGCTTGTAGTAGGAAAGGAGAAGAAGAGAAGAATGGCTCTTTCCTCAAAACATCTGCTTATATACATTATTTACACAATGGTCCTTGCGTGATTGGCTACTTCGGGGTTGCACCTGTGGGCCAATCAGGTTGGAGATTGACTTCTGCCAGCAGCCTGATTGGCTGCTCCTGCAGGCCAATCAGGTTGCAGATTGACTTCTGCCAGCAGCCTGATTGGCTGCTCCTGCAGGCCAATCAGGTTGCTGATTCACTTCTACCTGGAGCTGGATTGGGTGGCTCCTGCGGACCACTCAGACTGCTGCATTCTGGATCCTATTGTTCTAGGATTCAGCTCAGTACATAACAGAAGGTAAACGACGTTTTCATGCGCTGCTCTGATTTCACCAGAAGCGACTTAGTCATGCTGGCCACATGACCCGGAAAAACTGTCTGCGGACAAACGTCAGCTCCCTCGGCCTTTAAAGTGAGATGAGTGCTGCAACCCCAGAGTCGTTCGCAACTGGACTTAACTGTCAGGGGTCCTTTACCTTTACCTTTTTTTACAGCTATTGCAGTCCATCAAATGCCTGGAGAGAAGCTCAGTGGAAAAGACTTGGCTGTGGACATAACAACATAAGCCCTGCTGGATCTAGTCCAGCATCTTGTTCTCTCATTGGCCAAGCAGATGCCTGTGGGAAGCCTGCAAGTTGATCATGCACCTGGTCGGAAAGGACCCTGGTCACCCTTCAGTCTCTGGCAGAGCAATTTTGTTACGTTCAAAGCAAGCGTTCCAGGTGAGGTGGTAATTTATGAGCCAGTTATTGCAGTGCTGGGGATTCCACCTCTGTGCACTGGAAGCAAGCCCTGCAATTTCCTGTCCATATCCTGGCTTGCTCCAGGCAAGGACTGAACGCTTCCCACAGAAGGCCCCAGAGGCAGATGCCCCCAGTTTAGCAGTGCGCCGTGTCTGCACTGCTCATTTGTCACACATCCATGGCAGATGAAGCAGGAGGGATGATAACCGTTTAAACAGAAACACTGTGGCATGTAAGATGCTCATACTGATATATTCATACTCAAAGCTACCTGCAGTGCTGATGGATGCAGAGCATGCAGATAGGTAAAGTGCCTGCATTGCATCAGATCTGTTGGTCTGGGCCTCTACAGCACCATGGATCAGAGCCCATAGCCCTCCAGATGTGCTTGACCTCCATCTCCCAACATCACTGGCCATGCTGGCTGGGGCTGATGGGAGTGGGAGTCCAATGACTTCTGGAAGTCCACAGGTCCCCTATCTCTGCATTGCAGGCACTGGCATAGAGAAACAAGTGGCTGTAGGCAGCAGGACAAGCCTTCCGTCTTCCCCGGAACGCACATCTCCTCTTGGATTGCTTTCCCTTCCCTCATAGTGCTCAATAGCCAGAGCTCTGCAGGAGTTTTGGCAGCAGGATCCCTACCTCTCTTGAGAAAACATGCGGTGTTTGTGTTTGCTTGACCCTTCACTCCTTGGGGTTGGGATGCAGGCCAGACTGTCGTGCGAGGGAAATCCCTGCCGCACACAGAGCAAGCAGCAAAGAGGGTCTCTGTTTGGAACTTCCCCCGCCTCTTGGGTCACCCGCCAGATGCATCAGAGAGGTGGGGGATCCCTCAAAGCAAAACTCTAGGAAAGTGCTGCCTACGTTTTTTTCAGCTGGACTTCCCCCATACTTTCTTGTCTACGCTGATTTCTCTCTTGGGTGTACTCTCCGTCTTCTCTGCAGAATTGCAGGGCATGAAAGGGGTGTAAGAAGAAATCAAAATTGGGGACCCATTGCTTGAGCATTTTACTAGGCTGAAAATCATGGGTTGAAAACATGTGCAACAGCTATGGTAGGGAACCTTTGGCCCTCCAGGTGTTGCTGAACTACAACTCCCATCATCACTGGGCATTGGCTATATTGTCTGGGGCAGATGGGAGGGAGTTGTAGTTCAGCAACACCTGGAGGGCCAAAGGTTCCCTGATCCTAATGCATAAGCACCAGCGTTTTCCCCCACCCCATACACTGAGGGCAATGGAAGCCAATCCATTGAATGACTGAAGGTTTGGGAAATCCTACATATTAATGTTAAGTATAATTGTTTAATTGACACTGAAATGGAAAATGCCTGAATGTGTATTACTGAAGGGGATTTTCCATGGGGCTATATTATGCACTCAGAACTCCTTGGTGGGTTGATAATTAACTGTTGATTGTTCTCTGCTCTAAATTGCATGTGTGTCTTTGATCATGTGATGAAGGTATTTGGTTGCAAATCTCCATCTTGGAAGGGTGGTAGATGTTGCCTTTGGTTCTCAGGCCCTGTAAGAAGAAGATGTAAATGAAGCTCTCCAGAAGCATACAGCTTCAGACAAAACGGAGCCTGTAAGGAGAGAGAGAAACCTTTGATTCTAGTTCTGTTTGGAATTATCATTTATTTCTAGGATGCTGAGTGTGTGCTGGATAGCAGAAGGTATTGTATGGAATTATTTGGATGTATATCTTTGATGTTTTTGTTCTGTTCTGAAGAAAGTTCTGCAAGTTAAGTTTTGAACAATCTAATGGGTCTAGAGCAGGCATCCCCAAACTGCGGCCCTCCAGATATTTTGGCCTACAACTCCCATGATCCCTAGCTAACAGGACCAGTGGTCAGGGATGGTGGGAATTGTAGTCCAAAACATCTGGAGGGCCGAGGTTTGGGGATGCCTGGTCTAGAGAATGTTTCATTCCAAAAGGAGTCAGTTTTTATGCATCCAGATGCTTCAAGCTGCACAATATTAATATCTGCAATCATTAATAGGTTGGTAACAGTGAGCATAATCCACATGTTGGTTGAAAAGGGGTCAAGCACATGATGCTTTGCATGCGGGACGTCTCAGCCTCGACCCCTGGCATCTTCAGGTAGGGCCGGCAGACACCCCCATCGGAAAGTTTGGAGAGCTGGTGCCAGTCAGTGAGAAAATGCTGAGCTAGATGGACTAGAGGCCTGACTGTGCATGAGGCAGCTTCTCATTTTCTTGCATGGACTTGGGCTTCTCTTGTTACAATTTGGAGTAGACAGTGATCTGGACCGTGTGAAGGATCTTATGAAAAAGGAAGAAACCAGGCA
This sequence comes from Zootoca vivipara, assembly GCF_965207765.1. NCBI lineage: Eukaryota > Metazoa > Chordata > Lepidosauria > Squamata > Lacertidae > Zootoca > Zootoca vivipara. The sequence continues at coordinate 68,054,179 of NC_142584.1, read as the reverse complement.
TACTGACGTGTTTGTTGTGAGCGGAAAGGGGGTCAGGCTGGGTGTGTGATTTAGTGCTAGGTGGTGGAGTCGTCACGTGAAGCCTGAGCAAGTTCAAGGTCCAAAAAAAAAGAAAAAAAAGAAGATGCTTTGGCATTTGCTGCTTGATTGCATAGAGTGGCACGTGAGAGACACAGGCCTTTGTCTAAGAAGGATCCTTGGCACATGGTGGGTGTGGTTGACTTAGCGCCAGACAGTGCCTTGGGCAAAACAGGTGTTGTATCAGAAGGGAGCAGAGAGAATGTGGAGCACATTCTGGGCAAAAAGATCCCTGCATTGCAGGGGCTTCAACGAGATGATCATCGTGGTCCCTTCCAACTCTATGATTCTGTGAATGAGAAAGTTGTGCTTAGGTATAAGCTCTGGCACAAACCCTTGGCTCTTAAAATTAATGGAAGATGGGAATCATTGGAAGGCAAACAGTGCGGTACCACCTTTTTTTTTTTAAAGGCAATTCATTATATTACTTAAATTCCTTTCTCACTCTCTCCCAAAGGCCTATGGCTGCCACCCAGTCATATTTTAGAAGCACCCTCCACTATAAATAGAAAACTTGTGTTCCTATAAACATACTATCTCATAAAGAAGGAAATTTATAGTGGAAAACAGTGGCTGTCTCACGAATGCCAGTCAGAGGAGCCAGGCAAACAACAGCTAGAGGGGTTGTGACACGTCCGCTTGCCAAGACCTGCTGGGAGATCAAAGCACATGGCCTAATCCCTGCACATGGGCCCATGAACCCACACCAGGTTATATATAAACAATAATAAACAGCCTCATGACAAATCCCCATTAGGTGATTTAGGCAAGGGAAGAGTGACTTGTTCCAGGCAAGTCAGTGAACTTCATAGTGGAACAACTAGATCTGAATTTGAGGGTGGGGCACTTCCAAACCATTGCAATTTTTAGATGGGTTTCAAATTCAGGTTGCACAGTTAAACCTGATTTGGAACTCTGGCACAACAAGCGCACTTCCTCCCAACTGCTATACTTTTTGTAACAAGGAAAGTGCACCGGAAAGTGTAGGGTAAGACTTGCTTTGACGCAATGTCATCTTAACTCCTCAGCAAACAAATCAAAATGGATGCTGAATAAATAGCTGATGTTGTCTAACCTCCTTACAAACACATCTAGGTGAATGCTCAATAAATAGATTGTCCAGAAGTTCCCTGGGTCTCTCATATCCACAGACTGGTCTATTAACAGCACCTCCATAGCTTCCAAAATGGAGGCATGGGGAAATGACTGCATCCTATTGGCTGACAAGGGAATGCAAATGGAATCGAATGAAAGGAAACCCAAATCCTATACACCAGAAGTGGAGAATCTTTTTCAATCCTTTCCCCCTGGTCATCAGCCATCTGGAGGCCATGTGCCACTGGCAGGTGGAGCCAGAGGCAAAAGGGGGTGTGAGGCAACGCTAACTCCTGCTGTTGCAGAGTATGCTACATTCCAGCCACACAAAAGTGACAGTACCCACTCCCCCTCATCCCTCCGCATCTCTCGATTCTGGCAAGCAAGAGGCATTACTACAATTCAAGGACACATTTCAGCCTGGGGAGAGGGGTAGGGCCTGGGCAGAGGTGTGGCCTGGGGAGAGTATTGCTGAGGGTCAGGTTGTTGGTGGAATGTGAACTATGGGTTAAATCACAAAGTGTTTGGTCTCATGTCCTGAGTTAGCACATCCACCACGTCTAGATGTTCTGAGATAAGAGAGCAGGTGCACCGGGTTACCACGGCAACAGGGCAGAGATCAGGTGTATGACTTGCTGAGTCATTCACCATCCTGTTGATTCAGGAATGTAGAGACATGGCGATAGCTCAGTTGGTAGATCATGATACCCTTAATCTCAGGGTTGTGGCTTTGAGCCCCACGTTGGGTGAAAGATTCCTGCATTGCAGGGACTTGGACTAGGATGGTCCTTGCTGTCCCTCCCAACTCTACCATTCCATGACTCTATGGCACCAAAATGATAATAGCCTCAAGGGCATTGCTTTCATTATGTTCCTGTTCCGGTGTCCTGTTGCATGCCCTGATGTTATCCTGTTTGTTGTCAGGGTCTGACTCTGAAACTGTGAGAGTCAGGGGGAAGGTTGTGGGTTTTTACACAGCAGCGTTAGCTAGCATGGTGATAGTGTTACCTGATGTTCAAAGATCAGAAGAACTATATGTGGATAGAACTATATGTAGATAGTGGTGTTTAGGTTTGTCTTGTGTCTGGAGACAATGAACACTTTGCTACCTTGAACCATGTGGGAGAGGAGTTTTTCGCTTTCCTGGGGACTCTGGAAGAAGGGAGCAGGAAAACTCTGAAGACTCTGCTGGGGCTCCACATACTCTGCTGATACATCACACAGGTTGAGGTGTGGTGAACTATTAAGTGACTTCCACAAGTCACCAACACAGGTAAGGAGGCATGGACCGCCACATTTGGCCCCTGGGCTTGAGGTTCTCCAACATCTCTGAGTAAGCTCAACTGAGAATAATACGTTAGGAGGAAACTAAGTTTTAGTCACAGTAGACCAACTGAAATTAATGGACCCAACTTAGAGATGCTCGTATATTTCAGTGGGTCTGCTCTGAGTGAAACTTAATTGAATACCACCCAACTGAGACTTGTAGAGTAAAGCAAAAATTGTACAGTAATTGTACAGTAAAGCAAAAATTACAGTGAAATCATTGAGGTGTCTAAAGGAGACAAGGCAGTAACGGGTGATTATAGATTGGGAAAATGAGTTCCAGTCACACACACACAAAAAGGTAAAAATTCTAGATACCCTAAACGACATCGAACTGATCACGGGGAAGGAAGGCAACCCTGGACTTAAACTTAGGAACACCTGGCACCTGGTGCAAAATGTAAGCGCTGCTAAACTGATTGGAACAATGACCACAGGGCTATCAAATTCAGCCCATGTGGGAGTGGACGGTTGCCAAGAAAACGCTGCACTGTCACATCTGACTTCAAAAGAGAAATGTCTAAAAAATGATGGGACTGGTGAAAAGGAAGTTGAAACGGAAAGTCAAGGGGATCAGATTTCTCCAGAATGCTTGGGAGTTATTCAAAACTACAGCAATAGAATAATAGAATCTCTTCTGCTTATGTACATACTGCACACCACGAAAGGTACCACCACAGCCCAGAGCTTGCCAATATGGTTAACAGGTATAATTAAGAAAGAAATTAGGCGAGAAGGACTCCTTCAGAAAACAGAAGCCTTGTCCAAACATGAATCATAGAATTGTTTAGATGGAAGGGACTGTGAGGGTCCAACCCCCTGCAATGCAGGAATCGTTTGTCCAAATGTGGGCCATGACCCTGAGATTAAGAGACCTATGCTGTTCCCACTGAGCTATCCACCTTATGAGAACTGCTAAAAAAAAAATCATTTTCTTGTAATGTTAAATATTCAATGAGAATTATATGACTAAACAGGTAGGGAGAGTGCTCTTGTGCTTATGAGCTTCACTTCAGCGTCTGTTTGGCCACTGTGAGAATAGTATGTTGGACTAGATGGGCCCTTGGTGTGATGCAGAAGGGCTCATCTTGTGTGGCAAAAACTGACCTTTCCAGGAAAGAACACAGCCAAGGATGATGACGGGTATTTAAAATTCTACAATTCACAATTTCTCCTCTAAAGGACATAAGATATTATGGTTAAATACCATGGCGATTTTTAAAAAATGCATAAAATTAACACTGAAAAACTTTTGCAATAACTGAACTTTGTAAACCTTTTGTGGCCTGGGCAGGCCTGGAACTAGTTCCCAGGTCTTGTTCCTCTCTAAGGAATCAAGTTCAGCCTTCATGGCATTTAAACATGGCTCAGCATCCTCGGAGGTTAAACTTTGGACCTCTTGGAAGCTTGAAGGTTCCCAAACCTTCTCTGAGTTACTAACAACAGCTGTATCTGCTTTGACTGTTTTAGCAAACTCTTCAGCATACCTTTTGGGTGGTTTACCCTTTGTGGCCCTTTCAGATCTGTGTACTATACACAAGTCTTCCATGCTAGGCTTCTCCTTTTTAGGAGAATGGTGGGCAGGCCGCAGGTCGTCCTCTTATATACCTACTGGGCATAACAAGGCATCTGACCCTCACCTGAATCTCATAGCTCTCCTGTAGCTGCCTCTGATTAGTTATCATTTAACTCTTGGGGGAATAATTAGCATCACACATCATGTGCATGGAAGTTGCCGAACCAATTAACCAACTAGAAGGATTACTGTTAATAGCACCAGTTTTCCTATAACTTGATATTGCTGGATAATTTTGATGAACTGCAAAAGCATTTTTAGTTTGCTTTCTGTTACCACCCTGGAACTTTTCTTTATTAGTGCCACTTTGTTTTGTACGATTCCTTGCAAATGAAGGAAAACAACTTTTCTGCTTGTATTATAATTTTGGTTACTGAGGACAAACAAGATTGTACAAAAACAAGGCTGGGCGCAGGCCTGGCCAGGACATAGGCGTCTTGGCTGTGACAAAGGTGACCTGTGTGCTTGCTTGATTAACAGCTGTTGGGAACTTCAAGGTCTCTGCTCTCCCTTCTTATGGTCTTTGTACTGGACCTGGAGACTCCAATAGAGAGCATTCCATGTCAAAAAGGAGGGCAAGTGGGCACTCTATCAAATGACAGGGCAGGAGTTACATGGAGCAGGGCCTTTTCACTGGTGGTGCCCAAACAGCAGAAATTCCATGAGTTTCCATCATGTTCACTAGGAGCCAAAAATCACTGCCAAATGAAAGGATCTGGAGCTTTCAGATAGTTACCACGGCTAATAGCTCGAGACAAAAACTGTTTGCGAACTTCCCCTCACCTCCTCTGTTAGTGACAATGTGGTGAAATAAAAAACAATTCCTTCCAGTAGCACCTTAGAGACCAGCTAAGTTTGTCATTGGTATGAGCTTTCGTGTGCATGCACACTTCTTCAGATACCAACGCTCACACCAATGACAAACTTAGTTGTTCTCTAAGGTGCTACTGGAAGGAATCTCTTTATTTTGTTTCAACTATGGCAGACCAACACGGCTACCTACCTGTAACTAGAATGTTGGTGAAGTTCAAATTCAGTTTATAAATTATTATTTTTTGAAGATTTGTTCCATACAGACTTGAACAATTTCACCAGGGATGAAGGGAATGGGTAACAAATAAAACAGTCTTCCAGAGGTTACATAGGAGTAGATTTCCAAAGGCTGCATCTTTAAGGGGCTTGCCATATGCCTTGAGGCCTCTTCTCTGCTGGGGAAGTTCAGCAGGCATGAAACCAGAAAGGCCATTCCAGCCTGATGGATGGTGCAAGTTCCAATCAATCAGCAGGCATTTCCCTTTCCCTGCAAGAAGGATGATGTGAGCCCACAATAACTTACACATCAGTGTAGGAGGGCGCAGGTGAAAGTGCATCCTTCCTCGGACAGCAGCCCTTTCTCCCAAATGGCCCTTAACCAGAATTTACAGTGTCAAAATAAGGTGGCAATTTGGGTATTGTGGGTACCCAACTGGAAACCACCAAGAGCTGTTCCCTGCACCTAAAGCTCTCCACTATTTAGAGAGGCTCTGTTCCAGGCCCTTGCTCCTGGCAACTGCTCAAGAAAACATCATCTCTCTGCACAAAGCTATTTATGAGGCGTAAACACCAGCCAAAATCAACCTGGGCAGCTGAGGGTGTGTGCGTGTGGGGGGGATAGAGACCTGTCCCCACTCACTCTGTTCTTCCATACAGTGAGCGACAGAAGTATTCATTCCTTTGCATTCTCCAGCCCCAGGGCCTTCCTGCACGAGGTCAAATGCACGTCCCAGTCACAAGTCAGCCCTCGTCTCATACTTCAAATAGTCATGTTCTGGCGACAACAGCACCCATCATTCCATTAGGTGGCCCTCGGGGCACCATTCTTCCAGCTCCTCATCTTTACAATCAGGATAATTGAAGAGGCCTACCTTGTCTGGATGCTTTCCATAGGCTTTTTAATCTCACGGTCGTGGCTTCAAGCAAAAAGATCCCTGCGTTGCAGGGGTTTGGACCAGACGGCCCTTGGGGTTCCCTTCCAGCTCTACAATTCTATGGTTCTATGCAAAGTGTTTTGAAGAACATAAATGCTAAATATTGTCTGTTTAGCCTGATAATTGACCTCCATAGGTAGATATGCACTACAGAGCAGGAAAGGGGGGAAGGTTCAGCCTCCAAAGTATTGTGTGCATCCAATAGGTGCCGAGGCAACTTGTGCAGCAGCCACATAGTAATCACAAGAGAGGCGAACGCACAACTTGCAGAAGCGTTTCGTTTTCCCAGATCGGAAACAGACAACAACTCTGCAGCGGGAGCATTGTGAAAATGTGATGTCCACAACCACAAGAGGAGAAGAGATCCTTAGTGGGCAAAGAATAATAGAATCACAGAGTTGGAAGAGACCACAAGGGCCACCCAGTCCAACCCCCTGCCAAGCAGGAAACACCACCAAAGAATTCCTGACATATGGCCGTCAAGCCTCTGCTTAAAGACCTCCAAATAAGGAGACTCCACCACACTCCTTGGTAGCAAATTCTACTGCCGAACAGCTCTTACTGTCAGGAAGTTCTTCCTAATGTTTAGGTGGAATCTTCTTTCTTGTAGTTTGAATCCATTGCTCCGTGTCCACTTCTCTGGAGCAGCAGAAAACAACCTTTCTCCCTCCTCTATATGACATCCTTTTATATATTTGAACATGGCTATCATATCACCCCTTAATCTTCTCTTCTCCAGGCTAAACATACCCAGCTCCCTAAGCCGTTCCTCATAAAGCATCATTTCCAGGCCTTTGACCATTTTGGTTGCCCTCCTCTGGTCACGTTCCAGCTTGTCAGTATCCTTCTTGAACTGTGGTGCCCATAACGGGACACAGTACTCCAGGTGAGGTCTGACCAGAGCAGAATACAGTGGTACTATTACTTCCCTTGATCTAGATGCTATACTCCTATTGATGCAGCCCAGAATTGCATTGGCTTTTTTAGCTGCTGCATCACACTGTTGACTCATGTCAAGTTTGTGGTCTACCAAGACTCCTAGATCCTTTTCACATGTACTGCTCTCAAGCCAGGTGTCTCCCATCCTGTATTTGTGCCTTTCATTTTTTTTGCCCAAGTATAGTACTTTACATTTCTCCTTGTTTGCTTTGGCCCAGTTCATCTTGTTTGCTTTGGCCCAGTTGTCTAGTCTGTTAAGGTCATTTTGAAGTGTGATCCTGTCCTCTGGGGTATTAGCCACCCATCCCAATTTAGTGTCATCTGCAAACTTGCTCAGGATGCCCTCAAGCCCATCATCCAAGTCATTGATAAAGATGTTGAATAAGACTGGGCCCAAGACAGAACCCTGTGGCACCCCACTAGTCACTACTCTCCAGGATGAGGAGGAGCCATTGATGAGCACCCTTTGGGTTCGGTCAGTCAGCCAGTTACAAATTAAGGGGAAATCCACATTTCCCATATGAATTGATCATATGGAATAGCACTCACCCACCCCTGTTTTGAGCCACCAGTTGGCCTACCCTGCCTGTAACTGCTCCTCTTTCCCCCAGTTCCTTGCTAGGAATTCCTCCTCGCTACATCTGGAAGAAACTATAAAGAATGCTGCATCCGTGCCCACCTGCTTCCACTTAGGAATAAGGAATTACTTGCCTTTTATTTGAGGGGAAAGAAAAGATTTAAATCCCTGCTGCCCCTTTCCCACCTCCCACTGCTTTGGCTCCCCTGCACCCCACCCACCCCCCACCTTTCCTGCAGCACATATGCTAGGATGAGCTCAGGAATGCAGTTTTTATTCCCCGGACCTTCCATGATTTACAAATACAGTGAAAGGACTGATTAGTAATTGTCTACACATTTGTTCACACACTATCAGCGGGATTAAGGATTTTTTATTGCATTAATTTTATTGCATTTCCAATTTTATTGCCTTTACAAATGGTGATAACAACCTGCGATTGTGCGAACACTCTGGCTTAATTGTAATCTGGAATAAATAAGGGCTCAACCCGAGTTGATAAGGACAGTCATAAACTGGCCCTGGAGATATGCAGAAAACAGACACCTGATTATATGTTCAGAAGGCTGGTTGCTGGCTAATGATTGCGAGCATTTAAAATCAAACAAACCAGAGATTGGGGAAAATGTATTCCTTTTTAGCATTCATATTTTGTCTTTAAAATGGCTGTTAAAGTATGCTTAAAGGGTAAATAATCTGCTCTTTGAATGCATCCAAATATTGAAACTAGTCCGTGCCCATAATTGTATTAACAGAAGCCTTGATATAAATAATCATTATTCCACATGGCATTCCTTTATTATTCCAGTGATCTGGAATGCAATTTAAAGAGTATGGAATCATACCTTCCAACTTCCTATTCTGTTGTTGTTGTTGTTGTTGTTGTTGTTGTTGTTGTTGTTGTTGTTGTTGTTGTTGTTAATGTTATTATTACTTTATGTATACCCTGCCCATCCAACTTGGTTTTCCCAGTTTATTATGTATAAAATATAATAAAACAGTAAACATCAGAAACTTCCATATACAGGGCTGCTTTCAGGTGGCTCAGGGCTAGGATAATGCCATACCCTCCAACGTTTCTCTGATGAAAATAGGGACGTCCTAAGGAAAAGTGGGACTTTCTGGGATTGATTCATAAACTAGGATACCTTCTGTAAATCCAGAACTGTCCCTGGAAAACAGAGACACTTAGAGTGCCTTTGGTATAGAGATCCTGTGAGTTTCATCAAGGGACGGTTTGTTTTGCCCAACCATTCAAAGGAAACACCCCACAACAAGGCCAATGGCACCACTGGGCGATTTGTCCCAGAAAGGATTAAGCGAGGCAGAGGACTCCACTAGGATTTCAGCTGGCTGTCAATCCAGAGGCCCCGATTGTCCTTTGAAAAGCTTTAAAGCAGCAAGAGACATTGTAGCTGGAGAATCATTATAGAAATAAGACTGATGTAAGATGAAGGGTACTTTTCCAAAGTATCAAAGAGCTATTAAGAAGTTATTATTACCCCGTGTATATATAGTCTATATCAGGGCTGGCTCAAGACATTTTGCTGCCTGAGGTGAACCAGAAAATGGTGTACTCCCCACCTGGGAATAAGATCCATTGAACTAAATGGGACTTTCTTCGGAGTAGACCTTGCATGGTTTGTTAGTGTGCATAGCTGCCAAGTTTTCCCTTTTCTCGTGAGGAAGCCTATTCAGCATAAGGGAAAATCCCTTAAAAAAGGGGATAATTTGGCAGCTATGGTTAGTGTGTGTGCAATATTTATAAACAATTAAACATTACAAAACGCCATAGTGGTATGCAACGATAAAACAATAAAAATACCGCAGTTATAAAGAGACAAAAGAAACTTTGGAGTCAACTCATCCTTCTGAGAAAGCTTGTAAAAACAAAAGTAAGAAGTTTTAAGCATCTGATGGAATGTGCAGAATGTCAGAGCCTGTCTAGCTCCAGCAATGGTTAGTGACTTTATAAATCATTCTCTAGCACAAAAGCTACTTTTAAAGAAACTGTTACCTGCACAAAACCCCACTTGAAATTTGGCAGGCTTAATCCATTCAGTAGGATAATCTTTGCCTGCAAATTTCACCTACTTAGGTGAAAAGCGAAAAAGTTCTAGCCATTGTTAGATCCACTATTATAGACAAGGGGGGTAAAACTAAGCTTCTGATTTAACAGATAAGATATGGAGCTAAATAATGAAGCAAGTTGGAATGACACGGAGCAGATCTGAAACTGATTACCGGTAGGCTGCTTCCAAGCATTACAGATACAGATATAAGATGAACATTGTGTTTACTGTACACCCAGGGTAAATGCAAACTTTGGGTGCTATCTAATAGCTTTGGCCTGATAGCATGAGGATTTATGCTAGTTCAACACAACTTTCCTTCTTCGCTCTTCTTGCACATCCCATGCTCTCCCCAAATTGGAAGGCTGAGAAGGCCCCATTGCACTACAGTGGTACCTCGAGTTACAAACGCCTCAGGTTACAAACGCTTCAGGTTACAAACTCCGCTAACCTGGAAGAGTTACCTTGAGTTGAGAACTTTGCCCCAGGATGAGAACGGAAATCGTGTGCCAGCGGCACAGCAGCAGCAAGAGGCCCCATTAGTGAAAGCACGGCTCTAGTTAAGAACAGTTTCAGGTTAAGAACGGACCTCCAGAATGAATCAAGTTTGTAACTAGAGGTACCACTGTAGTGTAAATCTTTTCACTAACAGAACAAGAGAACTGGTGCCACTTTGGATATAAACCTCTGTTGTTATCTCTGTTTCCAGCACCCCTCTGACTACTGTCTCTAATCAAATAGCTTTCGTACCATTCAAAAGCCCGTACAAAGCTCAGACACTTTAGATCAGGGGTCCCCAAACTAACGGATGTGGCTCAAACGCCTTCTTAATCCGGCTTGCGGACGGTCTGGGAATCAGCATGTTTTTACATGAGTAGAATGTATCCTTTTATTTAAAATGCATCTCTGGGTTATTTGTGGGGCCTGCCTGGTGTTTTTACATAAGTAGAATGTGTCCTTTTATTTAAAATGCATCTCTGGGTTATTTGTGGGGCATAGGAATTCGTTCATTTCCCCCCCCCCCCCAAATATAGTCCGGCCCCCCACAAGGTCTGAGGGACAGTGGACCGGCCCCCTGCTGAAAAAGTTTGCTGACCCCTGCTTTAGATTGTAGATTACTTTTGAAATTGTGTTCTGTTTTTAGCTTCGTCATCTTTTGTTTCATTTCGTTATGCTTATGTGTTGGGATTTTAAACTGTATTTACATGTTGCAGGAATTAATTACTCATGCTTTTGTACATGGCCCTGGCCTCTTTCGATGAAGAATGCTTAAGAAACAGGACTGGGATCCTGGACAAAAGAAATGTCTGCATATGCAACAATGGCTCTAGTATGCTGATTTGCTCAAAACTATCATAGTGCCAAGGCCTGCTGAGAAAAAAATAGCTGGTGCTTCTAAAGCAGGGATGCAAGTTCCAGAGCCTGAAAAGGTTTCTGTGCCTTTAAGCATTGCATAGAATGGATAACTCCACTTGGTAGAACTTTTTATGCTGTTCTTAAAGGTACAGGAGTCCCCTTGAAGTCTGGTTCTGACTTCATTTTTCTAAGGATGATCCAATCTAGTCCAGCTGTCTTCCCATCTCTTCTTGTCCATTGCCCGCCCCCCGCTGAGTTCCTTTCTGGCTGGGGTCTGACTAATGTTCATTATTTCATAGCACCCATCCTTCAGCCAAAGGAGAAAGCCCTACATCTGTGTACCAAGAGAGCCCTGATTAAAGGCCACATTCCTGACCATTTTGCTTTGAAATCAAGATGGGCTTGCATTACTGCAGGGCTAAACACTGCTATTTTCTTCCTCTTTCTAACCGGCTGGGTTTTCGTAAGCGGAGGGAGCCAACATCTCATTAGGGTTTTCTCTTTAAGCAGGCAGTCATGTGGAGCTAATCAGGATAAACAGTCCACAAGTGGCACCAAAAATGGAGCAGGAAGCACGTAGAAGGATGAGAGGGAGCATTCAAAGGGCAAAGGGGGCACAGGAGGGGCACTGCGAGGAGACAAAGGGAGGTGGGAGGAAGCAGGGGAGTCCATTGCAATTTTGACTCAGGGGTACAGATGAGGGAGAAACCGCATTTGAAGGTGAACCAACCTAATGGACATGTTCCAAGTGCAGTTCCCTAGCCAAGCAATGTGAGTTGTGCATAAAATTTATATATTAGTGTAAATAAGATACGAAAGTGTGTTATAGTCAGGAAATGTGAATATTAGTGAAAACTACATACAAACTCGAGTATCAATTTGCACCGAAATGCTGAAGAATCTTGATGGACATTGCTATGGAAGGTTGGGGGATCCTCTGGAGCAGATTTCAGGGGAGAGTAGAGGAAGTGCTGTTGTGGGGGTGGAGTTTGGCATTCCCATTGTTGTACACAAACTGCTGCTTTTTTTGTAGGCTCTGATTGCATGACGAGCTGGTGAACATATGGAGGTCAGAGGTGGGACCCACCATTGTGATCCACTCCTCACCCCAATTCATCCATGTGCTCAGTATATCCTGTTTGGTCTTGTGAACAGGGTGAAAATGGCGGTGAGCTTCCCATAATAAAGCATTTAGATTTTTTACGTCACAGCCACCAGGGGGCACTAGGAAGCACCATCCTCCCAGGCATATAAAGTCACTTCTATTAAACTCCTGCCAGATCCCTGCTTTCTTTGGATTTACCAGTGAGCAAATGCTGCCCTCTTGTGGCCACCAGCAGGAATCCTGGCTAAGTACACCATGGAGTCCTTTTTCCTGCGCCGAGGCAGCCAAGGCCTTCTCTCCCCCCAGAGCCCCATTGTTGAGAACGATAGCCAAAGCAGCCAGGATAAACAGTGGATTTACATGCACAATGCTTCGCTCTTTGCAAAAGAATTCAAAGCGACAGCCTCCACCCCAATCCGGCTCCAAATGTCAGAGCTGAGTCCGATCCTCTGGTCTTCATTATAGAGCAGCTTCAGCCCATTGTCTCTTTGCCTTATTAATACCGTATGCACTCTCGGCAGCAGGCATCGTGCATGCAAAGAACAGAGAGCAGAGCCCTCGAGACGAAGAGCTGTGCAAATCACAAAAGCCACCTGCCTGCCTTTGAAGAGCATCCTCTTCAGCCTCTCTCACAGAGGGAGACCTCCTGGCTCTTGATCCTTAGAGGGCTGTTGCAGCAGGAAAGTCATCCTTTGCTCCACAAGTGTCCATCAATGTCTCTGCTCCACCTCCCCACCCCACCTGGTTGCTTATTTCATTCAAACCGTCTGCAGTCATTCCTCCTCAAAGCACATGACATCTGAGCTTTTACTCAAGCTCCATAGGTGGTTCCCAAGCATTTTCTAAGGAGAACCCTTCAAGAAACTTCCCAGCAGGGGATTTTGAGTACATGCCAGGGTGGGGGTATTAGGACTCCTCCAGGCAGCCTGTTTACAGAGCATTCATCCTGATTTCCAAAGTTAACAAGGAAATTAAACTATCTCTGGTCTTTACTGAGACTTCAATCTGATTTGCTTGTGCTCTGTTTCTACACCTTCCCATTGATAATGTGTTCATTGCACACTTTTCAGTGCAATTACCCGTCACTTTCCTAACAGCAAATAGTCTGGTTGATATTCTTTTTTAAGCAAGTTTTGCTGCACCAGAGCAGGCATCCCCAAACTGCGGCCCTCCAGATATTTTAGCCTACAACTCCCATGATCCCTAGCTAACAGGACCAGTGGTCGGGGAAGATGGGAATTGTAGTCCAAAACATCTGGAGGGCCGAAGTTTGGGGATGCCTGCACTAGAGTGACAGACCACTTTAATCCACTTTATCTGCACAAAGCTTAAATCTTGGGATGTACTTTACTTCCTTCTGCAAAATACTGACAGTCTGGAGGCAAGCCCCAAGTCTGAAGATGGCAACTGGGCTAATTTTTACTAATTCAAACAGCACGGCACCTCCAGGGAATGAGTTATGAGAGTCAGCATGGGTGGCACAATGCAAATGACAGATTAATTGGCAAATATTTTACATCTTTCCCTCTCCCCTCACTGTTGCTTCTTGCATACTTTAGCATTAAATGGCTCAACCAGCAGCGGAGGAAATGACCATTTATGTATAGATTTACCGTGTTTCTCCAAAAAAATAAGCCATACCCCAAAAATAAGCCATAGTGATAGGCAGTTTAACCTTGTAGGTTAAACTGTACCATACTTAATAATAATAATAAAAGACATCCCCTGAAAATAAGCCACCGTGTGTTTTTTTAAGGAAAAATAAATATAAGACGGTGTTTTATTTTTGGAGAAATACGGTAATCTCTCTGCTGGGCTGCTGACCAACCTGCTTGATTTTGCAATCTTAAGCATACTTGCCTGTAAACACCACTCACAAATAAACTGCTCACAATCTCAAGTAAGTATGTTCAAGATTGCTGTGACATTTTCTGTCCTCTAAGCTCACAGCTGGAAGCCATGCTTCCAGTCCTGTGAGTAGGTCACAGAATCCAATGCCGTTCTCATCCATATCATTATCAGCAAGGGGTTTCTATCTGATAAACCAAGATTTGGCTTGAACTTGGCAGCTCTATTAAATGAAAATAGTGTTCCAAATCAGCTGGTAATTGTAAGACCAGGTTGCATGCAATGCTAAGCCAAACCATGGATTAGTGTAAACAAACAAACCTGTGGGTTCCTGGAGTGAAGATTGTGGCTGCCGCAGTCCTCCCTGTCGCTGCTACGTACCCAGGACTAAGTCCTGGCTTGGCACATCATATTTATTTCAAAACCTGGGTGCATGGTTTATGTGCCCCACCACCACGATAAACCACAAGCAGTAAACAGGACTTGGGAGGAGTGCAGGGGCTAGGAATCCATGCATTGGCTTGCTTGCCATAGTTTGGCTTGCTGTTGCATGCGAACCAGGTCATAATGCACTCTGCAGTTTCCCACCAAATTCACTGCACCTCATCTGGGTTTTTGAACGACTGCTCCTCCAGCTTCCTACCTCAACCCCAGTCATAGGAAGAAGCATTCCCACAGGAACATAGGTAGATGCCTTATACCAGGTCACACTATTTGTCGATCTTGCCCTGTATTATCTATACGGACTGGCTGTGGCTCTCCAGGGTTTCAGACAGGGGACATTATCAGCTCTCCCTGGAGTTGCTGGGGATTGAACCTGCCACCTTGAACCTGCCAAGCATATCCTCTGCCACTGAGCTACGGCTCTACAAAGAACAGGTGAATCAGGATGCAAATGCAGGTGAAGGAGAAAGGTGAGAAAGACGTGGCCAAGAAGGGGAGGGAAAGGCAGGAGCAGGCAGCAGAAAGAGAGGTGGGTTAGGGCCGAACTTGACATGGGGTTAAATGCGTCTTTGCACTTGGAATACTGCTCTCTGTAAATGCAGGGGATTCCCTCCCAAGGCAAATATCAGCTTCAGGGGAGTGATTTTCTTCAGGATCAGACAGGGGAGAAAAGGGTTAAATCCCCCCTGTCTGCTGCAATTCCCACAATTATCACACATACCAGCTGATGCAGTTTGCATTTAAAAAAACCTGCAGGTTAATTGCATAGACCAGTGGTTCCCAACAGGTTGTCCGCGGACCCCCAGGGGTCCGCGAGCTATGCCAGAGGGGTCCGCAAGATGCTATTAGAATAACAAATATATTAAATATATTTCGTATGATAACAGATTTTTTGTTTTGGCCGCTTCCTGCATGAGCAGAGTCTAGCGCAAAACTAGAATTAGATAGAGGCAGTAGTTCTGCTGTATGCCGTTAGGTGGCGCTTTACAAACACTACTGTTTTGCAAAGAGGCAGCGCGCGCATTCTACTAACGCTCACCTCCCCAAGATGCTTTGTGCGTGTCGGCTTCATTTGTGCGCTACTGCGCAGGTACCCTGTCTTCTCCATTCCCCTCCCTCCTCCCTGGCGCGCGCTGCCTCTTTGCAAAACAGTAGTGTTTGTAAACAAAGCGTTGTTTTTCGCGGAAGCTACAGTTCGTGTAGTTAAAAAGGGACCGTTGGTTAAAAAGTGGTTCGTTAAAACAACAAAGGCCTACAGATGAAGAGGAAGAACTGTAAAAAACGTATAAATATAAAATATAAAAAGACTCTTAATTTGGCTCTCACTTTTTAATTTTAGGATTAGGCTCGATGAGGGGTCCTCGAGAAAATTTTGTTGGGAACCCCTGGCATAGACACTTATAACACATTGCCCCTTTTTTGGCCCTCAGTGGGTGATGGGGGAAGAGAAAGAGACAAAGAAGGAGCAGAGAGGAAGGAGAGATTCTTCCATGGTTCACTGGTTGGGCAGCAAAGAGGAGGAGTCGGAGTCAAGCTGCGCAAAAGGGATTCATGCCCTGGAATTCTGTGTACTGTAAAGAGTCCTGAAATCGCATCCTTCTGCCTCCAGTGTGTTGGTCAACAGCCAGTTCTTTACTCTTCTCGGCTATCAGATGGGCTTCTCTGCCTCAAAGCTAGGCTCGCATCCATTACTGGCGACCTTCAAAGGCAAGCAAAAACTCCAAGCGACTTTGATGAACGATGATGTTAAGAGAAGCACCTACTCGGTGGAATCTATACGCCACATTTTTTTGATATCACACTTGCTTTAAGGAGTTCAAGGCGGGCTTCTTAGCTTCTTCCCACCCATCGCAATGCAAGGTTATCCTCACAACAACAGTCCTGTAAAATAGGTTAAGCTGAGAGAGAGTGACTGGCCTCAGGTTTTCGACAGCAGTTTCTCACGAAGGCCCAGGAGCTACGGAGGTACTTGAGCCAAGTCCAGACATTAACTGGATGCCAGCTGACTATTGCAAATATACCTGTTGGTTTGCCACACTAAAAGTATTGTTAAATAAGTCAGGGCTCCTCCAGGCAAGCTGCTTATTCAGTTGATTTGCTTGCATAAAGCTACCGTGGAGGTTACAAGGTGTCCAGACTTTACTGAGTATTCATTCTGATCTGTTTGCAGGGAGGTTATATGACAATGCACATTCATCCTGATTTACTTGGGTGGCGCTTATGCATCTTCCCTGCAAACCATTTCTTCATTCCACTCTTTTCAGTGAATTTCCTCATTACTTTCCTAACTGCAAAAGCCTCTTTTCAAAAGACAGTGGGTTTTAAGTGCTAGGGTGATAGAGTTCATTTTAGTTCATTATCGGTTATGCAATTGAATCCCTCCCATAAAATATCCACCATCTGGAAGCAATCTCATTGTTACTCATTAATATATCTCCAGCAGGATTTGAAGAATATTGCTAGGGTAGTCAACTATCTCCCATTATAAAGGACTGCCCTCTTTTTCTTCTGATTCCCAAAACTCTGAAATATCATATATTCTCATGTGAACATGCCAGGGTACTAAGATCCTCAGGTGGGCACTTTCTCTCAGTCAAACCAACATCAGGAGCAGAGTTGGTAGTGAAACGAGAGCCTTTTCTGTGGCTGCTCCCATATTGCGGAATTCCCTCCCCAAAGAGAGTAGGTTGGCTCCTTCTTTGTCATCCTTCTGCCAGCAAGCTAAGACATCCCTATTCAGTCAAGCCTTTGGAAATGCTGATCACTGGACTACATACTGGCAGAGCAAACTGTATTCTGCTACTGGTTCCCCATGTGTTCTGATGTATTTTTATTTTTGTTTTTAACTAGTTGGTTCTTAATACTTTGTATTTTATAATGATGCTTCTAAATCTAGGATGCCACCTTGAATCCCACCTTGGGAGAAAGGCCAGTTATAAATGCATTAAATTAAACAAATTAACTAAATAAAATTGTCCAGAGCCCAGTTTATAAAACCATGCTCTGTGAACCATGGTGGTCTGCCAACTGCATTCATGTAGTCAATGGAAAGGTTGTGGTCAGGGCCAAAAGTCCTACCATTAGGCAAAGTGAGGCGACTCCCTCAGGCGGCGGTAGCCGTGGGGGGGGGGGCAGTAACACTGCAGAACACTTGAGAATAACTTCCCTTGGCCTTGAATTATTTTTTCTTACAAAGGCTGCCTTGACCAGGGCCAGATAATCAAACAGGCTGACACTGCTGTGGCTTAGGATCCATGAAGTCCACTAATTTTCCCCTTAAAAATTGCCTGTTGAATGTCACTTTCCGAACCCAACCTGAGGCTAAATAAAGCCGACATACGTTACTCCCGACTTCACAGAACTTTCTCACTGGAGACAGGCACATCCATCACATTAGAAAGGCAAAACTACAATGATTGAAGTATGAGTTATGTACGTGCTTTGATTTGTAGAGTAACAGAAGTTTATTAAGTGGGAGACCCTCAGCCATTTTCAAGTGGTCAGGGGTGGGGGTGGGGGTGGGAGTTTGAGAACCCCTGCCCCAGAGTAATGACTTCCTACCTTTGTCCCCCTTGTTCACACCTCCTGCTCGGGAGGCCACATGCTTGAATTGCCTGCATGGTGGAGGGGTGTTCTGTCTGAGCTTTCCATTTCATTCCCTCCCCACCTCCACCTGGAGTGTGATCCTGCATGAATTGTGTGGATTTGGCAGTCCCTGACACCCAACACCTCCCAGGAGCTGCTCTGATACCAGCCTTCCCTGGCCGCAGCACAAAGGCTCCTTCATCTCCCTGTGAATCATGCTGTGTAAAGGATGGGTGGGGAGGCAAGATGTGGGCTTCACCTGAGACCTGTGAGAAACTTCCCCTGGCCACCCAAGAATGGTGTCAGGATGTTTATGGACTGTCAAAGGCAGGTGAGAAAGGAGTCTGCAGCAGAGAGGAGGACTACCACAAACACTGGTAGAAAGACAGGCCGGTGAATACATTTGGATATACCTTGACTGCTTCTAGTCCGGCTGCCTGGCCTCTCTCTGAGCCCCAGCAACTCACTCAAATGCATACAATTCAATTATTGGTTAAATAGTATTTGCAGTAAAGGTGCCCTACAGGATGGTCAGGTCACTGCAGTGAGGGTTATATGGATGGGCATAGCTAGGATTTATGGTTTTTTTGGGGGGGGGGAGGTTGATGTTGGGTGTGTGTGAAACTGAGCTATCTGAAACGTGATTGGTCAGTTTAGTGTTTTTATTTATCTACTTGGTGGCGGTAGCTGCCCCCCCTGGTTATGCCCATACTGTAGTTATATGCTTATCAGGCAAGAGGAAAGGTGTCCATCTTTGCAAGAGCAGAGAAATGTGCATGCCTGAGATCAGTGGTTATTCTGCCAGTATTCCTCCCCACCCCCACCATTTAATCCAGATTTACCTTTTCCAAGGAGGAGGGGAACTGTTGCCAACAAGAATCCATTTACGATATTAAGCCTCCGCCTGGAAGCATCCTTACATGGGAACCTGATCCATCACCACACTGTACATGCAAGATCTAGGTAAGGATGTGGGATCTCATCTGCATGGGTGAGAGACTGGGACACTCAAATCCTGCTCTCGGTGCATCAAAGGCATGAATGACAGCCCAGAACAAGAGCTGCTGTCAATGGAGGGCATCAATCCAACCTGCTGATGGAACGCAATTCTAACCTCTGGTGATTGCCAAATCCCGTTTTCCCCTGGGCTTGTTGCCTACATTTTCTGATCACCTTTGGCGTCCCTGCTGAGCTTTCTAAAAAGAACGTTGCCTGCACAGTGGGCGGCAGCAGTTAAGGATGCCAATTAAATTACATGGAAGTAAGCCATAACACAATAATAATAGCCCGGCCAATAGCAGCCCTGAGACATTGGCAGCATTTCCCTTTGTCCCTGCCTCCCTTTACTTTACCTGCACAAGACCCAAATTACCCAGAACCGCTGCTGCCTCAGGACCCCTGGAAGCTGCCTGCTGGAGCCCCTGCTGAGCCCAGATGCTGAGAGCAAAATGGTTTCCTATGCTCCTAAATTAAGTTTTGCCTTTGGAGGATGAAATTGCTCGTAATCCATCTAAACACTCTTCTTCCTCCCTCCTCCACCCCTCACCCCCTGCTGGCTCTCTGCCTCCAATGTGTGTGTATTTCTCTCTCTCTCTTTCTCTCTCTCTATACACACACACACACACACACACACACACACACACACACACACACACACTGTATATATCTGGTTTGCATTAGAAGCAGGAGCTAAAGCTCATCTGGTTCCAGGCCTGGAACCAGATGAGACAGCACAGGCAATGTGGGGAGAGGAAAGGCTATGTAGATTCACCCCAAGCTGGTCAAAAGAAGCAGAAGGTTGTGGGTTGCATCTCTGTGGAGATTTTGCACAGGGTTTCCGAGGTAGCCCCACCCCCTCACAAGGGTGTATCCCCAAGGCCCTCAACTCGTGCAGCCTATCCCTGAGGCAAAACAGAGCCAGTTCCAGGACCCAAGGTGCTTTCAGGTGGGGACTTGCAAACGGGTCATTGAGATTTTGCAAACACGTGGTTGGCAACAGGGATGTTGAAAAACACCACCACTCAGGGGTGCTTCCAGACTATTGCTGTTTTGTGGGTTGGATTCATTCACATACCAGCATATTCAGATTGCAGGATTAAACTTGATTCAATGTTTTTGTTTTTGTTTTGCAACAAACCTGTTTCCCACCTCCAAAATTGGGATTTTTGCAGCAAGGAAAGTGACGGGGAAATGCACTGGAAAGGGTGGAATAAAACATGTCTGGTGTAATGTCTTATAACCTCCACACAAATGAATCAGGATGAACGCCCAATAATTACGTAAAAGGGAAAGGACCCCTGGATGGTTAAGTCCAGTCAAAGGCGACTATGGAGTGCAGCGCTCATCTTGCTGTTAGGCCAAGGGAGTCGGCATTTGTCCACAGACAGCTTTCCAGGTCATGTGGCTAGCATGACTAAATCGCTTCTGGCACATGGAGGACTGTGACAAGTGCCAGAGCGCATGGAAATGCCATTTACTTTCCCGCTGCAGAAGTACCTATTTATCTACTTGCACTGGTGTGCTTTTGAACTGCAAGGTTGGCAGGAGCTATGACAGAGCAAAGGGAGCTCACCACCATCGAGTGGATTTAAACCACTGACCTTCCGATTGGCAAGCCCAAGAGGCTCAGTGGTTTAGACCACAGCACTACCCACATCCCCTTCCAATAATTAGGTCATCTGCAAGTAACCTTGATGGATTTTTCCTTGAAATGGTAACTCTAGATTAAACTTGGGGGGGGGGTGGATTTGGGCTGGCAGTTTGACGCCAATGATGTGTGGACAGTGCAAAAAACAAACAACAACCCCCCAAACCCTCACCAAGATGCATAAGGAGCACCAGTCCCACAATCAGTATCTATCTGGAACTACCCCCAGGTTGTGGGATATGAAGGGCAGGTGACATCCAGGGAACAAATCTGAATTTACCCAGATCCTCTTCCCACATAATGGCTGCCACACTCCTGTTCACAACTCCTGTGGACAGTCCATAACTCATTCACTGGGCTGTGTGAATGCAGGCAGCAGCAGCAGTGGTTTAGCTCAGCAGGGGAGATAACCAGGAAGAAAAGATCTGGTAGCAATATCTGAAATGCTAGGGCTGAACAAGGATGAAATGGTCCTGGTTTTTTCTTTCTTTCTTTCTCTCACTCCCCCCCCCCCCGCCTCTGCTTCTTTTAAAAATTAGCACTTAATGTGCATTCCACTGTTGAGGTATATTCTGTCTGCTTATATCCTGGCAGGTTTATCTCCTGCCCTTCATCCAAGGACCTCAGCTTCTCCTTCTCCTTCTCCTTCTCCTTCTCCTTCTCCTCCTCCTCCCCCTCCCCCTC
Organism: Zootoca vivipara; assembly: GCF_965207765.1. Lineage (NCBI taxonomy): Eukaryota > Metazoa > Chordata > Lepidosauria > Squamata > Lacertidae > Zootoca > Zootoca vivipara. The sequence continues at coordinate 68,032,880 of NC_142584.1, read as the reverse complement.
CTCTTCCCATTCTATCCTCAGAATAACTCTGTGATGGAGCCAAGGTTGAACAACAGTGACTTCGCACTATACCTTCAGAGCACATCCAAAGCACACTTTTCCTCTCAAAGAATTCTGGGCAATGCAGTTTGCTAATTTACCCTTCACAGGGTTACAAGTCCCAGCAACTCTTAAGAAACTGCAATGGTTTTATATATATATATAAAAATACAATGTGTCTGGTCCAAGGTCACCTAGTGTGTTTCATGACTGAGTAGGGATTCAAACTGGATCTCCTCAGTTCTAGTCCAGCAGTTACACCCCACTGGTTCTCACATCAGTGGATTGCCACACATATGCCACAAATATAAATGCAATGCAATGGGGCATTTTGGCATGGACAGGAAGACATTATCTCACCAGACCATCAGGAAAGGGGCAAAGGAAGTGCTCTTGCCTCTGACCCCAGCTTCTGGAAGCATCTCAGTCTGAATTTCTGTCTGGAAAATTTGCCACAGATTTCAGTGTGAGAAGGAGGACCCCATTTGCCCAGGGCTGGCTTGCAGTTTGCCATTGCTGCCCCAAGTAATCTATAGTGTTCACCCCCCACTCAACCTGAGCTTCAGAAGCGAACATTTTCCACCTCCAACTTGAAAGTGAGTGGAAATGAGGGGGAGGGGGGGAGAGAGAAAACACTCTGTGTCTCTAGCTACTGAAGTCTTTGCAGTACGGTTTCCATTTCCCTTGCCCAAAGAGCAATATGGAGGGGAGGGCAGGATAAAAAGATCAGTCGGCAAGTGGGGAAAAAGTGAGGGAATAGCAGGGCCTTTGATGAGAAGAGGTTTTGAAGTAAGCCCCGTGCAGGACGGGTTTTCATCCCAGAAACTGGCAGCACCTCGTGTTCTGAGGTAGCCACACAGTCTCAGCCTGTCATGGGACAGTTGGATGCAGAGGAATGGTGGGAGGAACCATGGCCCCAGGAGTGGGGACTTTCAGGCCTCAGGGCCTGAATTCAATCCTCCATGCACCTCTGTCTCGCTCGGGGGGGGGGGGTTGTCTCCACAGGCCATGCCTCTCCATCAGCTTCCTCGAGTGCTTTTTCCTGGCTGAACTGTGTCTTTGCACTGTAAGGGTGTCTTTTGCCTGCCAGGTTTGAGATGTGCCAGGGTGTGGCCTATGTCACAGTCACATCTGGGCCCCACCAATCATCAAAGTCCTGTGGCCTCTGTGGAAGGTGGTAAGGCAAAGCCAACCGAGACCATACCTGGCCTTGAACTAATATGGTGCAGTCCAGAATGGAGCCGTTAGGGTAGCTTTCCCTAACCTGGTGCCTTCCAGATGCTTTGGACTGCAATTCCCACCATGCCTGATCACCATTAGGCATACTGGCTGGGGCTAAGGGGGACTGCAGTCTAAAACATTTGTGAGGCTGCACCAGGTCTTCTAGCAGGCTGGCAAGGAGAACATGTGTGGTCCTCCAGATGAAGCTGCATTCCAGCTCCCATCAGCCCCAACCAATATGGCCAATGGTCAGAAATAATGGGAGCTGTAGTCTAGAGCCATAGATTCCCTGCCCCCTAGTGGGCATTATCAGGGCAATGTTGCCTCAGACTGAAGCCAGGCCAAAGTCAGAAGCATCATCACGTGCTTCCCTACAGTAGCACCTTAGAGACCAAGTAAGTTTGTCCTAGGTATGAGCTTTCGTGTGCATGCACACTTCTTCAGATTCAAAGATGGTATCTGAAGAAGTGTGCATGCACACGAAAGCTCATACCTAGGACAAACTTAGTTGGTCTCTAAGGTGCTACTGGAAGGATTTTTTTATTTTGTTTTGACTGCGTCAGACCAACACGGCTACCTACCTGTAACTAGTGCTTCCCTATTGGGCCCTTGGGTCACCTGACTCTGTGGCACCGGGAGCTGCAATACCACCCTCTGGCCACCTGGAGTGATGTTGGCAAAGTGCAGCAGAGCACCAGCCAGTGGCTCCCTCCTTGGGTGAGCTGCCATAGCCGTGGTGCAGAAGGGAAGCTGGCTCTGTCCTGCTGCCGAAGTCCTCAGTGCCTGACAGCAGATGAGACAAAGCAGAGCCAGGCTAGATTAATATGGCAGAGCCACAGACAGTCCCTGATAAACATGGATGTGCTGCTGCTGTCAAGAGAGAAGAGCTCTCCCTTTCCTCAGGATGTAGCACCCCCAGCCGCACCACAGCCTACAGGGGATCTTAAGCGCATGGGGCTGATGGCTGGCCTGCTGTCTCAGCCGATTGGGTTTCAGACAGGAAGCCGAGTGTGGCCTGAAACTCTGCCAACTGCTCCATTTAAGCCCTCGCGCCCCCTCCCTCTCCTAATCTCTTTACGGGCAGGTCTGAGCATTATCTCTCCCCTCAAAGGGAAATGGCAAACGTTTTCCATTTGCTGCAGGCTGGGGGAGCCCCCTGCCATATGTTGGGTATTATCCTTTCCCTGCAGGGGGGCACTATTACACATCACCTTGATGTGAGCTCCCCAAACTGTAATTCTCTGCCATTAGGCAAAGCTGCTTTTCCCATCCACAGTTCAATGCCGCTCAGGACTCCCTGCGGGTTTGGCAGCCAAGCGAAAGCGGACATGAGAGTAATTCAGACTGCACCATCAAGGCAAGGGGAGAGGAAACGATCAATTACTCACAATGATTCCACGAATGGGCTGGAGATTCCTCACTATCCTCTGTGCCCTGTCAGTGTCAGGAGGAAAGGCAGCAGAATGGTGAGCTTCTGCTATATACCAGAGCCCCTCAAGCAGCAGCTGAAAGCGGGGCACTGTCCCTACAACTGTGCCACCTTGTATCTGAGTCATAATGAACTTAGCCCTCAGTGGGAAAGTCCACCTAGTACCTCAACTGGGCAGGACTGGCCCTACCGTTTTGCAGAGGGAGCGGACTGCCTCAGATGGCAAATACTGGGCTGAGAATGACAGTGCGGAATTGGAGGACAGAGCCATGAATGTCAGGTTACTAGCCCCCTGAGCACCTAAGCTAGGTGTGGTGGAGGAGGACACTCCATCTCTGGTGTTGGAAGTAAGATTCCACTGTAAGTCTGGTCAGCTTCTGAATGTGGAATGTGTTGTTGGATCTTTCCCTTCATCTTAGGTAGGGATGGGGAAGAAATTCAATTCAGGCCACATTTAAAGGCGAATCTGCCTAATTGGAATTTTCTGAAACAACACAGTCATCCTTTGAAATTTTCACTTCTCCGGATTTTGCCATGCAGTTCTTCTTCAGTCTAGGGATGTTTACAAAAATGTGTGCATTAGAGCAAAGTGTGCATAAAAACACATATACTGTAGTGAAATAACATACAAAATGCATGATTTTAGGGAAAACTACCTTGTAAAAATGTGTATAAAGGTAAAGGGACCCCTGACCATTAGGTCCAGTTGTGACCAACTCTGGGGTTGCGGCGCTCATCTCGTGTTATTGGCCAAGGGAGCCGGTGCAGCTTCCAGGTCATGTGGCCAGCATGACAAAGCCGCTTCTGGCGAACCAGAGCAGCACATGAAAACGCCGTGTACCTTCCTGCTGTAGTGGTACCTATTTATCTACTTGCACTTTGACGTGCTTTCGAACTGCTAGGTTGGCAGGAGCTGGGACCGAGCAACGGAAGCTCACCCTGTTGCGGGAATTTGAACCGCCAACCTTCTGATCGGCAAGCCCTAGGCTCTGTGGTTTAACCCACAGCGCCACCCACGTCCCAAAAAATGTGTATAGTAGGCAAAATTATACGCAATGTGTGCACATGGGGATAAATTCACATTAAAATGTTGATGGATTTTCAGGAGAACTTTATTTTAAAAATAGCAAACTGCTGTAGAAATGTGGAGCACTTAAGACTGGGGGAAAATGAGAAATGGAGAGAAACCAAAACTGATTGATTTGCCTTTCCCTAGTTTAAGCCTGGTGTGCTCTGGTCCATGGGGTCACGAAGAGTCGGACACGACTAAACGACTAAACGACTAAACAACAACAAATTTTAAGATAGGAAAATATTTTGGACCAGCCAAGCTGAAAACCAGGCCTTGGGAACCTTTGGCCCTGCAGGTGTTGCTAGAGGACTACAACCACCATCATCCCTAATGATTGGTCGTAGGGGCTGGGGCTGGAGTCAAACACTGGGGGACCACAGCTTTCCCATCCCTTCTGTGCTTGCCCTTGAATAACTAAGTTCTAAGGGTCAATATTCACTGAGGCTAAGCCCCAGTCTATCTACATGCCATGACTGCCACTCAATGCAGGTTATTGGATGTCGCCTCCATGTGGTACTGCTCTATGACCAGTGGTGAAGCTCACACTGCAAGGATATAAGTTAAATTACTGGGGAAAGAGACATAAGGATTGGAAGTAGAAAACAGGACTGCTGAGGGACTCTAGCAGAGTTGGGGGTTGGGGAGAGGAATGAGGTTGCTGGAAAAAGGACCAAAAAAGAAAATTATGGAAGCAGAAACAAACTTAAGAAAAATCCTTTGTTTAAATGACTATATCCATGTGCCTGAGGAGCCCCCCTCCCTTTTCTGACACAAGCCCTTGTTGCTGGGCCATTTATCCAGGGTACAGTTATTCTGAAAGACAAGTCTAATAAGGATTTCTCCAGCACAGCTCAGTCCGCCAGTCACTCACTCAGTCACGCACTGAGCGCAGGAAAGCCATGCTTTAAAGGCTTTTTGTTAACAAGAGCGTGTCAGAAAGAGAAAATGAAGGGGGGGGAAGGAGTACAATTTCCATGCCAGATTTTCTTCTGGCACTGGAAGAAATGTTCTTTCACAAAGTCCTATTGTTTTAGGCAGCTCTGACTGAATAGAGTTAGGGCACAGGTGAACTATTAAACAAGAAAGAAAGGTAGGTCTCAATTTTTCACAGTTTCAAATCTCTTGCTACCAAGCAAAGCGTAGCTGGCCAAAAGACTGTTTCCTTGCAAGGTGAAGGAAGGAGAGGGAGAGAGTGTCCCTTTCACAAGAGCAGGCAGAGAAAGGTCACACAGCTCCCCGGCTGCTGAACCACAAAGCTCAAGCACAACCATCTTCCAAAAGCTATGCAAGACTCTCCTATTTGGGCCAGCATTTATTGGCTGGGTCCCATCAATAGTGGACTATTTTACATCACACACACACACACACACACACACACACACACACACACACACACACGAGAAACACCCTGAAAGAATGAAAAAGGGACATTTATTTACCTCCTGTTTGAAACTCTGGACAAGGAGACAAAATAATGGCCAGCAGAAAACCAGCCAAACCGTATGAGTGTCGCAAGAGTTCCCCTTTCACACGCTTAAAGGAGCCTCACTAGGGCAGCGGGGATTTGTGACAGGAGCCAGAAATGCAAGTCTGAAAATGGAACTGGCTAAATATACTCCATGGAAAGATGTGGGAGCTCCCACTCCACACCCTTTAACATTTATTGGCTTGGCAGGAGGACAGTGGGTGTCCCAGGGGCAGAAAGGAACCTATTCGCTTGTATAGGCAAGCAGTACTTGTTAATGTATTTTTCTGTGGGTGTTTGTGCATGCTTAAATATCTTTGCGTCTATGCATTAGAGACGTATAGTCCATTTAGAAATATGTAGTCTTCTGAACATGGGTGAAGAGTCATTTGTTGCTCCACCCACCTGTTGCCCCTGTTCCTGCGCACCACTGGAAGGCAGGCCCCAGAACGTTGCTCTTGAGAGAGTGCAACTCTCAAGATGAAAAAGGTGCCCCAGCCCTGGAATAAATCAACATCAAATTATGCAACTGCAGAATGGAGAGCGGCTCAGAAGTAGGACTGCAATCCATTGCAGCACTTCATTAGGCTGCATATGTAAACCAGGCCCCTGTTTCCAGTTGTTGTTCCTGTGTGATGTCCTATCTGCACGCTTTGCATGTATGTATTGGGGATGGACTGTAGCTCAGTGGTAGAGCATCTGTTTTGAATTCGGAAGGTCCCTGGTTCAATCCCCAACATCTCCAGGTTGGGCTGAGAGAGGTCTCTGCCTGAAACCCTGGAGAGCTGCTGGCAGTCAGTGTGTAGACAGTACTGAGCAAGATGAATCCATGGTCTAATTCCATACAGGGCTGATTCCTACGTTCCTATCAATGTACTTAAGAATGAGAAATACAGTCGTACCTTGAAAGTCAAATGGAATCCGTTCCTGAAGTCCGTTTGACTTCCAAAACGTTCAAATACCAAAGTGCAGCTTCTGATTGGCTGCAGGAAGTTCCTGCAGCCAGTCGGAAACCGTGGAAGCCCCGTTGGATGTTCGGCTTCCAAAAATAGTTTGTAAACCGGAACAGTCACTTCCAGGTTTGCGGTGTTCAGGAGCCAAAACATTTGAGAACTAAGCTGTTCGAAAACCAAGGTACGACTGTAATCAAATTGCAGCATTAGCTGTAGCATATGGGAACTGCATTTGGATTACGGTAGGGAGGAGAAGGGAATTCTGTCTCCTTAGGACAGTTCGCACGTCATGCATCAAGGGAAGGTAGCAAAGTTGTGCCAAAGAAGGAAGGGATTTGGTATATGTTAAACTGGGTGGGTGGGTGGGGGTGACAAGTGGGGCTTAAAAAAAATGTAATGTGTTATGGATGGTCCCTGCTGATGAGCTGGCTGGAAAAAGCCGGTAAGAACTTGCACTACAGTTTGTTTGTTTGTTTGCTTGCTTGCTTGCTTGCTTGCTTATCAGCTTTGTCTGTTTAAAGAATTTATATGGGAGGACAAAACCCTCCCAATTACAAAGGTAATTCGAACCATCAAGCAATTTTTAAAAATACAAATACAACCCTCCAACTTTTAAAAGTTGAGTGGTTTCTACACATCTTGAGCTCTCATACTCTTCTCCCAACAGCAAGGCCAGACAGCCCAAGCACATTTAGCCTGCACTGGCTCCATGGCCTCCTAACAGCATATAGATCTTGGACGGTATGGAGCCAAAAACCGGGATGCACATCTTCTGGGACATACTCCCAGGTGTGTCATGTGACCCATGCTGTGTTCTCAACCCCCCAAATGTGCTTTTTCGAGGTGATATCTTGTGCAAGATCACAGCCGCAATGAAGTGCTTTTTCAAGGCGCGAGCACAGCACCCAAAATGGCCATCATGATTTCACGCAAAAATAATAGGCTGTCCCGTTTTTTTCTGAGGCACTTGGGAGGTGTGTAACAGCACATCTGGAAACAAAGAGGCCTAGCAGCAACAGAATAACTCTTGGCAAGAATGTGACTTCCTGACAAGCACTTTGACAATGGAACCAATTTGACCGAGATAGGTGGTGGGCTCTCCCTCACTGGAGGTCTTCAAGAAGAGGGTGAGGCAGCCATGTGTTATGGGTGCCCTAGTTCTGGATTTTTCTGGACTACATTTTCTGGACTATTTTTATGGGCTTGGACTACAACTCCCATCAGCCACAGCCAGCTGTGTTCCAAAGCATTTGGAGCATGTCAACTTGATTAATTAAAGTAACAGGATTTATATACATATTTAATCATCTTTGACTGTAGGCAGTTTACATAGAATCTAAAGTGTGTATTTTAAAAGCAAACAACAAGAACAGGTTTGCCTCGACATTTATCAAAATATAAGTCAAATCAGCAGTTAATAACATAAAATAAAATTGCATGTTATAAATTGCATGCCTGGGTAGGCTTGTCAAGTTGGCAAAGTCTGGAGTAGATGGTCTCTAGGTGGACCCTTCCAGCTCTGTGCTTCTATGACTACTTTAAAAGTGAAAGATTGAACCCATCACCCTGAATTCGAGAGGTGTGAAGTAATAGGATGTGGTTCCTGGAGGGTTAAATGTTAGAATAGATTTAATATTTGTTTGCAACATATCCAACAGCAAAGTAAAGCTCAAAGCAGCTCATGAGGATAACAAATAAATTAAATGTTTCTGTCAATATATGCATATCAACAGAATTATCTAAGAGCCCAATAACACATCAGTGATGAGAAAACCCCCAACAAATTCAATAATGGTGGTGAGGTTGATGATGGTGTATCTGTAAATTGCAGAATCCTTCTCCAAAAACAAACAAACCACAAAACATTTGCAGAATCCTTTGCATGTGTTAGAAAAATCACAGAGCAGTGGTACAGCCCAGGGCTGCTAACCCAGTGAGCGGCACACAGGTCAGCCTAATTGGTCAGGTGAGAAAGGGAAGGAGTTTCGAATCCTAGCAGGTGTTTGCATTTATGCGCCTGCCTATGTGAATGTGTGAACAGAGAGGAGTGAAAGAGCATGCCAGGAGTTGGGTGTGGTGGCCAGGAGCCACTGTGAACTAGCTCCTCATCTATGATCAACATTCAAGAGGTAACTTGAAAATGGGGGCAGCAGGGGGATTAAAAAAGATATCTCTGGTTCATAGTCGTAAACACTGCATAGTCCAGGGAGAAATTTCACGTCCTGTAAGAATCCTTCAGGATTGTTGCATGGTCATTCTTCTGTGCCTTTTCAGTTTTCCAGAGACTTCTTGGCACAACAAGGCATGGCAGAAGGATGAGGGGCCCATTCATAATAACTTATGGCCATTTTGTTTCCCACAATGCCCCTCACTGGAACTCTCCAATCAGGAGCAGCAGCCAGAGGTGAGGGAGCTGCTGTGGAATCCATACACCTCACAGTTTAATAACAGCGCTCCTTTGGGGGAGAAAATAAAAGGGACCAAGAGGGGAGCAAAGAGAGGGAAACACTGAACGGAAACACCTGCTGAAGCTCTGGGGAGCGGAGTGGCTGCTGCGCTGCAGCCAGGATGGGCCTTGTTCAGCCAGGAATGCTGGAGCTGGAGACGGCTGGGTCTGCTGCCAGCCGAGGTGTTAATAGGGGCTTACACTGAAGGGGCTGCCGCAAGGAGAGACAAAACAGCCCGGCGAGAAATAGGTCACACCTGCTGCTGGAACAGAAAGAGGCCTCTGCGCTAATGTGTGTGTGTGCTGTGCACATCCATGTTCCTCAGACAAATGAGATTATGAAAATAGCTCTGTGGCCCTTGGCCCCCCTGCCCAGGTAGTCTTCACGAGACAGGCTACCCCCTCATCAAGATCCTGGGGTCAAGTTGCCACATCAGCGTTTTCCAAAACAGTATGCAAACCAAGTTTTGCTATGCAGCTCTCCAGCCAAGAAAGGCGTACAAAAAGTGCATGGACTAGGGTAAAATGGCACAAAAATCAGTATATTAGGAGAAGCATGCTGGGGGAATTTTCATGCTGATGTTTTTTTTTAAAAAAATCAGAAATTAATGTGGAGAACTGAATTTAAGATGGGAAAAGCGGGAAGCAGAGAAAAGCTGAAAACGACAGATTTCCCCTGTAGCTTTTTGCCTGGTCTCTCCGGAATAGAGGATCCCATTAAAGGGATCAAGGGAGGTGCTTCTGTTCAGACATCCATGCGGGGGCAAGGATGCACTCTCTAGCTCAGGCATCTCCAAACTGCGGCCCTCCAGATGTTTTGGCCTACAACTCCCATGATCCCTAGCTAACAGGACCAATGGTTGGGGAAGATGGGAATTGTAGTCCAAAACATCTGGAGGGCCGAAGTTTGGGGATGCCTGCTCTAGAAGCAATCCAGAGGGGGAGTTACTCCTTGATCTGGGTCAGGGACTCCCTCACTTCCAGTTGACCCCAAAATGTAAGTTCTTCTGGCAGGCAAACCAGAAGTGTTGGGATCTACCCAATGCCTATGCCAAACTTCTTACACCTGTAGTTAATAAATTGTGGCCAGATTTCACCCAAGTATTTGTTGTCAAGCCTCTTGTTCTTAGTATTCAGCATAGCTGCCAAGTTATCCCTTTTTTAAAGGGATTTTCCCCTAAGCCTGAATAGCCTCCCTCGAGAAAAGGGAAAACTTGGCAGCTATGGTATTCAGGAAGACCGAAGGGTGGGGGGGGGTGCCTTGCCAGGCAATACTAATGTAATAAATAAAATAAATAAAGTGTCAAGCAGAACAGGATAAGTGTCCGCCCACAATTATTTTGGTTCAAGGAACAATGGTATTTTCTACACAAGAGCAACACAGCAGTTGGCCAATGTGAAAACAGGATGCTGTACTAGATCCAGGCCTATACAAAAGTTCCTTCAGAGTCTCTTGCCCTTATGATTCTTGCCTTCCACACCCAGGGCCCATTTCCTCTCCTTAGTTATAATGGCCATCACTTTACCTTGTGCCCCTGGAAGGCATTGATGTGTTTCTTTATTAGCTCCTAATATTAGTAAGGTTTTTTTCCTTTTTAAGCCACCTGTTGCATGACTTATTCATATGATAGAAATATATACAAGCTTGTTGGGAGTTTAGCTGAGCAAACTTGGCAGGTTTTCTACATGTGCTCAGACTTGGAGGCAGAACCCAGCTTGGAGAGCTGAGCGCTCTCAAGGAATGAATTACTTTGATCCACGTGAGAATTATGGTGATGGGATCAGAGGTGATTATTACAATGGCTCTTTGTCAAGCTATGGGACTTGCCTAGCCGCACAGTGCCTGCTGCCTTGATCCTGCACTCTTTAGCGCCATCTGTTGAGGTCTTCAAATTATGTGTCACAGGTTGAGGTGGTTTCTCAAAGAGTTCAAGTTTTACAAGGGTCTTCGTCTTATAATATGCATCCATTACTTCCCCTTAGAGGGATGCAGATGCAGAAAGTGTATACGAATATGACTGGGGGCTGTACAGCTGTTATTGTAAGTCTGAATAAATAATAGGGTCCTTATCCACTTTCTAGTTCACATTAGCAGTCACATTGCTCTATCACTTAATGGATGCTTGGAAGTGATCCATGTTAAAACACATCCCCTTTGCTCCTTGAGTTAAGGCAACAGACCTCCCAGGGAAAGTGTCTGAGACTGAGAAAATTTATCCCAGCAGAATCACAGTAGACCAGAATCTGACTTCTTAATATTATGAACGCTAAAGTCATATAGTATGTCTTCCCCGCCTTGAAATAAACATGCTTCTATGCCAATTGTATTCATATAACTAGAGGGGGAAATCAGGACAGGACTGAATTCTACTTTTTAAAAATTCCTACACAGTATGTCAGCTTAATTTTCCCATACACTTGGCCATACAATAAAAGAATTCTTCCGGTACAATTTCCCACTGTAAAAGTTGGCAATCAGAAAAAAAGAGTTGTAGATCGCAATGAAATTTTCCTGCACACTGGAACAACATGGAATTATATTTTCTATCACATACCTAGTATGCTCAAAGCAGTCACACACAGAGGAGTGGATCATCAAAATGAGCCATGGAATAATCTGAGATGTTTTGCATAGATGAATACTTCCAACACTTTAATCACAAATGAACTTGTTTTGGGGTGAGGTGGAGACTGGAATTTGTGTGCTACAGAAACACAGTCAATGAGCAGAGTAAAAAAAAAAAGCAACAGAATGTTTGGCAGGTAAGTCACGGTTTTGGTTGGATGGAAGTAGGGAAGAACACTACTTCTTATAGAAAACTAAGACTGCAACACCTTACATACTTACCCTGCCCCCTTACACACACACAGCGTTGCTGCCATGGAAGCACCCTCATTGAAAGAATCTTCTGCAGGATTAAAATAATAAATTCTGAAGTCTGGGGTAGCCTCAAATTTCTGTGCCTTCATTATAGTTACAGTTAAGACTTCTTGTTTTTATGTGCCTGGGAAAGATAATAAGAACTGACGACACACACACATACCAATAAAAAAATAAATCTTGCCTTTATTCCAGTCAGATATTACCTGGCCAGCAGCCTGAGATCTCCGGCAGTGCTGGCTTGTTATTTAGTTTCACTCGTTTACAGATTTGCTATAACAGCAAAAAATGTAAAATTGTAGTGTAGGGTTTCTCACTTCCTTTTTTAGTACGAGAAAAAAGACTCATCACAGAGTAGGTTAACAGTTAGTGCTGGTTTTGAGATACTTTTAGCTGTACATTTTCACAGCCTGGGTCTGCCAGTTACTAGCAACAAAGCAATGACAAGCCAGGAAAATAGATTCACCTCTACTGAGGGTTGTGCCCTCCAAAATAGGAGAAGCCACTCTGAATTATATTTGAGCGACCTGTAAACCAGTCTGAGCTACAGTGAGCTGGTTGTATTCAGCTAACCTTTTTCACCAGCAAGAATTTCCACTTGTGGAAGGGACATCCCCCTCCTTCTCCCTGTGCATGCTCCATACCCTCCCCAAATCTGCTCTGGAGGGTTGAGGAAAGCTCTAGAACAGATATAAAGGTAAAGGTAAAGGGACCCCTTACCGTTAGGTCCAGTTGTGGACGGCTCTGGGGTTGTGGTGCTCATCTCACTCTATAGGCCGAGAGAGCCGGCAGACAGCTTCTGGGTCATGTGGCCAGCATAACAAAGCCGCTTCTGGCAAACCAGAGCAGTGCATGGAAATGCTGTTTACCTTCCCACCGGAGCAGTACCTATTTATCTACTTGCACTTTGATGTGCTTTCGAACTACTAGGTGGGCAGGAGCTGGGACTGAGCAACAGGAGCTCACCCTGTCACGGAGATTCGAACTGCCGACCTCCTGAACGGCAAGCCCTAGACTCTGTGGTTTAGACCACAGCGCCACCTGTGTCCCTAGAACAGATATAGGGAGTGCATATTGAGAGGAGAGGGAGGAAATCCTGCTGCAGAAGCAGAAATCCTTGTGCTGACAGGATTCTTTGTTGGATACAACCCAGAGACTGGGTCTTACCAAACAGGCCAGAAAATTCAAACTGCATTAGACCCCAAATACACAACTGGAGTGCTTCAGACAGATTCTATCAGAAGCAACCAGCTACCTTTTGGATCTCACAAGCCTCCACTTCTAGACCTGCTTAACATGGAGCAGATTTTATTACCCAAATTAGATTCCCGCAAGGAGCAGCATTTGGACTAGATGAACCCCAAACCCAATTTTTTAAAATTCATAGAAAACAGAGGCCATCCCACAAGAGGAATCTGTATGAAGGAAGCTAACAGAATCTCAGTGACAACTGACTAGGACCGGAACTTCCGCAAAGGGCATTAATTCAGGCAGATGAAAACCTTGCACATTCTTTTGCTCTGCTTTTCTTCTCTCCTCTCCCACTGCCCCCCCCCCCCGGCTTCAACTCTTTACACATTTGCAATCTTGCAAATATTTTTACTGATTGCTTTGCATCTTCCGTCAGGAGGGTTGCCAGATGAAAATTGCATAACAGATGGCTTCCGTGTCTGGCTCAATGTGATCCCAAGATGTTCTGAAATAAGGCCCACACGTTATATTGGATGGAATTGTTCTCTTACGGAATAAGGAAACTTCCTTTGGAGCACGAGAGATTCCTTGGGGTACCTGGCATCCTACCTCTTTTAAACAATATACCTCTGAGCTTGTGTGTGAAAATGCAGCAAGGTGGTGGAGCATCGTCACGTAAATAATGAATGAATGAATGAATAAACCTTTTTTAAGGTTTATTTAAACGTCCTCTCCCTTTCTCTTTGGGAGACACTGTAGGTGGAAAACAATGGCTTTAGGAAAGCAAATTCAGTGAATAAGGCAGGGCAAACACACTACAAAAGTCTCCCAACCTCTGCTCACTTAAGATTTCCTGTGGCTGAGGTTGGGTATATAGCAACATGACACTTGGAAGTGTTAAATATTAGAACAGGGGTCAGCAAACTTTTTCAGCAGGGGGCTGGTCCACTGTCCCTCTGACCTTGTGGGGGGCCGGACAATATTTTAAAGAGATAGAAAAAAAGAACAAATTCCTATGCCCCACAAATAACCCAGAGATGCATTTTAAATAAAAGCACACATTCTACTCATGTAAAAACACCAGGCAGTCCCCACAAATAACCCAGAGATGCATTTTAAATAAAAGCACACATTCTACTCATGTAAAAATACCAGGCAGACACCACAAATAACCCAGAGATGCATCTATATATATATACATATATATATAAATAAATGTAAACTGGCCATGTAGGTGTGTCTCCACCTTTCTCCGAAACCGCTTGACCGATTGCGTTCAAATTTTGACACAATGTCCCAAGCGAATATGCAAGTGACCATATACAGTTCGCATAGACAGATGTCACACCTGGGCCAGGTAAAAACTCCAAAACAACGTGTTCCACAACTCACAACTCAGACGAAAGTGCATGCTGGGAGCACAGGAGAGGTTTCAAAACAGCGCCCTCTAGTGACGGCTACACTGGTACTGCAGCTAGGAAAGCTTCCCTCTCCACAGCATCTTGGCTCGGCTTTGCAGACTGGGCCGAGTGGAGGTGGGGGGGGGTCACCTGGGTGGGGAATGGGGGGAGGGGCGGGATAGGTCATGGATTGGGACAGGGTGGGGTCAATCACAGGGATTAGCCGGGGGTGGGGGAGGAGGGGTGGCATAGCTCATGGGTCGGGACAGGGTGGGGGGAGTCACAGGGATGAGCCTGTGTAAACAGAACACGTGTAAAACATTTCAAAAAATGAAGGGGGACTCTGAAGGTGAGGGGAATCTGAAGGGGGACTCTGAGGGTCCATTTAACAGACTGAGCCACAGCAACGTGTGGCCGGGCCAGCTAGTTTTAAATAAAAGGACACATTCTACTCATGTAAAAACACCAGGCAGGCCCCACAAATAACCCAAAGATGCATTTTAAATAAAAGGACACATTCTACTCATGTAAAAACACGCTGATTCCCAGACCGTCTGCAGGCTGGATTTAGGTGGTGACTGGGCTGGATCTGGCCCTCAGGCCTTAGTTTGCGTACCCATGTATTAGAACTTTGTATCATCATCATCCCCCTTATCCCAAATTCTTTGCTTATAATGCTCTCTCTCTAGCCCCCCCCCCATGCTCTGCACATCCCTCCTATTCATTCCACCTTTCCCTTCCTCTGATCATATTGACTGCTTATCCTGTCACTGCCTCTGTCTGGCAGTTCTGGCCCCTTGACTGCTCTGGGTGCTCAAGAGCAGCTGCCATTTCCTCTCCTTTCCTGGCAAAAGCTGCACAGTTGGCTTCTTCCTCCTGGCTTCCAGCTGCTTTAATAAACCCTTTGACGGAGGGTCTGGCTGCCTGCAAAATAGATGGAAGCCGGGGGGGGGGGCAGAACAAGGGTGAACCACCAGATGTCTATAGACCACCAATGAGATCCCCCGTAAAAGCTCAGCATACAATGGCTCAGATCTCCCTGCTGGCCACAGCACATGGATTTTTCTCATGCTCTTACATTGGCCAAACTTTCTCTTTAGGATGTCACCAGTTCAACTAAGCTTGGTCGCTTTCCCCTGCCTTTGAGAGGATTCTTCCCACTTCACACATACCATTTACCCAAATGCCATGCTTGACTTGCATTCTGGCTATTCACAATATCAGAACGGGCTGATATTTCAACACTGCTACCCATGGAAGCATATCCTGATCAGGGGTGAGGGGGTGGGAGGCAGGCTAGGCTTTCCAGATCAATAAGAACCCATTAAGGAAGGCATTTCCAGTCAACGCAATAGAATATAGGTTTGTTATTCGAAATCAAAGAGGGTTTTCTTCCCGACGCGAGCTGAGCAGGTTATCTTTGTACCGACAGTGCACTTGGGTAATTTCAGTCTCTTGTCTTTCGGGGAACCCCACACACTTCTTTAGACAGTAATGTGTGTTACTTCACTTACTTCAAAATGTGGCAAACCAACTCTGATGTTGGGGACCCTCCTGCTTATGCTGCTATGTGTGTGTGGGGGGGGTAACCGAGCACAATTCAAAGTGTTGGTGCTGACCTTTAAAGCCCTAAATACTGGCCTTGGCCCAGTATACCTGAAGGAGTGTCTCCACCCCCATCGTTCAGCCCAAACACTGAGGTCCAGTGCTGAAGGCCTTCTGGCGGTTCCCTCACTGCGAGAAGTGAGGTTACAGGGAACCAGGCAGAGGGCCTTCTCGGTAGTGGCGCCCACCCTGTGCAATGCCCTCCCAAAGGTGTCAAGGAAATAAACAACTATTTGACTTTTAGAAGACATCTGAAGGCAGTCCTGTTTAGGGAAGTTTTTTATGTTTAATGCTGTATTATGTTTTTAATATGTTTTTAATATTCGGTTGGGAGCTGGCCAGAGTGGCTGGGGAAACCCAGCCAGATGGGCAGGGTATAAAATTATTGTTTTATACCAAAGTCCTGACTTGAGGGCACCACTAGTTACACCAACTACGGAAAAGAAACCAATATGGGAGTGCATTCTGCAGGAAGGAAACGTGTCCGCTGCGTCCCCCACAGGCGTTGACCTCGATGAAGTGACGTCTCCTTCAGAGTTGCCCACACTGCTCTTGAGTGGGAAGTGGCCCGGAAGCTGATGTTCTCACCCTTGTCATGGGAAGTCAGTGTTTTTCAAGGCAAGGTGCCAACGTCAGCTTCTCTTCCAAAAGTGAGAAAAAGAAACACCAAGTGCTATGGTTCAGCTAAGTCCATTTTCTGCTCTGTGCTTCAGTCCTCAAGCACCTGACCTTCCCTCACCTCCTCAGAACATCTGACTTTTTTCACAGCCAAGATAGCAAAAAAGTTTAGGAATGAATAAACGCCACTTGGGGCTGTGTGTGCACTAAAGATCAGGTGCAGGATGAAATTAATCCAATCAAGTCAGGATGGGGAAGCTCCTTGACTGGGCATTTTTTAAATCACTCTGCTGTTCCTTCCCAATAAAGAGATTTGCAAATCCATCTTCTGAAAAGGGTGTCCTTTTGTTGCCCAAGATCAGAGAATGAATTTTTGGATTATTATTTTTTTAAAGTCCAATTGCCACAACCATATGGAGGCTGGCAATCAGAGCTATTTTTCAGCTGGAACTCACCAAAATCCAGTTCAGGCACATCTCAGGTGTGTGCCATTCCCATTCTATTTTTTTAAAAGTTTTTATTTATACTTTTCAAATTTATACATTTCATTAGTTTTTCAATCATTTTAACATCTCAAAGTTTTACTTCCTTCCCCCTCTTTCGGCGGTTCCTTCTGCTCATTTAATTATCTACTTGAAATATATACTCTTATGAAACTGCAGGTTATTACAATAACCCTGCCAATGTTTTTATCTGTTTGCAATTTATCTGTAAATATTTAATAAACCATTTCCATTCTTTTATAAAAAAGCTTGTTATCTTGATTTCTTATTTTTCCGGTGAGTTTCACCATTTCTGCATATTCCGTAAGTTTTTGTATCTATTCCTCCATTGCTAGGACTTCTGCTTCTTTCCATTTTGGGGGCAAGTAGCATTCTTGCTGCTGTAGTAGCATACATAAATAAATTTCTATACAATTTAGGTAGATCTGTCTCCATAATTCCCAAAAGAATTGTCATTCTAAGAGAACGAGGGAGGTGTTCATGGTGAGTTCTGGCATCTCTTTTGCCAGAAAAATAGCACTGCTTGCAATAATGAGAGGATGCTAATATTCATGCAAGTTCAGAAAAGAGGCTGATATTTACTGTACAATCAGTGCCACTTTCTTGTTCCAAGGCATGGGAGAAAACAGTGTTGCCTGCTTAGCTATCATGGGTGTTCTCCAGCATTTAGAAGACCAGCAAAATTAAGAACTAATCCTCCAAGGACAATTATGTACAAATCTCAACACAGTGCCATTTCTAATCAAATCCCGGGCACATTCCTGGCACCTGTTGGGATGGAAGAGAGTTCTTATGGGTCAGCTCGTCCCCACCCTACAGTAATGTGTCAAAGTAAATTCCCCCATGCTTAGATAAGCACTCGGCAAGAAGCAATAGGTCATTAACTTCAATGGAAAGCTAAACATCAGAGGGGCACACTCTGTCTAGAGCACAGTTGTCTGACAGCGCCAGACAAGAGACTAGCTCTTCCTACGGCCAATGGCTGCCTACAATCAGTGCAACGTCTCCAATGTGAACCAATTCAAAGTTCGTCTCACTTTGGTGTATTCAACAATGATTCTGAAAATCTACGCTGAAGACTGGACTCAGTCTTCAGGATCATCTCATGATAACAGATGGCTATTGGCTGGCACTTATGCAGCTTTCTTTGGCTTCATTTTAATAGATGGCATTGGGGGAAATTAATCCAGTCGTTTTAGAGAGGAAAAGGAGCACTGCTGGCTTTGTGGAGCTATAGAATTCTGAAATCAGGAACATATGTGATATTCTGTGAATCCAAAAGAAACATCTCTATTCAGGCTGCATTAGGCAGTCACTCAGATACCATGTGTATAATTACATTTGATTTGCCTGATGATCCTCACATAGAGGTCTAAGTAGGCTGCAGTGAGAAAGGACGGCAGTGATTTATTTCAGTCACTTATACTTCCCAAGGGCTTCACATACATGAAAAGCAAGGGCAATCTGAGGTGGACAGAGGTTGCATCTCCCTTAATGGCTTGTATAGACAATCATATTTCAAGAGCCACATCACCATGAACTTGAGATAGTAATGCAATAGCTATGCTAACAAAACCTTTGGACCCTTGGTTTTATTCTGAAGCAAAAGCAACTGGCTACCATCCTCTGGATTTGGGTCAGCGGTGGCAGGGCTGTGCCATTTCCCTCTGAAACACCACCCCTGGCTGCTATTTGCAACGAACAGCACCTTTGGGGGTGGGGTGGGGGGTGGAATAAGATCAGGTGGCTTTTCAGCAGAAAACTGCTGTGGGACCCCAGTCCACACTAGGAGGCCTTGCCAGCTGCTTTTTCTTCCAAATTAAAGTGCCAGTGCTGAACACCCTTTTTAAAACCACATTTCATTCCAATGTCTCAATATGTTGTTTCCAGGCTTCCACGTTTTTTGGCCAAAGTTGTAAAAAAAAAAGCAAGCTGTTTTTGAGCTATTTTTATGGAAAATCAGCAAAAATAGCACTGCCGATATGGGCTACCATGCATCCAGATTTATGTGGGCATTTTCCCAATTCCCACCGGGGCACTGCTGCCAAAAGTGACCAAGTTATAAACCAAGTTATTGCCCACCCCGCTTGAGCAATTAATAGAAATCTGCAAACCAGCTGCTCTTCATCCCTAGAACTCCATTGTCAAAGAGGGAAGGTTCAATGCTCATTTTGAATTTCACAAAGAGGGCTCTTGCCTAAACTGTCTATATAGGTACTGTATACGGTGCCCCCTGGCTGGACCATTCAGGGAGTAATGCTGCATAGTCCTACGGAACACAGCTGGAGCCTTGGGCTAACTTCTCAGTAAACATGCATATAACTAGAGCATAGGCCTTCTGCTTTTGCAGATTCTGTCCTGGAGGACAGTAGGAAACTCTGCAATAACAAGTGCACCTCTAATGCTGGGTTGTAACCAAAACGAACTCAACCTGATCTACACCCTGCCTTCTAGGCAGATCAGAGATACTCAAGCTAGTGCTGCTCCCAGGGTAGGACTTTGGGAAAGATGTCTAGTGCCCCCACAGCTGCAGAATGAGCAGGAGGACCCCAAAATGCATTAAGGCTGCATTTTGAAATAAGTGAAGTAAGTAAAGAAGTGGGGGCACTAAGACCATTAAGTCCAGCCTCTAAACTTACCTTGCTAGCACCACTGTCTTTCACCTGGGGATTTGATGAAGCTTTTCTTTCAAACAATGGAAATGTGAAATCCTGGGGAACATGCACTGGGTAGGGCTTCCTAAGCTTATATAGGCAACCTTTTAAGGTTTCCTTTCCATATATTAGTCACAGCATTGTCCTCTGAGCATGGTACCTAGGCAGTTTCTTTCCAAATGCAAACCACAGCTGTGTGATCTCCAATGCTAATCATACTCAGAGTATTGGGTTTACTCTGCGTATGACTTAGTTGGATATCACCCATTAGCAAAAGGTTGTTTTTGTTTTTGGAAAAAAGCAATAAATTCGTAGCAGAGGGTGAAGAAAAATAAAACCCAGTGTTCCTAGCCAGGAAAGGAGGTTAAGCAAGAACTGAACCATAAAGAAATCACTTTTCAACTGTAACATAAACCAAGGCAAAAAGAGAGGTTAGTTTGCGGCTCTGGTGACCTGAGGTCAAATGGCATCTTAGACTCTAGACAAGCAGGATATCAAACCCTGCAGGTGTCCGCTCTCCCCACAAGGGCCTATCCGCCCTGGCCAGGGCAGGGTCAGCATTCCAGGGCTCTGCCTGATAGGCTCAGGGTATAATGACATCTCCATCCGATGCCAAGAGCCATCTAAATGCAGAGCTGCAGCAGGGTTGTGTCAGCCAGGCCATGGGCCTGAGAAATGATGTGTTCTCAGACACCACTGGAGCAGGCTCCTTCCCCTGGGCATGCCCCCTCCCCCCCCCAGCTCTCATGTACAGTACACAAATCACACACATGCTTCACACTAGGTTTGGAAACCACAAGACGTCTGTGCCCCCTACGCTCCAGATTCCTTTCGCGAATTCATGCTGTGAGAACAGAGCTGCGGTTTCCTG
The DNA here is from genome assembly GCF_965207765.1 of Zootoca vivipara. Taxonomy (NCBI): domain Eukaryota; kingdom Metazoa; phylum Chordata; class Lepidosauria; order Squamata; family Lacertidae; genus Zootoca; species Zootoca vivipara. Next base: position 68,012,532 of record NC_142584.1, on the reverse strand, counting down.
TAGCCTGTTGCCCATGTGTCTGGAGCTGAGCAAGCCCCTGGATGGAACCACTGTTTGCAGGGGGTTTCTTCCCAGACTCTATAGCCTGAAGGAGGGAGAGAGGAGAGGGATCATTGGAAGCTGTCTCATACTGAGTCAGACCACTGGGTCCAGCAAGCTCAGTATTGTGTGCAGAGACTGGCAGTGACAGCGTTTCAGATGGGGGTCTTTCCCCTGCCCTACGTAACCTAAGGAACTCAGCTACATATATAAGGATAAAGCGCTTTGTATGCATTATAACACCATGACACCAGAAGGTTGCAGAAGCAAGATAGATTAATGTATTATGTGTTAAGATTTAGCTATAAGATAGGATGTTATTATGCTCTTAAGATTAAAATTATATCAAGAGGTTTTGGAAATTATTGATTGAAAAGGGATTAAGAGTATTATTTAGATTAGATAATTATGAAAAAGATTTGGTTACAGGTAGGTAGCCGTGTTGGTCTGGATCGAAGTAAAATAAAAAAATTCCTTCAGTAGCACCTTAAAGACCAACTAAGTTTTTATTTTGGTATGAGCTTTCGTGTGCATGGACACTTCTTCAGATAGTATCAAAATCAAAAGATTGGTATCAAGAGTTAGAAAGTGCTAAGTAAGCAATATATAGAAACGTAGAGGGGAGGGAAAGGAGGAAGTCGAGAAAGATATGGAATATAAGATTGAGTGAAAATTTAATCGTTTTTGTAGTTATGTATTGTTATGTTTCTTTGTGTTTTGGGATTTTCTTGTAGTTTGTATGTTAGTTGTTTTCTATGTTTTGTTATTATACAAAATTAATAAATATATTTAAAAACAAAAACAAAAACACCATGACACCAGATGGAGCTGTGGAGTTCTGTTTTTCGCCAACGGAACTTTCCTGTATAACATTTACAATGTGTTTAATTGAATCGCTTCTTTGATATGTCTAGATCCAGCCCTAGAGATGTTTGGGATTGAACCCTGGACAGTTTGCATACATGTGCTCTACCACTGAGCTACAGCTCTTCCACGAGGAAGGAAAGAAGAGCGGGTGGAGGGAGAGAAAGAGATTTAGGAGGGTTTTTTGCTCAGCCCTGTAGTTTAAAGTTAAGCAAAGAAATATGTATTGTATTTCACAAATATAGGCAGCAGAAAAACAGAAAGAGCAACTAGTATGAGAAGCAGAAGAAAGGCAAGATACCCTTGTGAGGAGTGGCTCAATGTGATAATTGCCTACTTTCAAGAAAACCAAATGTTTCATTCATTTGATTAAATATCACAAGCATCGCTGCTAAGGTAGGAAGCTTTCAGCAACATTCTCTGGCTAGGAAAACAGCTTCACATTGTTTTGGCAGCAGCTCTGTTGATTCTGGATTTCCCCACTCACCATACACTGGGCACACCCCAGCCGTGTTTGGTTTTCCCTTTAGTTTGTCTGCTTACTTTCTGGTTTGAGAAGAGCCTCTTTTTCACCTGCACAAGTGGATGCCTGTTCTACTGGGCCCCGGCATAAGATCCAAAACCCACATCATATCAGGGATGGAGAAAAGAGCTTAATGCAACTCTCAAGAGTTTCCATCAGACCCTTGGCCAGGAAGATTTGAAATCAAACATATTTCAAATTATTTCAATGAAAAAAGAGTGCACTACTTCACTGGTCATTTTTTTAAAAAAAAATCTTTTCAGGAGAACTATCTGAAGATGTAGCTTGAGTATGGAAAAAACCCCAACATGTTAGGAGTTTTTGCTTGTGAGATTTTGTCCATTTCTTGGTTCAATCAATTTGTAATGTAAACGTAAAATGGCACTGGCCAGATAATGATCATTCACCTTAGCGATCCTTCAAGTTCTGCATCAGCTGTGATGAAATGTTTACATAAATGCAAGAGAGGCTGAAAGACAGTTTAAGTTGCATGTATGAAAATACTTGCAATTAAAATCGCTTCCCTTTGATGTATTTTGTTTTAAAGAGCAAGTTGTATAATTCGGCTTATATAATTATTCATTGCTAGCTCTATCATCCCCAAATCCCAACATTCCTGGTACCCAGAGAAAGACACTCAAAGAGTTGTTGTTGTTGGCATCTGCCTCAAGAGACAATGGAGTGTCCCTCTGGGGGGTGAAGAAAAACCGCTGCATTAGCAGCACCAAAGTGACCTCTCCAAGGTGCAAGCAGACTTTACCCTAATCTATGCATTTTTGTACACATTACTTGGCTGGAGAACTGCACTGCAAAATTAAAAGGAATGCAGATTTCCAAGGACACCTGTTTCGGTTTGATTCTTGTTTCAGAAAGTGCCAACTAAGTAAGTTCACATTTAAATGTGAACTGAATGAAATTTTTCTCCCCTCCCTAAGTGCTACATAGCCTCCTTAGCTGGTTGGCTAGGAGCATAGCTGCCAACTCTCCCATTTTCCCCGGGATACCCCCGTTTTTAAAGCCGTTTCCTGCTGTCATCCCAAATAGCAAAATATCCCGTAATTCCCCCGGATTTCTTCCGGTGCCGCTCTGCCCATGTCTGGGCACTGGAAATCGGGCAGCGCCAGCACCGGAAGTTGCTTCTATGCATGTGTGGACATGCGTAGAAGTGACTTCCAGTGCTGGCGCTGCTGATCCTGTATTTTTGTAACCGGGACTTGGCAGTTATGGCCAGGAGGAAATGCAGTCCTCAGCCTGAAAAGGGTTCCCCACCTCTGCCTTAGAAGTTCTAGAGCAGGAATCCCCAAACTCAGCCCTCCAGCAGTTTTGGGACAACAATTCCCATCATCCCTGACTACTGGTCCTGTTAGCTAGGGATGGTGGGAGTTGTAGCCCCAAAACATCTGGAGGGCTTGGAGTTTGGGGGTGCCTGTTCTAGGGCATGTTCAAAATAATGGCTCCAGAAGAACAGCTTTTGCAATGTGAGATGCTTTTGTGCATCTCTGGGGCAACATCAAAGTGCAGCAGCAACAACAACAACGACAATTGTATTATTTATACCGCGCCATCTGGCTGGGTCACCCCAGCCACTCTGGGCATCTTCCAGCATATACAGAAACAATAACAAAAATCATACATTAAAAACAACACAAAAGGATCAGTTTGAAAATGGATGGCGTAATGGATCCCTTCCATTGTGCCACGAGGCACTGGATGCCAGAATTATTGTTCATCCCAAGGCAACAGATACTTTGCAGATGAAGTGTGTGTAGAAAGTAGCTTTGCCCAAAGATTTGACAAGATATTACTGCTCAAAATGAATGAGAATACAAGGGATGTTTGTGAAACAGGGTTGTGTGGAGCTCGGTGCTGCCTTTCAGGAGTTGGCTGACTCACCCTGGGAAAATGAGCCCTAGCAAATGTCAAAGCTGCCATAATGATCCCTAGCAAAAGGGTAACGACCTGCCCAGCTCTAGGAAACTTAGTGAGCGACTGGCAGCAAAATTGCAGGACTCAGTTCTGTGAGAAATATGTGCACTTTGTAACCTCAAGGGGAAAGACCTAACAGAGCCAGGTATTTAGAGAGCCAATTTCTAGATACTGCATAATTGTCAGGCCCAACCAACCCTTGGTTCATCTGGCTTGCAAGAAGCAATCAGGGTTGGGGAAGCAATGGCAGGGTTGGGGGAGACAATGGGTACATGTTAGGAAGCCCCAGCCCGGCACCATCCAGATGTAGGAGCACAAACCCAAGCTTATTGAAACAGCTCCTGGAGAACAGAGTAGAGGGTACACAATGTTTGTACAGCGTTAAGAGATGGTGATTTGAATTATGGTGCTGGAGGAGATTCTTGAGAGTCCCATGGACTGCAAGAAGATCAAACCTCTCCATTCTGAAGGAAATCAGCCCTGAGTGCTCACTGGAAGGACAGATCCTGAAGCTGAGGCTCCAATACTTTGGCCACCTCATGAGAAGAGAAGACTCCCTGGAAAAGACCCTGATGTTGGGAAAGATGGAGGGCAGAAGGAGAAGGGAACAACAGGGGATGAGATGGTTAGACAGTGTTCTCGAAGCTACAACCATGAGTTTGACTAAACTGCGGGAGGCAGTGGAAGACAGGAGTTCCTAGCGTGCTCTGGTCCATGGGGTTACGAAGAGTCGGACACGACTAAACGACTAAACAACAACAACAACAAGAGATGGTGCAATGATGCTCAGGCAGCCATGTTTACCCAGGAACTCAGTTTTGCTCTTTTTACTGAAGCACAGAATTCTGCCCTTATAAGACTCACCCATAATGGTGCATGGATTGCAACAGAGCGTTCATTTTCAAATGGCTTCTAGCTGGTTCTAAAGGAATTTGGTGAGCAATCAGTTTTATAAGCTATGTGTAATAAATCATCTTGAACAGTGTTCGAGCAAGTATAAATATACAATCTATGCAAATTCTCACACATCTTCGTGGCAAATCTTTTAACTGTATACATTTTAACATGGTCTTTCTTTCTGGAGGCATTTTGCAGTGATGTGCTAAGGGCCATACACTAGATCATGTTATTCACACTTTTTAATGCTGCCACTTCACTTTCGAAGGAAAAGCAGCCATGCAAGGCTCTGATCTAGTGCCACATTCCTGAACCAGATTTGGGCCCCACCCCAGTTTTCCCACTGAAACCAGGGCCATGGCTGTTAGTTGTCCCCAAAGTTGCCACCTGTTGTTTGTCTGTTTTCTCAAAGGTCTTGTTTGATCTTCTAAAAAGCAAATGCCAAAATCAAAGGAAGCCTAGGTGAATCCAAAAGCCTTGCATAGTCAATTAAAATGCCCCAAGTAAATTGGATCATTGTATCTTCCTAAAAGTCAGGATGTTATTTATGGCTAGCAGCCAGAAAGCTATTTAGCTTGTGACTGACAATTATTATGGGGAGGAAATTTTAAAAAATGTAACATCTTTAGAAGAACAAAAATGGTTTTCTTTTATTTTGTTAAGCATCTCATGTACCCACCCTTGAAAACTGTGTTTGCACATTTCCTTACCATGTTAAAAATTTCCAGAGGGCTAGTCACACTAGTCACCTGCAGCAAAAATAACAAGGAACACCATAGAACCTTAAAGCCTAGGCTTGAGCTAGAGTCTCCATCATGTAATGGTTCTGGTCCTTCATCTGATGAAGGAACTTAGTCCATTAAATCTTATGCCACAATACATTTGTTAAGTCCTTGGTTTCCTAGATAAAAAAGAAAATCCATTCTGTGGATAGCTGGTAACATGGCAAGGACCAGGTTTCATGGTTCTCAGCAGTCTACACGGTGCTGAGAAAAATGACTTCTTAACACTGAGTTTGTGGGGAGAATAAGAATGAATTCAAACCAGCCATTTCTGAGCACTGGCCCTGTGATTTTCAGCCAGATCAAGCTGAGTTTTCACTTGTGCTGCTATGTGTAGCACTGCCCAGTACCGGAGCCATGAGCAGAAGTCAGCGTGGAGCAGATAGCTGAATGCCATCACCACTTGTGATGGCATGTGAACAGATGGCTTCTCTGTGTGTCATCAGTGGGTGCCCCCCCCAAGTTTTTAGTGCTCTTACAACAATACAAACACAAATACAATGAAACTTTGTGGAGTGGCACGATCAGATTACAACCACACAATGCAAACTGAGTGAAAACAGCACAATGTGTACAAGCCTCTACTGCAGCACTAAGACATCCGGAATTCATAACCTAGCCGCTCTATAGGCAGGCAGGGGGGCAGTATTATTGCTTCTGTTTATGTAGATAATAAATGGAAACCAAACTTTGTCAAAATGGTCCTGTTTAACCTGGCCTCTCACCACTCTTCAGTGTTTGGACAGGGCACAATCCCAAACTTTCCCTTCCATCTCAACATCCATGGCCCATTGGGGTGAGAAGCAATTTTGTGTGTCGCCAATGTTTGCACAGAAGGTCTCCCCGCGTAGCACATATTGCAGCTCAAAAGTCAACATACCCTGGTCAAATGGCCAGCCTGTGATGTGTAGAAATGGTTGTGGGAACAGGCCCTGAAAGAGCAACCCTTTGCCTGTCTTCCTTACTTTTGCTTCCCATGCTGACATTTTGCAGTGACTAACTATTAACGCATCCTGTTTGATTCTGCTTGTTGTCACCACCCCACGCAGCATCTTAGAGGTGTCAGCTAGGATAAAGATGCTTAGGTTCATCTGGTCTCAGCTCATAAAACCAAAGCCATGGTGGGCAGGAATCGAGCTGTGCACATAGCACTCCTTCCCAAAGGTCTGTCTGATGGATCACAGCACAGCCACCAGCCCTTAAGCCCAATTCCCTCCAGCAGATGCCATCTCCGTATTGATTCACCAGAGCCGTTTAAGCTCACACCCCAGGTCCCCCACCCCCAAGTTATGGAAAGGTTGGCCCTTCACAACTCCCGGCCCTGCAATATGGTTCATCATCATACAAAACCCTCCCTCCGCCACCCTCCTCCCATGCCTCTGTCAGTTCCTTCTCCTTGCATGTTCCCGCTGTTGGAAACATGTTTCTCCATCTTTGATTCTAAGCCTCCATAATGACCTCATGGCTTTGCTGCACAGAAAGAGCTCTGGACTTGCACGAGAAAGGGGCCAGAAAGATGCCAGAACCAGGCAAGCTGTGTGTAAACTTATCCCCCAGAGACCGGTTAGGAGACTGATTTAATTAACACAAGCAGCACATTAAGAGCGGCCAAGCAGTGTTCCCAGGTTGACATTCTCCAGACACCCTTTTGTCAGGAGAGCTCTGGCTGTCATCACCAGAACCAAATGCTCTTCTGACATGGCCTGGCTACCCCCTCACTGGGGAGACAAACCTATCCAGACACACAGGCTGCATTCAGCTCAAACCCAGGTCTCGGTGCTCTTGCTTGATCGGTGGGGATGACTTTGACACCATCTTGAAGAGCCCCCTGAGGAGCACAGTCTCAAAGCTGACTCCATAGGGGGGGAACAAGGCATTGACCAATGTTCAGCTAGACACTATGTGCAAAGGCCTAAGATGCCATAATGGGGCCTTGATTACCCAAACCTGAATTTGATTGCCTTATATCAGGGATAGCCAATTTGGTGCCTTCTCCCAGGTGGCGCTGTGGGTTAAACCACAGTCTAGGGCTTGCTGATCAGAAGGTCTGCGGTTCAAATCCCTGCAACGGGGTGAGCTCCCGCTGCTCGGTCCCAGCTCCTGCCAACCTAGCAGTTTGAAAGCATGTCAGAGTGCAAGTAGATAAATAGGGACCGCTCTGGCGGGAAGGTAAACGGCGTTTCCGTGCGCTGCTCTGGTTCGCCAGAAGCAGCTTTGTCATGCTGGCCACATGACCCGGAAGCTGTCTGCGGACAAACGCCAGCTCCCTTGGCCTATAGAGCAAGATGAGTGCTGCAACCCCAGAGTCGGACACGACTGGACCTGATGGTCAGGGGGCCCTTTACCTTTTTATGAGTTCTTGAACTCTCTCAACAGTCCCAGCCAGCATAGCCAATGGCCAGGGATGATGGGAGCCCGGTCAAAGCCAACAGAGAAGACGCCACCTTCCATCTGGCAGCCACTGCTTTCTCTTGCAAGCCCTGCGTGGTGCTTTCAAAGGCCCACTTGCCTGGAGTCCACACACACACACACACACACACACACACACACCTCATATTTGACCCACAAGGCTAGGATCTGATAAGGATCTGGCCCACACAGCCTAAAAGGGGTTCCCTGCTCAAGGTTTAAGCTAACTGGCAGTGGTTTTTCAGAGTTTCAGACAGGGCTTTTCCCAGCCGCTGATGCCACAGATTGAACCCTGGAACTTATCCATGGAAAGGATGTGCCAAACAGCTGAGCCTCAAATATCCAGTACTTTTTCCTTCTGGGCAGGGCTTGTCCGGGATATAGATAAAGATTTCTTGTTACGTATTGATTTTGAGTGAATTCAGCAGCTCCACAAAGAAGATCACTGAGGTTAAGTATCGAATTTCATAAACAACTGAATGTCTGACCACCAGCTCCATTTGTTGCCTCCGTTTCGCTACCTGTGAATTTGAGACACCTCCCTGCCTTAGCCTGGGGCTATCTGCCAATAATTAATTGTTTGCATCTCATCAGCTCCCCACCCTGTCCTGCAAACTGCCATGCCAGGAATGCAGCACTCAGGATAAAGCACAAAGCCCATTTCTGCACATGTTATCCTCTGGAATGCTACATTCCTGGCACAGAATGTGTGACATGGTGAGCTGGCTCAGCGCATCACGCTGACAGAACTGCAGGGGTCATTGCTGGTGCGCTAATAACTGCCTCTGTCACCAGGTGTGGTGTGAAGGCAATATGGAAAGTGGTTAAGTAGGTGAGAAGTAGCTGGGGAGGGGAGGACTGTGGAAAATATAGCCACTTACATTTCTGAAGCCGTGCACAATTTGATCCTAGTCCACCATACACAATTTGATTTCACTTGACATACCTATGCCCCTCCATTTTCATCATGCTGCACCTCAAGAACATAAGGAGAGCTTGCTGGATCAGGCCAGTGGCCCATCTACTCCAATATCTACCCTCACAGTAGCCAGCCAGATGCATGTAGGAAACCAGCAAGCAGGACCTGAGCGCAAGAGCCCTCTCCCCTCCTGTGGCTTCCATTCACTGGCCTTGAGAAGCACGACTGCCTTCCACCATGGAGGCAGAGCATAGTCATTTTGGCTAGTAGCCATCAATAGCCTTATTTTGACACCCTTTAGTCCAGTCATCTTTTAAAGCCATCTGGGTTGGTGGCTATCACTGCCTCCTATGGAAGCAAGTTCCATAGTTTAACTACCGTATGTGCTGCAAGAAGGAGAGGAGGTGGGAAATGGACCTTCCAGAATATCACTTCAGCCAATTGCCAAAGAAGTGGGAACCCTGGCTCTGAAATCCTTGCAATAAGAAAATGCCAAATTCTGCTTTTTAAAAAAAGTGTCCATTTTAGGATAAGGGTGCAGTAAGTAGGCCAATGCAAAAGCCAGCACTTGTTCATAATAAAATTAAAAAATTCCTTCAGTAGCACCTTAAAGACCAACTAAGTTTTTATTTTGGTATGAGCTGTCGTGTGCATGCACACTTCTTCAGATACACTGTGTATCTGAAGAAGTATGCATGCACACGAAAGCTCATACCAAAATAAAAACTTAGTTGGTCTTTAAGGTGCTACTGAAGGAATTTTTTTTTTTTTGCTTCGACTCAGACCAACACGGCTACCTACCTGTAACTTGTTCATAATGTTTATTTGTTTGGAGCACAGATCCTGAGTTCGCGTTTGCTCAGCATTGACTTGTCCTATTGTGCTCTACTGAGCAGACTCTGCAGCTCCAAGGGACCCTTCACTTTGACGTCATGCATATATTTTAGATGACTTCTTTAATGTGCACCACACAGGCAGTTCTGTCCATTCACATTTGGGATTTGGGGCCTGGTCCAAGGGCCAGAAAAATGATTGGACCAGTTCTCACTGACTTCACTGGAATGCTCTGGGCCAGCCCTTTGGCGGGATGTAGAGGACGTGTGGTGCTTAATTGAGGCTGTTATTGGTTGGGGGGGGATTCATGTTAAAATGCAAGAATTGTCTAAGCAGAACGAAGGGCAGCAGCTGCACAAATATAACCTATATGGAATAATTGATCTGCTGGATTGTGCAGCTGGCTTTCTTTGTGAGCCGATCCAAAGTTCTCAAATTTACTCATTATTCCAAAAAATCACTGGCAAAATTCTTTGTGGAAGTCTCCCGCGGGAATTCTTTCGTGAATGTCTGAAGTGCACGCTGCTTCAGTTACACACATATCCAGTTACACACATCTTGGCTGGAACTATCTAAACACAACACAAATTCCAAATACTACAACGCAACGTTGCAATCTGAAATTCATTTCCGCAGAACTGTTAATCTTCACCTTCTATTTATAAAGCTCAGTCGGTTACACTTGCGAGGACTGAGGCAAATATACTGCAGCAAGGCCTGAAGTTGTCCACTTTGGCTTTCTGACACGGAAAACCCCTCTACCAAAGCTCTTCCTACGAGATGAGACAAGAACAGGTGAGACCTGCTTCCGTGGATCTGGCAGGCCTGAAAGACCCTTGGTGCCTATTCCACAGGTGGCCAAGCCTGTGGTGATGCTGGGCAGGAGAATCCATAGACCCTGTTTTATCTTAAAGCAGGGATGGGAAATCTGTGGCCTTCCAGATGTTGTTGGAATCCAACAGGGCTGGCCCAAGGCGATTTGGAAACTGAGGCAAAACACAAGATCATGCCTCCTCCATTAGGGGTGAGTGAAGATCTACATCAGGAACAAGTGGGGAATCAATGGTCGAACCTTTCAAGGGAAAGGGATCCGCCCTGAATCGCACTGTGTAGGTGCAGAAGCCAGAAGACCTCAGAGGGCAGCCCTTGCCATTTCCTCCCTACGGTTGGGAGGAGACCAGCAGTGCCTCATATTCACCAAGAGGCTGCTGCAGAGGTGGCATTATGGGGGGTTGCTGAGAAATGCACAGCGGCAGCAGTGATGGGTGATGCACTCCTTGGAGGCGGGATCTGCTGCCCCTGTGGGTCCTGCTATGCCTTGCCTCATGTCCAGCCCTGGACACCAAATCCCATCATTTCCTGACCACTGGCCTTGTTGGCTGGGGCTGAAGGGAGTTGGAGTCTAACAACACTTGGAGAAGGGCTATAAATCCTGGTTATGGACATAAGGAGGAGTCCCCATTATCCCCAAACATTGTAGTCCAGATGTTTTGGACTACAATTCCCATCATCCCTGACCACTGGTCCTGTTAGCTAGGGATCATGGGAGTTGTAGGCCAAAACATCTGGAGGGCTGCAGTTTGGGGATGCCTGCTCTAGACCTTCTTCCAGGCAGTGCTCAGAAGATGAGAGTGAAAACCAAACCAAGGCATTGGGACTTGGTTTGTCCTACAATTGGCTTCTCCACATGGCTTTTTGAAATAGTGCACGTGGCTATTTTCAGAGAGCCTGAGACTGACTCCTAGTCAAATTTCAGGACGGACCCAAGACCAGCCACACTCAGACTGAGTTAAGAAGAACTCCTGCCTCAAAAGCAATTGAAAACCAAATGGAGCAGTGGGCTTTGGATCAGGTGGTCTACCTGGCTAACTAGGGCCAAGAGGACCAGCACACACAGAGCATATTCTCTAACACATCATGGTGAAAAACTGGGACATCATTCAGGGCCGCAGTCCCACACAAGTCACGTCACCTGCGTGAAATCGCAGCCCCCAAAAGCGCTTTATGGGGGGGATGAGATGTGCGGAATCACACAGGATTGCGGTGCCCAAAATGGCCCCTGTGCTCTTGTGGGGGGAAATGGGATGTCCCGGTTTTACCAGCACAGTTGAGGGGTAGAAGAAGTCCTTGGTTAGAATGTGCTTTAAGCAAAAGGCTAGCTTTGGATGGCCTCCAAACTAAGCAAAGCTAAGGGGATTGTCAGGGGGCCTTCCTACAGGGAGCCTCCTCCCCTCTTGCTGACCAGCACTTCGCCCAGTGAGAGCAGCAGCAGTGGGTCAAGTGAGGGAAATCAGGAAGTGAGCTGGACAGAGGTGTCAGGGCTCAGCGATGTTGGAGAGCCCTTGCGCCGCCAGGACCAAGAGGTGGAGGGGAGCAGGCAGCCCCTTCCGGCACCTGAATTAAGGTGCGCCACCAAACGTAAGGTCGATAGGAGGCGTTTCAGGGTGCCCAAACTCTTATGCCGGTCCCGTAGCCAGAAACGTCCACTCCCGGATTCTGCAAGTGACTAGGAGGTCATGTTTTCTGCTATCTCTGCACTGTAAATACTATGCACAATAAAAGTCTTAAAGACAGAGCGGGCTTGGGCGTCTTTACTCAAGATTGGCCGCAACAACACCCTTACAGGGATGCAACAACCCTGAAAGGCAGGGTGCCTCTTCGACTCTCTTCTGCTGCACCTTGGAGCTCCTTCCAGCCTTACTGGCAGCAAACCAGCATTGTGAACCCCCCCCCTTTACAGCTACAGCAATAATAATAAATAATAATCTGCAGCAGCTCCAGTATGAATTGCCAAGGGGGTGGGGATTCATCTGGGCAGCTTTACGTGTCATGTGCAAAAAAATCACAACCTAACCACTTACTTACTTACTTACTTACTTGGAGAAAAATGCTGTGAGGTCATTTGCAAAAGCGCCCTTTCAAAGAGTTATATATGGGGCTCCTTTCTGTGGCCATGGTTACTGTGCGCCATGCTCTCACTTTGCCTCAGTGGCACTAAGGCCTTGGCTAGGGTTCCAGGAGAAGAGGAGGGGACGGAGGGGCCTGAATTTCCTGCTTTCCCTTGCAAATCACCTCATTCTTTGGGGCTTCTAAATGACTAAAGCAGCACACCGACTCGCACAAAAGCAGGCCTGCCCTCTCTGTCAAAGACATCAAGTTAGGAAGCCGGGAATGAGAAATAAAGACAGTTTCCAAGAAGCACATGCGCACATGTTGGCCTCCCCACAGGGTGTCTGCCGCATTCCACGCTTGCGCCTGTCAAAAACCCTAAGCGTGCCCTAATCACCCCCCTCCTGGCAGCTTGTCCCAGAAATCAGAATTAATCAGGTTGTTAGACTCCAGGCATACTTTCACTTCTTCGGGACGCAGATTCTGCAAATGGAAAGTTTTATGTGTAATGCTTTATTTCTGTTTTTCTTCTCTTCCTTCCTAACTCACAGAAGAAAGAAAAGCTTGATTCCTTCACTTTCCACGACGGTAGAGGAGAAGCCTCAGAAACACTTCCAAATCACAGTACTGCCATTAGGGGAAAGCAGGGAACGATTGCTAGCGGGTTACTGTAATAAAGATATATCCTGCAATTCCTGCATTTGGACAGTGGATGGACTAGTTCAGCAGAGAGGGGGACCTTCCAGCCCATGGGCCTAATTCACCCCACCTGGTCTCCCCACTTGTCCATTTAGCACAAGCCATGCCCACTTGTCACACGACATGTGACATCAGGTGCAGGGCAGGTAAAGCTGCAGCGCCAGTTTCAAAGAGAAGAATCAAGAGCTTGTTCCAAGGCTGACAACACAACACTGTTTACTCTGACTCCAGTGCACTCCCACCACTAGTGTCCGAAGCTGCGAACCTGTGACACTAGTCACAACCCACAGGTTTCTTGTAGTCTTATAAAGAAATATGGCCGTTTGATGCATTTGCCCTCAAACCAGCTTCATCTGATTTGGAAAAAACAACAACCATAAACTGCAGTTAAGCTGAGGTGTGTACATTTGAGACAGCCACTGCACATGTGCAGATACCCACTTCACTGACTGGGAGTTTTGGTTTCCCATGGGGAAACAAAGAGATGCACCTCAGGTTAACACAGCACCCACCAAAAAACCTCTCTTGAGTAGCTGGGAACTCTCAGGAATGGTGTGTCTGGAGTGGAAGCGGGGAGTGGGGAGAGTACAGGGTTCCTCCCCCTAATTTTCTGTTTCCCACCCCTTCTCACCCTTTGGCATTCTCTCCCCCCCCAGCCTTTCTGACCACCACCCCCTCTCTCCAAGCCATGCCCCTAACCAGCCCAGCTCCACTCCCTGCCTGAGTGTTTCTGCCTGTCCAGAATGTGTGCTTGAACTCTGACAATGCTTCTTGCCTGGTTGGAAGATCAAGAGGGGTGTGTGGTCATGCGGAGAGAACAGCCTAGTGTACAAAGGAGAATTCAGATTATTTGATGTCCCACCCACTAGTAGTCACTGGCAGGAAGTAGAAGTAGTAGAAGATGATCATTTTATGACTAGCCCAGTTATGAGCCAAACTGGAAGCCCCCAGTGGTGTTAACCAGAACGCCACGAGGGTTTATCACCCTCGCTCACCCCAATGCTCCTCCCCATATCCTGCAAGAGCTCTAAAGCACCCCCTCCTTTCCCTCCCATCTGCTAATTGGGTTGTTGGCTAAAGTGATGGCTGCCCATTGGAGATCTCCTCCAACCCCTTGCTCTGACACCAACCCCTCTGGCAGAAGCAGACTGTCCAGCTCTAGGTATGGTGCGTGAAGAATGCAGAGCCAGAGCCAGAACGAAATGGAAATGAGGAGATAAGAGGGCTGAGGAAGATAAGAGGAAGGATCTCATTGCAGGCAGTTGCCTTAGTAATCTGATGGGCAGCAAGGAACTTGGGACATCTGCTTAGAGTTCAGCAGTATCTTCCTCTATGCTCAGCCTGGGTCCATGTGTAAATAAAGCCTCGATCACAAAACACCAGCAAGGCTCCAATGATCTCACTGCAAGGAGACGGAACCTGAGTCCACCCTGGCTCCACGGTGCTCTCTCTGCTTGGCAAATGGATGTCACAATGGAAGAGCCAACATTTTGGCCAGAGAATGATAATCCAACAATATCATTCATTTGGACCGCATCAGTAATGCTGATTTAAGGCATTGTTTTTTTTGTTTCCTTTCAGATTTAATATTGTGGTTCTAATGTATCTTGTACATTACCCCTTCAAGTAAAGGGGGGTTATAAATACCGTAGATAAATAACCTATGGGAAATGAGCAAGGTCCCAAGGGAAGAAGAATGGCAACTTAAGCTAACGGGCTATGCGCAGCTTGCAGACTTAACAGACAGAATAAGAGAACGAGAAGAATATACGTTTAGAGAAGATTGGAAAACGTTTATTGAATATAGGGGGGGGATCGTGTATACCTGAAAACACTGGCAGCATTAAGATAAATTCAACTGTGTAAATATGTTTTGATGGATGCAATAATGGAATACTGAATGGTTTAGTTTTTGTAAAGTATGCAGGGATTTACGATATGCAAAACGAACCATCTTCTCAATCCAATGCATATGTACCAGTTGGACAATAGAATGGTGGTGGTGGGTAGCTGCACTTCTTTTGAGCCTCAGGACTTTTTGCATTAGGAGAGAAGTATGCTCCAGAATTACACAGTGTGTGGTACTTGAGATGGAAATATGCAAAAGCCTCTTCTGGAAGCCTCTCGTGACAGTCTTCCCAGTAGCTTTGTATCAGTGGGTAGGAAGAGAAACCTATGTACATTGAAACATATGTACTTACCTTTTCCGAGTCAGACCATTGGTCCATCTCGCTTGGCATTGTCTACACTAAGGTTACCATATTTTTTCCAATGAATCCGAGGACACTTCATTGAAATGAGTTGGAACCTTAGTCTACACTGACTGGCAGTGGCTCCTTAGGGAGCTGGGTATGTCTTAGGGAGCTGGGTATGTTTAGCCTGGAGAAGAGAAGGTTAAGGGGTGATATGATAACCATGTTCAAATATATAAAAGGATGTCATATAGAGGAGGGAGAAAGGTTGTTTTCTGCTGCTCCAGAGAAGCGGACACAGAGCAATGGATTCAAACTACAAGAAAGAAAATTCCACCTAAACATTAGGAAGAACTTCCTGACAGTAAGAGCTGTTCGGCAGTGGAATTTGCTGCCAAGGAGTGTGGTGGAGTCTCCTTCTTTGGAGGTCTTTAAGCAGAGGCTTGACAGCCATCTGTCAGGAATGCTTTGATGGTGTTTCCTGCTTGGCAGGGGGTTGGACTGGATGGCCCTTGTGGTCTCTTCCAACTCTATGATTCTATGATTCTATGATTCTATGATTCTAGTGGGTTTTGTGGCGGGTCCTCTCCCAATCCTACCTGGAGATGCAGAGGACTGAAGCTGGGACCTTCCGGGCTGCCTGCCTTCCCAAAAGGAGTGGCTTCCTCCAATAGGGCTCAGCATGCAGACATCATTCCAGACAGGACAAAATGTCCCTTGTTCGAAGCCCTTGTTTCACGAGCATCCTCCTCCCACTCTTCTAACCTTAGGCATCGCAAACACAAAGGCCGCTGTTACAATAATAGACTCCTCATGTCTGCAGCGTTAGATCAAAGGTCTCCCTCCCGCTCTGCTGGTAGCGTTCTAAAGGTTAAGACTTCAAGGGAAGATTGAGTTCTAAATTTGAACTCGTGTAGTACGGGACAAACCTGCAGAGTTGCCTCCACTTATTACTACTAGCTGAGCAAAAGCGTGCCCTCCCCCACTCAAAAACAAAACAAAAAATACATGTAGCAAATGTTTGCTGAGAAAATGAAACATGAGTTCTGAACTAACAGTGACTTTTACAGATAAAGAGCTTTCGACAACTTGTTCCCTCTTAGTCATCATGGCAGTCATTATAAGGTCTAACCTTATAATCCTAACACACAAATGTTATTTACAGTCTTAGGGCCAAACTATATGTTATGTCAACAATGTGGTTTGCCCAGATGTTCATGCTTTTTCCTTCAGATCAAATTAGACTGTGTTCCTCATCCAGACTCAGAAGGGGAAACTGCACCTGCTGCAGGGGGGACTCTCATTCATACCCCACCCCACTCCACTCCCGGTCCAGTTCTGGATAAGCACCCCCACAGCTGCTATTTGTGAAAGAAAAACCCTGCACTTTAACACCAATCATGTTATCAATGTAATGTGTAGTTTGACCTTTGCATACCTGTGGAAATCTAGACTTTCCTTCAAAGTAGTCTTTCTCAAATTCCATTGCTTACATTTTGCTTGTTGGTAGTGCAGTTTTGTTGACTATCAATTGCGTTTCCCCCTCTGTGTGAATGAAATCAAGGGCTTCTTCAAGAGCCAGTGTGCTGTAGTGGTTAGGAGTGGTAGACTCATAATCTGGTGAACCGGGTTCGCGTCTCCGCTCCTCCACATGCAGCTGCTGGGTGACCTTGGGCTAGTCACACTTCTTTGAAGTCTCTCAGCCCCACTCACCTCACAGAGTGTTTGTTGTGGGGGAGGAAGGGAAAGGAGAATGTTAGCCGCTTTGAGACTCCTTCGGGTAGTGATAAAGCGGGATATCAAATCCAAACTCCTCCTTCCAGACAGGTTTCCTTCCTTCCTTCCTCATTTATTTTGCAACACGTCATTGATGCAATAATGCTGCGTGAGTGGTGGATGTATGCATCATTTAGTTTTATTAATGGTTCTGGAATGCTTCCCCTATGCTACCACATTAGTGCCATCTAGAGGGGCACTCTTGCTCTGTAGTGCAACAAAAGTGGGACTGCCCCGCTTAAAACTTTGTGGTATGGAAACGTAAAGGATTTCACTCAGCAGGAAGCTACAGAACATGGATTGATTGGCAAGGAAGCAAGATGTCTGCCTGAAACCTTTTGCAGCAGCAAACAGTGCCAAAAACTGGATCACAATAACCACCCCAACAGCATCATGAGCACAAATCACCACAAATGCACAATAAACAGCATGTCTGGGGAACTCCCCCAAAGCCACAACTATATACCATTGCATATTATCGTCAGGACTATGGGGAGGAAGAAGAGGAACACAGTGAGGGGTGTAGCTGGACTGGGACACACCAGGGCAAGCTGGGGATGGGGAAGAAGAAGAGGAGGAGTTTGGATTTGATATCCCGCTTTATCACTACCCTAAGGCAGTGTTTCCCAACCAGTGTGCCTCCAGATGTTTTGGGACTACAACTCCCATCATTCCTGACCACTGGTCTTGCTAGCTAGGGATGATGGGAGTTGTAGTCCCAAAACATCTGGAGGCACACTGCTTGGGAAACACTGCCCTAAGGAGTCTCAAAGTGGCTAACGATCTCCTTTCCCTTCCTCCCCCACAACAAACCTTCTGTGAGGTGAGTGGGGCTGAGAGACTTCAAAGAAGTGTGACTAGCCCAAGGTCACCCAGCAGCTGCATGTGGAGGAGCGGGGAAGCGAGCCCGGTTCACCAGATTCCACCACTCCACCACTCTTAACCACTACACCAGGGGAGGTTGATGTAGGAAGTACTCACAGAGGATGGCGAGGAGATGGGGGTCAGTGTGCAGGAACCAGAGCAGCAGGACCCATCGCCAGAGCCAGAGGGGCCCCTGTCCCCACAAACACAGTGGGCTCTGAGGCATAGGGAGCAGCAGGAGTAGCACTCCAGGAGGCTGAAGCAGGCAAGGGCCCACAGCCCAGCTCACTAGCTGGCCAGGTGGGGCTCGCTAGCTCTGGGAGGAGGTGTGCTATTCATCAGTTGGAATAGGCTTGGAACAGGTGAGGGTCACACGCCTCATCAAGCCAGATGCTGCAATAAGCATGTAAAGTACAAAAGGTGCTGTGTCTGCTCAACTGCCCATGTCGATGGACCTCAGCTTGGATGGTACAGAGATCTCTGCAGGACTTTGCTTTGGTTTGGACACTGGAGATGTGGATTGACCCTGGAAAAGGGGATTGGTGGACTGACTTGCTGCCAGGTAGGCCAGGGGTTAAGGACAATCACCTATTGAATCCTCCCCTAAGTAATCCATTAGACAATAAATACTGGAATCAAGTATCACATTTGGTAACTATATACAGCTAATATCAGAAGGTTAGGGTTTGATATTTGAAGTCTGAGGAATAGTCAACATCAAAATGCGCAGAGGAGAAATTGGCAGGCCCATTTTGGCATTATTTGCCATGTTTGATGGGGCGTTTGTGTGTGTTTTTAGAGCTCCGGTGTGAGAAATCACATGATTTGCAACAGCCTCTCCTTTTATTAAAACCAGATGCCTTGAGCCCCCTTTGTGGTTGTGGAGGGAGGTTAAGAAGCCAGCCCTTTTGGATTTGTTACCACAAACACTGAAGATGAAGTTTAGGGGCGGGAAAAGGTTGCTACATCCCAATTTCAAGGCTCTCTGCTGTCAGTCACGAGGCTTGTGATGTTCCAAGCAAGTGCAGGTACTGCCTTTTGTAATTCTCTTTGAGAAGCCAAGGCCTAGGGCGCTTTTCGACTCGAGCCACAACTTTGCAGTGAGCTGGAGTGATGTGTTGCTGTAACTTCAAAGAATCTATTGATCCAGGTGGAGCAAGCGTAGACTGTGCCAGCACTTTGTAATTCTGTTTGACTCCCCCCGCCCTCCCCAAGGCAGAAATAATAGTTAGGGAGTGGGAGCTGCAGAGGAAAGAAGGAGAGCCAAGCGGTTATAAACAAGGGAATGAGGACTCGGAACTCCTGGAGCCTATTTTCGTCTCCTGGTGATATAGAAATTCTAGCTAAACCACATTTTGTTCCTTTGTTCCATCCTGTCTAGCATAAACCACAAGAGCACATCCTGTAGAAGCTTTGTAATTTACATGGGGGTAGGGAAGTTTTGTTATAAAAGCACTCTGTGTATGCCCATGGGTTGGGCAGAATGAGAAACTCATTCTCACTGCCACCATTTATTGCAATAAATGTTTTAATAAATCTGTTTTATAATATGTACAACTGCCTGAGATTTCGTCTGGTCAATTTGGGAAGCCAATCATCCATATAACATTTCTGGTGACCTTACATTTCTGGTGCCGTGACTCGGATGAGGGCATTTCCCTGAACCAGAGGCAGTCCCCTTTTGCCCCACTGGACAGGGCGCAGATTCCTAACGGCGCCTCTGGTCTGGTGCACACCGGCAGACTTTTTCCGGAGGATCAGAGGTGGCCCTTGAGTTTCCGTGCCCTGGACGAAGAGGCAAAAGGACCGAGGTTGGAAGGGAAGAACAGGAAAAGCCGGCTGGGGTAAGTAGAAAGGGAAAAGGTACCTTGAAGGGAATTGGCCCCCTTTAATGAGGGGAAGGGAGATCCTGATCACATCTCCAGCGTGTTGGTAGTACTCAGTTAATCAGAGGTCAACTGGGAAAACCAGGCGCTTTGGGTAAGAGGCAAAGGGAGGAGGAAAATGTGTATGTTAGTAGTCAGTAAGGAGGAGGTCCCCTGACAAATAGATACTTAGGAAACAAGGAAAAACTGGGAGGTAGAGTGTGGTAAAGTGTCCAATGCATGGTATGTGTGGCAAAGTTTGCAGTGTGTGTTGTGAATGAGGGGATACTTTACAGGGCCATAAATGGGAGGAGTATGGTAAAGAGGAGGGAAAAATGTGATTTCCCTAGAATTCATGATAGATAAATTCAGAATGTCATAAAAGAAATTTAATTTACAAGTCCTGCCAACAACAAGTTCAGAGAAAAAAAGGTGGCGTCAACCAGTATCCCCCCCCCCCGAGAGAAGAAAGGCATTTTGAGAAAGAAGATGAAGAGAAAGGCAGTGGTTAAACAGCAACAAATAATGGCTCAAGGACCAGTGAGGAACCAGAAGGGGTTCAAAGGTCACTGGTGAAGGTCAGTTGCTAGGACGGAGATGTCTCGGTCAATGTAAAAGAGGAAGGAAGAGTGTTCGGAGAAAGATGGGACAAGGGGGTCCCAGCAGAAGAGAGTTCGTCGGTTTGGCAGGCATGGCAAGGAGCCATGGTCAAGGTGACTTAAGAGTTACCTGCATCTGGACTTTGTTATAAACATAGGCACCCAGTATTCTGTTTTTAAATATCCTTGA
Organism: Zootoca vivipara; assembly: GCF_965207765.1. Lineage (NCBI taxonomy): Eukaryota > Metazoa > Chordata > Lepidosauria > Squamata > Lacertidae > Zootoca > Zootoca vivipara. Next base: position 67,992,265 of record NC_142584.1, on the reverse strand, counting down.
AACAGCACCAAAAAGCCAAAAGAAGCATCAGACTGATTTTATGCCTAAAAGGGCTGTACAAACAGACAGCGGAGGATTGGTTCAGAAAAATCATCTCTGCAACCTTTAAAATGCTATTCACCACACTAGAAATGAGGCTACCGCCGCACAGGATACTGACAAAATGCCAGTAACGGTGCTCAGAAAATGTTTTCATATGCTTCAGCTGGCTTCAAAAAAAAAAGAAAAGGAAAAAATCATGTACTTAAGTAGTTCACAATGCAAGAGACAATAGATTTTATTTGAACAATTAACATCTTTTCCCCAAGTCCTGTTGGAACTGTGCAGACTTTAGTTTTTGGGGAAACTTACAAGAATGGGGAAAAAGAGACATTTGAGTCCTTCTAAAAGCAAACTACGTTTAAAGGGTTTAACCCTCCTACCTGCAACCCCATTTCATGTTTTTGTGACAGCAACATGTTGGAAAATTTGTAGAACTGCATATTTTAATGAAATGAATGTCTGTCAACTAAAGAATTCAGGATAAGGTAGAAGGAAGTTATACTGAATTGAGATTTGTGTGTAAAGACATTGTTTGAATCTAACACTACGTTGGAAGACAGGCTGCAACATCTCAATAACTCTCAAACCTCCGGCAGAGATGTGTGGCGTAACCCCCCTTATTTGGTTACACAAGTGATTCTGCATGATTTGTATTTGCACAACTTGTTTTCTCCTGCAACCTGCACTTAGAGACTGTGGCTGTGCCTGGCTGGTGTTGCCATTTCGGACATTCTATTGTGTGACATTGTGTGACCAAGACCGTTGCTGTGAAAGTAGGGAGAAAAAGATGTTATGCTTTGGAGGTCCATGTTTCGGCTTACAAAAACACTACTGCTCTAAATGCTTTGACTTTAAAAAAAATTTATGTCTCACAGAAACAGCCCGTTGCTACAAAGCATCTGTAAGTTTTTCTTCTTCTAGAAACCACAAGACTTTGCATAATTTGAAAAACAGGCTTCAGTATCCTAGCAGAACTCAGCCGTCGGCAGCTGGATGGGAGGCAAATACGGATTTAAAGGACCCCTCCTTAACCCTGCACATGCATGAAGTTCTGTGGAAGGAAAGAGAAACCACGGGGAGATCCTGAAAGATGGACCAGACGTGGAATCCTGTTGCAAGCCTTGTGAAATTCTGCGAAGACTGCTGTAAGGCACTGCTGCTATATCCCAGAGATGACTTCTCAACTAACTGCTGCTACATCCCAGAGATGACTTCTGTGTGCCAGACACACCTCAATGTCCAATACGTGGGACGCACTACCTCGGAGAGTTTGGTGGTGGACTTACCAGCAAGAAGTTCTAAAACAGCAGCGGCAGCTACAAGGACAAGGACAATCTCTGTCTCCCCCCCCCTCCTTTGTTTTTTATCTACAGGAAATCACTCGAGCGAACAGCGTGTAGCCTTGCGGAGCCTGACACGATGGTTCCAGCCTGATGCTAGCGAGTCCCTGAGTGAATCCCTGAAGGAATGGAGACGAGACCCCCCTCATTCCTAGGTGGTGAGGTATCCATTCCAACCAGTGACCCCCTGGATGCACACCCTGCTGTGCCTAATCAGAAGTGGGCACCCAGCGCACGGTGCACCAGTTTCCCCTTGCAGCGTCTGACCGGCAAAAGACGCCCAGCGCATGGGAAACCGAAGTAGCCCCTGCTGTGACACTCCGGACGCTGTCACTCGACGCACGGGTTGAGGAACGTCCATCTTATGCAACGCCATCAAGAAGACACAGTAAATCTTAGACCCTTATGTATGTATGTATGTATGTATGTATGTATGTATGTATATTTGTATGGGAGGCATCAATTGAGTGGGACCCACAGTAGAAGTCTACCTGCCCCCAAAGCAGTATCCTTAATTTGGAAGGAAGGGCAGTGTACCTGCCTCACTTGAGTGAACAGACCCAAAACAGTTTCAGAAATTGAACCATGGGGTGGGTTCCAGCAACTCCCTAGGTCATACAGATATGGGGAGGGTTCCAGCAACTCCCTAGGTGATACAGGGCTATAGCTGGGTTGGGGATGTAACTGGAAGAGTTGGCCAGGTGCACCTCTCAGTTCTGGCTTTGGAAATGATGGGAGAAGCTTCTGGTAGCCCACTGATGTCTAATGTAAGCCTCTCCTGACTCTGGCAAACTGGAACAATAGCCATTCTTTCTGTAGCCAAATGCTCAGCTAGGACAAACCTCCAATTGTTATATATATATCTTCCTGGCCTTTAGAACTGTGTAGGAACTCTTGAAACCCACTGATTTGCATTGAAGCCCAGTACTGAGCTGAGAGAGAACTGTGTATTTTCCTGCTGACATAAAGTTTTGGAAACAGTGGCCAAAGCCCCTTGGCTTTTAGATTTCCAGCAACTATAGTATCCCAGTATCTCTGAAGACTAGTGTGGCCATTATAGATTCATGGCCCACCTGAGAGAAAGAACCCTTTGTTGCCAAAAGTCTGTATTGCGATTTTTTTGTTGTGCCTCAAATGGAAATGCAATGTAGTAGAAAGTGGCACTTGTGCTTCGACAAAAATGATGTTTGTATAATGCAAATATGTGTTTCCAGTTAGGTCTAACACGAAGGCTAAAAACTTCAACAGAAAATGCTTAGGAGTTATGGAAATAGATTAATCAAAAGCTGAACCAGGCTTAAATTCAGCAAGCATTTTTACTCTGGTTTATAGCATCAAGCTGAAGCAGAAAAAAAAAACACTTTCATGGTTATTTTACACTGACAGTTCTGCAGACTGAATGCCTTAATCTACAGGCTCTCAGAGTTTGTGTATAGTCCTATGAATTAGCTGATGGTGTCTGTCCTAACAGTGAATTATTATTCCCCCCTTAGGAAAGATTTCCAACCCCATGTGTATGTGTGGTAGCACTTTTAAGAAACTGTTTAGTAGTGCACGTTATTCATTTGTTTTAGAAACACTAGCTTGTATACCTTAAGTTAAGAAGTTTCAAAATGAAGGTCTGAAATGTGCCAGGTAACAAAATGTAGGTCTGTTTGTGAAATATTTTGCTATTTGATTTAAGAAAGTAATGCACTAATGTCTTTAATGACTGCTAGTTCCTAGCACCTTCTTAGTTCTGGTGACCCTAAGAAACATTTAACAGCCTTGGTCAGGTATTTTAACTGTTCAGTAGAAAAGGCAGCCCCCACCCCGAAGTTATCTATCTGCCTTGCACTATTTCCCTGGAAGTCAAAAACCTAACATTTGAGCAAGCTTCCAGTTAGCCTTCTTCTGCCCTACATACTTCTTTGAAGCCCAGCAATCTTCTGAGGGCTCTGAAGTCTCTCAATAAAAAAGCATGAGGTTTTGGCCAGACTCTCAGGACTAGATGTAGCTGGCCAGGTAGCCCTTCTGAACTCCTCCTGCTGTGTGTACATCAATCAGGATCAACGCGTGGTGACCGATATTGGACGGATCAGGGAACTAGCATCTGTATACAACTAGAGTACACGTGTTGAGAGTGATGTTAAAAACATTAAGAAGCAGGCTGATCTGTACCACAAGGTTAGCCTAGACGGTGAAGGTCTGCCCAGTGTATGGAGTTAGATTAGTTCTTGGCTCCCAGGTTGGTCATAGTTAAAAGAGATTCTGCTCGTAATATCAATTTTCTTTCTTATTGTCTTAGCCCTATGCAGAACCTTGGTCTGTAAAAAAGCTTCTGGTAACCCTTCTGAGACAAGCTGAGTAACAAGCTGGGGAAAGTCAGCAGAAGCTTCCTCACTTACTTTGCTCTCTGTTGCCCATCCTTTGGCCTCTGTAGAATCATAGAGTTGGAAGAGACCACAAGGGCCATCCAGTCCAACCCCCTACCAAGCAGGAAACACCAGGAAACACTGTAGTGTGATGGGTCAATCAAATGGAGATGCAGAAACACACCTGTTCTTCATCTCCATATTGAAGAGGAGGGAATATAGGGTGGCAATGACCAGGGCCAGAATAATCCTGGTCAGGCCACGCAGGAGAGCAAGAAGAACTCCATTTTGTATATTCAATTCTAAATCTCTCTGCCTCTGATAGAAAGCAAATGGGCACAGCATGTTTGCACATCTAATGCAAAGATCTAACCACACACAGCACTTCTAAGAAATTCTAGCTAAACCACATTTTGTTCCTTTGTTCCATCCTGTCTAGCATAAACCACAAGAGCACATCCTGTAGAAGCTTTGTAATTTACATGGGGGTAGGGAAGTTTTGTTATAAAAGCACTCTGTGTATGCCCATGGGTTGGGCAGAATGAGAAACTCATTCTCACTGCCACCATTTATTGCAATAAATGTTTTAATAAATCTGTTTTATAATATGTACAACTGCCTGAGATTTCGTCTGGTCAATTTGGGAAGCCAATCATCCATATAACATTTCTGGTGACCTTACAGTGAGGAGGTGGTAGAGATTAGTGGCTAGAATATGGAGAATTGGACTCGGCAAAGGCATGCTTGTGTTCTCTTGCCAGCTCTTGCAGCCTAGAGAAATCCATGGATACTAGTCCAGGGTCTAGAAACGAGCATTCTCAATTGCCCAGGATGGGTAAAAGACAACTCAATCCCTACCTCCTGTCCCACATGAAGTAAACACTGGGTTATAGTGATGACAGGATTGACAAGGAAATTGTCTTTCTATTTTCTTTACTTCTAGAGAGAGAGAAAGTGGATTTTATATACAGAAAACAGAATTAGCTGGAGGTCTCTTAAATCTCACTGTGGGGTTCAGGTGGTGGTGGTTAACATTTAGCAGAAGCTTAATGAATTTTACAAGCTCCACCTCGTGTTTTAGACAATTACGCCTTTCCCATTGCCTTCTAAAAACAATAAAAGGTAAGGGAGCAAGCTTCTTCTGCCTCCCCTCTGCAATTCAAGCTACTGTATTATGTTGTGTTGCACAAGAGGTTGGACTTATATGGATTTACATATAAGCTAAACAAGCTATAGCTTAGGGCCCCACTCTCCTGAGGGCCCCCATAAAATGTTAAGGGAAAAAAACAACTGGATGTACATTTCCAAAATATAAGATAAAAAAACAAATAAAATAAAACCTACATGCAGCAACAGTGTTTTTGTGTTGTGTACGCTCCTATGATGTAAGTCAGGCATGTCCAACAGGTAGATCGTGATTTAGGATACTTTTAAATGCTGATTTATTTATTTTTAAACATAATTGCTGTTTTTTTATGTTTTGTAAACTACCCTGAAGGTGTTCTGGACATGTGGTGGGATACAATAAATGAACAAAGACTTAGTCTATTCTTCCTAAAAACAAGCTCTACATATATATTTACTTGAACCCCCAAAAAGGGAGGTAGATCACTGCCAGTTTTTAACTCTGTGAGTAGATCGCAGTCTCTTGGGAGTTGGCCACCCCTGATGTAAGCCTATAAATTACCATATAGCATATATTCAACACAAAAAACAGTGACAATTTGTTGTTGACAAAGGACAGCTGGACATATAAAGGGTCCCATTACCTTCAGTAGCTTAGGGCCTCAGCAAACCTAAATGCGGCCCTGGCCAGCCCCCACCTGCTGCCCCGATGACCCCCATCTATTGAGCCGATCTGCTTGCACAAAGCTTGCTTGGAGGTTACATTATATCCAATCTTTCTTGAGTATTTGTTGTGATTGTTTGCAGGGCAGTTATAGTGCCATGAACATTAGTCATACAGATTCACTTGCAGGAAGTTAATGCATCTTCCCCTCACTCATTCATTCATTCGCCCCACACCTTACAATGTGTTTCCCTGTCACTTTCTGAACTGCAAAAAAAAATCCACCTTTTTCTTTCTTTTTTTAAGATATGTTTTTATTCATTTTTATATATTTATAAAACTATATGCCGCCATCTCATGCAAACTATCAAGGTGGTGTACAAAGATGTATACAAAGACAATAAAAAATAAACATAAAAACAATACAAAACAGTCGTTAAAACAAGCTCATCTTACGAAAATTAAAACGAATAGGCTGGTCAGCATAAAGGGTCAAGACATGCCAGGAATGTAACAGTGAGAGTGCTTACCTACCGTAGTCTCTGCTGGAAGAGTATTCCAGAGCTTGGGACCTAGTGACACTAAATGCCTGACTGCTCCGTAAGGCCAGGTGGGGCTCTGTAACCCAGGGGCAATTTGTTGTGCCAGGTGACAGAATGCTTTAACCTAGGGTCCCTCCAGACTGATGGGTTTTTGCAGGTGTTTCCCCCCCCCCCCCCACGTAACATTGATGCAGCAATAGTGCACTAGGAGTAGATTTATAATGGACTGTCCACACATCTTTCTGATTTATCTGTTGTTCTGCAATGCTCCCCCTGTGCTACCGCATTGTCTTATTTCTGAGACCTGGGGAGGGGGAGTCTGAGAGGAGTCGATCTAACCCAGCTGTGCCCACCCAGATGCTTACTGCAGCACCAATCACAGGCTGCGGGGATGGGATGGAGGGGTGGCCAGTGGTCCACAGGACTTCCACCACCACCACCACCAGGAAATCCCACTGTCTTAAGAGCTGGCTGGGAAAGCTTGCACCTGATTTGGGGCCAAGGAAACAGTATACTAAGTTTTACTGTTCCTAGCAAGTGGTTCAGAAATGGACAGCAGCAGCAACTGCTGTCTGGAACACACTTCAGCACACACACAAAAAGTAGGAGAACAAACCTCTGGAGTGTTTGATGTGATGAGCACAAATCATTTTGGATGCACCAAAGAAAGGATGTCTGGAAGAGTCCCTACATGCATAAATCCAAAGTTCAGGTATTCAATTAAATCCCTTCTGCAAAACACCAAGAGCCCCTGGAGGTGCCTTGGGTTATTCTCAGTGGATATTCTGCACCTCAGGTGGTATGGCTGTTATCCTGGCTTGTTCTCACCATAGCTGGTCCCAGTTGGGGATAGAAAGCATGCTTCACTGAGGATGAATTCGTGTGGGCACAATCCTAGAGAAAGCGGCATGCATAATGTATAAAGAAATCCAGCTGAAGTTTGTGAGCACTGAAAAGTGTGCTTAAAACCCACTGGTTTCAATGGGGCATAATTGCCACTACTTCATCTGGAGATTTTCCAGTGTTTTTTTCCTTTCTGTGTGCTGCTGTACCTGTGCTATTGCACAATCTCTCGTTCCCCCCCCCCCAATTTTTTTTTGCAATGCTGTTTGTATTGTGTAGGAGTATTGTGTGGGAGCATATAATTTCTTGCTCTTTTTTTTCTTTTTAAAGGGCTATGACTGAGTGCTCATCTGTCTAACCAGCTAAGGGCTCTCATTGAAACAAGAACTCACTGAAGTAAGAATAAAATGTAAAGCAGTTTAAAAATAGTTCTAACACTGCACCTGTAATGAGGGGTGGAATGTGCGCTACTTGTAAGCAGTGATGTCACAAGAACTATCCAATAGTTGCCTGCAACAGCATCACAATAAACATTCACACTTCAGCTGCACATGTTGGTGTCCCCCCCCCCCTTTCCTTTCTGGCAACTTTATTTTAGGGTTTTAGCAGGCACCTTTATTTGTTTGATTTTTTTATTTATTTGAAAAGTCCTAATATCCTCAAAGTCCTTCAACTAGTAGGTTGACTCGTGGGGGGGGGGGGAACGGGGACCGAAATTGGGTCTGCCAGGGAGAGTAATAAGAGAAACAAACATGTTGTTCTGCACAGTTAAGAAGGGAGTCTTTTGCATTCCTCTCCCCCCACCCTTTGTACAAACCCTAAGGCTTTCTACTGCATTATAATGAATGCATCATAGTCCAATACTAGGCAGAAAAGTTATCACTTGCCAACTGCATGAATAGGCTGGATTGGAGCTCCGTGTGTGTGTGTGCAGGGCAGTCTTGAGCAGGTCGGCTGCCCTGGCGCTGAGGGGCGGAGATCGCTCTGGTGCCCCCGCCCTCGCAGGGTGCAGCATGGTTTCCGCGTGGCTTCGCTGCGCGATGCCCTGGCGCACCGCACCACCGGGGGTGTACCTAGAGCCGGCCCTGTGTGTGTGTGTGTGTGTGAGAGAGAGAGAGAGAGAACTTTCTAACATTGAACTTGATGGTCTCATGCTCATTAATTTACTAGCAAAATGGAACCACAGTTGCTGCATAATTAGGGGTGGACGTGGACCTGGCACGCAGAAATAAATTTGTTTGTAAATAACAAGAGAAACAAACTTGTCCCATTGGTTCCAGATGGATTTAGTCATAATTTACTTTCTCTGCTTCTCAGCTGTAGATCTATGAACATCAGATCAGATCTTCTTTCACATGGCAGATGTAGCAGATTACTTCTGGTAACAAAAACTTATGGATGGTTAAGATTTTAGGTACGGTATTCCCAAGCAATTTAAAAATGCTAGAACCGCTTCAGTTTCCTGTTGTGAGGTCCCCAAAGGGTTGCAGAAGTGCTTGTAGGGCAGGGACTCACGAAGAAACAAAATAGGAGTGAACACTGATGTTTTCAGATATACAAAACATATTGTCAAAGAAGTGAGCACAGTGTTTCAGCACACACATTTCCTCATGCACATGATACGCAGAATGAGAAATACTGTGTATTCCTGCATATAAGACTACTTTTTAACCCAGAAAATTTTTCTCAAAAGTCGGGGGTCATCTTATACGCCGGGTCGTATTTCTTATACTGCGAGTATATCCCAAACTCTATATTTTAACTGGAAAAGTTGGGGGTCGTCTTATACGCCCAGTCGTCTTATACGCCGGAATACACGGTACATGAAGGAATGGAAAGCTGCGGAAGAATTAAACTGTGCAGGCCCAGTGATCTTTAGAGTCCGGGAATTCGATCCGGAAAATGGTGAACATAACTAACCCACTAGTGCTACTGCATAAACAAAAATGGGTAATTAAGAACCACACAAACTGGGGCAAAATTTGGTGGGAGATAATTCTGTGAGCATCTCTATATTCTGGGTGGCCTGTCACAGAAATGTGGCCTTTCACAAATCATTGACACCAATCAAAGCAGTACTCAAAATGGGGTGCCCCCCCAAAAAGGACAGTGGGCCTTTTAAAACAGTTTGGCACTCTAGATAACTCCTTTCTTGGGTGACTGGGAATACTGAAACCTTTCTTAATCAATTATGAAATCTCTTTGAAGCAAGAACACAATCCAGGGAAGACTAGACCTGCTGTCCTCTTAAGAGGGGCCACCAGTCAGAAAGCCAGACAATACATTTATTGTCTCTATTAAGCAGAAGGGCAACAGGAAACTTCTGACTCCACCCAAACATAATGAAGTCCAGTGCTACCCAGTGACTAAATTTTGTGATGACACTGTCCATGGACCTTGGCTCCAAGTGAGTATGAAAGCAGCATTGGTTTGTTAAAGCTTTTCATAGTAGAATCAACCTAATCAGTTGCACGTGTTTTCTCTGAAACCAGTATCTGCTTCCTCCCAATCTTAGTATTTCCTTTGTCCTATTCTACATCTTTAAATTTCTGACACCTGACTTAAATGCTTTGCAATTCCAAAGAAATACAGTCATGTGCATATGATAGCCAGTTTCAAACTCATCATCTCATATAAACGCTTTGCCAGAGTTGTCCGTTGTCACATCCTAGCTCAGGAACTGAACTTTGGCAAAGGAGGCAACCTCTGGCATTTCCTAGGAATTGGTGAGAGGCAACGCCCTGGAGATAGGTTCCCCTAACACAGGCATCCCCAAACTTCAGCCCTCCAGATGTTTTGGACTACAATTCCCTTCATCCCTGACCACTGGTCCTCTTAGCTAGGGATCATGGGAGTTGTAGGCCAAAACATCTGGAGTGAGTGCCGCAGTTTGGGGATGCCTGCCCTAGCAACTGACACAAAATGTTGGTGTGGACAAGTATGGAAGAGGTCTCACGGCAAGTCTGTCCAACAATCTATTGGGGTGGATGTTTCCTCCTGCTCATGCTCACGCACGCACACACACGCACACACACACACACACACACAAACAGAGAGTGAGAGAGAGTGTGTGTGTGTTAAGCCCTGTTAGGGTTCCACATGCTCCTCCCAAACGGCTATTTTTAAACTTTTAATTCAAGTGAAGATGCATACAGACACCTCCGTCATAACATGCAATTTTGCCCCAAGTTGGATGCCCCAAAGATTCCAGACACCAGTTTTGCCCTTGGGACTATTTGATTTGACTAACACAATCCCCACTTTCCTCTTCCCCTCTCTAACTGGGGAAGCTTCCAATGTGTGGGAGGGATGGCTCCCATTTCACCACACCCAACTAACAATAGAATATCCAGACTTTTAAAAGAGTTGTCAATCTTTGTTCAGAACACATCAGTTATCGCCCAGTCTTGTCCACTGGGCAAGCAGATCACTAAGAACGAGCCCATTGTGGTGACCTGGGTGACATTCTGTGCCAGAGCTCTCATTTCAACTCTCCTCTCTCTCCTCGCACATTTAATATTAGAAATGTTACGAATCGCTGTTTGATTGGAGCAGCCTGCTTGGAGATAGAGAAAACTGCCTGCATTAGTCCTCTCTCTCTCTGTTTCTCCTTTCTTCTCTCTTTACTTTAAAGAAGGAAAGTTCAAGGTCTGACTCATCTCCCCTTGCCAGGAGGAAGGTATTTTTGAGCAAGATCAATAGACCTAAAGAGAGAGTGAGATGAGGAAATGCATTTTATCGACCGGCTAAATCTCCATGCTGGGAAACTCTCGCCGTGAAATTATTTCCCTCCAGTTAGAAACAATCGCCAAGAGAATCAAAGCACTTACTGTGCGCCTGGCTCTCTGCCAATGGGGGTGCTGCAGAAGTTGCAGGACCAGATGCTTCCTGAAGGGGGTGCTGCTGCTGCTACAGCCCAGGCAGAAAGAACTATCTTCTTTTATTGCCCCATTCCACCAAGAGCAGAGCCACAAGACCACTAAGAGAAGTTTCCATTGTTACCTCGCTGGAGGCGGGACAGGATGTGCAAGTTCCGAGCATTTCCTCTGCCTAGAGGACATCATAGTTCTATTTACAGGCAGGTAGCCATGTTGGTCTGCCGTAGTTTGTCATTGGTATGAGCATTGGTATCTGAAGAAGTGTGCATGCACACGAAAGCTCATACCAATGACAAACTTAGTTGGTCTCTAAGGTGCTACTGGAAGGAATTGTTTTATTTTGTTTCCAGGACATCATGTTTTACTTTTTCTCCATGCTGGAGATGCAAATTCCCAAGAACAGATCCATTTTGGTTTGAGACAATAGTTTTCATGTTTATTTTTGTTAAAAACCCAAACAAACCAGCTAATGAGTGTGGGATGGAACACTGGGGCAGACAAGTCACAACAGTTCCTAGAGTGTCCACTAACAGGAACTTACCTGGAGGGACACCTGATTAAGTTCCTGTTCCTAAAGACATGCAAATGAGATGGACTAGCTGGGACAAAAGCCCCTGGCCAGCAGCCTTTCTCTCTCTTAGCCTTCTCTCCTTCGATGGGAACACATCTCCAGAGAATCTTCTGTTAGGATGGTTCTCCATCTTGGCCTGCAGCCAAGACAGAGACCAAATGGAGCCTTACTTTACCAAGTAGTCTCCACATGTATATAACTGTAACTTTTCTAAGCAAGCCTGCCTTTCTGAGATTTTGCTGTTAACTCAGGATGAAACTGTAAGTAAACTCTATACTACAGTGGAACCTCGGTTTATGAACACCTCGGTTTATGAATTTTCGGTTTATGAATGCCACGGACACATCTGGAACGGATTAATTCATTTTCCATTACTTTCAATGGGAAAGTTCACTTCAGTTTATGAACGCTTCAGTTTATGAACAGACTTCCGGAACCAATTACACCCATGCTTCAGTTTATGAACGCTTCAGTTTAAGTACTCCGCGGACCCGTCTGGAACGGATTAATCCACTTTCCATTACTTTCAATGGGAAAGTTCGCTTCAGTTTATGAACGCTTCAGTTTAAGTACTCCGCGGACTGTCTGGAACAGATTAATCCACTTTCCATTACTTTCAATGGGAAAGTTCACTTCAGTTTATGAACGCTTCAGTTTATGAACAGACTTCCGGAACCAATTGTGTTCATAAACCGAGGTACCACTGTATTTTATAAACACTGTGTTGTGTATTTCTTTTAAGAGGGTCAAAGGGGACTTTGCCGGGAAGTATAATATTGTACAGGTTTTAGCAAACCTGAGCGCACACGCTTTGCTGCGCACAAAAGGGGAATGTCACTCTGCTGGTATTGGAAGCTTGCTAACACAAGCTTGGATAGGATCTATCTAATAATATATCCTAATCCACATCCCAACATTCCCACAATGAGGGCCGGATTTGTAGTCACCCTCTTTCCTGACTAGTTGACAATTGAGTGAGAAGGAACCGCGTGGGTTGGGTCTGTATTCCAACCCTTTTTGGAACAGGGGGGCTTCTACCTTGGGGAACACAGTGCCCAGGCCACTTGGCAAGAGCATACAGATGACCAGTTTAAAAAGTGGTTGGTTACACATCATAGCAGGCTCCCAGTTTGGGCTAAATAATCTCACAAATTTGCATACTAGTGGGTACGAGACTGCATTTGTTGGCACAATTGATAGTTGTCATGTGGGTCGCTGATCGAATGCAGCAATCTGTAGCAGTGCAAGAGACTGTATGATAGCATTTGTCCATTATCTCCGCGGCAAGTGGCTGCTTTTAACTCTTGATCAAGCAGCTTGAATCTTTTTGCATGATTTACAGACATCAGCTGTGCCAGCTGTTGAATTGAATGTTTGGAGTGAGTGCTGTGCAGGGGAGTGTCCTAGTTTGATTGAGGAATTGCCAGAAAGTGGAAAGTTTTGATGGCTAGGATAAGAAGCAAGGAAAAGCACCCACCTTTCCCTCTCTTGTCAGTTGTTGCTAGAGCTCCCAGGTAGCAGGGGAATTCATTGCAAATCAAAAGAATATGGAATTCTTTTGAATTTTTTCCCCGCACATTTCCCTGCTTTTCACAGCTGTCAACGATGATAAACAGAAGGATTATATTGAGTGTTGTATAAAAAAAGGGGGGAGCCAGCACAAAACACACCATAGATTCCCCCCTCCCCCCCCCGACTTTCTGATAGTGCCCTAATGCATTAATTATGAGACCCAGGTATGTATAATTTAAGATGTGTTCAATCTCCACTTCTTTGGAGTGGAACTTTACTTTGCTGAGGTTTGGACTGGTTTTCCATCACATGCATTTGCAGCTCTATGTGTGATGAGATTATAGCAATTGCTTGTAACGTCATGATAGCGTGTAGGTGGCTATTTCGTCTCGTCATCCTGAGCTTGATGAGTAGCTCAAGATCAGGCATCCCCAAACTGCGGCCCTCCAGATGTTTTGGCCTACAACTCCCATGATCCCTAGCTAACAGGACCAGTGGTCGGGAAAGATGGGAATTGTAGTCCAAAACATCTGGAGGGCCGAAGTTTGGGGATGCCTGCTCAAGATGGCTGGGAAATTATCGATGTGTTTAATAAAGAAGAAGTTTGAGCTGAGAATGGCTCTCTTGTTTACACCCTGCTGGTCTGAAGTCTCTAATTTGTTTTCAGAACACATCCTTCATTTGATGGATCTGTGCACTGATATAGTTAGATCATATGTTTTTGCTTCAACACTGTCCCTGGATGCCAGATGAAGTCAAACATTTTCTTGAAGCTAATGGCAAATATTTTCCCTTTTCCATGTTTGTGGACTATGTTGCAAAGATACAGTCAGTGGTCCCACCTGTGGTTTTCCCCATCCAGTGAGGAAACTAGTTTGACTTAATTCCGCTATTGATGCGTCAAGGATATTTCATTAGTATTTCAGTAGAACCAGGAAAGAGGAGACTTTTTTCCTGATTGCTTACTTTAGAGAGAAAATGAATTTTAAGAGTAGCCCCAGACCCAGAGTATGAACCCAGCTTCTGCTACAGACATACATCACAACACATCAAATACCACAAGTAGATTCCCATGACAAAGAGATATGTCAGCCAAAAGGTCTTCTGTCCTTAATTTTGGATGAATTGAATTCATTGAATTAAATTTTCTATTTGATTTGGGTATCTGCAAACATGACATGAAGGCTGGCAACATCAACCTTGTCATGTGGGTTGCAGACGACCACAGTGCCTGGAGAGTCAGGTTGTGTATCCATAGCAGTGACCAGAGAAGGAATGACTGCTGGGAGGAGCACACAGAGAAGGAATGTCGTGTTGCACCTGAAGCAGCAAAACTGGATGTCTTCATCTGCCCCAGCTGCAACAAAACATGTCTCTCCCATATTGGTCTCCACAGCAAGTGCTGCAACCTTCCAACAGTTTGACTTCACCCCTGAAGGTGTACTCCATCATTGTCTCCTGATGCCAACAACTGAACAATTGATTTTATCATTTGCAAGTACAGTTTAGCTTTTAATGATGCTAAAATCAAAGCCTTCGAAATGCTGAAGGCACTGGCATTTTAGAACATTCAAATCTTCCATAACTTGATATTTCAGAACTTCAAACTGTGGCAGACTGAAGGTCAGCTTTTAGAGAAATGGAAACTTTCAAACTGAGTGTACAAACAAGTATGAGCTTATGAATTTAGCCTCCAAAATATGCATTAGTTTACTTTAGTTTACTTCATCTATTTCTGAAGATGTTTACCCATGATGTAAGAAAGTAAACTGTAAGAAGGTGGAAAGTATTTAACAATGTGACTAGCTTGTTTGCTGTAATATCTTATCGTCCTGGGTTGGAGACTAGACCCTGAAGTGACTTTTCTCTATCTTATCACTGTAGCCCATACAATTAGGCTGCGCTCTGTCCCCACAGAGAGAGAAAAGCTTACATGAGTAGAAGTAAGATTTAAACTCATCAGGCAGGGTCCCTTGCCTCTCAACCTAAGATTATTCACTGAGGCTATATGGACAAGCTATTGCTTAAGATCAGGTATCCCCAAACTTCGGCCCTCCAGATGTTTTGAACTACAACCCCCATCTTCCCTGATCACTGGTCCTGTTAGCTAGGGATCATGGGAGTTGTAGGCAAAACATCTGGAGGGCCAGTTTGAGGATGCCTGCCTAAGATGTTCAGCAATCATTTCTCAGCCTAAGACTGAACTCACTGAACTCACTTCCAGAATATTCATTCTGATTTGTTAGTGGGAAGGATAGGCAATGTCTTATCCAGTGCATTTTCCTGTCACTTTCCTTGCCACAAAATAATTCATAGGCAAGGGTGTGTGGATTTCCTCCCCGCCCCCAGTGGGTTTGCAAGAACACCAAATCCACCTTAATTGTGCAACCTGATTTTGCTGGTATGCCATAAAACCTTACCTGCAAATAGCAACAATCCGAAGGGGCCTGAGACTATATGGACCAGTTGTTGTTCAATGACAATTTCTCAGGACTTTTGCGGACTTTTCCTTTAGTAATAAGCCCCTGGGGAAATGCCCAATTGTTAGTGCACTTGTTTCGCACACAGATGCTCTGAGGTTCAATCCATGGCATTTCCTGCTAGGGCTTTGAAAGACACCTGTCTGAAACCCTGGAAGCCCACTGTCAGTTGTTGTAGGTCAGGGGTAGGGGGGATAGACTACAGCTCCCATCCAGTGGCGGAGCTTCATGCTCTGGCACTGGGGGGGGGGTGCCGCGGAGAGCTGGCGCGCATCCCAGGAGCACCATCTGCGGGGGCGTGGCTCCCAGCGGGGGCGGAGCTGCGATGGCCTCCTCTTCCTCCGCCAGTGCTCCCATCATCCTTGAGTGTTGGCAGTGCTTGCTGTTGCTGATGGAAGCTGAAGTCCAACAACATCTGGAGGGAAACTCTTGTGTAGACAGTACTGAGCATGCTTGTCATTAGCCACTTACTCACTGTAAGACAGTTTCCTATGTCCCCTGTTTCCTACATGAGACCCTGTTTCCTGTGCAGTCACACACACAGGCTCTGCATCCCTTCAGAGCCCACTCAAGGAGCATTCTGCAGCTGTGATCAGGGAGCTTGTGCTCTGAACTTCCTCCTGAGAGGAAAATCTCTCCCTCTCCCTCTCTCCTGCTTGTGCAAGTCTTGAAAATTGTGGGATGGCCACCCATTCAGATCTTTTCCAACTGTCAAGAGAACAGCTCAGGAATTTATTTATTTTTAACTATATTTTCACAGTGAGATTTAGAATTTAGTTTTTCTCCGTTAGGGAGCTCCCTTGTTCTTTTCTCCTGGATTCTTTGTGCGGTTTGGCTATAATTCATGGTTTTCCTGATTTGTTCCCCCTCCCCTTAGCTTTTCTGCATACTGATGGTGCAGCAGTCATCTGTTAAACAGCACTGTGGTCCCTACCACGGATGGGCACAATTGATTTTTGATTTGTCTTGGCAAGGAGCAGAACACGGATTCTTGCCCATGCTGTTTAAAATCCACTAAGCAGCGCATTGCAATCACTCCCCGAGGCTTACAGCATCATTTGGAGAAGGAAGTATTGGCAGGTGCTCCTGCCAACTGGCCCATTGAGCTCAGATCCTGTCTTTGGAGATGATTCTGTGCTCAATTGGTATTCCTCTGGCAGTGACCTCTGAGAGCTCCACCACATCGTTGGTTCCACCAATGGCTTGGAAGCACACCACTGCCACAGTTTTCATACAGTCTTTGAAGTACACCTGCCCTTTCTGTGCCTCCAGTTTCTCACCAAGAGAAGAAGAAGAAGAAGAAGAAGAAGAAGAAGAAGAAGAAGAAGAAGAAGAAGAAGAAGAAGAAGAAGAAGAAGAAGAAGAAGAAGAAACATGAGTCTAGCATGTCACCTCAGGTCCTTTTTTGGGAGCAGATATTTGCCTAATTGCTCAATCTGAGCCAGCCAGTCCTGGCTCAACCCTGGTTGCAGTGGCAACTTAACCAACCACACCACTGATGCTCCTTTTGGAACAGTGGCGTAGCATATGCCCGCGCTGCCCAGGGCATGGCAGGGAGTAGCAGTTCATTATGTTACCAGTTGGATGCCCAATAGAGTGTCAACACAGGTATATAAACCCCATCTAGTGCTTGGGCCCATGCCATTTGGGAAACTCTTTCCTTGTCTGTCATTCCATCCAGCCTGTCAGGATCTCCCTCTGCAATATGTAACAGAGCATTGTGGTAAAGGTAAAGGTAAAGGGACCTCTGACCATTAGGTCCAGTCGTGACAGACTCTGGGTTTGCGGCGCTCATCTCATGTTATTGGCTGAGGGAGCCGGCGTACAGCTTCCAGGTCATGTGGCCAACATGACAAAGCCGCTTCTGGCGAACCAGAGCAGCACACGGAAACACAGTTTACCTTTCTGCTTGGGGCGGTACCGATTTATCTACTTGCACTTTGACGTGCTTTCGAACTGCTAGGTTGGCAGGAGCTGGGACCGAGCAACGGGAGCTCACCCTGTCGCAGGGATTCGAACCACCGACCTTCTGATCGGCAAGCCCTAGACTCTGTGGCTTAACCCACAGCGTACAGCAAGAGATTTGTGAGCCCTTCACTGACTAGCGGCAGGTGGAGAAGACATGGAACATCTGCTATAATAAATAATAATAATAATAATTATTATTATAATTTATTTATTCATACCCCGCCCATCTGGCTGGGTTTTCCCAGCCACTCTGGGTGGCTTACAACCGAATATTAAAAACAGTACAGCATCAAACATTAAAAACTTCCCTAAACAGGGCCGCCTTCAGTTGTCTTCTAAAAGTAAAATAGTTACTTATTGCCTTGACATCTGCTGGGAGGGCGTTCCACAGGGCGGGTGCCACTACCGAGAAGACCCTCTGTCTGGTTCCCTGCAACTTGGCTTCTCTCAACGAGGGAACCGCCAGAAGGCTGCATCCCAAAGAAGAAAATAAAAGGATACAGTATTGTGGACAAGAGCCCACAATCCCTACCGGAGCTTGCAGCCCTTTTGTTTTAGTGGAATCATCACAGGGCGTCTGAAGTCAGCATAATCTAATCTTAAAACAATCAGGTGCAAGGATTTTGCTGTCCCTCCTCTGATGGCAGTGACACACAAATATATCAAATAGAATCATAGTATTCTATCACAGTAAGTTGTAGCTTATTAAAATAATTTCCCTCTCCTCCCATACATGGGCACACAACATGCACACACCCATACTTTCTGTGGAAGTGAGGTTCCTGAAAGTTAGTGAGAGAAGATGATAGTTTTTAGGTCCTTTATAGTGCCACTTGGGTTGGAGGAGTGGGGCTTATGTGCAATGGCTATTGTGGATCTGCAGTATACAGGTATTTAAGCTCATGGATGCAGCATCTGTTATTGGTTGCAACTTGATAAAGTTTGGTAAAGTTTGGCAAGTTTGGTAAAGACAAATGTATCTTTTCTGAGCAAGCCACATGAGAAAGCACTGTGTAGCAGGGGTAAGGAGGGACTGTCATTATTGGGAATCTGCTGTCACCTAGTGGGGGTTGCGCAGCACTGCAGATGACAATTCTGTGCCAAGCGCTATTCTACCCTGCCCTGTCCTGATTCTATAGATAGGCATTTGTGACACACCCAGCTGGAAATGAAATGCATGGATATTTGAAAAACAGGAACAGAGAAGTTAAGATAAACATGTGCTCCTGGATGTGTAAACAAATCACTCACAGAATATTAATAACCAAGAGGAGGGGAACACATTCACAGACAGCTATTGGATGCAGCAACGGTGGTGGTGGGTTGCAGGTGTAGATTTTTATTCCATATATGTATATGTAATCTTCCCATCCACCATGTAGATTACCATTTTATCATATGTGGTCTGCATATGTACATTGTACATTTTATTAGGTGGAAGGGATATTCATACAGGAGAAATGTTGGAGAGGGTGAATAGATACATCATGAGAAGCAAACAGATAATGTTAGTGGGATGAACCACTAACCAAAATGTTAGTGAAACATATGAAGGAAAAGAGAACTAGAGGGAAAAACAGGTCTACTGATAGAGGAAAAAGTAAAATATTTGGGGATATGGCTAACAGCAAGGAACTTAAATTTGTTTCACGGTAATTATGTTAAAACATGGAGAGAAATCAAGAACAAGTTGGAAATATGGGGAAGAATGAAACTTTATTAGGAAGGGTCTCAGTCATAAAAATAAATGTTCTGCCGAGGATGACTTTTTTTTATATTTCAGACAGCTCCAGTGATCGGTAATGCAGGATGCTTCAAGGAATGGCAAAGAAACATAATAAAAATTATCTGGCAAGGGAAGAAACCAAGAATAAAATATAAAATTTTAATTGATGCAAAAGAAAGAGGTGGCTTCTCCCTGCCAGACTTAAGACTATACTTAAGCATCCTGTCTTTGCTGGTTAAAGGAGCGGTTTTTATTGAAGAATACGCAGATTTTGGATCCTGAGGGACAGAAGAAATTTGGCTGGCATGCATATTTGTGGCATGGGAAAACTAGAATGCATAAGGTTTCACCAGTGCTTTCCTCCCCCCCTAAAAAGATGTTTAGGGGTACTCTCATTTTTCTACTCATATTGAAATGCTCAACAAGGCCAAACGTAGATTCACAAAATGTTTAGGGGTATGCATACCCCTGCACCACCCCAGAAAAAAGTGCTGGGTTTCACCAACCATATACAGTCGTACCTCGGGTTACGACCGCCTCGGTTTGCGAACAGTTCGGGTTACGAACTGCGCAACCCCGGAAGTGTTTTCACCGCGCGCGCGTGCGCAGAAGCGGGGCGCGCTCGCGCGATCTGCACATGCGCAAATTGCGAAAATCGCGCTTTGCGCATGCGCAAAATGGTGGCGCCCATCGCGTTCGGGTTACGAACTATTCAGGTTACGAACTGCGATCTGGAACGGATCGCGTTCGTAACCAGAGGTATTACTGTACAGTAATTAGTAAAAAAAATTATATAGAGTATGGGATAAATATAAAAAACTTGCTGGGGGAAAAACAGCAATGTGGCACTCACCAGTAGAAGCCATAGTGGTGGTGGGGGGGGAAGAATATGGACACGGACTGGGTAACACATAGGGAGTTGCTAATAGAGGTGGAAGGGGAGGTTAAACTAAAAAAGTTTGAAGAAATAGATAAGTGGAATATTAAGTTGGCTACAATATTGCCAATTAAATTAGATATTTAAGATGGAGAAAAAAATGTCTTTACAACTCAAACCTCCCAATTAGAATAATCAAAAGGTAATGTCTAAAATGTATAAATTATTATTAGAATGTGAAACAAAGGATGAAATGGTCAAATCGTCAATGATACATTGGGCAATGGATATAGGTTATAATCAATCAAGCTTTATTACGGTCATATACCAGCTATTAAAAATAAAGATGCTTTTCAAGGCTATGGGAGTTGTCATTTGGGGTGGATATAAGAGTCTATGAGTTTGAAGGGGCTATGTTTCCAGAGGGAGGGTCCAGCTGGCCTTTCCCCTGGTGCTGCTCAAAGTTCTCAGTTTCGTACCCGAGCGGAGGAACTACTTCCCACAGTCCAATACCGAGTTTGCTATTCCAATGGCTGTCTTGTTCTTGGGGGTGGGGGTGGGGGAGACTGGTCCTGCAGATCTGCGTGCAGAATCTGGCTACTGTCCGAGTTAACTTTTGCTCCTTTCCTAATAGTAGGGCCTTTAGTTTGGTCTTATGGTATCTGGGAGGTCGGCCAGGCTCTCCAGAATGGGGGCGATGGTATCTCTGTGTGCCTTATCGAACAGAGGGCATCTTAAAAAAAGATGTTCGGGGCTGCCTACTTCCCCCAATGGGCAGGAGCAGTCTCTGCTCGTATGGGATCTTTCCGAAGGAGCCTAACAGCACTGGCGAGGGCAATGGCGAGCTTTGGGCGAGCGTGAAGGCTCTTCTTGAGTTTCTGGATTCAAGGTAAAAGGGATACGCTGCCGGGGCAGCAACGTATTTCTCGTTTTCAGCTATATTGAAATCCGGGGACCTCATGCTGTCCAGCTGTTTCTCTGTGTCCACAATTTTTTGTCTGACCTCGGATCTCACTTGGTCTATGCCCATGGCCAATAGGGCTTGGGGTGAGAAGCCCAGTTTCCGGAGAGTGACCTGGACCTCAAACTGCCAGCCAGACTGAAATTGGTCTCGAAGAATCAGAGGGGCCAGACCTCGAGGGTGTGATTGTAGGGTCAGCCATTTATAAATTGAGGTAAGTCTGATACGAGCCTCAACCCTCATATGCCCTGTTTCTAATCTTACCCAGGCGTTCAAGACACACCTGGGAACCTGCAGTAGGGCTCTGAGAAATTTTGATTGGACTCTCTCAAGTAAGATGAAGGAAGGGGAAGGTGGGCCCAAGAAGGTCCCATAGGTGAGCTGGGACAATGTTTTGGCCTTGTATAGTTTTAAGGCCGCAGGGACGTAAAAGCCTCCTTTAGGTTGCAATATTGATATGGCAGCATGGGAAAGAATTTGGAAAGATTTAACATTTACAGCATGCTACACTTTAAAAGAAAACTACATGGTGATGTATAGATGGTATTTGACGCCTAGCAAGCTGGCAAAAATGTGTAAGTCTGAATCCAATATATGTTGGAAATGTAAAGAGAAAGAAGGAACCTTTTTCATATGTGGCGATCTTGTAAGGTTGCAGAAGCCTTCTGGGAAATGATTTATAATGAATTGGAAAAAAAATGTTTAAAATAACTTTTGTAAAAAAAACAACACCCCAGCTTTTCTTTTAGGTATACTTGGAGAAGAGGTGCCGAAAGACAAACAAAAAAACATGTATGCTACCACAGCTACCCAAATAATATATGCCCAAAACTGGAAAGAGGAGCTGACCCGTTTTCTGTACCCAGTGAGTGTTCAGCCTCCTCTTCTGGGGGGTTATGCTTCTTCAAAACAATCAGACCTAACTCTGGGGGTGCGGGAGCAGTGTTCATCTTTTGCCACCCAAGGTACTAGCACAGAGGACTTTTTTTTTAGCTGTTTAGGTTGATAATGAGAACTTTGACCCTACCCTCACATGTAATCTAGCTAGAATAATCCATGCCTTAGTAACCTCCCTTTTAGATTACTGCAAGGTGCTGTATGTGGGACTGCCTCTGAAAACTCTCCAGGAACTTCTGTTGGTGTGCAAAACAGGGTCTGTTCCTGTAACAGGACTGTGGTCTGATCCAGCAGGGGTCTACTTATGTTATTGCTTCCTGTGCAAAAAAATTGAGAACCAGTTCTCTCCTCCCCTGAATGTGCCCTCATGGATGTTATCCACATGGGCAAACGTGAGATGCAGGAAGAGGTGGCCTGCAAAACCCAAGGGCCAGAAAGAAGCCATGGAGCTCCAGCCACTAGCTGCTGTGCCATTGTTCCAGACAGCTCCATTCTGAATCAAATGACCCTACCAGGACCTGCTAAGACAGGCCTCTGCCATGGAAATCCTCTTCAGAAGCAAATCTCATAACACTAGAAGTCTGCTGGATCATGCCAATGGCTGATCTGGCGCAGCATCCTGTTCCCAGTGTGGCCAACAAAATGCCTGTAGGAAACTTGCAAGCAGGACCTGAGCACAAGAGCACTCTACTCCCCTGCTTTCCTGCAACATCACCCTTCCTGAGACAGGGTGCTTCAGCCACCAACTAAAGGTCATCACTGGGAGGGGTAAAATTGAATAGCCACCGGGATTGACAATCTGACTCTAATGTGGCAGGAGCTACTCGAAGGGACGTAGGTAGAACTTGTCCTAAGGCACTACTTCAATTCAGATTCTAAATCATCATTGGAAGGGACCCAGAGGGACATCTACTCCAGCCGCCTGCAATGCAGGAATCTCACCGAAATCCTACATGACAGGTGGCCATCCAACCTCTACTTAAAAGCCTCAGGAAGGGGAAACCACCACCTCTCATGTCTGTTGAACAGCTCCTACAGGATTTCCTGTTTTGCAACTTGAATGCAAGCTTGCTCCATCCTCCATGTGACAGACCTTTAGATATTTGAAGATAGCCATCATACAAAGGCCAAGCAGTTCCATCTCCATGGGAAGGAAAGTAGGGAATAGAAAAAAGAATGACAGCTAGCTGCCTGCTGCACTTTGGCTTGTGCTTCTCTGCAAGGATACACCTGGAGAGAACCTCACTAGGCAAAAAGGTCTTACAATGCCATGTAGAAGCCTTCTAGTGATGTTCCAGTAGCTCCCCCATTCAAGACACCACCAACTACTCACTTAAGGAGCTGAGGTATTCTGCCCTTTGCTGAAGTCCAAATTGCCTACTGCATCTGAAGCCAGCCTATTTGTGCTGGCTCCCTAAATAATGCATTAGGGATTCTACAGACAGCAACTGAATAAAGCTCTTGGCCATGCTCAGGGCCTAGTGAATCCTCTCCTGAAGTGCAGTGAACTGCACTACTGCAGCTCTAGCATTCGGTTTAATAACTCTTCAATGCACTTTACACTTGCTTGTATCTTTATTCAGGAGGAATGCTTTCTTACCAAAGCCACCAGAAGTGGAGAAACAGAACCAAGAGAGACAATCCAGAGAAAACAAGAGGTGAGAATAAAGCAAAGAAAGTGAAAAACCATCAGACAGAGCTGAGAATGTAGGAGAAACCACTACTGTATCCCATACTAGGAAGGAAATTGATGTGGCAGTAGGGGACTGGCTATGTAGTTGCTTGGGCATATGATCAATTTCTTTTCCTGGAGTTCTGCTGGCACACTTGCTGTCTTCCTAAATCTTTATTTGTTAATCCCCAGATGGATATATTCCCGTACCGCAACCCCAATTATGTGATAGAGCTCAAAAGTGTTGTCAACAGGATTGCTGGTGTCATGGGAACTAGGGCAGTAGGTGCCATTTTTTGCATAAAAGTATACCATACATTTAGGGATGCGGGTGGTGCTGTGGTCTAAACCACAGAGCCTAGGGCAGGCATCCCCAAACTGTGGCCCTCCAGATGTTTTGGCCTACAACTCCCATGATCCCTAGCTAACAGGACCAGTGGTCGGGGAAGATGGGAATTGTAGTCCAAAACATCTGGAGGGCCAAAGTTTGGGGATGCCTGGCTTAGGGCTTGCCGATCAAGTTGGTGGTTCGAATCCCTGCGACGGGGTGAGCTTCCGTTGTTCAGTCCCAGCTCCTGCCCACCTAGCAGTTCGAAAGCACGTCAAAGTCCAAGTAGATAAATAGGTACTGCTCTGGCGGGAAGGTAAACTGTGTTTCCGTGTGCTGCTCTGGTTTGCCAGAAGGGGCTTAGTCATGCTGGTGGCCCCATGACCCAGAAACTGTCTACGGACAAACGCCGGCTCCCTCGGCCTATAGAGCGAGATAAGCGCCGCAACCCTAGTCATCCATGAGTGGACCTAATGGTCAGGGGTACCTTTACCTATACCATACATACAGATCCTTTTCTCAATACTTCAGAGCAGGACCAGAGGTATTTTATCTATTTGTTATCAGCAAACAGGTAGTTAGACATCGTCACCTATTTTTTTTTGCCACAAATCAACTTTTCCCATTGAGAAACAAAATTTGGTTTAGGCTTTATTTCTTCTAGAAAGAAGCCTAGACTGGCATCTATAATCAAAATCTTCCAAAAAAAAACCTATACAAAGACATATTTTACAAAATATACAGGAAAGTTTTGCCAAAAATGAGAAACAGTACAAAGTAGGCAGATATAACAATGTAAAATCACATTAACACTTCCTCAACTGCTCCACAGGACAGGTGTGGGTTTTAGACTACACAAATTTAATAGCATGACACATAAATTTACACTATATACAAAAATGTATAAAGATCCAGCACCCCCTTTTAATCTAAGTTATGGTTCTTCCAACATGAAGCTGTGGTGCTTTGTGTTTTATGATCCACAAAGAGAAGCATTACACACTGGAATTAATGGAAATCCTGAAACCGGAAGTAAGTTAAGTAAGTAACTGCAATGCCTCCAAGGTCATAAGGTTTTTAACAGTCTGTTTGGGGAAAAATTGGGTGAGATGTTTCATGCTTTTCTGCTTCTAAGATGGACAGAGCTTATTCCATTTCAGTGAATCGAGCAAACATAGCTTTCCGTACTGCATCTTTGTAAGAGTCTGCTGTGGAGACACCATAAGAACTACCTTTTGCTCCTAGCCCAGCTCCCCTCATTCTCACTTGAGCCTGCAAAGAAACACAGGTATTTTTACAGCAGCAAAGTAAATATAATGACCACAGAAGTTACGTTTCATTCATCACAAGTCTCAATGGGTGAACAACACCCCACCTCTGAAAAATAATTTAAACTCACTTTTTAGCCAAGCAAGTATGATTCCCCCCCCCCCAAAAAAAATATTCCTCAGGTATGCTGTCCCAATTCAGCAACCTTTTTTTGGGCCAGTGGACACATTTGGGAAAGTGCCATGAGTGTTAATCAGAAAACGTCTGCCATGGTTAACACAAAATGGCTGTCACATCCATAAAAGCAGAAAGAAACAGGAGCACAAAATGGTGTGAGCAAGTGTGCCCCCCAATGGGAAAGTCACCTAAATCTGCACTGCCACACTTGCTCATGAGTTCTGAGCATCTCTCCTCTGTTCAAGAGAGATGGAAGCGTGGGCATGTTTAAGACACTTAGTGTAATTCAGATTTTAAAACAACTTTTAAACTATCTAGGACAGGCACCCCCAAACTTTGGCCCTCCAGATGTTTTGGACTACAACTCCCATCTTCCCCGACCACTGGTCTTGTTAGCTAGGGATCATGGGAGTTGTATCCCAAAACATCTGGAGGGCCGCAGTTTGGGGGTGCCTGATCTAGGATGATAACCATATACAACTCATCCTTGCTTACCTCAATGGGGGCTGTGATACCTTGGCATTTCCTTCCTAATCCTGAACCTTCCCTCCAGCCCATAGCTTGAAGCATTTTGTTGCCAATATTACTATGGTCAATGCCATCTTTTGTGGGCTGTTCATAATTCCTAAAAAAAAGAAGAACACATAGTTAAACTAAGGAAGATTTAGAGAATTTTATTTTAACTGTAAAATGGTAAAATATTTCAAATACATACACGGTGCCTGCATCAAACACTTTTTTCCGCTTTGGCTCAGGTGGCTCTGGTATGCCGTATTTCTCACGTCTTTCAGCTGCTCTGTCTCTGTATTTCATCTGAAATTATATCAATTTCATCAACTTCTCAACTCATTGTCAACCCCAGCACATACTCTAGTACTCTTCTGCCTCTAAGTATCAAAACAATGTGGCATCTATTGATATAGGCAGCATAGAACGCAAGAGAGTCAAGTACAATATCCAAACAGTAGAGAAACAGAGAAAGAACGGATGCACACCATACAGACTGATCCCACTCTATTGCTACTGGATTCAATTACTGTATATTCAGGCGTATAAGACGACCCCCAACTTTTCCAGTTAAAATATAGAGTTTGGAATATACTCGCCGTATACCCCTGACTTTTGAATACATAAAGTACATGCATGGCAATCATTCTGCACATTTTGGCTGCGTAACTAGTTGATATAAAATCTTTATTCCCAACCCCAAAAGACACATGTAAACGAGATGTACTATTTTCTATGTGTTCCAGAAAACTAGGACACTGGAAGCTCCTAAATGTCAGGGGTTGGCAAGATATACAGGTGAAACTCGGAAAATGAGTGTATTGTCGAAAAGTGCAGTTATTTCAGTAATGCAACTTAAAAGGTGAAACCAATATGAGATAGATGCATGACATGCAAAGCAAGATATGTCAAGTCTTTATTTGTTATAATTTTAATTATTTGTCGTTAGGCGGGTCAATTATAAATGGAATGTAATTAATGAAATGTAATAGTGATGTTTATTTTTGTATTATTGTAACCATTTGTTTTATTACTGTGGAATTTCCCAAAGAAAGCATTTGTAAACATTAAAAGAAAAAGAAAAATATAGTTGCATTACTGAAATAAATGCACTTTTCGACGATATTCTAATTTTCTGAGTTTCAACTGTATTCCTTCTCCTTGAGCTTTTTTCAACTACCAAGTTTCAATCCAGGACTTCCCATCTTTTACTTATTTCGTGTTTGAGAACCATAGTTTGCATTTCTTCCATTCCAATTTCTTTTTGAAAGCAACAGAATTAACCCAAATCTTGGGGATCGCAACAGAATGCTTGTGGAATGGTTGCCTGGGGGCTGAATGAACACCTCAAAATCTATTGTCTTGTTTACATACCACTCACCTCTCTCTCACGCATTTCCAAGGCTTCAAGCTCTTGCTCTGATAGTCTCGATCTCCTGTAGATGTCCATGTTTTGCTTTATAGGAAAAAACAGTCATCAAAATTGAACTGACACTTGCGCAGGAAGCTATTTTTTTTTTTAAAAAAAAACTTTTCTATTTAAGACTACTTTACGGTTTTATTCCTAATGAGCGATATCCATAAGTAATAAAACACTGCAAGTGAAAAGCTCAATGCCACATACTATTTTGTCTATGTAAAAAGACAGACAAAATTTGTGCGCACCCCCCGCCCTCCATCATGTGGGATACAACCCTGTGGAAAGTATCCCAACAGAAGACATAGACAGGCATAATAATATTAAGTGTGCTCCAGCTCACTACTGCCCCCCACCCCGCAAAGCCAGGGCTATTCTATCAACTACTCTGTGGAACAACTAACATTTTTTATGTTGATATTGCTTATTGTGCTTTTTAAAATGGAGTTTAGTAATACTTAGTAGGGTGAGATATAAGTAACTATAATTATGACAAGGTTCAAACTACAGAGGGAAAAGAGGGAAATATCCACTTGTCCAGAACCTTTTTGACCACCTTCCATGCTCCCCACCCCCCA
Source organism: Zootoca vivipara (assembly GCF_965207765.1). NCBI lineage: Eukaryota > Metazoa > Chordata > Lepidosauria > Squamata > Lacertidae > Zootoca > Zootoca vivipara. Next base: position 67,964,537 of record NC_142584.1, on the reverse strand, counting down.
GGCCAAGCCAAGAGAACAAGTTGATATTCTGTTTTTTGGGGTGGCAACTGTACAATTCTGCAATATTGAGTTTATTGTTTGAAGAAGTTGATTACCTTATGAAGATCAGAGAGCTGTTGGTGCCTGACTAGAGCTTCTTTATTTGGAAACTGCCTTCTACATAACAAACAGGCCATTTTTTTCCAGTCTGTTAGTTTTTCTTCCTCATTTTCCAGCCTTTCCAAGAAATCCTCTTCATTATCACTGTCTCCGCTATAAGCAGCCACCAATCCACGCTGGAAGAGTAGTAATGTCATTTTAGCCCAATAAATACAAGCTGCCAAGTTCTATCACACTAAAGGGCAGCAGGTGATAGACAATAGATTGTTATGGGCTCTACCAGGTACTAGAGCAGGCATCCCCAAACTTCGGCCCTCCAGATGTTTTAGACTACAATTCCCATCTTCCCCGACCACTGGTCCTGTTAGCTAGGGATCATGGGAGTTGTAGGCCAAAACATCTGGAGGGCCGTAGTTTGGGGATGCCTGTACTAGAGGGTTGATATAGGCCACTGCTGTTCTACAGCTCAACATGCTTGACAGAGGCACCCTATGAACATGTAAACTGCATTTGATTCCCTGACAAGATTAGAACTCTACTGAATGTCCCATATCCCATAACTCTAAGGTGTTGCTTTACTTCCTTTTTAGAAGGAAGACTCTAAAGAGAAAGGAGTTACTGTAAAGATCAGTTTCCCAGCAAAGAACAACAAAGTTTCATCACAATGGCCAACTGCCCTTTTGCAACTCCAAAGATTAAAAGGGTCCCAAAACACTCCTTCCTGTTTTCAGTACCTCTATGTCTGCAAACTTCTAGATTATTGCATAAAGGACACGGAAGCCTAAGCTAACATGTTTAGCTGAAATAAGATTAACCACTAAATATAAGCTTGGGGACGGGGGGACGGGGACTGATTCTTGCTCCATAACAAAAAGAACAGGTGTTTCACAGCTTAAAGGAAGCACTAGCCAAAACTTATTTATGAAGTAGGCATGTTAACAAAAACCTTAAACAACACTGTCAGTACAAGTTTCCATTCACTCACTTTCAGTGGGTTGTCATCTTCACCACCATTCTTTATAACTTCTGTTATTATCTGCTGTCTCTCAGACAAGGTACCCTGAAGAAAGAAAGAACTGATAAGCCCAAAGACCGTATACAATATCCTTTTTAGATACTAAATCTTACCAACCTTTACCTTTTTCTCAAATAGAGCAAAGCCAGCATCAGCTGCTGCAGATTCTCGCCTTTCTTCCTCCCTTGCATTCAGAGGCTGGAAGCTATTCTTGAAGTTCTCCTTCTGTTTGTTTAGGCTCTTAGCCCAACGTTCCATGTCTTTAGCAATCTGAATAGGGAAACATTGACATAAATTCAGTCTATACCAATAAAACAAATCAAATTTCGTATCTGGATACAATACCACATTTTCTGCACCTATAGATTTCAGGTTATTCACATGCAACTCAATTTTGTCAAATGAGTTATCAAACTAGTGTGAAAAGACATGTATTTGGAAATCTTTAATAACCAACTCAAGTGTTTAGTTTGTTGTTTAAAGGTTATATTACTAAATTGCCTAGGTTCACTAGAGGTGTCATTCTGTTAGTGATTTGAGCATATTGGGACCCATTAATGATGTAAACATGTAACCATCTTTCTAGTAAATATACTTTTTTCTGCCTGCTTATGGTGCCAAATACTTTAAGCTATCCAGTTTTTCACTTAATATTGTTAATAAGACATGCAATTTTCATTACGTGATTTAAGTAAAAAGAGTGTTTTGTGTTCAAACATGCAAACTGATCTTATCAATTAAAGCTGTCATTCTGATAATCACCTGCTGAGCTGTTTTACTCTTGGGCTTCTCTTTCTTCTCTTTCCCATCTTTTGTGGAAGATGCATTACTTTGATGGTAAGATGTACCCTCTGCTGCAGGCATGTAGGTCTCTTTCTCACCATCCCAATAAAGATACTGCTGTGTTATCGCATTGTAGTAGTACTGAGGGGGGAAAACCCATATCTATTCATATTTATATCCTATAGATCAAGTCACCTTTCAAAAAAAATTTCCTCATATGCAACTCGTGTAGAGACTGATACCAAAACCAAGAACAAATTTGAGCTAAATTTGGATTGTTACGGGTTCACATTATTAATCGACAGAGAAACTCTCTATGCAGCCCCTGATTTTCTGAAATATAGTCTGTTTGTGCAAACATTGTTTCAGATAATACCAAAGATTTGAAAGACATACCAATCAAATGGCTACAAGGCAGCTTGTGAACAGCACATGCATGAATGCACATGTCACTACTGCAAATTAATACCGTTTCCCCTATTTTAAGACGTAGTCATAAAATAAGCCATAGCAGAATTTTTAAGCATTCAAGGAATATAAGCCATACCCAAAAAATAAGACATAGTGATAGGCACAGCAGCAATGCCGGCCGCGGCAGGAGGAAGAGGAAAAGATTAATACATCCCCTGAAAATAAGCCAGAGTGTGGTGTTGTTTTTTTAGGAAAAATAAATATAAGACGGTGTCTTATTTTCAGAGAAACACGGTACCAAGCTGGACAATTGGTCCTTCTACCCCAGTACTCTCCACTGACAGTAACTGTTCAAGGCCTGGGAGACAGATTACTCCCAAAGTTGCTAATCCAGTACTGAATGACACTCTGTTTCCAAAAGGTATGCACGATTCAGCACAGGTTATGACCCCATGTTATTTTTAGTTGATTAAAAAGAGCTGGGAGCACTGTTTACCTGGGAGTTTGGATCATAATAGAGCCCTGTTACAGGATCATAATAGAAACCTGATGATTCATCATATTGGTATGTAGAAGTATCTGGAACAGCTGAAAATTTAGAAGTGTGAGCTATTATTAACTGCGTGTGTTAAATCACCATTACTTAGTAGATGTCAAGAAAACCACAAATCGCAACAGTAAATATGAGAAAGCAGTTGTCTGACCAACTTGCTCATAACGAACTAATGAAATGAAGTAGCTAGTCTTGATCAACCCTAGGTCTGAGACACCCAAAAGCAGCAATGCTGATAATCATTCTCGACTCCCTTTTACCTGTTTTCGGTATCACTCATTTCCTTCAGCAGTGCCTTTGCCCTTTCATTTTGCCTCCCAACCCCCCCAACCCCAAAAGGTCTTGGATATTCTCACTTCAGGAAAACACTGCAGCGGATTAAAAACAAAGTTCATCCTATCCACATGCTTACTTTTGTCCTAAAAATGGGCACTGTCAAGACGTATGAGTGTAAACTGCTGTCTATTTCCACTGATTACTTGGAAGGGAAGTTTGCTTACCATACTTGGTGCCAGGGACCACGCCAGTTGGAGATGCTGATGGCACCTGTGCACTAGTGCCTGGCTGTGCTACTTGTGTCTATAGAAAGGGAGGGGGGACAATTTAAAAATAGGATCTTTAAAAGTTACAACAATTGTTCAATAACTTACACTGAGTCCTCCTCAACCTGGTGCCCTCCAGATGTTTTTTTAACTACAATTCCCACCAGCCAAATCAGGATGGCCAAAAGCAGAGTGAACTGAAGCTGACGCCCAAAACATCTGGAGTTCACCAGATCTCGAAGAATGCCTTAAATGAACCTATCCAGTATACTACATACAGTACAGTACAGGTCAATACTTCCAAAATGGAGTTTACACAGGCAAGCTCTACTAAGCCACACCAATATCTTTCAGACGAATGTACCTTCCAAATTATTATAACCTAAAGTCTCAGTCCAACAGAATACAGATTGTATTTACCGGAGAATCGGGAGAGCTGGTCTGTTGATTATATAACTGAGGACTCTGGGAAACAACAGCTGCTGTAGTAGCACTTGTCACTGGAGTACCTGGCAACAGAGTTATTAGAAGTTCAGCAAAGCAATCTGAAAAACTACAATAGCACTTTGTTACTCCAACTAGAGCAGGCGTGGCCAAACTTGGCCCTCCAGCTGTTTTGGGACTACAACTCCCATCATCCCTAGCTAACAGGACTAGTGGTCAGGAATGATGGGAATGGTAGTCCCAAGTTTGGCCATGCCTGAACTAGAGCATTTAGATTTTCTAGACTGTTCAAATACAGAAACTAATTGTTTACTCTTGTATACCACTCTACTGAATGCAGAGACCAGCACTGAATATTCCATACAGATCTTGCACAGGAACATGGGTAAGTAGAATTTTACCACAGTAATAGGAAGAGGAAACTGTTACCTGATATTGTAGCTGTATCTGTTTCCAATGTTCCTGCTTGATTCTGGTAAAACTGCTGATAATCCTGTGAACACTATGCAAAGAATTAAGACAAAATTACTTGTGTGATCCATAATATAAATAGACAGGCTTGGCTCTTAACAAAAGGAAATTTATAAAAGTCCTGGAAGTTCTGCTACCTGCCCTGTATAATTCTTTCCACCCGGCTTGGGAGGGCAGGCCTTGACTGACTCCAGCTACAAAAAGCTAAGGCTGCTAAAGAGGTCGGAGACCATTTTGGTTCTCTCTTTAGTGCAGACCCGGGTCATCAGGCCTGAGCTGTTACTGCCACCACCCACCATGAACCACCATTGGCAGGACTGGCTGCAACGGCAGCAGATACACTCCATGTTTAAGATAATATTTTATTCTCTTGTTAATTATGCTGTTTTAAATGTGCATTTTGTATTTGACTTCCTTTAGCAATGTTTTCTTATGAAATGTTTAAGATATTTTTGTTGCATTAAATTTGCATTCTGTGGTTTACTTCTTTTGTAATGTTGTACTTTGAAATCTTCAGTTTCCTGTTATGTTGTTTTGAATATATACTTTGACTTTCTTCAGTAATGTTTGATTTTGGATTGTTTTATTTGATGTTTTAATGTGTAGTAAACAGCTTTTGAGATTCCCCCTCCTTTAAAATATAGTGTGGTATAGAAATGAAATGCATAATAATGATGACGTTTTCTGCCTCCTGGAGGGTTGGGGAATCTTCTGGATAATGCTGTCTAAGGTTCAGCTTAATTGCAAAAAAACTGGGGAAGAGCCCAATCAAATTTTGGGACGATTCATTATCCTCCGAGAAGCTCGTTGGCCCCCCATCTCATAGCCCTGGATAGGCTTTTTGGAGTGGGGTGGGAAAAAGGGGAAACTTTCTGTCAACTTCTTTCTGTTCGCTTGTGAACTGTGGCTTGGATCCTAAGATAATATTAATCATACGTACTTGAGTGTACTGGGTATAGCCATCCTGTCCCAGCTGGAGGTAGTTGAATTCAACTGCTCCACCTTCTCCACTTTGAGGCTATAAAATTAAAGGATATGGTAAAGTAAATAACCAAACCAAACCAAACACAAAGGCTGTTTAGATGGCTACTTAAATTGATGGAATAAGGCAAGGTCATTAACAACCATCCATTTTAGACTCAGATCCCCTACCTGGGTTGATGACCACTGGGCTGCAGCAATGGCTGTACTAGCAACAGAGAAAGCACTGACACGATTACCATCTGGGAGAAGCAAATCCCTAAAAACAAGAAAAACATCTAAGAACATTTCACAGACAACCTGCTATCATAAAAAGCTTCAAAACACCATTTCATTTCAGTTTTAACACTGACATTTGCAAATATAGCAGCAATACCAATTTCCAATTCTTTACCATTTGGAGAAAATTTGACATACATTTTAAATATGAAAGAGCAACAGTTAATGAAACTCACTTCCTGGCACTTTTGGCAAAATCCACACCAATCGTTTTGCCATCTATTTTAAGAGGTGGCTGAAGACTCTGCAAAATTTGCAACAGCTGAGAAGCATCCTAGAAAAAAAGTAATTGCAGGTATTGGACAAAGCTCAAATTAAAACACAAAATTCTTGCTCAGAAGGGCACTGAGCTAGGCAAGCACATCACATGGACTGCATACCTTTACACAAGATTTTGTTCTATTAAGAGTATTAATGGCCTGATACAATGCCACTGACTGATAAGATGACCAAATGCTGTACCATTCTCACCACATTTAAGAAGTGTCTTGTCCACTCATTTAATACTATGTAAGCCATAAATGTGGTACTTCAATAAGATGATACTCCAAAAGTTGCTTTAATTCCACTACCTCTCCAAAGCTAGAGAAGGTGCAATTGCTCAGGATGCTGCACATCTCACTGAACTTGAATATGATCAGGAAATAGGACTTTTACTTCTTTCCAGTGACCATATGCGAAATTCAGTATCTAAGTGAAAAAAGTATGTTCTCACCATTGCTGAAGACAATTGTACAAAAGCAAAGCCTCTATTTTGTTGGGTCTGTTTGTCTTTAATAAGTCGGATGTTATTTACTGCCAGTGAAGCATATGGTGACAGCGCTGTCATGATCGATTCCACTACTGTGTGAGGGGCTATGTTTCTGAGAATAAGAGCTAGGGGAACAAATAACAAGTTATTAAAAGATGCTCCGTATATTACCCTTTAAGTGTAAGAATCCACCAAATTCATGATACGTTGTAAGTTTAAAAATATTGTATTAATATTTTGCAATAACACCTAAGGTATATTGATATAGTCATTTATATGTTACACTCACTATCACAGGAATACATTAGTAAGATGTAGTTTTAAATATGAGTACAAGCAACCCCTGATTTATGTGGGAGTATGTTATCGGTCATTGTGCACAATGGTGGAATGCGTATAAGCTTCCCCCACCTCCTCTTTTCTAGCGATTTCTGGGGCGGGCGTTTGTCACTTGGAATCACATAAATCGGTTGATGCCTGTATGTTAGAACTTCTTAGTATAAATATGAAGCTAGAGAGGAAGCCTTTCCTATATGTACGAAGAATGGGGAGCAGGAAGAACCCCAATAAAGAGAATCAAGTCTTATAGGAAATAGCATGACTGCAGGGGAGGAAACAATTGGGGGGGGGGTTCTTGTCGACAGCAAGGGACCCACAAAGGGGAGGGAGAGCAGTGAGTAAAGGGAAAACCAATTCTCAAAGTGCCAAAATGTTTTATTATGCTTAACATTATTTCATAATTAGAAAATTTCGTTATCAAGAATAGCTTACAATATCTGCAGCAAAGCATTTTGAAACTTGAGAAAATTTTGAAACTTGAGCCATTGGTGAGAAAGAAAAAGAAGAGTAATGTATTAAGGAGGGGAAGCAGGAGTATGTGCTCCTAGAGTGGTGGTAGAGAAAGATCAGTTTTAAAAACATCAACAGAGAAAAGCATGCTTGAAGACTGAGGGGGGGAGGGGGGTAAAGAAAGCCCTGCAACAGCTGTGAGGGCTAAATTTGGGTTTCAAGTGTCCTGAGCTAAAACGATCTCATACTACTTATAAATCTCTGGGTTACTGTGCTTCAGCACCTTGGATTTTTGCCCTATGGTCTACTCTTCAGAAATGAAAATGAAAATATTTAATCAAATCTATGGGGATCTTGGTAGGAAATGGACTTCTTGCAACACACTTCGGCCAACCAATCCCACAGTATAATAGAAGACTTGAGACTTTACTCACTATCACAGTAGTAGTCTACAGACTGAACAGCCTCTGGTCCTCCAGGTGGTACCTCCTGTTCTGAATCTTTATTGCAAATCAGGAAAAATAATTTTAATCATGCAGTAACTTAAGTTGATACATCAAGACGGTTCTACTATGTCAGAGTAAGAATGACATGCATAATTAATAATTGTGAAATAAAAGTATCTATTTAGTGTAAGTTACTCAAATAGAACTTACCAAATTTATCTGCTCCACAACGGAAGCATTTTAGACGCCTTCTGAAGTTGTAAAGGCAGCACTAACAAACAAACAAATCCATTACATTTTTAGATCATTCAGCTGATGAAGCTTGCTGTAGCATACCACATTTATACCAATTAATTTAAAGTGAAACTGTTACCACATATAATCATCTGCAGCCTTCAGATACCAGTCTCAACAAACTTTACCCGTTCACACAAATAGCAATTCTGCAAGTAGCCTCTATAAAATAAACTAGCCTATCCTCTATAGCATTTTCTTAGCAATGCCCATCTTTCTATTGAAATATTACAGAATTTGGAGTAAACATTGTTCAGTGTTTGAAAAGAGCTAGAGCTCACAGTTCCATCAGCTGCATGGGTCTATAGCCCTGGAATGTGCATTAAGAGCAGATAAAGGAAAACACACAGAATTTCTCATCGTTTTAGAACACCATACCATCTCTACATAAAGCCAATAATCAGTGGCTTTCGCCTTTAAAGTTTGTTAACCTTTCTATTTTCTCATATTTATCCCCAACTTTTCTTCCAATGTGGAACCCAGGGAAGTGTACTAGTGGTCCCCAGAAAGTCACCAAACCAGGCACTGAATACTAGAGACAGACCTGCTTAGCTTTAGCAAGGAATGGCCTCACACACCTTCAGATCATTCCCTGGGTATGTATATTCTTGCTCAACTGTTTGTACTTGTTTGTGGCAAGCCTTATACTTTATTTAAATTTTGCTGTAATAGCTCTGAAATTTAAATGTTACTAAAATTTAATAGTCACTTCCATGGATGTAGCCAATAATGATTAATGAAGTTAAATAGCAACTAGGAAAGATGTGAAACATTGCTTTACCTTGTTGCAAAGCCAGTCTTCAAATTTAGGCCTGGGATTACTGTAGTGCATTGCGATTTGTTTCCCTTGAATCAACAGTTTTTTCTGCAAAAAAAGCACGTTTTGTTATTCCTGTATCACGGCACAGATGTCCATTTTCCCATGGCAGAGCACACTTCGGAGGATTCAGTGCTCATGAATTAAATGGACAACATATGGGGAGGACGTAGAGAACCAACCACCGCCTCCTACACTCTGCCCATTCAATCCTGCAGGAGGACACGGGCAGTAAGAAAATGGGATGTGCAGTAAAAGTAAACGGAATCAGGGAGTGTTGATCAAGCTGCCAAAACTAAGCGCTGACATGGAACCAGGAAATGTCTCAAAGGAGACCGAGTCCTACTGGCATAGCAACACGCTTTAAAAATATTGTCAAGTGATTGCTTCGCTTCTTTCCCAACTCCAAACACCCTAGAATTTTAAAACTTCAAAACAAATGGACTGTTTTCAGTTGCTTTCTTCATGAAGTGCCCCTTGAAAGTAATTTCTCCCAAGAAGACCCTGGTTAGCTTCCTGGAGGCTGAACAAAAGGTCATTAACTGAACACATGTTCAGTATGAATCTTTTTTGACTAATTCATCAGTTCACATAAAAGCTTGTATAAGAAATTTGCGTTCTTCAGACAGTAGCTTTCTTCAAATAACTACAATGCTACTGAAATTTCACAATAGGGTAACAGTTGATTTTGCTCTCAGTGCCCCTTCAAAGTTAAAATGACGTTATAAATTATTAGCTGCTTAACTGTATACGAAGAAGCCAAGTTTCTCAACTTAAACTTTATTGATTCCTACATATACATAGTTCCTCTATGCCTCCCCTAATTTCTGTAAGCCATTAACAGCTATTCATTCAGAGAGATGCACCTTTAAGTATGTTGAGATGTGTATGCTAAACCTAATTTTTAGCTAAAATATTACGTCCGAAAGTAAAGTTCTAAATATAAATGGCATGAAGAAACTTAAAGTATCTGGTAGATCTAGGGTGCATATTTCATCCTTTTATTGCTAGAGTAGGCAAGTAAGGGGAAGGTTGAAGGACCCAGAACAAACTGGGTTATGCACACACACGTTGCTGGCATATTTACACTAAATCATGTTTGTCTGACAGTTAGCAACAGGGCCACTGGGGAGATTTGACTACTTTTCCCTATGCTAGAGGATGTGTGGTTATTTTTTGGAGTGAATTTGAAATTTATTCAGTAAGATGAATACTGATATAGCTTTGTATATGTTAAAAATTGTGCAGAGTTTACTAGTAAATCCAGTTAATGTTAATTCAGGCACCCATGTGTGCCACCAATGCATGCTATGGACATCATAAAAGTCATTTAATGTATGCAAGGATTAGGTACTCTTTCAGCTTAATTGCTGTGGTGGTTGCCCATGATATGAAGTCCACAGAAATACTCATTATACTTCCAGTTATTGGATGTCAGAAGTGGAAAAATTCAGCAAGAGATGCATTTTCAATCTTGTTTTTAAGCCACAATAATTGTATTTCTGCTCTTTATAGATTTTTAATATCTCCACCAGCTGCATAGGTCTAGCTTAACAGCAATTCAGTAGGAGAGAGGTTTTGCTATGAAAAACTGAAGTATTGGTAATCCAGAAGCATACCAATGCACTGGAAATAAGTAGGAAGATATTTCAGTATTATTTTAATTACCATTTTTTGTTGATTACATTAGTAATACTGCACAATGTTCCACTTTCATTTGTTAAGTAATATTGAAAAGGCATATGTGTTACTATAAAAGTGCAGCTGTAGTTTAATAGATTGCCCTTTCACAGCTAGCGCTAGCATAAAGCACACATACAGTATTGCTGCATTCAGAAAAAAGCCTATATGGTTTGAAACTTGAGATGTTACTATGGAAATAATGTTTAGAGACCAAATCAGTCAAGTAAAATGCTATACATTATTACTATCAGAATAGTAATATGCTGATTTTATAACAGGCGGTTTGGCAAATCTATTGGGGCTCTCTAGCACTATGCAAACACATTTTGAAAATTTTAACATATACAAAGCTTTTAAATCTTTAGGAAGTCATGGTTTTGGAACAAACCACTCCTTCAGCCTTTCATTTATTCCTTTTTAAAAACTGTACAGACTTGTTCCATTTTCAGGAATAATCTAGACTTTGTGAGTGAAGCAACCTGATTGGCTTCCATCCAGCTGGTAGCATCTTGAAAGTGATAAAACTCCACGAAGGCGAAACCACGGCTTACACCTAGAGACAGCATTCAGATATAGACGGGATAGTTGTGTTAGTCAGTTCCTTTAAAACAGGTGAATCTCTCTCCAACTGCTTCATTACTTCATGACAAAGCAGTTTTATAAATGCGACGTCAACTCTGAATTTGCTTCTTGTTTTGCCATGGCAAGGAAACCAAGCTGCCTTAACACCTGAATGGGATCCATGTTTAAAGGTAACCATGCAATGAACTACTAAAGTTTAAAAACAAATTAACAGTGTTACTTACCATACCCTTTAATATATAAAAATCTGAAGGCTTCTTCCACTATCTACAGCCTTTCAAAAGGCTAAATTCCTTACCCATGGCAAACCTTTCATTCTGATTGTACTTGCAGGTGTGGGGAAAACGTTTTAGGCCTGGGGAAGAGGAAGGTACTGCCAAAAAATAGGTTAACACTCTCACCTGTCTTTCTCTTCATCAGCCTTACATCCGCGGGCCGAGGGCCTTCACAGGACTCAATGATCTCGCGAATCTGTATGCAAGTTTAATTTTTAAAAAAACTATTACTATTAAAAATTGAGTGCTTTTCAAGATTATATAAGCTGTTTGTGCATTTATTCTAATGTAATCCAAATATTCTAAAGACAATAGTTAAATATTACTTACATCATAGTCTGTAACAGTGATAGGGAGCCCACGCAACATGATGGTCTTGCTTTCTTTCTCATCATTAATGTCATTTCGATAGTCATGCTCTCCATAGTCCCCATCAGAATGATATCCATCTTCTGATTTGTCGCTATTACGCCGCTCGCGTTCACGCTCTCTCTGCCAAGTGAGCATGTGTTTTAGCAAGCTAACTCTATAGCACTTTATCCATTAAAAAAAAAACAATCAGGACTTGTGAAAATCATTCAATCCATATTCAAACAATCCTTTCTTTGCTTAAGAAACGTGATACATTTACTTTCTACAGTCAGTATCCGGAAAAAATATTGGCCATATGAGCTCCATATAGTAAGTAAAGCTAGGAAATGTACCATTTATTAACACAGGAAACAGCACAATACAAAAACACTCATTATGCCAGGGATAAGGAACCTGTAGCCCTCTGACAATCAAGGTTCTCCAACCACCATCAGTCCCAGCCAGAATGGACAATGGTCAAGGATGATGGAAAATGCTAACCAAGAGTATTTGGAGGGCCACCTGTTTCCCATTTCTCCATAACAGTAACCAAAGTTAAAACATGTGTTGTTCAAAACTTTCCATGCACACAGACATTACGCTCACCTCAGGACTGTCATAATCTCTACCATCATAATCTCTGCCATCATAATCTTTGCCATCATAATCCCGACTATCGTAATCCCGGTAGTCATCGTATCTGTCACTTCTGCGCTCCTCGCTAGATCTTTTATAGTCAGAATCCCGTCGACGACTTCTGGAGTCCCGCTCATCACGATCATCTCTATCTATGATAGAGCCGTATCTTCCACTCCGTTCAGTTCTGCTCACACTACACAAAGAGATAGTCAAGTCAGACAGTTTGAAAAATGTAATTAATCAGCAACGCTTTTAACAGGATCAGCAGGGTTATGAAAAAAAATGAAATAAAGCCCCAAGTGGGGCATCATAGTACAATGGCTTAAAAGAGAGAGAGAGAGAGAGAGAGAGAGAGAGAGAGAGAGAGAGAGAGAGAGAGAACATGGCTATACAAGTAACTCCCAAATTATGTGGGGGCTACATTCTAAGTAACTGTGTCTTAAAGTGAAATCACATATGCCGTATTGGCCTGAATATAAGCCACACCTTTAAAATTCAAGGGGGGGGGGGAGGAGAGACAATACCTGAATATAAGCCACTCCCTTAAAATTCAGAAGGGATTCACACCTGTTCCGTTTTACCAAATCTTGTTTCAGCAGGGTAAAAGCAAATTTTTGTAAAGTTGCGAATTTAAGCCGCACTTAAAACTTTTCACAGTCGGAAATTGGGGGAAAAAGTGAGGCCAATACAGTATTTGAATCACCATTGAAAAAGCCTGCAAACACCCCACCCCTTTTTGTGTTAGTTCTGGATTCAGCGAAATGCACATGTGCAGTCACACACATATTGGATGTGCCTGAAATGGTCGCTGCCTGTAATTTGTATGTGATTCTCCCTTTTCATAAAGACCTACCCAGGAATATATAAAGGTGGCCGAGAGTAATTTCAGGTACAACTTTGACTAATAAGAATTATTATGCACTTGTGACTTTATAGGGAGACATTCATGTTAAGAAATCCTAACTAATATGTGTCCTTTGGTAAAGAATGTTAAATTGCAAAAAAAAAAATCAATTCTTTTCCTGTGATTTTTGCCTCTTTATAAAAAAATTCAAATTAATTGATGACTGACTAAATAGCTAACACTATAGAAGACAGCATGAAAATTGCACTCAATTTTTGCAAGTATATAAAACTGTAAATGTTGAAATTTGGCTGTTTTACATTGAATAAATAAAGGTTTACTTCAGGATTTTAGTTTTCAGGGCTACAATTCCAAAACAAATTGCTAGGTAATAAGCTTTGGGGGAGACGGGACTTAAGAAAACATGTATAGGATTGTTCTGTAAATTACTTAAGAGGACAACAAAGGTGTAGAAATGATTGATACATTAACTGCTTTTAAAATCCCAGTAGCATTTCACTGGAAAACTAATTCCCTACCTGCGTTTTTGGGGTTTGTTTTCTAGTATTTGGGACATGGCTAAAATGCTAAAAAAAAATACTTAATATGGATCTTACTTAACATTTGTAAAGACAAAAAATAAGAAATCTATTTGTTAAAAAATGAACTCCAAAATTGTTAGCTTTCAGGAATGATTTAAATTTACAGGGATATATGTCCTTATTTTCTGTTTACACTAGTGTGGTAAAATATACAAATAGTTGGGTCCTAAGTATCGTACAGTCTCTCTTGCTCAGGTTCTTGTAAGTAACGTATTAGCTCAGGGGTCCCCATAAGGCCTGGGGGCCGGATGCGGCCCAATTGTCTTCTAAATCCGGCCCGCGGACGGTCCAGGAATCAGCATGTTTTTACATTGGTGGAATGTGTTCTTTTATTTAAAATGCATCTCTGGGTTATTTGTGGGGCATAGGAATTCATTCATATATTTTTCCAAAATATAGTCCGGCCCCCCACAAGGTCTGAGGGACAGTGGACCGGCCCCCTGCTGAAAAAGTTTGCTGACCCCCGTATTAGCTCATTTTTAGCTGTGTTGTGTATTTCTTTAATATGTTAAATACACAACTGTTTTTCTATGTTAATACACACACAAAAGTGGTTCAAATGCTTTATAAAGACACTTATTTATTAAACACATTTTTACTCTTCCTTTCCATCAAAACAATCAAAGCAGCTTTTATTACTTTACCTGTGTAAGGTGAACACGTACAGGGAAAGCATCAACACAGGAGGAAAACATTTGGTGAAAGTGGTTGTGCATTTAGGACAGGCATCCCCAAACTGCGGCCCTCCAGATGTTTTGGCCTACAACTCCCATGATCCCTAGCTAACAGGACCAGTGGTCGGGGAAGATGGGAATTGTAGTCCAAAACATCTGGAGGGCCGAAGTTTGGGGATGCCTGTGCTACATATCCAGTATGCTAGACAGGCACAGGTGATTAATCTCAATGCATGGATAAGACAAGTGATGACAGGAGGGATTTAGAATTTTTAGGCACTAGGGCAGGGGTCAGTAATCTAAGGGCCATGGAGGTTGTTTGACTGGCCCCTGAGTTGCCCCCAAACTGAGTTGCGCCCTTGCGCGCTAAACCGCCACAGTGCGACGACTCACTTCCATGGCGCTGAAAATCGCAGGGGCGCATGCTCACGTGCACCCGCAATCTGGCCCACGGAGGGATCTCCGTGGGACGGATCCGGCCCAGGCAAGATAAACTTTGCACTAGGGGACAAAAGAAAGTGTTTCTCCACAGGAGGCAGTGATTACCACCAACTGGGATGGCTTTAAAAAGGGATCAGCATAAATTCATAGCTATGGCAGTGTGCTTTTTTACATACCTCATTGTCCAATGTTCCTTTTTGTTCTCATTTCGATAGGACTTCTACTTATTTAAAGAAACCTTACTCCATATACAGTAATTATTTGACTTTGCTAGTTAATTACATTGGCTTGATAGTACCCATTCTAACCTGCAATATACATTTTAGCTGAGCTTTTATTATTATAGTTTTGAACAACCCCCAAGCATTTTGAAGTTTCTTCTTTTGCAGTCGTGTGAGACTATCTTGACAATTGTTCACTTACATGTATGTTCAATTTGAAAGCATTATGGTCACTGTTTGTAGCCAATTCAATAACATTTACAAGTCACGAAAGGTGCTGGATGCCAAAGATCAAGTAGAGTAGAGGGTCACCACCATTCAAGGGCGCTGTCATTTAGAGTAACTAGAAATTTTACTTCTTTGTCATGAATGGATCTAGTGATGAGCAGTGAGGCGACCAAGTTTGCTGAACCCACCAAATCATTCAAGGTGTTAAGAACAAAAAGCATTGCAAGATACTCCAAAAGGATCCACCCAAAATGGGTAAATGGCTATTAAAATGGAAAATGCAATTCAACATAATCAAGTGTAAAATGATGCACATTGGGGCAAAACGTATCCCAATTTCACATGTGTTTATAGGATCCGAACAGGTAGTAACTGACAGGGAAGAGGACCTTAGTGAATAGTTTGATGAAAATGTTGTGTTGTGCAGCAGCGGTGAAAATGCTGATTTTCCTATTAAGGATATTAGGAAAGTCACTGAAAATAAAGCTACTGTATCATAATATGGTTATACGAATCTTTGGTTTGACCATACACAGAATATGGAGTACAATTATGGCTTCTGTTCCTAAAAAGGATGTTGTAGAGCTGAAAAAGGGAGACTGAATTTAATCATGGGGATTAAACAACCAACCCCCCCCCCCATGAGGAAAGGTTTCAACATGTGGGGCCTTTTAATTTAGAAAAGGGAAAGTAAGGAAGGACCTGATAAAGGTGTACCAAATTATGAATGATGTGCAGAAGGGGGCTAGAGAAAAGCATTTCTCACAGTACTTGGGATCATTCAGTGAAACTGAATGTAGGAAAATTCTGGACAATAAAAAATGTTTTTCCCCTCAGCATATAAAAATATGGAATTGATTCCTACAAGATCTAATAAGGGCCATCTTGGAAGGCTTTAAAAAAAGATTTAAACAAATCCATGACACTGGAAGCAATATGCCTCTGAATACCAATTGCCAAAGGTCCTATGTGGGCAGAGTGCTGTTGAACCCAAGTGCTGCTTGCAAGCTTCCCACAGGCATTTTGCTGGCTACTGTAAAAACAAGATGCTGGACAAGATGGGTATTTGGTGTGCTCCAACAAGGTGCATGCAAGCTTCCTACACAATTTAGAACCCTGATTGTCCAGGTTTTTGTATTGTAGAGCGAATAGGCACTCTGCTTCATAAGCTGTATCCCAAAAAGGCAGAAGCAGGGGCTATTCAAGTGACCATGCAGCCCCCCTGGCCACACATGTTCCCATCATGCAAGTAATGCTTGAAGATGGCTAAAGAGATATACCACAGATTTAGGAAACATCAGAAAAAAGTGTTTCTGAAATTGCAGCCACCATTATGTAATACTTCAATGTTTGCTTTTGCCTACCGTTTGTCTGAACCCATGGCTTGCCTTCAGTTCCTGATTAAACTGCTTCTAGTGAGTTGGATTGCCTATTTAGAAAACAAAACAAAATCAATCAATCAATGCAGACACCGATCATTTTAAAAGCATTGTGCAGAAATGCAAGGCTCCAAAATAATGCCTACAAAAACCTGGTCAGGCACCCTACTAATGAATGCCCCTCCAACAGCGTACTTTCAACTAAAAATTAGCTTTCAGTACCCTCGCTGCAGCAAAAAAAGAGAAAAATAACAAGATAATCAGGGAATCGCTGTAAAAGGTTTATCTGCAGAGCTGTTAAAAGGCACATTCAGATACCCACAAAAAGTCACGCTAAGGTACGCATATGTCGAGAAGGAATCAGAAGCGGAATGGCCACGCTGGTCTTGGTTAAATTAGACCAGAATAATCCTTTCTACAACGGGTGCCTCCCCCTGGGCATTGCAAGGGACTGGCGCTGACAGGGCGGCGTTTAATGGTGGCCGATATTCCGCAGGGGAGAGAGAGAGAAACGCAGGACGCAACCACACCTGCGGCGACCAACAATAGGGACCACAATAGCAATTATGCGGAGTTCTCCACAAACGCAATGAAGGGGAAGCGGCGACTCGGAGGAAAGGCGTTTCAAAGGACACCCAAAGCTGAAGCTCCTTCCCACCGAAGCATTTCCTAAGCCTCCCCCTGCTTCAGAGAGCGGACGGTTGGCGCTCCAAACCGCCGCAACCACCTCCGCCCCCCCCCCCGGCAAACAGGGCTCCCTATAGCGTCTCTTCTCTCTCTTTGCCGCCTCCGAAGTTGTAGAGGCTCCAGTTACGGCTTAAAAGTCCCATGAACAGCCAAAAAAAACCACCACCCTAATTCGTTATTCCCAAATCAGACTAAGGACTCTTCCCGAGTTCTTCTCTACTGACTATATAGCCGTCTCAGCATCGGAAGTCCGATTTTCAGTACCTACCGGCGAGGAGAAATGGGCCAAGGGCCGCCTCTGCCACCGCAACAGCTACAGCAGCAGCCACAGCAGCTTCTGTCAAACACCACAAAATGGC
Organism: Zootoca vivipara; assembly: GCF_965207765.1. Lineage (NCBI taxonomy): Eukaryota > Metazoa > Chordata > Lepidosauria > Squamata > Lacertidae > Zootoca > Zootoca vivipara. Next base: position 67,946,897 of record NC_142584.1, on the reverse strand, counting down.
GCTGAAGGGGAGCTCGCCGTCTTCTACCCACAATCCCTCGCGCTCCCCGCCTCCTCCTCCTCCTCCTCCTGCTGGAAGCTTCCAGCGAGCCGCGAGCTCAAGAGGTGGGCTCTAGCTCCGCGCGGCCTGCTGGGTAGCGTCGCTGTGCTGCAGCCCAACCTTCGTTTATTGCGTTTCGCGGGGTGGGGGTGGCGGACGGAGGGCGAAGAGAGGGATTGTGCCCAAAAATGTTCGTGATGGGGCATCAGAGATGCGAAGCTGGTTACGCCCCGGCAAGATTGTAGGTCCCAAGTAGACCATGCGAAGTGCTTTCCTCTTGACTCCAGCATCTCCCGGGATTTCTTCACCGCCGGCCGCGGAGCCTGCTTTGTGCAAAAGTGTGAGGTGTAGCGACTGCAAAGATCCCGCTGGGCAGACAACCATTTTGTGAAATTTACATCGTCGGCAATCACGGCCATTTCATAAAGCCGGCGAGCTGAACAGAAGTCTGGAGCGTGTGAATACATCACGATGATGTTTACTTTTTTAAAAAAAATAATAATAATGGCGAAATGGTATTAAGTATGCTCTCTAACACACGCCTTAATGGCACATCGCAATGCACATGCAGTCTATAGAAAAGCCTTTTCTTCTGCAGAACTGCCACGTTCCGGAGTAGAGAAACAAGCGAAGCACGTAATGGGTGCGGTCCTGTGCGCATTTACTTGGTATTAAGTCTCATTGGGCACAGTGAGGTGGGGAAGCATACACAGTACTGTACAGGAATGGGGAAACGTCTCCCCCGCTGCTCGACTGAGCCGCTTTGTAGCCGACGCCGCCCCTCCCTCTCCAGACGCGCCTAGTCAAGGCGGACTCTGATCCCATTCTTGGTCCTATTGCAAATACATAAACTGGCCTTAATAAGGGCAGGTAGGCCAGGGAAATAAAAGGCTTGCCGCTAGTTTACTCAGCGTATGAAATGGCAGCGAAGATGGTCTCTACATAAGTGGGGCAAGAGAGAAAGCGATCTCCCAATTTCTCACACACACACACCCCTCTTCCCTAATTCTAAACCAAAATGGCTGGCGCGGGTGGGTAGACGTGGGATGCCTCTCAATACCAAAATATGCACCCCATAATTAAACCCTTTGCCCAAAAGGAGGCATTTGTTGTGAAAGCATGGGTTAAGAGGATATTGATATTGCCCACTCATCAAGTGGGCGAAAAAAATACTGGGTTCTCATAATATTGTAGCATACTCCAGGCTAGACTCCTATACATATTCACCTAAGATCAAATCCCATTGAACACTGTGTGACTTGCTTCTGAGTAGCTATGCGTAGGGTTGCACTGCCTGTGGCTAAAACCAGCAGCATGGTCAACATTGAGGGGGCAGCTTCAAGATTTAGAAACAGCAATCTTTTTGCAATGTTTTCCATGTCTTTTAACCATGCAGAGGGACATGACCTTTTCAATTGAACTGGAATTGCATGAGGGGAGAAGACGAGCTATTGTTTAGTCTTCCTTTTCTTTTCCCTTCTTTTGTTTTTCTCTTACTGCCTTGTTAGCGATGGAGGGATCCTTTGACTTATTGGCTTACTATATCCGACTGGTGATCAACTATGATTCTTCTCTTCAGCTTAATGCTAAAATACCATGTGGCTAGAAACTTACAGCTAGGAAACTTAAGTGCTTTAGAAATAGATGGGCTGCAGTAAGTATTAGGAGGCTGCAATGTAGAGCTTGGGAATTTTATATAATATCTGTATCCATCTGTATACAGTAATTGCATTTATTACTTCTTTAATATTTCCATATTGTTCATGGTATATCAATAATCTTATTTTCTTTCACTTTATGAAAGAATGAGGCTGCTATTATATAACAATGTACTATCATTTCAAAGGGATTTGAACAGCACTATTTCCCCAGTATGATTTAGCTCAAAAACCTGGAAAGAGGGAAAGAAGAGACCAAACATTGACTTTTCTGTTTTATTCCAAAAACAAAAACACACCAGCAGCAAAAAAACATTGATTCAAAAAACAAGACAGACACAAAGGGCCGAAGGGTATGGGGTGTGTTGGTATGGTGGGATTTCTTTCCAGATTTATTCAAGTTCCTTGTAGCGGGCAAACATGACTCGCCGCACAGCATCTCGGTACGTTTCATTAGATAGCCTCCTGCTGGGCCTCCCTTGGGTCCCTAATCCTGCTCCTCTCTTTCGACTTTCAGGCTGAAAAGAGATAGATTAGATTAGATAGATAGATAGATAGATAAGCAGCTAGTTGTACTTGCACCTAGAACGTTCACCTAGTGCACTTCTTATCACTAGGGAAGGAATAAACATTGCTTGGCATGTTACAGACAGGTCCCGTTCAGGCATTCACCAAACTCACGAGGGTGAAAACTGCCCCCCCCTGCAAAACCCCACCCATGGAGGCTCCTCATGTCTTTCCACTCATTGGGAAAAAATCAGAAAGCAGCCCCCATGCAGGGACATTGAGGGCAGGACTTGCCTGCACATGCACACATCCCTATCTCTAGACAGTTTTAGCTCTTTGCATGTTCAAGCAAGTACCTGAACAATCAAAAGCCCTTTCAAGCTATTTAAAACATAGCTTAACAATATTGCTTTGAGTAAGGATAATGTACAGGAAATACATCATTTAATACCAGCTAGCTTTGCCTTTAAAAATGCTGTAAATAAGGACATTGAGTGTTTGGTCCTTTAAGTGGTCATGCTATGCCACCTCCATTCTTGGGGATCATTTTCTGAATCTCACCTTCAGCACCACAACCCACCTTGCTCCAGTATTGCCAACCACATTAAAAAAATCATACCCCTCACTTTTCACTTCAGTTAAGTGCTCAAGGCAGCTAATGTAACAGGAGTTAAACAAAAAATATAACTAGAACAGTAATGTTTTCATGTGAAGACTCTGCTAATAAAGAGGACAATTTGACTTCCCAGGGCAGGAAGTTCCATATCCCGGGTGCTGGAACCAATAAGACTCTTTACGTCACTTCCACTTAATAACACTTCAGATGCCAGTATGCAGAGATATTGCAGGGATACTGTTCATGCTCGTAAGATGCAATAATTCAAAACAGCAAAAACAAGAATTTTACCTCCACTGGTGACGTCATGCCCTGTTCATTGCGACCCAGACCTGAACCTTCCTTCCAGCCCATAGCCTGCATCATACGGACTCCTTTGTTATTGCCCTCCGCTCTTCCTCTGTCTGTGGGCTTATAGTCACTGCAAACAAATTTAAGTATGCTGGCATGAATAAACTTTCAGGAGTACTGTATATCTGCTATACAAATTATTGTATAAGCAATAGTGTGCTTTATAGATGCAAAGAAACATTAGGAGCTGGGCTGTTAGCTGTCTAAAGAATGAGCATCTAGGCCAGGCTGCATTAATTTTAATAGATCTATTCTGAATATAACTTAGCTGGATACAACCTAAAGAGTTGGGAGCCACTTCAGTTCCCACCATCACCACCATCTGTCAATGCAGCAAAGCCATTACTACGGCATCCCTGTAAGATAGTCATCAAGCCTCTAACAAAAAGAGATCCTTTGCAAAGCAGCCTGTTTCACTGTTACGGAATAAGCTGGCAAAAACAACTTTGAGTTAAGAGTGTCCCAATACCTTTCAGAATTCCTGAAATTCTTCGGTCGTTTTCTCTCTGGAGAGTTCTGTCCCTCAAATCTCTCTCTTCTGTCACCTCCCTTTTCTTTAAACCTTCCCTTTATATTAAAAGGCAAAGTTAGTAAAGATGGCATCACAGATTTTCCCTCCCAAAATGCATCCATTCACTAAAAATTATACATTTGTGCAACATTTGTGCAACTAACCTAAGGAGTGGGGGAAATTTCTCCAGTAGTCCCTCAGTACTGCAACAGAGCATCTTGCTTTATTTTCAAGACATTTCCAAACAAGCATCTACAAGAGCCTACCCACCTTATTAACTTTGTATTATCAATGTAATATCAAAGTACAAGTACTAGTCATTTTGATCTTGCATCTCCATAAAATTGAAACAATTTGGTTATCTTTAAGGGTGTTTAATTTTCTTTGGAAGAGAGAGTTCTGACATTCAGATCCAAGAACACTGCTGCACACTTGAAAGCAAGACTTTTCTGTGGGCATAAATTTAGCAGTCAGAGTCTACATCTTCTGACAGATCAATTTTGTGTCCCTCCCTATCAAGGCAAGACGAGAGCCAGTGCAGTCTCTGTGCACAGCTAAGAGAAGAGTCCCCAGGGCTGGGTGTTTATAACAAACCATGTTCCTACACGATCAGGTTGTTTAATTCTTTCCCACTTGCAGCCTTTATTGGCACTTGACTTTATTTCTAAATAGCAGGTAGACTAATGGCACCCAGAAAAACAAGGTAAACAACAGCACTCTCCAGATGGCAAGGGAAATCAGAGGCATAGAGGTCACACAAAGTAAAATTCTCAATATCAACTGATGGTGCTGCTTAAAGCTGTCACGGAATGACAAAAAATTGAGTAGATGGTAGATGGTTGTTTAATTCACTCTCGGGAGTCACTTCAGCCTAGAATCTAGATACCTGCTGCACTGTGTATGTACACTCTCTCTCTCTCTCTCTCTTGCAAGTAAGCATTGGTGGGGCACACAGGGAATTAGTGTTTTGTTTATGCAGAGCCACAGCTGCACAGGACCATACAAAGCAGATTTAATTACCTCACGTTCTCGCCTCTCCAAATACGCAAGCTCTTGCTCCGATTGTTTTATTTTACGATGAATTTCTAGGTTTTGCTGTAAGAAGCAAAATTAATGAATAGCTTTTGAATTGTCTCACTTCATGTAATGAAAAATATTTCTTCTAGCCATTTAATATATTTAGCCAAATGGGCAAACATTTGGAAATAAAATGAAGTATTATACTGAATTCCAACAGCTGAGTACAAATTGGTAGAAAATAAATATACTGTACCTAAGAGTGCAAAATGAAAGCAAAGAGATTAAATTTATTCATATCTATTCCATGTATTGCTGTTCCTAAAAAGACAGCTTTTCAATCTCTTTCGGGTGTCATTGCCAAATGAAGCTTGGGCACCAACTTGGTGGAATGCCCTCCCCAGAGAAACTCAGCAGGCAATGACTGTTCCCTTTCAGGTATAACCTATTGTTGATTTCTGACTGTTGTTCTGATTTTTATTTCTGTTGAGAAGGGGATTGAAAAGGCTTGCATTGAGCTAAATTTTGGGAAAGAGAAAACAGGATCATAATGATTATCTAACACGTTCTGATATCTCCCACAAGCTGATATGTACCATCCGCTTTCCTCCGTCCCTTTTCAATATGAACCATGGTTTAATGCTACACCTGCCTTGTGGTTAACACAATCTGAAACCAGGATTTGAAGCTGTTTTCAAAAGCAGGCATAAAACTAGCAGATCACAGCACTGAAAAGAGAAAGGAGTATGAATTCAAGCAGGACACAATACAGGAAGGAAAGAGAAATCAGGAAAAATTACATCCGTGAGAGGTGCTTGTGAAATATGGATAAGTTTTGTTAAATGAAGCAAGATAAAGCATGAATAGCAGATTCTCCTGAATGGGTTGCTTTTTTCCTTACTTTGTGAAGATTGGAAAGTTGTTGATGCTTGATCAGGACTTCTTTATTTGGGAACTGTCTCCGGCAAAGTAAACATGCTAACTTATTCCAGTCAGTCAGCTTTTCTTCATCATTTTCAAGCTTCTGTGGCCGTTCCTCCTGTTGTACTGGTGGCCGTGGAGGCTGTGGCTGTGGTTCCTCTTCTTCCTCCTCCTCATTGTCACTGTCTCCACCATATTCTCCTAGGAGTCCTATCAGAGGATTCACCACCTTTGGCTGAAGGGGCGGGAGTGGGGGGGGCAGAATGAGAACCACATGCAAACCAAAGCCAATTCAGTGGATCTGAGGTCTTAGATGCCTTAACTGATGTATTACTGGTCTAGTACAGTTGCTAAGCGACTAAGCTACAATCAGGGAAATCCCTGGTTTGAATCTCGCCTCTACCAAAATAGCCAAAATGTAAGAAGACAAATAGAAGGAGTGCCTGCATGCAAAATAAAGATTATTGGGAACTGGTACCATTGTTGCATAGGTTTGACTTTGACTCCATCCCCGATTGAAACAAAAGACTGAAACAGAACAGGCCATTCAACTAGCTCACAAGTTGAACGTAGCATTCTGCTGCATGTGTAGACCAAATCTAAGTCAGCACTGCTGCCTCTTCTGTCTTGCACATGGTGCTCCTGTTGACATGTTGCTTTTTTGTTGCACATTACACAGACAATTTGAAATCTGTTACAATTTATCCTCATTTTCAATCAATTTTAAAAAAACTGATAGGAAGAGAAATGAAATCTAAACAACTTAGTCCATCAAGAGAAACACTGACAACAAAATCCCACTCATGCAAGTTTATTCAGAATTAAGTCCCACTAAGTTCAATGGCTCCCACTTGAAAAGTAGGTTTAGGGATACAGTCCAAGAGACCACCTAACCACACTGCAGTCCATTCAGTGTTGCTGCAAGAAAGAGGGGGACAGGATACTTCCCCTGCTACAATGCTAAGAATTGTTCCTGACTAGCTAACTACAGCATGTACAGTCATACCTCAGTTTACGTCCGCTGCAGTTTGAGTACTCTCGGTTTGAGTACTCCGTGGACCCAGAAGTGCTTACTTCTGGGTTCCACAGCGGGTTCCACATGCACAAAAGCGATCTGCGCAGCATGCCAGAAGTGCTCTATTGGCACTCAGTTTAAGTAGTTTTCGGGGAGCGAATGGCTCCCCGGAACCAATTAGGTACTTAAACCGAGGTGCCACTGTACAGACAAATTTCAGCAGGACAGTAAGCCTCATACTTAATAAGATCAATAAATAATAATTAAATGTTCCAGATGACAAATGCCAAGTAAAGTCCTTACTTGGGGTGTACTCTCTTCTTTTTTCAGTGTTGGAGGTAGTGGTTTTTTAAATACATCATCTGCAGGAAGCTTTTCCTCTGGATTCTCATTCTGAAACATTAAGACTTGGAGTTAAAACTTATTGCCAGCTGGGCTTCCCCACTGCCTGCCTCCAACCATTTTTCTTACTACTACCTTTACTTCCTTGTTTACAGCAACAAGCATAGAGGAGATATTTGGTTTCTTGCCTCACACTTTTTGCTATACTCAGTTATACTCTTTTGCATCTAAGAATGACAAGCTGTGGCTGAGAGTCGGAGGGGTGTTCAAATGGGATTGTGTAGCTGGTAGATACTTAGCAAACAGCGCATCAAAGCTGTAAGGAGGAACACGTATGCCAAGTGCTGACATCTACTACTGGCTGTATGGGATGTTGAAAATATGCTTTCAGCTCCTGTTCTTGAATTCAATTAATGTTGCTCTTCCCTCCCTGTTCAGATCAAGTCAAACTAGCTTTTAAACAAGGGCAAGTGCAATGCACTCATTTACTGGGTAACTCTTAGCACGTAAGATTCCCTGGAGATTACACCACAAGAATTAGACCAGATTTATTGTGCGTGGAATCTTGGTGTTTTAGATATCCAGTTTATTACTGGAAAATTCTCCTATTCAGGATGAGTCACAGGAAAACTGGAAGCTTGAGCAATTTGAGGAAGCAGCCTGTAAATCAAATTACAGCCCTTTGTCACTCTCAGAACTTTTATCTCAAAAGAAGAAAATAATTATTGACAGTTACACTGAACTATTTCTGCCCACTTACGGGCTTACTAACACCTCTCTAGAAACCCTTCCGTTCTGGATGTGTTCTGGGCTTTGGTCTCTTGGCAATTTCAGGGACAAAGTAGGATTGTGTGTTTTCAAGAGTGAATGGTCATTTTTAAAATGTTGTGTACACTCAAGTGGTCTGATCTGCAGCCTACCATCTCAACAGTCCAGTGAATCATAGTATTTTCTATAATGATTTTTATATTTTAGTTACTTTGCTTGCATCTTTTAAAATACGCACTTAGGTTTAATGGCACTTGGTTTCTGGATCCACAAACCCATGCCCTCCTTTGAAAGAGTGATCTGCTTGTTTTTTATGATCAAATGAGCTTTTGTGCTCATGAAGAAGCTGGGTGCCTTAAAAGGATTACGAGTTTAAAAGGAAATTCTATTATCTACAGGTTAAGCTAAACCCTATCTATTGCATATTTTGCAAGTTCCTAGACTTGCCTAGCTGCAAAAGCAAGCTTTGACTATGGCAGTATTAATCTTTGGACCACGCCAATTTGTACAGTCCATAAGAATGATTATGGCGCAGATATTTTACCTTGGCTGACTTGTTTCTGTGTCTCTCTCTTCTCTCTCGGTTATCTCTACTGGATGGCTCATCTCGTTCACTTGCCCTATCCTGGCTCCTGCGCCTCCTCCCAGTGTGTGGTGGTGGGGATGAAGATGCTTCTCGACCCACTGGAACATCTCTCTGGAAGGAGATATTTGGCATGTGTTTAAAGAATATTTTTTCCTGGCACTGAAATGGCAAAGTGAGCACACACATGCACATGCCCTCACCTGAGTATTGGGATCATAGTATACCCCTGTAATGGGGTCAAAATAGTTTCCAGTGTCTGGATCATAAATGAATGTGGACACATCGGAGGAAGCTGATGGGAAGAAATTAGGACAAACATCATATACTTCTGAAGATGTCAAACATTATTTAAATAAAAACAGAGATGGCGCAAGACATTCTGGTGTTCAAGGGGGAAGATTCCAAAAGGGTTGCCATATAATAAATATATATTACACTAAATAACTGCTGTTGCTTAAGGATACTTTGAAACTCTGCCTTATGGTTAGGCCAGCCCTGAAAGAAAGGGGAAATGCATGGGTAAAAATTATCCTGCTGAAAGACTAGATGATGAAATTTCAACCTAAAAATTTAATAGCACTGCACATCTCTACACATTGTGCTTCAATGTACTTCTCTCCAAGGAGTGAGAAGGTGTCACTTTTTTTGTCTGATAATTTCCTGAGGCCTCCAATAAGTGTCAATCCAACAGTAGAGAAGCAGTCAAATTATAACCAAGTCAGGTCTTGGGATGCACGTAAGAAATTAGTGATTGCATTTGGTATGACTCCAAATACCCTTTATGTAGGGCAGTGAGAGCTAGCTTTTCAGCCAAAGACATCGAGTCATCCCTCCAAGGGCCACTCAGCACTTTCACAGAGCACAGTCACACACATACACACACACACACACACACACAAACACAAATGCAGTTAGTTACAGGTAGGTAACCGTGTTGGTCTGACGTAGTCAAAACAAAATTTAAGAAAATCCTTCCAGTAGCACCTTAGAGACCAACTAAGTTTGTCATAGGTATGAGCGTTTCAGTGTATCTGAAGAAGTGTGCATGCACACGAAAGCTCATAGCTATGACAAACTTAGTTGGTCTCTAAGGTGCTACTGGAAGGATTTTTAAAATTTTGTTTTGACAAATGCAGTTAAACACTGAAACATGTACTCTTTCATATACAAACACATGCAGACCCACATACACAAAACCAGTACTCGCAGTACACCCCACTCCAGCACTAAAGGAGAGAGGAAATGCTGGCTTTTCATCTTAAAGACTAGGCCCAATCTTCAATATCAGTGCTATGGTACATAGTGCTGAGATCAGAGATAAAAGATTCCATTGGCTACCTATTAGAGTAGATCTCTAAAGAAGCAGCAGAGGGATTCTATCTCCCAATCGCTCTCTAAAGGATAGATAGGTTGATCTCCTGATCCCATCAGGAGATAAAAGTTTTGGGGACCAATGTCTACTTCCTATGACTTGGTAAGCCAGATATGGCTCACATGCAAGCAACATTTAGCGCAGGGAAGCCTTATGATTCTACACTCGATTTGGGTGAATTTTTCAAGTAAGAAAAAGTTCTTGCAAGATCCTGCAGTCAGAATAAAAGTAAAACATAGGATCAACACATATTTCCACTGAAAAAAATCTCCAGTGTCCAATACAAAATCCAAAAACAGGAAATTTAAGGCTGGTGTACACGTTTCATTTTGTTTCAAAGCATACTCAGCTTTGAAAAGTGCATTTGCAAAAACTTCTAATTGTTATTGAAAACGTCAACAATCCTATGGTCAGAATTCAACCAAAACATCTTGTCGGTGCAAGGATTTCCATTTGCACAACTAGACTTCCCCCTGCCCCCTGCCCCAAATCTGCTCCAGATGGTTGGGGAAACCCCCAGAATAGATTTAGGGGGTGCACAGGGGGAAGAGGAAGGAAGAATGTTCTGTTGCACAAGTAGAAATCTGTATACTGATGGAACATTCACATCAGTGCTTTGTTGGATATAACCCTAGATAAGGAACATTTTTAAAAAATGGAGTAAGGACACTGAGCTTTCACAAGTAGAAAGTGACCAGAAGAACACCGTAACAAGAAAATGAAGTTGAGTCTTACACTCTGATCTTCGCTTCTGTGAGTCGGCGCCTCTCCTGTCACCTGTGTCCCGTTTGCCCTAATACAGAAAAGGCATTTAAAAATAGAAACTAAGAAAGCAGAACATCTGGTGGACATTTCCCCACAATTCAAAGTACTCCAGACTAATCTGCATGTACTGGGTTGTCATAAAATAAAAGCCACGATGTACGCTTCTCTGACCTAAATGTGCAACTCAGCCAGTATGTGGTCCTCTATTGACATCAAAAGGCGCTATACTGGAAAATACAGGTACTGTAACTTCCCTAGTATCAACTTCTATAGAACAATTAAGAATGCCACCAAACACTCATAAATCAAACTCTTCAATCCCTCAGTGTCCGCATAGCCGAGAGGCAGGAGTCAATTCCCTCAGAGTGCCATCACAGATTGTACTACAAGCATACCTGGCTATAGCGTGGAACATCACCATAGTCTCCATATTCATTTCTAGCAACAGAAAGAGAACATCTGAATTAATACCAGTTTAAGTTTTTCAAAGATACCACATACATGGCAAGTGTTACTTTTGCTTCACTCTTAACATTACTAGTTTCAGTGGGCCATTCGGTCAACAAGAAACTTGGCTTTATAGCTCAGTCAGCTGTTGCTCATGTTCACTATGACTACCTTCCAAATGGCTTAGTTGTGATATCACCACATTGTTGCAAAGGAACTATGAGCTCAGTTCAACAGCACAGGCACCTTAACAAGGGAGATTCAACTGCATATACAGTGGTACCTCGCTAGACGAAAGCCCTGCTAGACGAATTTTTTGCTAGACGAATGGGTTTCGCGATCGGAGGTTGCCTCGCAAGATGAATTCATTTTGTGAAAAATTCGCCTAGCGAATCACGGTTTCCCATAGGAATGCATTGAAATTCAATTAATGTGTTCCTATGAGCAAAAAAAAAATTCAATGCATTCCTATGGGATTCGCAAAACGAATTTTTCGCTAAACGAATTGACTCACAGAACTAATTAAATTCGTCTTGCAAGGCACCACTGTAATCATAACACTACTGTTTTGTTTTGGGGTTTGTTTGTTTTTGTAAAAAACAACAACCGTCCTCTGCAAAACTTCCCCCAAATGTTTAATCAAGCATCAATCTGCATGTTTTGGTGCCTGGTGTAAAGCATGTGTTGATAACATAGAGCAGGCATCCCCAAACTGCGGCCCTCCAGATGTTTTAGCCTACAACTCCCATGATCCCTAGCTAACAGGACCAGTTGTCAGGGATGGTGGGAACTGTAGTCCAAAACATCTGGAGGGCCGAAGTTTGGGGATGCCCAACATAGAGTCATAATTGTGCATTTTTAGTGAGGGGTTTCTATTACCTCCTCTTTCCGGTGGCTAGGTTTACATCCACAGCACGGCCAGCTATGCTGAATGGGGGATCCAGATGTTGCAAAACCTTCACTAAGAGGACTGCTTCCTGTGGAGACAATAATCCAATTAGGGGGGGGGGGAGAGAAGTTTGAGCCACTAAGCCAGAAATAAGTTCTCACAATAATAATAATTATTATATTATTTATACCCCCACCCATCAAGTTCCTCTAGCAGCCCTAAGTCTAAGTGAGTCCTACTGGTCCCTAAAGGAGCTCTCACTTTCATCATCTTGGTCACCAGTTCCCTCTGACACCAGTTGACCTGAGGCTTACTCTTTCTCTTGGCCCGGCCTTTATGCCCTGAAGAAAACGCTCAAACCCACACTACGACACATAGCCACAAAGAGTTCAGAAGCTTGACTAACTATTGCTCAGCATTACAGGTGAAATTAAACAAAATAGGTACTCTATACCATGGTTTTCTAAAGCAAGTCAACTTCAAACTATGGTTTATGAAGCTGGCTTGTTTTTGTAAACCATAGTTAAAGATAACCACAGTTTTGTGTTTGGAGGCAACACTGAGCTGTGCTTAATAAACTATAAAGTGGAAGCTTTATGGCCACATCAGGAGGAAGAGCATCCTCTTAATGCATTAACTAACTATGCAACCACTGCTGGCTGGCCTTGGACAGAGAAGGCAGAAGAAGTTCCAATATTGTAATTAAACATTATACACAAAAACACAAGCCAGAAGGGGGCTCCGTCACATAAGAAGATAAAGGCACAGGAAAACTAGTGTTGCTCCAGATTTGACAGAATTGTTCTTCCTCTCCTTCCCCGTGAATCACATGGGGGGGGGGGCTACAGGATGGGTGACACTGCTTGCACAAGTGTATGTCTACCATAGAATTGTCAATACTATACTGTGCGGTGGTGGGTGGCGAATGATAACATACAGCATGAGAGTCCAGTTCAATGAAGCCATAGGTGTAGCCCATCCGACCGGCTTTGTTCTTCATGACACGCACATTTGAAGTAGACAAGCGGACGTAGGGTGCCAGATATCCTACAATCACTTCCGGAGGAATGAAGCGAGGGATGCGTTTTAGCATAATTGCTGTTACAAAGTTACAAGGAGAAAGGGAAATATTACTTCAGGAGGAGAAATGTACTTCATCTTTTCTGTCATCCTGTGAAAAGCTCCTGGTACAGTCATACCTCGGGTTAAGTACGCTTCAGGTTGCGTACTTTCAGGTTAAGTACACGGTGGAAGTGTTTACTTCCGGGTTTCGCCGCGCACGCATGCACAGAAGCGTTATGCGCGCTTTGTGCACGCACACTATCATCACTCGGGTTAGGTACTTTTCGGGGTGCGAATGGCACCCCGGAACCAATTAAGTACTTAACCTGAGGTACCACTGTATTAGGCTCAGCTGACTTGAAGACTACTCTGTTAAAATCAATAATGCTGCAGAACACAAAGAGAATTGTAAACTGCAAGATTCAATTCAAGCCTCTTTTTGCAAGTTACTCAAGTCCAAGTGTCCATTATGAACTCAGAAAGTAAGACCAAATGGTTGCAAGTATAATCTACTTACTTTTACTCTCATCCTCCTCATGTTTGGTTTCCATGGATTCTCTTCTTGAACCATGTTCTTGGTTCTCCCTTCGAGGTGGGTACATTTCAGAGTCCCTTTTCTTTTCTTGTGAATGCCATTGTTCCCTACTTTCATCCTTCTTGGGTTCAGGTTCCTGAGGTTGACTTTCCTGCTCAGAAGTAGGTTTCTGAGGAGAAGGTTCCTGTGGAGGAGCAGGGTCCTTAGGAGGTTCTTCCTCTGGTGTTGGTTCCTCAGATAACTCTTCCTCCCCCTTTTCAATCTTTTCTTCTGTTACTAGCAAAAAGTAAAACAAGTGAAGCCCTGTCTGCAGTAACCACTATATTAAAACGGTTCTTTTAATCCCTTACAGTGGTGCCTCGACTTACGAATTTAATCCGTTCCGAAGGCACCTTTGTAGGTCGAAAAATTCGTAAGTCAAAAGTGCCACTGGAAACGCGGTTTCCCATAGGAATGCATTGGAAACGGAAAAATTCATAAGTCGAAGCAACCCCATCTAAAAATTCGTAAGTCGAAAAAACCCTATCTAAAACCGCCGCGGTCTCCATTCGGATGTCGAGAAATTCATAAGCGTGCGGCCATTTGCCCCATTCATAAGTCGAAAAATTCGGTTGTCGAGTCGTTAGTAAGTCGAGGTACCACTGTATATGTACTAGTGAAAACTGTTTTCAGCTTAGCCATCTTGTTAGCCATTTACACCAATGATAGGCAGGATCACACTAACAAACCGGATACAAGGATCAGCATAAACATGAGTAACACCACTTGTTCCTCTAAGTCTCCATCATTAGCCTTTAACCGCTTGGGAAGTAATTTCTTCCCTTCCTCTCTCTTTGGTAGTGCCAGCTTGCCAACACAGCATTACTGAAGAGAGAGTCTTTGGATGAAACACTGCACTTTCAAGCAAAAAAGAGAGAAAAAAAGTATTGCAACTCATACAAACTTAAAGGACTGTTCCAAGTCTGGACCAATCTCTGTCTCTCCTTATTTCCCAAGTGCTTGACTAGTTTTAAGTTAACCATCTGCAGAAAGGAACACAATTGCTCTACTAATAATGCTGGCAATATTTGCTAGGACATCATAGTTGAGGAACCTACAGCTCTCCAGGGCCACATGCACCTCAGTTTTTTATTCACTTAGAATTCACACTACTATTTCTTTGTTTAAATGCCAATTAAACAAAAGTAGACTCACCATCTCTTGGGAGTCTGCAGTAATAACAGGATGAACGATACCCTACTGTGGACACTTTACACTGCAATGAAAGAGGCACAGCATGAGGGAAAGACACTTAAAAGGTTTTTCTCCATCCAATATACTTTGTAGCTCTTATACTAATGTCATTGCTTTATTAAAGCATAAGCTGAATGTTGCATCAAAATGTGTGTGTGCTACCACCTACATTTCCAGCGTTGTTGGCACCTGTCTGTTTTGAGAGACAATGGAGTGCGCCTCTAGTTATGAAGTGAAACCACTGCATTAGGCAATATGTAGGTGGTTCTGGACTGCCCGGATGACAAGACCTCACTGATGTGGTCCAAAGGGAAGCAGAGCAATATGTTTGGCACCAGCTTGGCTGCAGGAGTTCCCGGAAGGAGGCATACAAGGAGCCATCCAACCCTCTTAGGGCTCCACTCTGGATTTGTGTAGGGTTCACTCCTGAGCCTTTTCTTGTTCCAAAGATATCCCACAAGAAAGTAGAGGTTTGAGATCAGTTTTCCTTCTCCTAGATGGATGAGGTTCTTCTTCCCAGGTTGTTGAGCCCCATCTGCCCCAATCCCCATGGTATTGTGCAGATAAAAAACATGGTGTGTTGTCATGCTAGTGTTTACCCAACCCTTGAAAGTGGCAACTAAATGAATTCGGGCGGGTGGGGGAAGGAGGGAGAGGAAGGATACTTACAGAATGACACATTATGCTTCCCTTGCCCCCCCAAATTACACATTATTGGAGAGACGCAAGCTGGCAACACCCATGCATCTGCTCATAGTGTAGTTTAGGCCTTAGGCAAGCAGCACCGGAGCCTGTGTCATTAAGAGGTCTTGAGTTCGATGGAACAAAATCTCAAACCTGTTGATTATAATCACTCCTCATTGGCAATATCCAGGTCTTACTGTATTTCATTGGAATTTACTTGTAATAAAACCTGCTCTTGATCAAGCTACATGTGAAGCTTATTATCTTCATTGTTTACAGCAGCCCATATATTACAAAACATTTTGAAGTAGTGCAGGTTCCTTACTTTTAATGACTATTTTTAAAGTACTGTACTGCAGGTGCCAAATGATGCCCATTCTGCATTTGTAAGAACTTGATCGTTTAGTATGGCAACACCGACACTTTGGAACTCCCTGCCTATTGAGATCAAGCAGGCACCTTCACTGTATTCTCTCTCTTTTTTTCTTTTTCTTTTTTGCACATACTGAAAACGTTGCTGTTTAGATAAGCCTACCCAGATGCTTGGGGGTGCAGGTGGCGCTGTGGTGTATACCACAGAACCTAGGGCTTGCCGATCGGAAGGTCGGCAGTTTGAATCCCCGCGACGGGGTGAGCTCCCTTAATCACAAGAATATTAAGGACTGTTTTTAAAAGACCAGTTTGAAAGCTCATGGTCCAATGGTGGGTACCTGTGTGGGTTAGATCTAGTTGCTCATTGGGATTCTGAAAAGAAGTAATGGTCAGGCCTTTTCCTTGGCTACAACAATGAAGCAAGGGCATAAAATCCAAGTCCCTGTAGACATTACTGTCTTTACTGGCAAACTATTCAGTGGTGTAAACCACAGAGTCTGGGCTTGCCAATCGGAAGGTCAGCGGTTTGAACCCCCATGATGGGGTGAGCTCCCATTGTTTGGTCCCTGCTCCTGCCAACCTAGCAGTTCGAAAGCACGTCAAAGTGCAAGTAGATAAATAGGTACCGCTCTGGCAGGAAGGTAAACGGCATTTGCGTGTGCTGCTCTGGTTCGTCAGAAGCGGCTTAGTCATGCTGGCCACATGACCTGGAAGCTGTCTGTGGACAAACGCCGGCTCCCTCGGCGTACAGAGTGAGATGAGGGCGCAACCCCAGAGTCGTCCGCAACTGGACCTAGCGGTCAGGGGTCCCTTTACCCTTTTACCCAGATGCTTAGGAAATTTTTGGACTTCAACTTCTGTATGTTTTAAAGTAGGGTTATAATTTTTTTCTTTATTTTACTGTTTTATCTTTTGTTAACCACTTTGAGGGTTTGTTTTTTTCTTTTTACACTCAAGCGGTGTATAAATTTTATGAAATAAACAAAAAAATAAAACAAATAAAGGAGGGAAAGATCTCTGGGATTTTTATACTAGATGCCGATTCACAAAAGCCTCATTTAATTTGAGGAAGAATTCTCAACTCAGAAAGTGTCTAGGTCTGTGCACATTCCCTCCCCTGCCAATGGGAAGACCTTGGCAGCACCATCCCTTGCATCACCCTGTGGGCTTGGGAAGATTCCACATCCAAAAAACCCACGTTTATTTTTCTCAGCAGAGGGATGGTACACATATACCCACAACATTCTTCGCAGCTGGAGATCTCTCCCCCAGAAAGTAGCACACCAACAGGTTAGCATTCAACACACTGTATCTGTGATCTAATTCTCAATACTCTTTCTGAGGTAACTTGCAGTTAGTTCTCTTTCCATATACTCACACGCCTGCAGTGCCAGAATTCAGGAGACTGGCTGTATTCCAGAGTCACTTCTTTCCCACCAATCACAAGGTGTCCCTATTAAAATCAAAAAGAGAAAGGGCAATTTACATGCCAAACGTAACAAAAGCAAAAAAAAATAAACACCCCCCAAGAGGGACTTTATTGGGGAAAGTCATGTGGCTGACTTAAACACCTGAAATGTTGGAAATGAATGAAAACAAACAAGGAAAAGGTGACTTGCATTTCATATACATGGATTCTATACTGCTATAAGCTGACAGAGCAAAAATCTCACACATTAACTCTACAAAGAAGAGGCCAAATGGTATTGCCTTTAATAAAGGTTATACATGTGCATGTTAGAGAAAATGGAAATGATCGAACTAAGTTTTATCCATAGGCTACAAATACAGGCTGGACTTAATAAAGCAAATTTAATGGTAAAGACATTTACACTCTGATCCTAAAGAAGCCACTGCTTGTCTAGTTTGCCTGCCATGACACTGTGGCACAGACATGTAACAGCATGGTTTAGTAGAGATTTTTGGAGTTGCGAGGGACCATGACGGTCATCTAGTCCAACCCCTGCAGGAATCTTTCACCTTGAACCCACAACCCACACTGCTCTATGTTGTGCTGATATGACTGCTACCCAGTCATATGATATGAGGTCCAGTGCCGAGGGCCTTCTGGTGGTTCCCTCCCTGCGAGAAGTGAGGTTACAAGGAACAAGGCAGAGGGCCTTCTCAGTAGTGGCGCCCGCTCTGTAAAACACCCTTCCATCAGATGTCAAGGAAAGAAACAACTATCTGACTTTTAGAAGACATCTGAAGGCAGCCCTGATTAGGGGAGTTTTTAATATTTGATGTTTTATTCTGTTTTTAGTCCTCTGTTGGGAGCCACTCAGAGTGGCTGGGGAAACCCAGTCAGATGGGTGGGGTATAAATAATAATAATAATAATAATAATAATAATAATAATAATAATAATACCACCACCACCCCTTACCTGATCCTAAATGGTGTGTGGCAGTGCAGAAAGTCTTAGGGCTTAAAAAAAAATAATTACTTTTCCCATACATGCATCTAAAACTCGGATGCATATTTATTTCACTGGCAAGCTAGATGCTTGACTTGCAGACTGAAGACAAGGCTTAAGTAATATCTTAAAACACGTCTCCCTTTAAAAGCTTTGTCAGAAAAGGTAGGTTACATCTCAAGAGATTCTCAGCAGTGTTCGTCTCATGATGAAAGCAAACAGGTGACACTTTGGCAGTTAGAATCAACTTATGAAATATTAAGCACTGAAAACTTGTGATGGCCTACATAAGAGGATTTAATGTTCAGCTGATATGTGGTACTCAAGTTTATTAAAACGAAAGAAATATCCTGTATTCAGAACAGTCGGTTCCTTCAAAGGATGACTAGAAGAAAGTAAAATACCCGCCTCTCTACACTTTTAACCTGTCATTGATACAATGATGATGAAAAGGTGACGGACACACATCTAGCACCATTTTACAATACAGGAAATGCTTCTGGCACTTATGCATTGCTCTTCACCGAAAAACAGCAAGACAGACCTCTGGAAAGAAACAAAACCGGCACCTTCTTTTGACAAATCACCAAGGAACAATCACTCCAGAGTTTTGTTATAAACTCCAGTGGGTTGGCAGACCTGCCAGAACAGATGGGGTGTGTGCATGAAGGGCTACAGGAAGAGGAGGAGGGGGAAAGTCCTGTCACATCTGATGGTACGGAACTGGATCTTACCATGTATGACAGCCCTTTAAATATTAGTTCCATGGAATAAGAGCAAGTTAAGAGACTCATTTTAAGAAAAGCTCCCAAGATGGGCATGTTTAATGTCTATTTACAGGAGATCAGCATATGTCCCAAGACAGCAAAGATAAAAAAAGTGCCTAGCAGATATAATTTGTTTTTCTTGATTCAATTTCCTACTCACTCCCTAGATACGATTTGAAAATTCCATCCCTAGTGGTATTCACGAGTGACTCCAATAATATTCTATTTAAATTAGCAAGAAAACTAGTATCCCCCCCCCCATGGATATCCAACTCCAAACCTGTTCTCTATAATTTGGTTCAGACATCATTTCCCTTCAAGTTTCATTAGTCATTAGTTTTATCATCTGTGAGGATTCTGTGGTGAAATAGTTTCAAGTGTAGCCCCAGCACCTTCCAGCAGAGATCCTACTACCATGTTTGAAGACATGCATTTCTGGAGTCAACCCAAACTAAAGCAAGCTATGACAGATCAAGCAAGTTAAACTAATTGTAAAGTTTTATTAAGCTCAGACTAAGAAACACACACATTGCTTCTAATGTCCAGGTCAACCCTGAGTTTAGTTTTTCTTCCTTCCTGTCCTTGCTAGCCCATTCAGACAACAGCCTTTTATCCACTCTGACCTTTTCCCTTCAAAATTTGAGCGTCTTTTCTGATTGGCTCCCTAAATTGTGTCTTCCTCTGGGGATAACCTCTGGCCCAGCTCATTTCACAGACAGGAATACTGTACAGCATGCCTTCCCCCTTAACCTAGACTTTGTCAGACTCTGATGCTAAAACTCTGATGCCCTCCTGTGCTCATTAATTTGTTAAAGGGTTGGCCTATGCAAATTTGCTACTAAATGCCTGTATTGTATTCATCAAATCTTTTAGAGGTCTTATGCAAACACATTCACTTCTAAATAGGTACCAAGCATTACTTCTGCTAATTTTGTTATTTCCAAATGCTTTTAGCTATGATTTTGTTTTAACCTTCTTTCTACAGTGAGGGGGGAAAGTATTTGATCCCCTGCTAAATTTGCCCATTTGCCCTCTGACGAAGAAATGACCAGTCCATAATTTTAATAGTAGGTTTATTGTAGCTGTGAAAGACAGAATAACAACAGGGAAAACCCCAGAAACCCAGAAGACAAAAGTCAGAGATTGATGTGCATTATAATGAGTGAAATAAGTATTTCATCCCCTATCAGCCAGCCAGATGTCAGGCTACCTGGTATCTTCACTGTATGTAACGAGCTGAGATTAGAAACGCCTGCTGAAAGGGAGAGGTCTTACCTGTAATCCCAGCTCGTTACAGTACCTGTACAAAAGACACTTGTCGACCCTCTTCTGGGTTTCTGGGGGTTTTCCTGTTGTTATTCTGTATCTCACGGCTACAATGAACCTACCATTAAAATTATGGACTGGTCATTTCTTCGTCAGAGGGCAAACGGGCAAATTTAGCAGGAAATCAAATACTTTCCCCCCTCACTATATCTATCACGCTTACTCAAAGCATGATTTATCAGGCATATATTAAATGAAAATGCATGTATTCTTCTAATCCTACACAAATGAAAGAAAAAACCAGGAGCCTTTGTTTTTACAACAATTTTTTACTTAAGTCAGATTATGACAAGCAAAGTATTTCCTGTCTATCAAGGCTAATTTATTAACAGCAGTAATATACTAATTTCTTCGGTTTGTTGTGTTTTTATTCCAATTCGGATTCTCAAACTGAAGACCAGAGCTTCGTCGCGCTCCACATATTCCTAAATGTTCGGTGGATTCCAACCTGGAAACAGCTGATCTCCTGAAACACAAAAAGCATCCATAAACAATAATATAGCTATATTACTTATTAGCATATTTTTTTATATTACTTCATTAACAATTATAGTTACTACTTACCAGATGTGGTCATCAACAACAAGCTTTTCTTTCTTTATAAGAACCGCTTAATAGTGGCTGTGTTAGCAATGCTGCATTGACCTTGGATCCCTCAAAATTGTAAGAAGTCAGAAACTACAATAGCCTGGTCACCAACTTCTTGCCATGACAGGAAAACACTCCGGGGAAAAGGTGTTGGGTGGGTTTGGCTTTTTTGAACCCTTTTCTATTTCTATCCCAGAGACTATAGCTTTAAAACTCATCTCTGTACTTTAGCACATTTTTAAAGGAAGGAGAATGAAGCACCTAAGTCAGGCAACCCCAAACTTCGGCCCTCCAGATGTTTTGGACTACAATTCCCATCATCCCTGACCACTAGTCCTATTAGGTAGGGATTGTGGGAGTTGTAGGCCAAAACATCTGGAGGGCCGCAGTTTGGGGATGCCTGACCTAAGTGATGCTTAACTTCTTATTTTAAGAAAAAAAATTCTTATTACATTTTTATCCTAGCCTTCCCCCTGCTCACATGCATCCTTCTACCGCGCTCTGCCCAAGACGTGTCTTTATGTTGCATCTATTTTCCATTTCCAAAACAGATTATACGCAGAGATTTTCAAACAGTCTCTGATAATATACATTGAGTTTTATTCTCAGACAGATCATCACCATAAATGGCACATTCTGGTAATAGTCAAAGGGTGAGAGCCCATGTAGCATGAGAATGCATCTGCTCACTCAAGGGAGCTTCTCTTTTCTCTCCCCTCCCACCTACAGCCCCCAATTGCCCTGGAGGGTTGGGGGACCCTCTGTCACAGTTTTTGGGGGTACACAGGACTGTAGGGGAAAAGAAACAGGAAGTTCCATTGCACAAGTCGATTGTCACTGTGCAAGTGGGCAGATATCACCTGTTATCAACCATACTCACATACTCTTTCTTTTTAGAAATAAGAAATAAGAGGCGGCGATGGATGGGTGTGCAATGTACACCATTACATTTCTGAATTATAAAGCATTAATAATAAGGGCCAAATGACATGTTAAACACAGGGATGTATAAAACAGCTTCTGGCGCATTCCACTTTCAGCAGAGAAGCACCCTTTTCACCTACTGTAACCACCCCCCTCTACTTGCACTGCTGATATGTTTCTAAAACCCCATGAATGAGGTGAGGAAAAAGCAACTGGGGAAAGAGGCACGTGCAGGTAAGTTTAAGCGCAGTACAGAATTGTCCTTCCAAACCTGCTTTGCTTTACAGAAAGCAACAACTAGGAATTAAATACCTGGAATGTTGCGAACTTAATTTCAAAGATCCAATATACACACCCATATCTAAAACTGCTTTGAAGATCGTCTCATGGCATGTAGTATGGATGGGGGGGGGGGACTGACTCTAAAGCTCACTTCCATATACAAGCAGCTGTGATGCTTGGTGCCCTTGCCATCGTTTCCTTAATTGAAATCTAGATATGTGGTCTTAATACATCTTCAGGAATTAATCATTCAAGTTTAAGTGTAAATCGGTTTATAACACAGTTACTATAGGCATGCCGTTTTGAAATAAAAATTAGTGTCAAGAAATAGTATTTTCACAGAACAATCCATCCTTCTGAATTGCAATGTTAACAGAAAATAATGTTGCACAACTCTTCACACTATATCTTACAATACTTTCACAATCCATGTAGTCTAATGCTCAAGGCTAAGGTTGATTAAAGTTGAATCATTCCACAACTTAAAAAAAAAAAGGATGGCACGCTTTGATCATTACAATTTGGGCCCTATTAGTAGAAACCTGCACAATGGGGCTTTCCACTCTCCCACCCACCCACAAACTGGTTTGGGGAAGATCAGACAAACCCCCAGAACAGCATGTGGGGGGAGGAGAGGAGGGATTGATCCATGTAGTGAGCTGAAATGTTTGTGCTGAAAAACTGTCAGTATGACATTCCTCCCTTTGTTCTCTCTATTTGATGGGTGGCAGCTAAATTCGTCAGCACATATTTGAGACAGGTGAGAACTACACAGGAAGGGGTGAGAAGAGGAAACTGCCCTCTGTTTAGCAAAGTGGGTAACATGTTTATAAAACTGTACACAATAGGACATGCAAGCACCCAGTTTCTTCTGCTGCTTGCTTCAGGTGTTCTCCCCACCACCACTCTTTTAAATTATGACAAGAGTGCATTACTGAACAAAATAGGGAAAGCCTAGAGTCAGTGTCAAGCTAAATGGTGCTGTTTCCAGGCAGTTCCTAACACTGTGAATTTGATATTTATATACTGTAAGCTAGATGTGGGATGTTTCACACTGTCTCGCTTTGTGTGTGTGAACATCTTGCTATCTTTTGTCCATGCTAGTATATATGTCGTGCTGGAGTTAGGTTAGGGTACAATTCATTCGAGCAGCTCCTATCTTTAAAGTTTCCTCCTTTTCTTTGCCCAAATCCTCTCTGGCTGATCAGTTCAGCATGAGTCTTGAGCTGCCAGAAACTCTGGCCGCTGTGAATTCTCCAGGGCTTCCATTCTCACAGAAGAAATTCTCTTTCTTCTGTGCTCCACACAGAGGAAGCTCTTTTACTTACACGGGGAAGACTTTGTGGGGATTGGATGGGAGAACACACACATGAATGCCAAAACAATGAGAGATTTAAAGGAAGTGCAGCTGCTATTCAGTATGGGAGACACTCTTCCACAAAGATGGATAATTAGTCTGCTTAAAGCAAATAAGAAAATGCCTTTATTACCACAAATGTGGCTTTCAAAAGTTCTTCTAACTATTACTAAAAACCCTTTTCCCAAGCAAGGTCCTGCAAGCTACTGGTATGTGAGTGGGATATTGGCGGAATGGATGGGGGCAAAGGAGGGAATGGAAAAATTTATTGAGAATGTCTATCGAGTTTGAACCCGAGCTTCGAGAGAGAGAAGACAGCCACCAGATGTATTGACTTTTATAACAAGGAAAATTAAAGATGCAGTAACGCAAAAAAGCTTTGAGGAGGGTCTGGTGGTTGAAGGACAGAAAGTTGACATTTTCAAAGAAATTCCATTTAAATTGAGAGTTAAAAGAAGGAAGCATCAAAACCTGACATCAATCCTTAGAGGAGCAGAGATAAACTACAAATGGGAATTTCCGAAAGGAGTTTCCTTTACTTACAGGAAGTAAAAACAAAAATAAAAAAAAATCCTTCCAGTAGCACCTTAGAGACCAACTAAGTTTGTCATAGGTATGAGCTTTTGTGTGCATGCAGACTTTTTCAGATACACAGGAAGTAGAGATTTAGATTAGTGACAAAGAGTCAGGCACAGGAGTTTCTAGACAAACATGGCAAGGACCCAGAGTTTCAAAATGTGAGAAGAGACTTCAGAACCCTCTATGAGAGGCAAAGAGACAAATTGGGGAAAAACAGGAGGAGCAGGGCGAGAAAGTAAAACGTTTTTAAGTAAACCAGACAATGGCAAATCTTAAATTACTAACTTGGAATGTGAACGGCTTAAATAATAAAATAAAAAGGAACATGAAATTTTAAAATGAAATTTGGATATAATTTGCCTACAGGAGACTCATGTTTCAAGGAAACTTCAGAAAATTTTTGACTAATAAGAGATTAGGGAGTCAATTTATTGCATCAGACTTTTCCAAAAAACATGGAATTGTTTTGTACATAAAACCTGCACTTGAACCACAATTAATTCAAAAGGATGAGAAAGGGATAAAAATGATGGTCCAAATTAAAGTTCAAGGGAAAAAAATTATTTTGGTAGGGATATATGCAGCAAATGAAAATAAATCAAAATTTTCCCAAGAGTTAGAAACACAATTACTAGATTTTGCAGATGAGAAAATAATAGTGATGGGGGACCGTAATGGAGTCCCATCACTAGAGAAGGATAGAACGATCAGGGAAAAAAAGACGCAAAAGAAGGTAGGCTTCCCAAAACTTTTTTTGAAATGACAGAAACAGTAAGACTGATGGATATCTGGAGAGTTAAGCACCGGTTTGAAAAACAATTCACTTTTTTCTCTCATGTTCATGGAAGCAGTGCCAGACTAGATGCGGTTTGGGTTTCTAAGGAATTGGAGTCAAAAATTTTTTAAAAAATCGAAATAGATCCAAGAACATTGTCAGATCATAATTCTATGATTATGGGAATACAAAAAGATACTCAGTCCACCTTTCAGTGGAGACTGAATGAAGAAATATTGGATGACAAAGTTTTTCTGGAAAAGACAAAAAATACAAAAAAAGGAGAATATTTTGAACAGAATTTGAATAATGAAACCAAACTCCAAATAGTCTGGCACGCCAGCAAGTCAGTGATGAGAGACATATTCATCCAACAAAATTCAATTAAAAAGAAGATAAGACAGAAGAAAAAGAAAGAGATCTTAAATAAAATAGCAGAAAAGGAAAAAGAATTATTAATAGCACCAAATAAAGAAACAGCAAAACAGGCGATAAAATTATTACAAGCTGGTTCCCCTTTCGCTAGACAAATGCCTTTTGCAAATAGGTTTTGTGATCAGAAGTTTTCAAGGCACGCTTCGCAAGACGAAGCGGTGGCCATAGAAAACCTCGTCGTCTTGCGAGGCAACTTCCGATCGCAAAACCTATTCGTTAAGTGAAAAAATCGTCTTACAGGGCATTCGTCTGTATGTAGAAGATAAATAATATAGTGTATCTTTTAGGAAACTGCAGTGTGTAATAAGGGGAAAACAAATCAGAAGTGGAAGTTGAGGGAAGCCCAGGAGGGGAGGGAAGAGGGAATGGAATATAAATGTTATGGATACGAGATGTATGTAATGATAGAAAAAGAAAATTGAATAAAAAATTTTAAAAAATAAAAATAAAACCCCTTTCCCACTCACCACAATTTTAAAAGGCAGTGATGGGAAACTTTTTTTTTAAAGCATTATAATGTTACAGCAGTATCACACTTTTTTGTTTAAGTAGACGACTCCCAACTTTTCCAGTTAAAATATAGAATTTGGGATATACTCGCCGTATAAGAAATATGACCCGGCGTATAAGACGGCCCCCGACTTTGAAAATTTTCCTGGGTTAAAAAGTAGTCTTATACGCAGGAATATACTGTAGTATATTTACTAATAGCTCAGGGTGCAATCCAGGCACCATTGTTGCTGTTGTTAAAATTTGTTAGCCACTTTATCTTGCCCAAGGCAACCCAAAATGATTTACAACCAAGTCCCCCCCACATAGATACATTAAAACAAAGTGTGGAGCGCTTTACATTAAAACATCCCACCCATATCTAGAAGCTCGCAAATAGTTAAAGACCTGGTTATTTTTGCCTGGTGCCTAAAGATATAATGATGGTGCCAGGCGAGCTTCCCTGCGGAGAGCATCCCGCAAATGGGCAGCCAATTATTGCTTAGGTGCTCCCAGAAAGGCTTCTGATCCAGCAAAAGCCTCTGCTAATAGAAGACCCAATTTGGGGGGCTGCAGGGGCACTGGCAAAAACTGCCTCCCCTCTTCCTCTGTTAGCAGATGGGTCCACTGGATCAAAAACCCTTCTGAGATCACAAGAGCACCAACTGGATTCCACCCTTAATATTTAAACACCTTATAACCGAAATAGCATTTTAGCACTTGCTTTTAGACATTTTCCCATTTTGCGTATGGCTACTCTCTATTACAAATATGTTTTCAGCCATTTTGGGGTCTTCTCCATTTTTTTAAAAGGTAAAATTTGGAAACATTCCTATTGAATTCAATGGGACTTATTCCCAAATAAATGTGTAAGAATGT
Organism: Zootoca vivipara; assembly: GCF_965207765.1. Taxonomy (NCBI): domain Eukaryota; kingdom Metazoa; phylum Chordata; class Lepidosauria; order Squamata; family Lacertidae; genus Zootoca; species Zootoca vivipara. Next base: position 67,920,391 of record NC_142584.1, on the reverse strand, counting down.
AAATTCAGGAAAGATTTTACACTTCAACACCTGCTGAGCAACCCTCAAACATATGCCTTAAACTCTCTGTCAGCTGCAGAAAAATCTGGAGTGTGTTTTAGCCTGACATCTTGTTCAGAAGAAGCACTCGACAGGTTTACCAATACTCATCATGGTCCTGTGTGAAATAACAGTGCATTTTAAAAGACACCAATGCACACACTACAATAGCTGCACATTACAGGGAAAGATAAGTTCTAGTGGGCAAGCTTGTATGCCATTATTATCTTCTTCTCAATGAGGAAGTCCAGGTTTCATCAGAACACCACTTGAAAAACATAGGGCTGAAATATACAAATTCTAGAATGCTCTCCACTGAAGAATACTTCCAACACTACTTTCTCTTGTTTGCACTCTGAGAAGTGCAAGGAAGTGGTTGAAACGCTGACCAAAGTCATGCTTGGGAAGAGGCAAATCACCAAAAGTCATAATAGCAGAGGAAGGTTCTCCACGCTATTCTGGTATGGAATATTAACACACATGCTATAATAAAATTTAGTCATGGGCACATACAGAGAAGCAGCAGACATACACAAGTTACAAATGGAGCCAGAGTTTGGGGCTCCTGGGGGAGAAGGCATTAATCACAGCAAAATGTATAAAAAATAGAATTTATAAGTCAACATCTTCTAATTTAGATTCTATTTTCAGTCGCCCCATACTATGTGGGCACACCATTATGGAGCACTTACTGTGATCATACAGATAGGAATTAGATGGCTGTCAAAAGACAAAACACAGGGTGAGCTAACAGAGCATTTCAAAGATTTCAAAATGGGGGCAGGGAGAGATTCCTGGACTTCAAACCCAACCCCCAAAGAATGAATGTCCGCTAAGTTCAACTTGTTTACAGTGGTGCCTCGCTTAACGAACGCCCTGCTTAACGAAATTTCCGCTTAACGAAAGGATTTTTCGAGCGGAGGTTGACTCGCTAGACGAATGCGTTTTCGTCTAGCGAATCGCGGTTTCCCATAGGAATGCATTGAAATTCAATTAATGCGTTCCTATGGGCAAAAAACAATTCGGAAAAAATTCAATGCATTCCTATGGGACTCGCTAGACTAATTTTTTCATTATAAGAAAAGACCCGTGGAACAAATTAAATTCGTCTAGCGAGGCACCACTGTAGTGCCATTCCCAAACAGTTTGTCAATGAAGAACCATTGCATTTTCAGTATATACTATTTTCAGTTCCTCATTTAGCCAATATAACCATGCCAAAGCACGCAGATCTTTAGCAGTGCGAATTTTGCTTTGTATCTACCTTGCTCTTACACTGCCCTGTGGTATTACAGGAGAGAAGTCATAGCAGGAAAAGGCCACCTCATGACCTACTCTAGTTGGGCCACCCCCAAGGCTAATCCATTGTCCTGTGGGAAGACCTTCTCCAACCCCAAATGCCTTGTGGAAATGATCCTGATGACTTCTAATATTGTTTGGTGAGTGGGTGGTATTCATCTAAGTTTTACTCAGGGCAGAACCACTGAAATTAATGAACATGACTAAGTTAAGGACAATGATTTTCAATTAGTCTGCTCTGAATAAAACCTGAATACCCCCCCCCCCTTGTGTGTGATGGTGGTGGTGGTCTTTAAAGAGAAATGCCGTTTGTAAGCAGTCTTGGAAATATGTTCATCCTAAAAGGTCAAATTTAAAGAAAAACAAAAACACAGAGTTTGTTCCCAAATTACGCATACGTTCATTTTAAAAACAAACTTTCAAACTTCTAATTCAAGGGGTTCCCTTTTGTCACAGGATGCTTAGAAACGAGTACTGTAATCTGAACCTAAGATGATAAAGTTCCAAACTCAGATACTCAGTGGGGGCCAACGTGCCCACTATGGGGAATTAGTTCTTGAGGAAGAATTAAAGAGATGTGACAGTACTATATTGGAGAATCCAGAGAGATAATTTACAAAGCACTCTCAGGCTGAGCAGTAACAGAATTTTAAGAAATCTTTTTAATGGGAGGAGGGTGTCACAAGATAGGCTTAGGGTCTCTACAGTTGCAGAACTATTTGTTGCTTTACTGTATTTCTTTGATGGTGTACTTTACTATGTCTTGACTATTTTATAAATTTGATTAGTTGGTTTTTATTTTGTGTTCTGTACCCCAACCTTGTATATGCATTCACAAAGGGCAGACTATAAATATTTTTAATAAATAAAAATAATGCCTCTACCAACAGATGAGCACTCACTCAATTTTGTTGCATGTTAAAACTAGACCTTTGTGGCTCAAAGGGCTACAGCTGAACTAGTTGTTACTAGTATGAGCTTTCATTTTATTGCCTTTGCCCAAATAGTAAATACCTACAGAGGGACAATATTTGCTGCAGTGATCTAGCCATTTGATGGCCTCTACAAATCCTAAGAACAGCTTACTCATTAAAGAAAGTTCCCCTTCTGTAGGTGTCCACTTACACTGGTGACCGTGCTACATCTTTTCATCACCAGTGGCTGTTAGTCATGAGTGGATGTCACCACACTGGTTGAATCTTCCATTTCTGCTCTCCTGGGTACTGTTACATACCAACTTCTACTGACTCTTTGACCTTTCATTTTAATGCACACATCTTCCCCTTCTCCTCTCTGAACTTGGGATAACTTGCTATATACCAGGCCCCTTAAATTACCACTTATGGATCTAACAGTGGGCTTTGTCCTATGGAAAGATAGGCCACAAATACATGTTAGTGTTTAAGGTTCCGCCAGATTTTGTTTTTGTTGCGACAGACCAACACAGTTATCCTTTTGGAATTTGTCTCCAAGATGACAGCAATAACTTTTATGAAATGCAGGCGCAAGCCAGCACCAATGAAATGAAAAAATATGTGTTGGCAGAACTCCATCCATGAGACTCCTCTGTTAAGAGGTGGGGAGGCACTCATTCCCCCTATCCCCGGAAAAGCTACTCAGGAGAGCTGTAAGACCCCCTCTAACAGTGTGGAACTGCAAAAGAATATGCAAAAAAATCACTTTCTCTGCTCCCCCTTCCCTTCAGCGGTACGCTCTGCTGGAGCTTGGTCCTTCCACAAACAGAAGTCTAGATCCAACCACAATGAGTGTTGATAATTCTCAAAGCCCAAACTGAATTTCACCAGATAGCACTGTGTATCATTATCTTGAGATCTGGATGCAAAACTGTTAGTGGCGCTTACTTTCCACAGTTTATTCAGCTTGTGACAAAATAGAAAGGAATTGTGGAGAGCACTGAAGTATAAGTACCTGGAACGTCTAAACATTCCCCATACACTGGACACACATTTTCAAGGTGGCTGAAGACCTCTGATTTCAGCGTGCTTCTACTGTTTGATTTAGTCTTCAAGTTTGCTATCTCTGGTTCTTAATCTGGCTAACTGGTTTTAAACTATATGATTTTATTCTTAAGATTTTGCATACAGTGTATATTTTACTGCATATTTTAAAACTTTTGTAAGCCGCTTTGTTTACTTGCCAAATGAAACGGGGAGGATAGAAGCAGCACTAGTAATCCCCACAAGCACAAAGGCTGTGGAGCATGCTATTTCTTTCCAAAGATAACTAGGCAGCCAGTAGCTGTGTGCCTGTGGATGGGGTGACAAAAGGCAGTGGGCAGGGCCACACATACCTCATCACAATTATGCTTATTCACACATACACAGCCACCCCATCAAGATTACACACATCCATTTACACCCACACTACCCTCAGTTCACCTAACAGCTTGATGATGGGCTGAGGAGAGCACAATTTACATGGAAGGACAGTTCCCACCCAGTTCTCCTCACCACAAACACACTCCTATTTGTTGAGCTGGGAGAGGACAGCATGATTTGCATTAGGAATTTTGCAGTGGGAGTGACTTGGGCACCAACATAGGGCACTCCAAAAGGTTCCAACTTGTAGTCGGCAAGTTGCCCACATGTGAGATATAGCACCTAAATATTTTGGCTAGCTTCCAACAATGTCAGCAGAAAGATTTGACTTTTACATTTCATGGAAATCTGCTTGAGAAGGTATCCTGACATTCAGGTAGCTTTTGAGGGACACAAAGGTAACTGTGAGTTGGAAAGTTGGTCCCTGAGGATCATCTATTCCAACTCTCTGCAATGCAGGAATACAGTATGCAGCTGTCCCATACAGGAATCAAAACTGCAACCTTGGCGTTATCAGCACCATGCTTTAACCAACTAAAGGCATCCAGAATCCTAAATGCTGAAGGCAGGAGGCTAGAAAGCCCTGCCCAGGAGGTTACACATGGCCCTTTAGATTCCTGATATTACCCTTGCATCATTCCCATATAAGATTTACTCAGTCAGTGAGGGTAATTCAAACTTACCTCTACAGCAAAGAGGACTCACTTGCTTCTTGCTAAAGAAAAGTTGATACTGTCAGGAATCCCATGGGTAATCTGGATATGAACCTGCAAGCTCTTTTCTGTAATATGCTACATGATTACAGCCAGTGAGTAGTTTCTGTAGATGCACACTTTCTGTCATGGATTGCTACCATGGAGCTCGCTGCTACTTGGAGACCTGTATGATTTTAATTTATTTAACCATGCTAGTAAATTAAACAAAAAAGCCGGGATCCACTGGACTCCTAACAGCCCAAACAACCACTTGACTACAACCAATACACAGTAAGAAGGAGCAGCAGCAAACCTTTTCTTCAGTTGTTTCACTAGGCATGTTTACACCACACATTTCATCACCAGACAGATTCTTGTGAAAAGCTCAATAAGGCAATCAGAATGTACACTAATTTGCAGTCCAACCATGGAAGGACAGTCACAACAGGATAACTGTATATGGACTATTGCAGACTCAAATATTCATTTCTCTACCAGCACAGAAAGCACAGAAAAGTAACAGCCTGGATGAAATGTCTCAAGAAAGCAACTTGACTTGACAGAAAGACATCCTGTGCTATGTCTTCTAAACTGTGAAAGAAAACAATGCTATGGGAAGTCTGCCAAGGTTCTTCTAATACGTTCTAGCATGTCATAAAAAGGATATCAAGGAACTCTTCACCATGAATGCCAAACACAAAATAAAAGTGATCTATAAAAAACTGAAATGTCTCCATACTTGAAGTCCTTGCTTTCACTAAGATTTTCTAAGAAGCACATTTTTTCCTACGGCACAGGATGCATAGCTTAAGGAGTCAATGTATAAGCTACAAAATGAAATGATTTTGTTTAAGAATGTTCCACCCTATATGTGAAATACAACAAAATAGTCTTAAACATATATAAGAACTTAATCATCTTCACGCCTCAACAGTAGATATCATCACCTCCAAGCCTTCAAGAGCTACTAGTTCCTTGGAGGACAAGAAAAGTCCCCTGCACACTGCTTATGTACTATCAATCTGCACACGAGGGACTGTGCACAGGGTTATTTTTCTGCTTTGCTGCAATGCATTGTTTTGGCCTGAGGGAAGCAACTGTACATTCAGTTCTCACCACTGTGTCCTTTATTAATAGGCTAGCATTATGAAAGTTCCATGCATAGTTGTGACATCCTACTTTATAAGACATGACCCATGGACTTATTTCTGAAGTGAAGAAAGTGAAGAAAGCTTTATGAGAAGCCATGCCGATATTTCACAGTATACAAACACTTAGTCTATATATGTTAGGATTATCAAGTGAAGCTAATATACCCATACAAGATGGTGAACAATGACCGATCTGCACCCTGACATTCACTGCTGGTGATTTGGATATTGCTTGGTTTTTGCACTTATTGAATACAGTAACGGATTTAAAGGGAGGGGGACATCAAATTCACAAAACAATTACCAATATGATGGGACTTCCCTTGGACACTGCCATACTGTGTCTCAGTATGGTCTTAGTTGATGTTCTGTCAAGACAGGAAAGGGTTTTCATACTCTCATTTTGGCAATAACTAAAATACATTCCTGTATCATCAGAAGCAGGGCTTCATTCTTTTATACAAGGTATGACAAAAAGGATGATTTCAACCAGAAATGTTTTTTGTAAGTTTTGTAAGTAGGCTGACCCGCGCAGGAGTTACCCTGGAGTAAACATGGTCATTACCTTAGTACCCCAAAGAGGAGGTACAAGAATCCTTCAGAGCATCTCTCCTAAGAGATTAGCTTCTTACTACTTGACTTGGTGTTAGAAGCATGCACTTTAATGCCACGTATATTACATGGGAAGAAAATCGTTCATGTTTCTTTGTGCCAGGGGGTGGTACCCAATGCCTTGAAGGGTGCAGTAGTGTGACTGTTCCTACAAACCCTTACTTGGACTCTGAGAAAGTTGAGAATTGTCTCTTAGTCACAAATACCACTTCTGGTGGTAAAGCGCTGTACAACTTTAGATTTTGGGGGGATATTGGCGGCCCTACTAAAGACCCTCTTGGAGGACCATTTTAATCCAGGACTGGTTTGGGGACAGAATTGGCCTTGAATTACCTTCTATGGGAGAGATATAGGGGAAGCACAACCCTGTTGTTCTTGCTTGATCTCTCAGTGGCTTTTGATAACATTGACCATGGCTTCTGACTAGAGCAGCCTTTCTCAACCTTGGGTCCCCAGATGTTGTTGGACTACAACTCCCACTATCCTTGACCACTGGCCCTCCTGGCTAGGAATGATTGGAGTTGTAGTCTAACAACATCTGGGGATCCAAGGTTGAAAAAGCCTGGACTAGAGTGTCTCCAGAGTTGGGAGTTGGTGATACCGTTTTACCATGGTTCCATCCTACATAGAGTGGCAGGTTCAGAGAACAGCATTAGATTACTGGGTTGCATGGTGATGCCTATCAGTCAGGGCTTGTGAACCTTCTTCAGCCCAGTGGCCACACTGACATATGCCACCCCTCTAAGGGTCACATACCAGTGACTGGTATGGTCAATGTATACAGAGAACATGCTACACACATACAAACCACACAAACAGCATACACTCACCACCATGCCACTACCCAATGAACAACTCATTCCCTCCTCCTCTCCAAAATGCTGAGTGTGTTTCAAAGAGATTACTACAACGTGTTATACAAGGAGCTGCCTCTGAAGACTGTTCAGAAAGTCCAGCTGGTGCAGAATTCAGTGGCCGGGGTGCTCACCAGGGCAAGTCCATTTGAGCATATTGCACCAATCCAAGCCTGACTGCACTGGCTGCCAATCAGTTTATGGGCCTGATTCAAAGTGCTGGTTTTGACGTATAAAGCCTTAAATGGCTGAGGACTGCAATATCTCAAGGATAGCCTCTCCTCATATAGACTGACCCAGACCCTGTGATCATCATCTGATGCCCTTCCTCATCTGCCTCCTCCATGAGAGTGGAGAGGTCCAGAGAGTGGCAACACAAGAACAGACACTGTATTTTATTTTTCTGTTGGAAGCCGCCCAGAGTGGCTGGGGAAACCTAGCCAGATGGGCGGGGTATAAATAATAAATTATTATTATTATTATTATTATTTTATTATTATTCTGCAGTGGCTTCATTTGTGGAATGCTCTCCCCAAGGAGGCTCGCCTGGCACCTTCATTATATATTTTTAGACACCAGGCAAAAACATTTCTCTTTAAACAGGCCTTTGGCTGGTTAACATTCTAAGTCCTTTTAAATGTGTTTGTGGGAGGGGGCTACTGTATTAGTTTTTGTTTTAACATTACACATGAATATGGTCACTATTTAGTGTTCATATTACCAATCTTCTACTAGAGAATCACAACAGAAATGTGACACATCTCCCTAAAACTCAGTGGGGCCTCACTGTAGACTGGGAATGGAACAGGAACTGATAGTTGTCCAGGGCAGGGGGAGCAGTAAGACTAAATAAGCAAGAATTGAAGGGGGGAAATAGGAAAAGTGAAAGAAACTCCAGACAGTGTAGATTCATATTTCGCACTGTAATAGCAAACTAGCTTTAAATAGTATTATTCCATTGTTTCCTATGAGGGTAGCATCACTCTTTTACAGTACAGGGTGGACACCTCTTCCAAATCCCACAGCAATAAGAGGTTCCCCTAACCAGAGGAAGAGGACAGAAAGCATTTTTAGTTCAATCTCAGCAGGATCCTATATTGAAATGAGACTTTGCTTTACAAAAACAGCTGCAGAAAGAATAACAAGAGTGACTAGAGAAGACAGAAGGGTAAAAGCTACATGGAAAGGACTGTTGTAATCTCTTGGTTAACCAAACGTCTCCCCCTTTGTATGGAGGCAAAATATGCAAAACAGTATTGCCAGCACACGCAATCCAATTATGCAAAGATATGATCGCCAAAGTATTTACACATAGATGAAAGCAAAAGGCAAATATTTTTCTCATGCAATTCTCCTAACATTGTCCAACTTGTATTATGCCTACTTCTCAGGTATTTGACCCTAGTGACATTTTTAAAAATTCCATTATATTTATGTCCTGTTTTTCCATGCTATATTCAACACTGTCAAGAGGTAGCTTTAAAACAATGAAACCACCGCAAAACATAAAAGAGTATAAGTAGCCACATTAATAGGACACAATAGTCAAAGATTAAAATGTTAGAACAAAAAGGCCTTAGCTGTGGACCTGCATGAAAGTAGGGAAGGAGTCCAGAGCTTTCACCAGGGACAGTATTCTAGGCACTACCAGAAAGAAGGCCCTATCTCTGCTGCTCATCTACCATATCTCTGATAGTAATGGGATATACAGACAAGGGCTTTTCACTGTGTCTTTAACACTCAGGCAGGAGAGTATGACCCTTAAAATATCCTGGTCTTAGTCCTGCCCTAAAGCCCTCAAGGGCCTACCTTTTCATTGTTGAGGGTGCACTCCCTCAGGAGTAAATCTGGTATTTAAGAGGGAAGGCACATGCTAGTAGTGAGCGACAGAGCCAGAGAAAAAACTGTTTTGGATTAACTAGTCCAGAATAACCACTGCCCTGCTTCAATTTTCACCATGGCTATCTCAGATTAGAATTCCCAATCCTAAATGCCACTGGGGAAGGAACAAAAAGCAAGAAAGGAACTGGTGGGGGTGGAAGATGGGGCCTTCTTCAGATGATGTCAGGAGCTGTGCTTACATGGTAGCTAATGGAGATGTTATAAGACAGGACAAGCTGGATTCTGAGATCCCATCCTGAAGACCTTTTTTACCAGTGGAGTGAGGCTGCCCACCTGTCAATCATACCTCATCACCTCATCACCATGGCATTAGGTGAACCACTTAGCCCTGCTATGACTGGGGATTATCTGCACAACGGAGTTCCCAATGAGATAAACCATATATGATAACGTATTTCAATGAAATGTCATAATAGTATTTGAAAACAGAAGCGTGTTTAGAAATCCTAGCCACTTGGTGCAAACAAAATTAGCTGCAGGAGCAACTTGTCGTCTCACATTGTTTTCCACAGTAGTTCCATAGATCTCACAAGGATACCCAAATAAATGCTCAGCCTGAGACCTCAGATGCACACAAAAGAAGTTCTTTACTGGAAAAAGATATTGGGCTGTAACCTATGATGCCTTGTACTAGTGGAAAGCGCTTCTGCTCATGCAAGTTGAGCCATCCAGTTTTTAGTATTTCCTCCTCCCCACAACAGCCTTCCATGCCATATCCCATGTTTTCAAGAGTTCCCCAACCTATAGGACCAGCATAGAAGGCATGGAATGGAGTTGGCAGGATCAATCCCCAAAAAATAATTTACCCCACTATGCACAAGCATGTACTTTCTGCTAATGCAAAACCATTGCTGGGTACTGCAGCTAACAAGTGAATGTGCCACAGACTGCACATAACAAGTAAAAGAAGAACTGCAAGAATTGCAGCCACATACTTCACCAGCCTGTCTTCCCAATAAAGTTCTCTTTCTTTTATGTCACAACTGGTCAAACGTATCATAGATGAACTGCTGGCTTCAATGTTTCCTCCTTAAGTCAATGCTCTAAATTGACTTAAATTGCCTGCAGACCATCAGTGGTTCATGGACCACAGTTAAGAACCACTGTCGGCAAAGGGCTTCAAACTTAACATGAAGCAGGCCTCACAGGAAAGATAAGAGAACATCTTTTGTGGTTCTTCTACAGTTCCTTATCCAACTCATCCTAATGATTTATCAATGATCCAGAAAATGATGAGAAACAGACCTGCCTATGCTTACAGCTACTTAACAACTGTGACAAATTGAACACACTTATCAATTTGTTTTATGGAATTTATATCCTTTGTTTTACAAGGGCTATAACTAACTTGAAATGGATCACCCAATTCAGGCATAGCAAATAAACCTTGTAACATACCCTTGTGTCAGCTCAGTTGTTTCACTGACTGGCAACAGTATCACGAGAGCTATACTAATGCCATCATCTAATACAAATATCCTTCAGTTTTCAATCACAGGTAATCTATGCTTAAAATAAATGAGACATTGGCTATTTTAGCATAGGAACCAAGACAAGGCAGAACTGGGAGCATTTTAATCTTCCTCGGCTCCAGGTGACTATAAAGAATAAAAGCGCATGAATACCCTGGATAGCTGAGATTTTGAAAATTAATACAGGTTGCTTCCTCCATCCAACACAGGGAGCTAAATACGTCCTCAAAATGGAATAACTTTTTGAAATAATTGAATTCTTCAAAAAAATTTAAGGCATACTCAGTAATTTTCTATTAAGAAGAAGTGCTATATTCTTTCCTTTTCAAGGCTGTTGTCTGAAGAAGGAAGGAGCCAGTTCATTAACTCTGAAGTCATTTTGGTAGTGAGATAACAATTCAGCTTCGTGTATGCAGGCGATGCAAACTACATAAGACATGTTACTTTCTGCACCTCTTCCCTACCTAAAAAGGCATCTCACCCCAAATGGACAGCAGCAACATACTAACAGAGAAAGTGATGTCAAAACCAAATGACAAGACAACTGACAACAGACCACCATGAAAGTCATGGTATTAAAATTTTACAAATATCACACAGTGGGTGTGATATCAGTGAGAACAGGAGACACATTCAATTATCATTTGCTTTACACATTTCTCTACCCTGAATTAAATGACAATGCACTTGCAACAACAAGAGTGCCTGGAATGCCAAATAAATCCCTCTGGTGACAAGGACAACAGTAACCCTGTGGATTTCATCATCATAAACAGATCCTGCTCAGTAGCCTTGGTGCCTTCACCTATATGGCCAGACACTGAATAAATTTCAGGGCTTTTCTCTGTATCTGAATAGGAGAGGTTCTAAAACTCTCCTGGTACATAAAAAAAACACACACACATTTTAACTGGTTTCGCTACAGCAGTCCAAACTGGCAGAAGATACATCAGGCATACTTCCTATAAAAAGTAAAGTAGCTTTTTGAGGATGAGGAGTCTTCATGTACAATACGTCAAAGAGAGATTCTGCCCTGATACAGAGCACATACCCCCACACACGAACTCAACAGTTAATGAACAGGCAGAAGCTGAACCTGGTCAATCCTGAATCAGAAAGAATCCAAACATTATAAATCGAAAGTTGATCCAAATGAAGGGAAGGGGTTCTGCAATATGCCCTCTGCTTATGTTTGACAGTTAACCTTGTGCCAGTGCTTTTTTGAGCCATGTGTATACAAGAGCCACTGTTCAGTTTAATTCGGGACTCTTTGTTTGTGGTTGCACGGCTACTAGAAACAACATCTGAGGTTGCTGCAGCTTAACTGAGGTGAAGAAGAAACAGGTAAACTGTTTCCAGGCCACTGGTGAAAGAGACATGTGGGTTTTGAAAATAAAACCTTGTTAGTGGGCAGCACTGTGGTAAATGCCAATCATATTTAACATAAATCTAAACTATGCTACCAAAACAGCTAATCGGATCTCTGCGGGAAGCCTGCAAGTTGAACCTGAGGCAAATAGCACTTTCCCCACTTGTCAGAATAAAGCTGCAGACAGACTACTGGAACAGCAGCTATGAAATGCAGTAAGAGTTAAGAAATAACCCCCAAGAACTACAGAGCTTATGTATGTTATGTTTATCAAGCATGTATTTTACATTGCCAAGTCACTTTGAGACTTTTTATTGTACCAAGTGACTGATAAATGGTTAATAATAATGAAGTATCATCTTCCTTATTGGTTAAGCCAATTTTTTAGAAGGAAAGAAAATTCATATTCTGAGTTATAATCAGGCTTATATATAGTGCTGCCCTAAGTTTTTGAGCTATTGGGGGGGAGAGAGAGAGAGTAAACAAAAAAAAGGATGGGCAATGACAATATCTATATAGCTGAAGATATAATTTGGAGCTATGCCAGCGACTTTCTATTTCTAAGAAAATGTTAAGACATTCAGATTAACCAGGTGCAGCTGGAACAGGCCAGACTTCTCTTATGCAGCTCCAACTTGCATAATAATATAAATATGAATACTCAAGGAAACAGACAAAGCCCACCCCACCAACCAGATGAAAGCACATAGACAAATGAGGCATGCAAATTGGATTTTTCACTCAGAGCTGCGTATTAGTGGTCTAGCCCATGAATACATGTAGAGGGGTGTGTGTGAGTCTGCACTCGCAAGAGCATATTTTGCTTAGAAGAAGTACAGATTTTCATTTTACTGTACAATCAAGAAAGTGAAACATCTGACATTAGCATTTTAGCTACTGTCACTTGAAATCTACCACATATACAAGCGCATAAGAACAACCACCAGAACTTGAAACCTTTCCTTAACTGCTACACTTAGAAACTATCAAGCCTGCGAAGCGTGCACAACATGAGAGGCAGACTATTTAGGAAAACAAACAAACTTGAAGTTCATTCTGTGGAACATTAAGCCTCTCCAGATTTCTGTAATACATCAGCATATTGGCTGTTACTATTGGGGGGGGACTTTCTCTGAATCTTTGTTTATTTAAAAAAAATCACTAGGTGTCAACCCTCCCCACAAAAATATTCTTCTAGCAGCATTTTCGACCGAAGTGTAAAGCAACCTGGTTGGCTTCCATGCAGGCGATGGCCTCTTCCAAGAGGGAAAACTCCACGCAGATATAGCCATAGTCGTAACCTGGGGACAGCATTTAAATACAGACGGGATTTGCGTTAGTGCCAGAAAGCCACAATTTCAGTACCCAGTTTCCCCTTCCCTTCAGCACACACCCATTTACCGCCACCCTATGCTCCCCATAAAACAAAACAAAGGCAATAGTTGGTGCTTTTTAAAACTTCTCTTAAACACTATAAAATTCAGTAGGCAATGTGGGGTTCCATTAAAAAGCCAACAAAAGTGTAAAGGGCTCATTCTCCTAGAAATTAAGGAGATACTGAACACTCCAGAGATATGCTTTTTTAATAAGTGTAACACCCATTTCAAAAGTCCAGACAGCAGAGTCTGGTTTCAATGGCATCATTTCAACCCTTGTGAAACCAAGAAGTCAAAGTGCTTAAGTTTTTGTTAATTTTTGACTACAGTAATAGTATTAGTCTCAGATTCTTTTTCACCCCAAGTGAAGATCTATTTTTTAACCCTTTTAATTTAAATTTTTAAACTGATCTAATGCACTTCTAAAACACTGCAAGAAAATTAACAAGAGTATCCTAAAGTGTTGTTGTTCCTTTCTTCACAAGTAGTCCAAGTTAAAAGACAAGCTTTTTGGGGGGGGGGTCATTTGTAATCTCTTTAACTATATTGTAAAATGGTTAGTTAACCATATTCCACTAAGAGAGAATAATATTTTCTAGTGATGAAATCTATTTCAATAAGCGATGCACCCATCTGCCTGAAACGGAGGCCAGAAGGGTACATAAAGGTGTCCTTACCTCAAAATTATCAAGGATTCATAACCATCTAAATTAATACCAAGGCTTACTCAAGGGAAGATGTGTCACTTTAAGCAGGGAACAGTGTGCAAAGTTTCCAAGGCTGAAACTGCAAGAACTGGTTTGCAATGGTATAATTCACAACGAAAGAAAAATAAAACATTTTGTTTTGACTGCTTCATCTACTCAGATGCTTCAGTTCTTTTCACAAATAACACAAAACACAAACATGATGTACTAACTCTGTCCGATCTGGTATTGCAGATAGAACAAATTAATGCAACAGAACGCCTTGTGTAGCACAGATAAGTAATTGGCACAGGTGTATGAATAGGTTTTGTTTTTGTTTTTTCTTTAAAGAAAACAAGCAAACAAATACCAGAAACTTTATGTGGAATATATATAAACACACACACATCATCTTTGTCTATCAGGAGATATCCACCTTCCTCTGACATGAAACCACTGGAGAGATGCTGTGTCCTAAAACTAGTTTGCAATGCTTCAGTCTCCTTATCACTCAGTGCTGAACTTTTTACAGGTAGCATAGGGATGTGTGATGTAAGAACCTATGGAATTTGGCTAAGGTGGGGAGAAGGAAGCACACATCAATTACTGTATTCTACACAAACGATAGATAATGCCTTCTGTCATTAAATCTATTTTTACTTCCATGTACTGAGACAATCTCCTACTTTAAGATCTTAATAAAAAAAATCAAATGTTTATTTATTATACCTCTCACAAGGCCAGCAAGAGTTGCATGCAATTTTAACGAGTTTATATTTTAATTTACACTGAAATATGGAAATAGTTTTCTTTTAACCCAATAACCCTGAAGTATATGTTAGGTTGGCTTCTCACAGCCTGTCCAATGCCACTTGGTAAGCTATGTGACCAAGCAGCAATTTTCAAGCTCATTCTCTGCCAAACAAATTCAGCACTATCCACATAGCACCCCCCAACAGATTTCTCAGCAATTCAGCAGGATGAAGATGACAATTGCCTCAAACTTTCTATGCACTGCCTATTTGGATTTTGGTTTAAGCATATTTTTTTAAAAAATTATTTGCTTATTAACAGGATTTTTAGACTAAGTTTCACTTTTCAAAAATACCAAAGTGGTTCAAATCATAACAAAAAAAAACCTTAAAAAAACCCCCAGCAAGTCACAGTAAATAAAAACAGCAAGTTTTTGTAACAACATCACAGTAACCAACGGCAACAGGAAGCAACACTAGCAATCAGGGAAAGTTCATGGCAGGCAACATGACACCTTTAGTGCCCACCAAATCTGAACAGAAAAGGCATTCTACAAGGTAGGTGCCACAACAGAAAAGGCCCTTCTCCAGGCGCCCACCAGTAGATATGTGTAGGTTGAGGCACAGTAAGGAGGGCCCCATCAGCAGACAATAATGACTTGGGTCAGTCTATAGGGGGTATCCATGTCTTGAGCTACTCAGGGCTTTAAAGGCCAACACTAACAGCTTACAATTGGTTCAGTAACTGATCAGGAGCCAGTGCAGTTCCTTCCGCACAGATGCTGTGGGTGAAACAGGAGACTCCACTCAGCAGTGTAGAAACCATTCTTTGCTAGCTGCAGATTTTGAACCAAACCTAACAGTAACCCCACATAGATTGCATAATAGCAATCCAACCTAGGGGTTACGAACACATGGATCACAGCAAGGAGTTTATCTCCATCCAGAACCCATTGTAACTGGTGCATCAACCTAAGATGGCGAAGGGTGCTCCTTACCACATAGATTAGTTGAGCCACCAGTAACCAAGAGCAAACCCAGACTATGTTTCTGCCCCTTTTTAGGGTAAGCACAACATCAGCCTCAATTCCCAGACCCAGGAACCACCTATGCAGTGCCTCCCATCTTGTCAAAATTCAGCTTCAGATTATGGGCCCTCACCTGGCCCACCACTGCATTCAGACCAGTCTATGCCAAGTACTAGACTAACAAAGAACTAATTAATTGCTCCAAATCTCCTAATGGCCACTCCCAACAACGTCATACAAATGTTTTGGATCATGGTAGGGGCCTAGAGTTAACTCCACAATATCCGTATGTTCCCTATTTGGTTCTCTTCCTCACTCCATACTAGATATTTTAAAAAAACAACAAGTTGTTGTCAACAACAACAACTACTACTACTACTGCTACTATACTACTACTATCTTAGTTTGGGCTCAGAAGTTCATGGCAGGGGAAAACCTCAAAAAAGTGTTATGTTAACTATACAGCGGTATGAATTTCTCTAATGGTGACTATCATCTTACATATCTTTCTAAGCACATATTTATCAGTCATCACTGGCATTTGAGCATAAGGATACCGGTATTTTACATAAAATATAAAATACATGAAGGTTCAGATTGGTCTATCTATTATAGGCATAGCAGACTGCCGGAAATGGCCTCCATACAATAGCTTACACTTGACCATATCTAACTCACTATATCATTTTTAATAAATTGAGAAATACGGATTCAGTTCAGACATAGTGGTTATTGGCCAGAGAACTGACCACGTGACTGTACACTTGTATGCATAGAACCTGGATTATTTAAGCCACAACTATCCATGATATCAAAAAAGAAAAGAAAAAGAAACTGTGGTTTAATCTCTGATTTTAAAAATAAGACATGAATTTTTTTTTGCAGAAATTACACCACATGTAATTTCTATGAAACTGTATGCAGAAATTACATCACATGTAATTCCTATGAATTTGAAACCAGGGAATTGTGGTTTGATGAATCAAATGGAATATGCCTCTGTCTTAATTATATTTCAGACAAGTGGCAACGTTGGGAGAGGGTTTTTTTAAAAAAAACCTTTTTATTCAATAATTTATTTTAGACTTTTAGACTTGATGATCATATCATTCTTGGGAGTTAACAAGCAATCACAATGTTGGCTAGAAATTGAAGTGACTTGCTTACAAGCTCATTCACTGGATGTGGTGGTCAGCATTATTAGAGACAACCTACTCCTTAAAATATTTCTTGACTCATATGAAACAAAAGGCCATATGTCCAATTTCAAGCTGCCTGCCATAAAAATGGCATTAAGTTCTCTCTTCCTGTGCTGTACATGCCCTAAATAGGGGAAATGAGATGCTTCAATGCACGAAGGCACAAACTGAAAAACCATTCCACCTCTCCTCCAAAGTACTCATATACAGATCTCTTCTTCTCTTTGAGCTTCAAATAATCAACCGTCTACCATCATGCTCAAATCCTCTAGCTTGCTTAAACATCCTGTCAGATCTAGGCTGCCAAAATATATGGCAGAACACAGGCTGAATTATAACTAGTCAAATCCCAGAAACAAGAGCATGTAATTGATCGTGTTTGATGAGGCTAGGTGAAGCGTGCATCCTTAAGAGAAGTAAGAACAAATGTATTATGCCACATTATCAGAGAGGATAGATTCAAGCCACACTTGCTCACTTTTCACATGGAGACTTACAGTTGCTATCTGGTCACATCAACATAGCATACCTGCCTAAAGACGCTACGTGAATTATGAACTAAATATGCCATGTTTTCAACAAGCTGCAAACTCCCTGCCTACCAGAGCTTTAGCATGGATTATACAGAGGAAACTCAGTTCCACATACAACTATTTTCTAATTGAGTTAGAGAAACATCAGGGCAGCCAAAGATGAGGAGCAGAATTCAGTTATGGCAAAAACGGGTAAGAGAAGGACTGAACGAATATCTTTCATCGAACAGATATAACCTGTAATACTCATTATAACCTAAAGTATTCACCAAACCTTATTTGTTAAATTTATATCCCACCTTTTCATATATATATATTTTAACAAGGCAGCTAACATGAGAGGTTCTTAACCTACACAAATTGTGGTAGATAGAGAAATTTTTACAAACTCTTGCACAAACTCTACCCTCATGCCACCCCTTCAGGGCTTACCTCCTGAAAAACCGCCCCAAGCATCAGTACAAACATCAAATCATAGTTGCAAAATACGTATCTCAAAGTGCTTTCAGTTGCTTGTAATTCAAGAACACATTTGACTATCAAAAAATGTGAACAGAATTCAAATATTTTCGTCCCTTTCAACATCCTACCATTTTCAAAATATTTAGATTTATTGCTCTGACAAATATATAAGGCGGCTTAAAATAGAATTTTCTTCCCAGAAAACCTAGATACCTGTAGAGTACAGAACTTTCTCTGCACCCAGAATCCCCTCTTTATATTATTTTTTTCTGCTGTATTGCAGCACACAGAACATTGCATTCAATTTAGTTTTGGCTGAATGCTCTGTAAATGGTTGACAGGATTGTTCAGCTCCCTAGTTTGGGTATAGCTCCTCAAGCAGTGCCAAGGACTGTTGGAAATCAAACCCCACCAGGCACGTTTGTAATCCCCCCCCCATACACACACACACACACACACACACACACACACACACACACACACGTGTCAGGATCCAAAGAGAAGTTAGACCTTAATACAAATGAAACACATACTTTATGCCTGCTTATACATACCAGAGTGCTAAAATAAATTTCTCTCCTCTAAATTCTAATTTACTAACGATTT
Organism: Zootoca vivipara; assembly: GCF_965207765.1. Classification (NCBI taxonomy): domain Eukaryota; kingdom Metazoa; phylum Chordata; class Lepidosauria; order Squamata; family Lacertidae; genus Zootoca; species Zootoca vivipara. Next base: position 67,902,017 of record NC_142584.1, on the reverse strand, counting down.
AGTGAACTTTTCATTCGGTGTAGTTACTCATGAAACGGAACTCAACCCTACTTTATCCCAATTCTCTATTTCCAAACATACTTCTCAGAAACATAAACACTGGGATTAAATTCCAAGGATTTGTTTTTCAGCTCAAAGGGTTTGCTTCAAACATTTCAAAAAGAAATCAGTTGACACTGAAAGTAAAACAAAACTGCATGCACCTATGTTTTAACTCTAGTTTTTCAATATGATGCTGTATTGCTTTTAACTATTTACTACTAGTAGTCAACCTCTCTGGGAGTAGAAATAAAGAAGGGTGTGAAATTATCATTTTCAAATAAATATTTTATAGTAAATATTTCTTAAATTACTAAAAAAAAATTAAAATCATAAATTTGACCAAAATCACATTGTAAACAGCAATACATAAAGGAAGCAGAGAAGTACTGATCATATGATTTCCCTCCCAGTTAGGGGTTATTACACTGGATGGCCTCTTTCTCACTGTGATTAAGAACACTGTAGGGAAAATATCCACATACTGACAAATGTTTGTATCCAGCAGAACAGACTTACTTATTACCAAACTTAAAACCATGGAGAGACCTGGTCTGAATAGAGACATTGGATAAAGCCATCTCACCCCTTGCTTTTTCCTGTAAGACCAATTGCCGTCGTTGTTAACAGTCAACAGGTTTACCATACCTATCAGCCAATCACCCATTCCCACCACCCTTCTGAGTAATACCCCTCCCCACCCTCTCACTATATATAAGGGTCTGGTGACTTCTGTTTCAGTATATCTGAAGAAGTGTGCATGCACACGAAAACTCATACCAATGACAAACTTAGTTGGTCTCTAAGGTGCTACTGGAAGGATTTTTTTTTTATTTTGTTTCGATGGCGGCGGACCAACACAGCTAGTACCTACCTGTAACTAGGCTTACTTAAGCTACTCAGACCTAACAGCAAAACATGGGGTGGTTTTCAACTAAATAATTGTGCGAACAGAACAACCTCTGCTTGCACAATGGATCTTTCTCCCTACATGCACCCCATAAAGGTAAAAGTAAAGGGACCCCTAACCATTAGGTCCAGTCGCGGATGACTCTGGGGTTGCAGCTCTCATCTCGCTTTATTGGCCGAGGGAGCCGGCATACACCTTCCGGGTCATGTGGCCAGCATGAACCAGAGCAGTGCACGGAAATGCCGTTTACCTTTTCGCCGGAGCGGTAGCTATTTATTTACTTGCACTTTGACATGCTTTCAAACTGCTAGGTTGGCTGGAGCAGGGACTGAGCACTGGGAGCTCACCCCGTCGTGGGGGTTCAAACTGCCAACCTTCTGATCGGCAAGCCCTAGGCTCTATGGTTTAACCCACAGCACCACCAGCGTCCCACATGCACCCCATACCAGCATCAAATCTGCTCCAGAGGCCTGGGGAAACCCATAGAACAGATTTAGGGGGCACAGGGAGGAGAGATGGAGGACAGAATGTTTGCCTAAGTGCTATCTTGAATTTCACCCATGGTTTGGCATCACAAAAACAAGCCTTAGGGCTTTCACTCTGCTTCCTACCCCCACACGAGAAAATAAGGAACTTCCAGCCATGATCTGCATCAAACCACCATTCGCAGTTTTGCCCAAACTATGGCTTTACTGCAAGCGGTGTTCAACTCATAGTTTGCAAACCTGGCTTATAGGCATTTTGCACAAAGTTTAGTCAGCTGGGTTCAGACAACTGCAAATTATGATTTGCCTCAAACCGTGATCAGAAGCTTCTGATCTCCATGTGCAAAAGGAGGAGGAACTGCATGATGCTAAGGTACATATGGCCTGGTCTTACATCTCCTCACAGCCCCCGAGTTTCCTTCACAGAAGCAGCCCTAATAGCACAAAGACACTGCTCTTTATACACCAAGTTCAAAAAGCAGTTTGAATTTTGCTTCCCTTCAAACTGATGCAAAGTCTCCAAACAGATTCTGTACTCAGGATACTGAAAGCAGTTTGGAGGTACTCCAAGAACAACTTCTGAAAAGAAAAAATTGCAACTTTGTGGATGTTTTCAGTGCCGTTATCCAGACTGAGGGTATACTGTATAAGCAAACTATTTGATTCCCACATCACAGCGACCCAGGAAATAAGTGTACTAAGGATGTAGCACGCACTAGTAGGTTACATGACTGTTTGCTTTAAAGAAGTTACAGATTTTAAATCCTTATAGAGATTTCTGTTACAATCAGACTGGAGCAGGAAAAGGAAAGGAAAAGTTCCAGAACATCTCTCCATTTTTCCTCCTGCATCTCTCACCCCTCCTGGAACTATAATATTTATGTCTCACATTCCCTACCTTCATGTTTAACCTTGTCCATCTTTGTTTGCCTCCCCAACCCCCAACAAGAAAACTGCTAATTATTCCCTAACCAAACTTCATTTGGACAAGTCAGGAACTTAAGGATTGAGGCCAGGAAATTTTAATGAAGCCATCCTCTGAAATGAGAAGTCCAACCCAACGTATAGAAACTTGGGAAGCATATAAGTATAGAAATGTTTCCACTGAGCTATTTAAAGCTATCAACATCTGAAGATACTGGAATTAGGTGCCACTTTAGAGGTGCCACAAAATCACACAAGAAGACTATTTGTACATAGTATGTTACAGGGCAAGTATTTCAGGGATGAGAAAAAATCTTGCCCAATGAGAAGATTTAATAAAGAACATCCACTAGAAACAATCCACTGTCATCTCCAGAAGGCTTCCTTAGGAGTGTTTTTTGGGGGTTTTCACGGCTAACGTAGAATTAGCAAGTCAGCTGTAAATCATCTCTGCTAAACCTGGGCTCAATCCTGAAGAAGGCAAGGGAAGACTAGATGACCCAAAGGCCATTTAATCAATAGTAGTAAGGATGTCAGAAAAGGAAGCCATAATTGCAAGGTGAAATGTAAATCCACCCAACAGACACTGAATAAATTCTCACCTGTAGTATAATCTTTCAGGCGCATATTCTTCACTGGTGTCCCAACACACGCTTGGAAAGCATTAAGAATCTACAGAAGCAAACAAAGTTTTAGGTTAAGGTTTTTTATTTTTTTAAAAAAAAACCTACATAACATTTTTTAAAAAGGAACATTCTGTTCTACCACAGGGCTGCCTCTGAAGACAGTTTGGAAACATCAGCTGGTGCAGAATTCAATGACCAAGTTGCTCACTGGTGCAATCCTGGCACAACTGCACTGGCTGTCAATTAGTTTTCAGAGCCAATTCAAAGTGCTAGTTTTGATCTATATAGCCTTAAATGCCTCAGGTCCTCCATGGCCGCCTCTTCCCCTATGAACTGACCCAGACTCTGCAATCACCATCTGAGGCCCTTATCTGTGTGTCTCCTCCATGAGAGGCCCAGAGGGCAGCAACACGAGAATGGGCCTTTTACACAGAGGCTCCCCACATAGAATGCTCTTCCCAGGGAGGCTTGCCTGGCGCCCACATTACATACATTTAGGTGCCAGGCAAACACAATCCTCTTCAAATAGGCCCTTGGCTGTTGAACTATATTTGGCCTTTAAATGTGTGTGTTGGGGGTGTTATTGTTTTCACTATTGCGTTGTGTATTTTGTGTTTTTATGTTGTAAACCACCTAATGATCTTTGGATGAAGAACAGCATATAAATTTAATGAACAACAACAACAACAACAATAATAAAACATATGGAGAAAACTGTTACTGTGGAATACTGGCTGTTCTAATTAAGTTTCAAGAAGCAAAATAAATACTTACATCATCTTTTGTTGCAGTTTGAGGCACTTTTCCTAGTCGAATCAGCTTGCTTGGTTTTATATCTTTGAGGCCGGTTCTATAATCCTGGTCCTTAAAGAAAAAGTTCAAGAAAAATATAAAGACAATAATGAAGGCCTATCATTTTAACAGTTTATAATGATTTAAAATAAATAACACAGTATTGTTTTTATATAAAACATTCACGATGTTGAAGCACAACCAGCTTCACATGTTAACTGTTTGAAGTCCCCTGTCAGTCAGAAATGTGGAATTTGAATTACTAGTAAACAAAGGAAGACTACTAGATTTGAGAAAGTTTCAACATTATAGACTATCATTGCAATATTACCTTACAGTAGCTTAACTAGGTTTTAAATATACAAAGGAGGGGAGGCTGTAATTAACATATTCTTCCAAAGCTTTCATAAATATGTTTACACATGATTATAGATACAAGCTTTCCAACGAATCACATACCTGAAGATCTGGCTGAGAATCTTTAGAAGACCTGCCCTCTGCAAAAGACTTGCCATGTTCATAGTCAAACAGCTGACTTCCTGGCAGTCGATGATCTACATCTCGATACTCAATGCCCCTATAGTCTGTATCTTGCCTTCCAAGGAAATCCAGGTCACTTTTTTCCTCAAGTCCAAGAGCAGATGGTTCAGATACTTGCTGTTCACCTGCAGGGAACTCCTGATTGCTAACGAAGGCCTGAGAAGGCTTATCTTGGTCCTGAAGAGTGGGAAGAGGACCACAGCTACTTTGGAAGTCTAGTGAAGAGTCAGTCTTGGGCTTCTGTCTTTGAGATTCTTCTTCTCTGGCTCTTGGTTCTGAATGTGGAAACTCCTTGCTTTGAACACTAAAAGACCTCTCTCTGGCAGCAATTCCAGCCTCATCTACCTCACATTCTCTATCTGTTGGTGGCACTGTAGAAAGGCTATGCTGGTAGTCCACATTTGGGTCCACCGAGGGCACATCTCTGTCTGAAAAATCCACAGGAGGTGGCACATCCCTACCCCTAAAATCCTGATCAGCCTGAGATTTCGGCCTATTTCTGAAATTTGAATGGGATACATCTCTGTCTCTGAAGTCTAGGTCAGCTGCACCCACGCTCCTCAAGTCCATATCAGGCATTTCTCTTTTCCTAAACTCTGAATATGGCTGCTCCCTGCCCCTATAATCCTGTTCAGGCATGTCCCTTGCCCTAAAGTGTGGGTGAGATCCATCTCGGTTTCTGAAGTCTAAATCAAATGTTCCCCTTGCACGAAAATCAGATGGAGCATCATCTCTGCCTCTATAGCTCATATTATGAGCTTCCCTATCCCTGTAGTTCATACGGAAAGAATCCCTATTCCTGTAATCCATTGGAGGAATGTCTCCTTCACTATAATCCATAGATTGCCCCTCCCTATCCTGGAAATCTCCTTGATACATCTCCCTGCTTCTAAAATCTGGAAGAAGTGGCACCCTGCCCCTGAAGTCCAAGTGTGACTCATCTCTATTCTGAAAATCAGAAGGTGGGTAATCTCTGCCTCCAAAACCATGCAAATGACCCTCCCCACCTCTGAAGTCACTATGTGGTCCATCTCTACCTCCAAAGCTGAAAGTAGGTTCCTCTCTGTTGGCAAACTGAGGATTGAGGATGCCTGGGTGTCCCTGGATATCAAAAGGAAGTGATTCTCTGCCAGAGAAGTTGCCAGAGTGTCTTTCTTGAGCAAGACTATCAAGGGGAGGAGGAGAGTAATCCCTGTTCCACCCGGGAGCAAACCTTTCTTCTTGGCTCCCACTGTAGAAATAAAGACAGTGTTATTCATAATGTCCTTCGAGTTTGTAATCTACACATCAGCATGTTCTTCTCTAAACCTTTTACAGAGCTGTTCAACAGTAAGATCCGCAGAAGATATTGATGTTTGGTAGTTTAAGAGGAGGTAGTATACGACAGGCGTGACAAGTAAACTTGCGTACTCCCATTTCACCATAATTCCCAGTTGAACTCAACATGGAATACCTGAAATATTAATGAGTCATTGAAGGTAACAATCTACATAGTCTCACAGTACATACAGCTGGGGCATTTGGAATTCTCCATTAAGGAAGCCACCGCATTTGTCCTTGATGCTCCTCCAAACAAAGAATTTCCATTAAATCTGGTTTTATCACTTTCTTAAGCAGTTGAGCAACTATGCTCATGCTGCTATATTCATAAAACAAGGCCTTTGTGGACAAGCTCAATATCTGAATGACACTGCCCAGTCCATGTGTTAGTTGTACTAATGTACTATCAGGGAGGGGAGACAAATATGAAATTTTATATACTTTCCCGGCTCACACCATTGTCTTACTTTGATCTCAATTTGCAGTAAAGCATACTGCACCTTCCCCATGTGCTCCTTCATCTGCACCATAAAAACTGCGTACCCATTTAACATGTCTCATGCGTATTTAGTAGTTAGACCCACGCATAAAAGCAAAGCATCTCTGTCGTCTGCTGATGGCTACTATCCATTACTCTTTGAAGACAATTCCCCAAACCTATCAATGTGGTTCTGTCAGTATAGCTGTTTCTCTCAAGATTTTTCACTGTGTCAGAGCATATGCATGCATGCCATAAAGCTTCCAGGAGCATTTGATCCTAGAAACTCCAAGGCCCTACACAAGGCATAATGTACGGTTCTAGTAGCCTAGCAAAGTAGCTTTGGCCACGAGGGTCAATTTCATGTCCTCCACATATAAACACGAGCATAAACACTCTTCCATGACCATATAGTGTCCCAACATTGAGTGGAATCTATTTTCTGGAATCTACTTTCTGCCAAAGCATCATTCAATAATTCTTGTAGGCATTTATTAATATAACTGCCAATTTGACAAGGGAAATGTTCATACGTTCCAAGTGTACACTGAGTTATATGCACCAGCTACATCTGCTTCCAGGATACTCCCTTCTATCCTCTTCCTCTCACCAGCATTCCATGACCATTGAGCATGGTCCCCCCAGAACTAATGGTACCTCCCTCATGTGTACTCGAGACGTTATTCTGACTACATACAAAGCAGCACTAGGAAACCTTGGGGAGGAGCTGGTGGAGGGAAAGGGCAAGCCCTCTGAGGATGCTGTGCAAGTGGGTTGTCACAAGTGGTTACCAATTATGAAGCAGAGATTTTGTGCCGTGTTATTATATGGCATCTAGCCCAATGCAGGACAAATATAAATACAAAAACGAATTTCATGTTAAACACTTACCGAAAAGGACCCATTCTGTTGGCTGGTCGAGGGTTTCCCCACATTTTGTCTGTGGTAAGACAAACAGAAGAAAGAGTTCTTGTTTTTGTCAAACTGCAGCTTTGTTTTCTACAAGATACAAATATGATAAAAAGCCAACTAAATTAGCATCCTTCTGGCTAATGAATTTTATCTTTTAAACCAGAAAATATTACTCAGTTCAACTTCTTGAATGATTTGAACCTACAAGGCAAGAGTCAAAAGCTAAGCAGTCGACCACTGTGCAACAGAAAGACAGTCTGCCTTTCCATTGTGAACGGTGAGACTTAACTATTCTAAATCAAAACATTTCCCCATCAACTCTGCTGATAAAGAGGTTTGCAAGGTCCTATGTTTCACAAGAGTGGTTGAATCAATGACAGCCTAGAACAAGCATCCCCAAACTTCAGCCCTCCAGATGTTTTGGACTACAATTCCCATCTTTCCCGACCACTGGTCCTGTTAGCTAGGGATCATGGGAGTTGTAGGCCAAAACATCTGGAGGGCCGCAGTTTGGGGATGCCTGGCCTAGAACCTTCATCAGGTCTTTCAACATCTCAGTGAATCCTGCACATCTACAGACAGCATTTAACTCAATCAGAATAATAAGCCCATTGTGATGAGAGCAACTTAAACCATAGCATCAATACCGCAACATGGGTCATATCGAAAGGAAAGCAACAGGTGCTAATTTATTGTGTGAAGCTGTTCCATAATTTATTCAGAAGTGTCAAAGGAGATGAGATATGGAGAATGGAAACACAGGAAGAAGAAGTATGAGTAAGGAAGGAGGACCAGCAAAGCACACTGCACAGCAGAGAAAGGATCTCTTATTTAATCTTCACTGAACTTTACACACATCTAAAAGGTAAAGGTACCCCGACCGTTAGGTCCAGTCGCGGACGATTCTGGGGTTGCGCGCTTATCTCGCTCTATAGGCCAAGTGAGCCAGTGTTTGTCCGCAGACAGCTTCCGGGTCATGTGGCCAGCATGACTAAGCCACTTCTGGTGAACCAAAGCAGCGCACGGAAACACAGTTTACCTTCCCGCCGTTTACCTTCCCTATTTATCTACTTGCACTCAGTGCCACTTCCAGTCCATCCTAACTGCCCACAAATAAATCACCTGTGTTTTGCCAAAAACACTAACAAGATGCTCTTTATTCTGGATATTGGCAAATGTACAGCACTTCCTGAACTCCACCACAATTTGCCTTAAACACCCACTCTATAAAGAACAAAAGTCTGTATGCATCCCAATTTAAATTGATGCACAAGATGTTGAAGGTGAAAGAAGAAGAAAGATCAGAACCATCACTATTAATCATAAAGGAACAACCATGATACTAGTTGCATTATGTCTTGATCAGAAGAACTCTGCAAATGAATAATATGACTCAAAAATGGGCAAATATGTGGCTAGCACTATGCCACGTTGTCCAATTGGGCTGTTTCCAATGTTTGTATCAAAAATACTTTTGTTTCCAGAATACATTCTAGGGCTTGGCTTTAAAAATAAATCTATTAATCTGCATTTCCACAACCAATAGGCAGGTTTTCACTTAATACAATACACATTCCAGTCCAGAAAATAAATATTATTAATCTGATACTGATAAGTAAAAAAACAAACCTGCTAGCATTAATTCTGCATGGAAACTTGTCTTTTCATGGATGGGGAAGTTTCAGGTAAAGATTATAATCTAAACTAAAGCAAAAATGTGCTGAGTTCTAGATACCTTGCACACAAGTGCACTGGCGGGGGCATATTTTGGTACAGTATACATTTTCTTCCTGAATTATAGTTTGTCACTTCCTATACATGCATTGATTTGAGCATTATAAGAATAACTACTGAACAGATAACTAACTGCATGCTATCCAAGCAAAAAGCAATTACAGTACTGTACTACATTCTCTGATGATGACAAACAACTTTCCATCACTTGCAACAATGAACTGCTATAGTTTACACAGGACAAACAGGATACTTTCTACAAAACAATGAAAGGACAGAAAGCAGCGATTAGAAATGGCAGCACAAGAGAAACTAGGTGACTATTTCAATCCAAGGACATTCCATTTTTGCCCTGAAGGTTACTGTACACAACTTTAAAAAAGAACAATTTTTAATGGCAGACAAACTAATTGTAGAGGTATGTCCTTTGTTTTCCAAGAACTCAATGTGATGCATTTTAAAATATACCTTTTATTTTAAAATAATAATTATACTTTAAAAAGTGTTCAATATATTGATTTCCTGATTTTGAGTGTTTTTGATGCTGATGATTTGTAATGATTAATGCTTGTTTTAAAACTGGTTCTTTTGTTTATTTGCATTTTCAGTTATTTATTATATTATATTATATTTAATAATTGCTTAAAGCCAGTTTGGAATGGGTATCTTCTAGCAGCATATAACTGCAGCTGTAACAAAATTAAAATATGGCTACAGAATTAGGTGTTCCCAAGCCAATGCTCAAATAGTGTGTGTTCTGAATAAAAATTCTACCATATTAAAACTAATAAAAACAAGAATATGCTCTATATCCATCAACAAGTCTTTCCAGATACAGTATTCAGTAAATATAATGGGGGGAAATGCCACATAGTTTTTAATTATTTCATTTCTGTATCCCACTCATACTCTAAGGAGCTCAGGGAGAGGTAAAGGGTTATTGAGGGTTTGCATAATTAGAATCTGTCGTTCGTTTATGTGTTGCCTGCAGCAGCAACATGTCACTGAACAAAGTGTGACCGCATTTGCTTTGATTCTAAGAGTATGGTTATTACTCGTAGCCAATTAATTAAGGCCACACTCCTAATTCTACCATCTTGGGGGTAAATACAATGGAGTTCAATAGGACTTGCTTCTAACCAGATATTTTTAATTAATTTATTAATATTCTATCCCACTCTTCCTCCCAAAAGGCCAGTTAGGGATGAGCTGTAAAAATGATAGGATTACATCTACACAACTTCACATAAAATTAAAATATTTTTTTAAGGGAAGAGCACTAGCGTTTTAGATTATCATAGAATTATAGAACTGTAGAGTTGGAAGGGACCTCAGGAGTCATCCAGTCCAACACCCTACAATGTGTGTGTGTGTTACTGCTAGCATTCTGTCGTGTGAGACATGGGAAGGCGGGAGGCCCCCTTCTAAGACAGCAGGTGATATCTGCTGTTTTCATAGTTAACTATATAAAACAATGAACACATTTTAAAAAATAAAAACGCCTTCTTAAGATCATTTGAATTTACTAACTTTTCACTTCCTCTCCAGATGCTTGCATAGTTATTCCTAGAGTCAGGGATTTTATTTTTGTTTCTGTACCTTCAGTTCCAATTATACTTCTGGATCACAAATCTGCAAGCACCCCACATCTCCTTGACAGAGTTTAACAGCACAGGAATCCATCTTACTACACAAGCCAAGCCAATGGTACATCCTCCAGCTTAGCCTACACTGGCAGCAGCTCGCCAAAGTGTCAAGGAAGAGAGGCCTGCCAACTGAAGATATCAGTACAGTACCTGAATGGGAATCTTCCAAAGGCGTTCTCACAGGAAGCTTGAAACCCATCGCACCCCAATTATTTATTTAATTTAATGTGTATACAGTACCGCCCTTCACCCGAAGATCACAGGGCGGTTCATAAAACAAAGAAACAAACAAACTACAGAAAAAGGACACAAAAAACATAATAAACCAACAGTCCTCGCCGTCGCCGGGTGCAGAACTTGTGTCTACCTCCTTCACTGTTAACAAGCGGATACCCCTCGAGGCCCACCTCTTCCGGAAGAGCATTTCTACGGCCCAAACGCCCCCCTCTTATAGCCCCCCACCCTGTAAATGCCACGAGCTGAGGTATGCCTGGCAAGAGGTTCCCCTCCCCGCCGACCTGTCCCGTGCGGCCCTGTCAGCGCCAAGCGCGTTTCCCGCATGCGGTCTCGCTGCTCCAAGACGGACAATGGGGGGGCACCCTTTCCCTACCCTACGACCCAAGGCGGACGGGAGTCGGCCGCACATGCACAGCGAGGCAGCCCCGGGGCCTTTCACGCCAGAGAAAGAGCGGGAGCGCGAAGATACCCACCACAGGCAAGGCAGGCAGCTCTGCCACTCTGGGCCTCCACACCGAAGCCGCAACGCCGATCCGGAGGAAACCGGAAATTCCGGTGCTCTCAACCATGTGACCTTGCAAAGCGCACCCAGCCATCCTGGGGCACGCGCACAGCGGCCTATACGGCTAACCATAGACTTACGGAGGATAGAAGGGCCAGCTTCCCAGATAGCTTCGGAATCCATGTTTCGGGGTCTCCCCAAGAGGCGGGAGCTGCCCAAAGAAAACAATGGAGAAATCCAGGATTTTATCGTCGCTGGGGTTGGGCAGCAAAAATAAGAAAATCAAGGTTTCCTACGGAATTTCCTTTTTCTTTTCTTTTTGTAGTTGAGTGCTTTCAAACTTTAAAGCCCAACGGATCTGCAGTCAAGTCATTGAAGCATAAGTTTTCTTGTATGCAGTAGGAAGCTGGGTGGGGTTGGTAGCCCTTTGTTGCAAGAAAGCTAGACCAACGTCAGCCCGCCTTTCACTTAAAATATTAGCAGGAAGCTGCACCTAAAACTGGTGTAAGTTGAACGCTCTTCAATTTGGAAACAATGCACTGGCATGGGAACCGCTTTAAAGGTTTTTCTTACAATCAGTGGTATATAAATATAATCAACAAAAAGAAATGAATTTTTAAATTTCTTAAAACTTAATAATAATAATAATAATAATAATAATAATAGAAAAGGCGTGATTTGCTGTCGGGTGCTGGAGGTGGAGAAAGTGCTGCTGCTACCAAATCACAGCTATGCCAAAATCCTGGATTTCTTTATTCTATATTCCAATTTTGTTATCTGCTTGTTGCTACCAGAAACCAGACAACAGCCACGTACAAGAGGGAACTCGGAGTACAGTACCGGTAATCCCAAGGTTTGAAAAAGTACATACATAAAAAGGCAAAAGAAAACCCTGGGAGAAATGAGAAGTCAACCTAGTGAGGACTGAGCATCAGTAGCTGCAGGACGCTGATCGATTGTTGCAGGGGTGGGGAAATGCAATGGAGTTTCGTGGACGAGGGCTGGGTTGAACCGCGAACAAAATCACTCTGAACTAGAATATGGTGAGGAGCAGACTGTAAATCCATAAATTAATAAACGTTTTGTGTAGACAGCTCTCACTTATGCCCCATGGAATAAGAAAAATATAGCTAAAGATTGACTCGGAAAATCAATCATCAGACAACTGAATTGTAATTCTAATATTTGTATTTTTATAATGCTCCTATACGCCCTAAATGCCCTGCTTGGAAAGAGGAAATAAAGAAAAAGAAAACTCACTTGCTCAATGCGGAGGGGTATGTGTCTTATAACTACATTTCCCAGGATGCTCCGCTACCCACTTCCTCCTTTTCTCTAGCGTCGATGTGCCTACTGGGACTTGTAGCTTTATATTCATGTGTTGAGCCTGTAAACGACGGAGACGACAAGATTTGTGCTGTTGATTTTTGCTATTGATGAAGTTGGTCAGTACTGCGGTGGTGGTATAAACATTCCAGTCATATAGAAGAAAGGCGGAAGCAGATTTATCTTGAAGGATAGCAGAATTTTATGTGAAGCTCCCCTGATAATGTTATCATATATATCGAAGTTTGGGAGGGCATTCTGCACATGATCTGAAACACTTTTTGTTGTTATTCCGCATGTTGTTTGAACAAGGCTTCTCATTGAATACGTTTGGAGGCTGACCTCAAGACTCTTCTTTCACCCTCTTTTCTCCTGTTTTTTCAATAAAATTGATCAAGTAAGGCATGCTTAATGAAGTTGCAGGCAGTATTTGGTTCTTTAATTGTTACAGTGCTACCTTACATTTTATATAATTTATTTGTTTAAGTTTTAAACATTGTAAACTGTCTCGGGTACCTTGGAAGAAGGGGGTGGAGAGTAACAAATAAAATAAAATAACACTTGATAACACTTGTGGAGGGTTTGTGTATTAGTCACACACTATCATGACTTGGAGATGGGTTTGGGCTGTGCATGTCAGCATAGTTAGCAGAATGCAGTTAGGTTTGCAAAGCAGAAGGGAAGGTGGCACTAAGACACAGCCTTCAGCCTCATCAAGCACTGGGCAGTAAACCTGTCCCTGTCCTTTGGTTTCATTGTGGTGATGGAGGCTTGAATGTGTAAAGTTGTGGGGTGGAATGCAAACACATCTCCCCCAGAAACCAGTAGGCCAAGCCCTGCCCTTTCATCACAGAGGTGATGCAAATGGCTATAACGGTGAAACTATGTTTCCTATTTCTTCCACTTTAGGCTCCTCAAGAAGCATTTCACACCTTACCTGTCTCTCTTGAAATGCGTACACCTAGTCTTCCTTAAATGTGGGCTTGACGAGACATTCATATTCTCAGTGTAATTACCGTAACTTTTCTGAACTATTTTGTCAAGCAGCGTCAAGGGAGCATTGCCACCGGTTTCCAAGTTGAAGAATGAGATACTAGTGGCATGTTCATAAAACATTATGTTCATTCATTTAAACCACTTAATGGCAGCAGACCTCCAAATGCCAGTTTCTGGGAGAGAAACAGTGAGAGAGGCCTATTGTCTGCTTTTGTGCTTCCCAGGGGCATCTAGTTGGCCACTGTAGGGAAAGGGATTCTAAACCAGGCATCCCCAAACTTCAGCCCTTCAGATGTTTTGGACTACAATTCCCATCTTCCCCGACCACTGGTCCTGTTAGCTAGGGATCATAGGAGTTGTAGGCCAAAACATCTGGAGGGCCGCAGTTTGGGGAGGCCTGTTCTAAACTAAATGGGCCTTTGGTCTGATCCTCAAGTTCTTAAGCATTTTCAGACAAGATGTTGCAATTCTGCATCTTCAATTGATAGAATCTTGCCTACCTTCACCAGTTTTTTTTTCTGCACCAACCCTAAAGTGCCTAATTATTGTGATTTCCAAAATAGTGCTATAAGGACAAACACAGTAGGTTTTGGGGGGGGGCGGGGATCCTTCAAGATCAACATGTTGCTCCTTCAAGAGCTTTGCACTTGTGGAGCTTATTTCACAGATCATAATTTGGAACAGGTGCAAGGAAGTAGCTATGACTGCCATTCCACACATACTTAAAGGTAAAGGGACTCCTGACCATTAGGTCCAGTCGTGACCGACTCTGGAGTTGCGCGCTCATCTCGCATTATTGGCCGAGGGAGCCGGCGTATAGCTTCCAGGTCATGTGGCCAGCATGACAAAGCCGCTTCTGGCGGACCAGAGCAGCGCACGGAAACGCCGTTTACCTTCCCGCTGTAGCGGTTCCTATTTATCTACTTGCATTTTGATGTGCTTTCGAACTGCTAGGTTGGCAGGAGCTGGGACCAAGCAACGGGAGCTCACCCCGTCACAGGGATTCGAACCGCCAACCTTCTGATCAGCAAGCCCTAGGCTCAGTGGTTTAACCACAGCGCCACCTGGGTCCCATTCCACACATACTTACTTGGGAGTAAATCCCATTGTATTGGATGCGGTTTACCTCTGTATAAACCTGCAACAGAATGACCTGAAAAGTTGGGTGAACTGTGATTATGGAAGTTTTAAGGACTGCCAAGGTTGAGTTAACTGAGCTGTTGTTTAGTCATTCAGTCGTGTCCGACTCACATAGCTGCCAAGTTTTCCCTTTTCTCGCGAGGAAGCCTATTCAGCATAAGGGAAAATCCCTTTAAAAAAGGGATAACTTGGCAGCTATGCCGACTCTTCATGACCCCATGGACCATAGCACGCCAGGCACTCCTGTCTTCCACTGCCTCCAGCAGTTTGGTCAAATTCATGTTGGTAGCTTCGAGAACACTGTCCAACCATCTTGTCCTCTGTAGTCCCCTTCTCCTAGTGCCCTCAATCTTTCCCAACATCAGGGTCTTTTCCAGGGAGTCTTCTCTTCTCATGAGGTGGTCAAAGTATTGGAGCCTCAGCTTCAGGATCTGTCCTTCCAGTGAGCACTCAGGGCTGATTTCCTTCAGAATGGATAGGTTTGATCTTCTTGCAGTCCATGGGACTCTCAAGAGTCTCCTCCAGCACCAGAATTCAAAAACATCAATTCTTCGGCAATCAGCCTTCTTTATGGTCCAGCTCTCACTTCCATACATCACTACTGGGAAAACCTTGCGGACCTTTGTCGGCAAGGTGATGTCTCTGCTTTTTAAGATGCTGTCTAGGTTTGTCATTGCTTTTCTCCCGAGAAGCAGGCGTCTTTTAATTTCGTGACTGCTGTCACCATCTGCAGTGATCAAGGAGCCCAAGAAAGTAAAATCTCTCACTGCCTCCATTTCTTTCCCTTCTATTTGCCAGGAGGTGATGGGACCAGTGGCCATGATCTTGGTTTTTTTGATGTTGAGCTTCAGACCATATTTTGCGCTCTCCTCTTTCACCCTCATTAAAAGGTTCTTTAATTCCTCCTCACTTTCTGCCATCAAGGTTGTGTCATCTGCATATCTGAGGTTGTTGATATTTCTTCCGGCAATCTTAATTCTGGCTAGGGATTCATCTAGTCCAGCCTTTCGCATGATAAATTCTGCATATAAGTTAAATAAGCATATAAGTTAAATAAGCTTATTTAACTTATTTATTTAACTGAGCTAAATTTATTTTTTGCATTTATATCATACCTTTTTTCCCAAGGAGCTTAAGATGCTATACATGGTTCTTCTCATTTAATCACAACAACCCTGTGATGTAGGTTAGGCTGAGAGTCAGTGAGTGGCCCAAGGTCGGCCAGTGAACTTCATGACTGAGTGGAGTTTTGAACCATGGTCTTCCAGGTCCTTGTACAGAACTCTAATCACTAAAGTACGCTGGCTGAATGTGAACATTCTGATTTACAGCTCAAAGCCCTTCAACTTATTTTTGTAACAGACTCGACTTCTCTAGGAGTAAATCCGAATGAACACAGGAGAATTCAATTCTAAGTAACGTGGCAGCATGGCTGTAATCACAAACATATTTATTTGGGAATAAAACCCAGCGAAACCTCTGAAAAAACATGCCACATGTTTGTTTTGGCTTTTTTTCCTCCTTAACATTGAAGGATGTGATGTGACTTAATAAAAACATCACAACAGAACATTTTACAGGTTTTAATAGCTTGAAACAGGACTTCCTCCTCACTCCCCCATCTTCATCATGAGGATAATAGTGTCACCTTACTTTACTAGGCTGCCATAAGGATTCAAGATAGAATGCACGTAGAGTGCTTTGAACTCTCAGAAAGTGCTACTTAATTTACACCTATGTTGTATCATCAGACACAGACACCAAGCTCTTCTACGTTAAGAGAAAGCTTAAATCTGCTTCATGGATTTTCACATCTAGGCAGATGTGCATCCACCAGAAGTCTCTTCCATTTTCTGTGAAGATTGTATTTTGTCGACTGAAACGCCGTACAGTAACTGCAGAATTTGGAACTACATCCCCCAAGATGCACTGGGACTTGTGGCCCTGAAAGTGACCTTTGAAAGGAAAAGTAGGTAGTGCACTGTACCTTCCTGGCTATAGCTGGCCAGGGCAGACTCAGCTGGCTAGATAGGGAATCATGTCTGTGTGACTGTGCAGCATCAGAGTCCCCAGAGGAGATAGCAGCATGCAGAACCCCCTCTCTTCCCCTGGAGGCTCACGCTCTTCCCTTTCTGCTTAGACATCACCGGCAAGGCAACTGCAGAAGCAGACACTCACTGGCGCTTTCCACTCCTCTGCAGGCTGTTCCTGTCAAAGCTGTAAGTATCCTTTGTGTGCTGCGAGACCAAACAGGAAGGCACATACAGGGGCTGGGCCTGTGGATTTCTTTCTTCAGCCTTGCATATTTTTCGTGTGATTTGAGCAACATAAATGGCCCGCTGTGGAATCGGGGCAACTGAAATTCTTCCAAACTGGATTTCGTACACATCCGTCTGCTGTACATCCAAAGCCAATGACAATAAGGTTCCTCGGGAAACCAGAAGCAAAGAAACCAGAGTGGTTTGGAATCACACTGTGCTCCCTGGGAGATTCTTCTGAGAGAGAGAGAGAGAGAGCGCCCAGGAGGAAATGTAACAAAGGTAAAAGTCAGGGACATTTCTTGAGAAGGGCTGGCTATGTCACCACATGCTGGTGCTCTCAGTGTGGCTTAGATGGTGTCAGAAGTTGTACAAAAGCATAAATAATTATTTGATTTAGAGCAATGGGCTGGGCTGAATGTCTGTCCACAGAGCAATTAACTCTATCAAGTAGCAACAGGTCAGACTTGTGGCCCTGTGTGCCTCCTCAGCCAAGAGCAAAAGGCTGTAATACTGATATCAAAATGCCTATGTTACACTTTACAGCTGCCAAAGCACTTTATAACCATGATCATGCTGATACCTTGTTATAAATGGCCATTATTGTCATTGCATAGGGAAACGACTGAGCCTGAAAGAAGAGCAGCTTGTCCAAGGCCACACACTCAGTCTGTACTCTGCAGCAGTGTGAGAAACTCCGATATATATGCTCGGCGTCAAATGGCTCCTTAAACCAGGGTTACAGTTGCCAAAACGGAATGCCTAGTTGCCGTTTTGGGGCCAGACGACTCAAAAGTCGTATTTTTCAATACGACTTTTTGATTCCTGTAATTCATTCTGATTGTGCAGATGGATATACCATGGATAGTGTTGCTACAGGATGTGTTGCTAGTGTGTGAAAACAGACAAGGTCCAAGGCCTCGGTCCTGTATACCTGAAGGAGCGTCTCCACCCCCATCATTTAGCCCGGACACTGAGGTCCAGCGCCGAGGGCCCTCTGGCGGTTCCCTCACTGCGAGAAGCAAAGCTGCAGGGAACCAGGCAGAGGGCCTTTTCGGTAGTGGCACCCACCCTGTGGAACGCCCTCCCATCAGAGGTCAGAAAGATAAACAACTACCTGACATTTAGAAAACACCTAAAGGCAGCCCTGTTTAGGGAAGTTTTTAAGCTGTGATATTTTAATGTATTTTGGTATTTGTTGGAAGCCGCCCAGAGTGGTGGGGGAAACCCAGCCAGATGGGTGGGGTATAAATAAATAATTATTATTATTATTATTATTAATCATAATCCCCAGGCTTACACCTCCAGATGGTGGAGAGATCAGGCACCATCCTTGATTGCAAGTGACCGATAGCCAGGTGAAAAATGTGCCTGGCAGATTTCAAATGCTGCTCTGTAGCAATGGTAAGAACTGAACTCAGGTCTCCCAGGTCTTTGTGGGTATATGGCAGCTCACCCAGGAGAAAGTAAAGCCAGTGTGGTGTAGTTGGGAGTGTCAAACTAGAACCAGGGAGGTCCGGTTTAAACCACAAACTCACTGGGTTTGTGAGTTCAACCACATTCAACCATAAACTCACTGGGTGACCTTGGGCCAGTCACCATCTCTCAGCTTAACCAACCTCCCAGGGTTGTGGTGATGAGGATAAAAGAGGAGAGAATATCATGTGTGCTGCATGGAGAACCTTGGGGGGCAAAATGGAATAAAATTGGGTGTGTGTCTTAGCTTGCCCATGTTGATAGCAGAGACTGGATGGGCAGGCAGGTTCTCACCACCACTCCAAGTCTGGCTAGTTGGGAACCATTTACCGTACTTTGTGCTACATAAGACAGTGAGTTTCTTTTATGTAAAGAAGAAAAAAAGTTTGCTGCAACTGGGGATACAATTTGGGGTGACCCAAGTGCCTTGGAATAGAGACAGGGGTTGTTTCCTGTCCTGTTGAAATAAACATTTTGGTAATTTCTAAATAAGGAGTTAGTTGGCCTGATAAAACGTTAAGGCTTGATTAATTACAGTTTTTAGAATTTCAAACTTGTAAGCTCTTCAAGGTTGTTAAGGAATAATCATAAGCTACAATTATCTTAATTAGTGTTCTGCTGAAGATACTCCAGCTCATCAGTAAATTTTATTGTTTGGTTGTACTGTATGCTTTCATATTGTTGTAAATTGCTGTGATCTTTATGTGTATCTTTATGATACAGTGGTATATAGATATTTTTTAAATAAATAAATAAATTAAGCTGCAGGCTGTCCAAAACCACCCTCTGAAGGGTGTGTCGTGGGACCTAATTGCAGAACATATGTACACCTAGGAACAGTGGAGGAATTTCCTAGCTCCTGATATCTCTTCAACTATGCTTCTCGCACATCACCCAGAGTTATTGTATGGAGTAGCCCCAATACTTCCATCTCTAAAAAGAGACAAACATCTATCCTATGATTTTTCTGATAGACCAGGGATGGGGAACCTCTGACCTCTAGATGATGTTGAACTCCAGCTCCAACAGCCATTGTCAGCCTGGTTAATAACCAGGGTCGGTGGGAGTCACTGGTTCTGCTTTTTCTTTTCTTTTCTTTTCTTTGTAAGAATGGAGTTCTCTAATCTTGTCTAAAACAGGAATAGGGAACCAGATGTTGCTACCCTATGTCCTGTTCCATATTCCTGTGTTAAACCACAAAAGCCCAATTTCTTATAAAAAATGCAGAACCAGTGACTTTTCCACCAATACATGCAGATTATGTATGTATTCTGAACCAAACACCTATTAAATAGTTGCTCTTTTTGTTTGCTAAATTTTGAGTTGCTCTGTTTTAGCAAGAATATTTTTAATGTAGCTATTTATTTTTAATATATATTGTGTATATTATTTTATCTTTCTCTGTATGTCATTTAATATATTAAACCTTGATAGATTTTAGTAAAATTCATGCTTAAATTTTCATTGTGTTTTACTCAAATTCTTTAATATGTTATCTTTCATTAAAGCCTATTAGTAGTTAAGCTATTTGTATTTTAGGTTTTTGTTGTTTAGCAGTGTTTCCTTGGGCCAAGCATCGCTTCAGAGTATACAGCTGGCTATGCGTCATTGGTTTGCAGACCTAGAATTCTGAAACAGCATGCAGCCCAAACCTTTGCATGTTTATTCAGAAGTAAGTTCTTCTACTGAATTTTCTGGGTCTTACTTCCAAATATATCCATAGGATTGCACAAATTTGTGCTGAAAATTTACACTGCTGCACAAGGGGAGAAAAGCAAACCACCCACAAAAGCAGATGGGGTAATGGCTCAAGTCAGCTAACCAGGAAGATGGATGAGAGAGCAGGAGACGGGCACAAGGTGGTAAGAAAACAGACCAGCTTAACTCAGGCCAGCAGTCAAGTACAAAGTTAGTTCTGGATGTCCATTTCTACCTATTTTTTAATCACGTTGAGTGGGAATTTCCCCCCTCTTTTAAAAGCAATGCAGTTGAAATTACATTCAGGTCAGCACCGATCTGTTCTATAATAACTTTATTTATTTTGTTAATCTTTGTGCAGATCCTGTGTACCTTGACTCAGAAATAATTTCCACTGTGCTCATTGGGACTAACACCCAGAAAAAGTGCATCAGATGGTAGCATTAGTTCATTCACGCTGTAATCCTATAATAATAATAATTCATTATTTATACCCCGCCCATCTGGCTGGGTTTCCCCAGCCAATCCTATACTTGCTTACCTAGGAGTAAGAACCATTGAACTCTGTATTACCTCAGAGTACATAGGTTTAGGTTGCACTGTAACAAGTTAGCTCAGCACATTCCAAAGTCCTGCGGTAGATGACAGAGATTAAAAATAAGTAACTACAATTTGTAAATATATATGAAGATGGAGGATTTGGGGGAAATGATATATTTTTAAGGGAGAAATTAAAGGCTAAAGGATATAATTAGATGAAGTTAAGATTAAAATTGAGTAAGAAATACGATTGAGTGAAGAATAAGAATTGTAATTGTTGAGTTATTTTGTAAGCATTGTGAAAGCTGCATAATGGGATATAAAATAGATTCGGGGAGGGAGGGACGGGGAAGTCGATGATATGATATTAATAAGATTTTGCTATTTGGCTTTGTTGTTGTTTTTCTCTTTTCATTTTTTTTTTGTTTTTATTCTTTCTTTTTTGGTATTTTTTATATTTCTTATATTGTAAAACCTTCAATAAATATATTATTAAAAGAAGTAACTACAAAGGACATATATTAAAATAAAATAAACATCCTGCTACCAACCAACTTAACATACGTAAACACCCATCTTCATACATGACACTTAATTTTTTACATCACCAGGAGGTGAAAATTCCCCAGTGTGTAGAATTCTTCAACATGCTATGGATAGCAAGGTATCTGGGATGGAACAAAAAAGGGTGTTCAGTGCTACCAGCTCTTATCATTTAATTAATTTCATTATGTGCCTGGATGTTTGAAGACTAAAAGCATGCAACTTGTAACCAATTCTGCTTTAATTGAAATAATCAGAATTTCTTTCCCATCCTGTGTGTGCCGTCAAAAGTTCAAAAATATGGAAGTTGTGTGCTTTAATAGCTGTGAAACCTAAAGAACCCACTTTCATTTGCTTTTGAGTCTTTTTGTGATTTGTCCACCTAATCTCATAATAAGGATTTGACTGCTCTGTTATCATTTGATTTTAACAACCACAGGCAAACACCGATGAGACATGGTTGACATTTAATCAATCTAGATGAAAAAAGTCACATTTTTATTGACTCTGTGTTAACATGAGGAGTTTCTTGCAGAAGCAGACTGTTCATCAGTGAGGAGAGATCTATCTCTGAGTACATTATCAAACCCTCCTGTCCTTCACAGTTTCAAATAAAAACATTATTCTGTACATATAATACTTTTATTGTCCTGTGAATACGGACCACAGCCCCTGCTTCCTGTTCGATTGTTACACATTGCAGGAAAAGACTGACCATTTTATTGCGGGATCAACAGATCTAGCCACTCCTACCAAACATTTGAATCATTTGGTGTTAGTGCCGTTGCTGTTGAAACATCTGTCTCCATTGCTTGCTGGCCAGAGCCATACTTCCAGGTCTTGAGAGCATTGTTGAGTTCAAATACCTGCTTAGCCATGGATTCAGAGGGTGATTTTTGGGCAAGCCACTGTATCTTAGCCTCCCTTCCCCATTTGTAAAGTGAAAATGATAGTATTTCTCATAGGCAGGTGCTGAGAAGAAACTAACGCTGCACTACACAGTTAGAAAATGCTCACTCTATGTGGGATAACTATGGCGTAATTAAAACTGAAGCATTTCCAGGCTGACTTCCTGCTTCATATAAATCTGATGCTATGGAGGGGCTCCAATGCAGTTGTTTTGTCACTCAGGTTAGGTAACTGCGTAAGATCTGCACTGCTTTGGGGAATAAAGGCTAGCAGGTCTTTTTTTGTTTGTTTGCTTGCTTGCTTGCAGGTCCCCACAAGCTTCCAAGGGATGGCTGCTGATGTTCACAAGAAGGATGGAGATGTTCACAAGAAGGATGGAGATGTGCCCAATGGCTCATTGGTCCCATGCGACAGAAAGCATGTTGAGAGGTCAGAGAGTCCTGCCCCAGGGCTCACTCAGGGAACAGAACCAGGTAGGTGTGGGCAGAGCAATTCAGAGGGGGCTGGGGAGGGCGAAGCAAAGGAAGAGGGACCACCCAATCCAAAGCTTTGCCAGGCAGGTGAGGCTGTTCTCTGTCCCACTCCCCTTTATTTGGAGGCCAGTGTTTTAGCGCTTTCCCCTCCCACCAACACCTGTTTTTGCCAGTTCCACAGTTGGCACACTTACAGCGGAGTGGCAATGCAAGGGGGATGCTGTGTTTAATCTACAATTTTCTTTGTGCATCGCTTAGACCAGGGGTCAGCAACCTTTTTCAGCCGTGGGCCGGTCCACCGTCCC
The DNA here is from genome assembly GCF_965207765.1 of Zootoca vivipara. Lineage (NCBI taxonomy): Eukaryota > Metazoa > Chordata > Lepidosauria > Squamata > Lacertidae > Zootoca > Zootoca vivipara. The sequence goes on along the minus strand of NC_142584.1, from coordinate 67,879,208 downwards.
TCAGACCATGTGGTGGGCCGGACTCTATTTTGGGGAAAAAATGAACGAATTCCTATGCCCCACAAATAACCCAGAGGTGCATTTTAAATAAAAGGACACATTCTACTCATGTAAAAACACACTGATTCCTGGACTGTCCGCGGGCCGGATTGAGAAGGCGATTGGGCCGCATCCAGCCCACGGGCCTTAAGTTGCCTACCCCTGGCTTAGACTGTGTTCCCCTTGCTATTTCCTATGAACCCACTGCCTTTTCAGTTCCGGGGATTTTAATCTGTGTTCACACAAAATTATCCAAATGCATGTTATCCTGTACTTGGTTACAAAATACTATTCTTCGGTGCATTGTTTCTCAAGCTTCACACCTCTTGCGAATACCTTTGCATAGGGTAAAGATATCTCCGCTCCCTGGTGTGAACAGAAACAAACTGACACTAAGAAGCTGGACTGATGTGAACAGCTAGAGAGGGAAGAGGTGTGAAATGCACCAGGGGGGAAACAACATCACTATGCTCTAAGCCTAAGGCATGGGTAGGCAAACTAAGGCCCAGGGGCTGGATCCGGCCCAATCGCTTTCTAAATCTGGCCTGCAGACGGTCCGGGAATCAGCATGTTTTTACATGAATAGAATGTCTCCTTTTATTTAAAATCCATCTCTGGGTAACTTGTGGGGCATAGGAATTTGTTCATTTTTCTTTCTTTCAAAATATAGTCCCCCCCCCCAAGGTCTGAGGGACAGTGGACCGGCCCCCTGCTGAAAAACTTTGCTGTTCCCTGCAGTCTAAGGGGGTAATGGGAACACACCCTTACATACCTCTTTGACTACCGTATTTTACAGACCATAACATGCACCGGATCATACCACGCACCTAGTTTTTAGAGGATGAAAACAGGGGGGGGGACATTTTTCTGGTTTTCCTTCTCTAAAAGGCTGGGAAGTGGCAGCAACAGCAGCAGAACCTTTTCGGCCGCTTATCTCAACCCTCAGCTGCTGGTTGCGGTGGCTGCGGAGGCAGCACCAGCCTGATTTCGGGCTGATACTGCCTCCCCCATGTCGCTGTTGGCAAAGGGGGACAAGCGGGCAGCAGGAAAGCGGCACTTTTGGGGCTGTCTGCTCTTCTCCCTTCCCCTTTGCTGACAGCAACAGTGAAGGGGGAGGAGCTGCCGGCTCTCCAGGGGCAAGCCCATCTACCCCTCCTGCTGCCGCTGCCCGCCGCTCGCAAAAGCGGAGTGCGCTGGTGGCGGTGCGGGAGAGAGGAACGAGCAGCTTTTCCTCCTCGGAAGCCGCTGCCAGCGCGCACCGCTTTTGCGAGCGGTGGCAGGCGGTTTCGGAGGAGGAAGAGCTGCTCGTTTCTCTCCCTCCCCTCCCCTGTCGCTGCCACTCGCCGCTTGCAAAAGCGGAGCGCGCTGGCGGCAGTGGGGGGGAGAGGAATTAGCAGCTCTTCCTCCTCCGAAGCCGCTGCCAGCGCGCTCCGCTTTTGTGAGCAGCGGGCGGTGGCTTCCGCCCACTCACAAAAGCTCCTCCCCCGCTGCCTTTTCAAGGAGCGGGCAGCGCGAAAGCTGCTGCCTTCGGTCCATAACACGCAGCGACTTTTTCATTTCCATTTTAGGAGGGGGAAAGTGTGTGTTATGGTCCGAAAAATACTGGTAAGTGGTTTATAAGTCTCCTACTTTATAAGCTGAGCCAGAATTTTGTTTATAATAGGAAATTCATTTTCAAATCTATTTTCAATCAAGTATACATCATATACACAAAAACATTTTTTCTGTGATTTGGGCTCTTCACTGCCTGCTGATCTCTCCACCCCACCCCACCCCCAAATTGTTATGAACTTATAGTCAGGCACCATTATCTGATCAACTTTGTGGACTGACCCCCCCCAAATAAAATCTCCAGCCAACAGTGCTCATCTGAGGCTGGCATAAACACAAACTGTGTCATAATGACAAAACCAGAAGCTTTTGACCTATTCATTAGGCAGCATTTCCAGACCGCGTACACCCACACCTTATGCCAGCAATAATAAATGTCATATTCCCTTGATCAAAACAAGGAGAGGACACAAAACAGAGCTAACTAAATTCTGCACTGCTGGAAAGCAAGAGGCAATCCAGAACAGTTGTTGGCATCCGTCTGTCTCAAGAGAGAATGGAAGGGTGCACCATTGGGGGTAAAGTGAAACTGGAGAGTTACAGTGCCTACTGTGGCTGTAGAGACTTGATATGGGAGAGACTGATATGGGAGAGACATGTTTTGTTGCAGCTGGGGCAGATGAAAACATCTGGTTTTGCTGTTACAGATGCACCAAGGTGTTTCTTCTGTCTGCGCAGAACAGGGTATAGACCAGGCATCCCCAAACTTCGGCCCTCCAGATGTTTTGGACTACAATTCCCATCTTCCCCGACCACTGGTCCTGTTAGCTAGGGATCATGGGAGTTGTAGGCCAAAACATCTGGAGGGCCGCAGTTTGGGGATGCCTGGTATAGACTAATAGACCTGATTAGAGGTTCAGCATGGCTGGATGGTGAGAATAAACCTGTCTGAGGTCACCTTTGTAATAACAAGCAGCCAATCCCACACATGCTTACCCCAGAATGTAAATTCCACTCTTATTGATGGGACTTACTCCCAAGAAGGTGCTCCTAGGATTACTGGTACATCCTTAACCTGTACTTTCCAGCTGCTTGTGGAGAATTGTTTCCTCATTTCTTTCTTTGTAAAACTGCTACAAAAGGCTCAGTGAAGCAGTTCCTTTGTGATAGATCGTGAATGTACCTATAGAATGCACATGCTCTTCTTTAGTATGGAAGATAATGAATATCAGATACTTAGATGAGAGTCAAAGGGTTCCGGGTGCAAGGACCTCAATTTCCTGCTATCCCACAGTGCAGTTACCACATCAAAATGTTAAAATGAAAGGCCCTGACTGTTCTAAAGAAAGCTATAGAATTGGAGTGCTTTCTAAGGAGGAGCATTCATTATGGCTTAGGAAGCATGCATGCTATTTAACTAAAGGATATTTCCTTACAGCATGGCACAACCATTGAAATCTGCTGTTTGCAGCTTGTAACCCACTAAACGAGGAGCACAGAAACAGAAACTCTGGCATAAGGCTAAGGAAAACATTGGCCATCATATGTGTCTTGTGGGCATTTATGAGTTTTCCTAGTCACTCTTTGATGATGCCTTTGTTGTAGCTTTCTATCTGCTCCTTCCGGGAAGTAACTCAGTATCTGTTCTGGCATGTTGTTTACAAGGGGCAGGTCAGGAGGGAGCCATGTTTGTTCATGCCAAGTCCTATGAGGACCTGACCAGCACCGAGAATCAGGATGCGACTCCTCAGAGCCCGGAGGAAAGCGAAGAGCGCCAAGGTGAGCAGGCAAAGATGGAGGAGATCAGCAAGGACTTCAGCGAACTGAGCACCCAGCTTACTGGCATAGCCCTGGATTTGGAAGAAGAGATAAGGCACAGCAAAGAAGACAAGTGGGAGCTCTCTCCACAGGCCTCACGCAGAGACTCTGTGCTGTCCGGGAAGGAGGAAGAAGACGTGACCATGGATGCCTGGCGCATGCACCAGAAGCATGTCTTTGTTCTGAGTGAGGCAGGCAAGCCGGTGTATTCCCGCTATGGGTCTGAAGAAGCGCTGTCCAGCACCATGGGGGTAATGATGGCTCTGGTGTCCTTCCTTGAAGCACAGAAGAATGCCATCAGGTCTATTCACGCAGGTATTTAAGAGTCACACTGACAGGGTAATCTTACTGTTTTTCATTTGGCCTCCCAATTGGAAAAGAACCTGAGAAACAGGAGCAAGGAGTGCGAATGATCTTTCCCCAGCATAGCCCCCTGCCAGAGCGCTCCTTTCTAACCCAGCAGTTTTAGGAAATATTAGATGTCATTGAATATCCGATCGCCAGTCCCAACTTGTACAAAGAATAATCAGAAGAGAACAATATGCTATTTTGATATTCTGTTTAGAAAATGCTTCAAAACGAAGCCAGAGAAGGAAGCTATAGATGTCTTTGAAAGGCAAGTCCCAAGCCAAAGTGTAGTTAAAATGGTTATTTAAATCCATGTCTGGTCAAGAGAGCCTTTCCAGATTCGTCTGGAATGAATCATTATGTATAAGACGTAATGACAATAAGATGATATTATATAAAGAATGTCAAATTAAGATAGAGGGAAGTCACAAAGATGTAATCTTGTGTTTATATCGTTTCTATTCAATTTAGATTGGTTTCTTTTTTATCTTGTTTTCTTTCTTTTTTGTATTTTCTTTCTTTTTGTATTTCTTGTAGGTTTTTTTTTGCTTTTCATGGAAAAGAAAATGAGAGAGAGAGAGAGAGAGAGAGAGAGAGAGAGAGAGAGAGAGAGAGAGAGAGAGAGAGACTTTCCAGACTGCTAGCTATGGATGTTGATAACCATGTTGAACACCAGTGCTGCAGTCTCTCAGATGGGGAATCTACATGTAGATACCAGTCAAAGGCAATATGCCATAAGTATGCTTGCTTGACAATCACTGCCCTAACCATTAGGAATTAACTTAGATGCTCTCCCTGCCTCCTTTCATTGCTTTCTTACCCCTAATTCTCATTGAGCAGGGAAACCCAAGCTTGGACTAGATCATTTTAAATTGCTAATGGGGATCACACAAAAATCCATGCATGTTAAATACACAGACACACCAGAGAGAAGGCTAGGTTAGAACCTTTCTCCATGACGTCTAGGTTTGGGGGGGTTTTTTTATGTAGAGGAACTTTTTTTTAGTAGAGTAGCTGTCAGTCACATTAACCCTCACCTGCAATCTGAAGTAGTAGAGCTCAGAGGCAAATTGACCAACTTGATGAGAAGTAGATATTTAAGAATGGGAAGCCGAACCATGTTTTTCACCCTTCTATGAAGTTAAAATATAAGCCCCTGTTAAAGATGGGTTCCTTATGCCATAGCAAAACAACCTTGCTAACTGCATACGGGGTAGAGTTCTGTATTTCCTATTCATCTTTGTTAGGTTTTAAATACTGGGTTTCCAGGAGAGTGTAGGCTTCTTATCACACTGCTGCAAGGAAATTTGGTTTGTAACGAAAGTGATTTTCTTCCCACCATCTATAATAGGGTTAGGGAATTAGGTCTGGCCAATGGGCTGGAGTCTTCCTTGCCCCACTCTACATGGCCAACTTTGATAGGCAGGTGGGACTGCTCACCTGTCAATCCTCTGACATCATTATGACATCAGGTGACAACTTGAAAGGGGCTTGCTGCGGACTGTGGGACAGGTGGGAGTGGCTTGTGGAAAACAGACCCCAAGGCCAAATTAGGACCCCTGCCAAGCCCAGTTAGACCTGCAGGCCAGAGATTCCCCCACAAGTGATCTATGGATTCAGAGGAGTAGCCTCAAAAGAACCATAGCTGCTTTGTGTTCAAGACTTCACACTGGATCCTAAGGAAACTGATGTGCTTCTTCTCGCTTTCTCCCTCCCCATCCTTGCCTTCTTGGCAGATGGGTACAAGGTGGTGTTTGTGCGCAGGAGCCCCCTGGTGCTGGTTGCTGTGGCTCAGACACGGCAGTCAGAACAAGAAATTGCTCAGGAGCTCCTTTATATCTACTACCAGATCCTTAGTCTCTTGACGTGGACCCAGCTCAACCATATCTTCCAGCAGAAGCAGAACTATGACCTAAGGAGACTGCTGGCCGGCTCCGAGCGTATCACGGACAACTTGCTAGACCTGATGGCGAGGGACCCGAGCTTTCTGATGGGGGCTGCACGTTGCCTCCCTATGGCTGGTGGAGTCAGGGATGCCGTGAGCTCCTGCCTCCAGCAAGCCAAAGCTAAAAGCCTGGTCTTCTCCATCCTCTTATCCAAGAACCAACTGGTGTCTCTGGTGAGAAAAAAAGACCAGTTCCTGCATCCGATTGACCTTCACCTACTCTTCAATCTCATCAGTTCGTCCTCCTCATTTAGAGAAGGTGAAGCCTGGACTCCCATCTGCCTGCCCAAGTTCAACTCCAGCGGTTTCTTCCATGCTCACATTTCCTACTTGGCGCAGGACACGGATTTGTGTCTCCTTCTGATCTCCACTGACCGGGAGGACTTCTTCACAGTGTCTGACTGCAAGCGCAGGTTCCAGGAACGGCTGAAGAAGCGTGGTGTTTATCATGTCCTCATGGAGGAGCTGTGCGCTCCGTCCTACACTGTCTCCCAGGTGGGAATCCCAGACCTCCGACACTTCATCTACAAATCTAAGAGCTCAGGACTCTTTACCAGGTGAGAATCTGTTCTGGGCCGCATCTTTCTTTCAGCTCATGAATATTATCTGATGCTTTGCTAAGTGGCAAGGATGGGTGGGATTTATCTATTTATTTAAAAGCATTTCTAAACTACTTAAGTGTTTAAAAATATCTAAGTGATATATGAAATGCAACATAGAAACAATAGAACAGCTATAGCCAATGTTAATGATACACAGAGTAAACCCACTGAAATGAATGGACATGATTAACTTAGATGAGTCTACTCTAAGTAAAAGTTACTTGGATACAACCCAGAGATACAGAATAAAAAAACCCAGTATTATAAAAACAGGAATTCAGTATAGGGCCCAATTTTATGGGTCAGGGAAAGTGTCTATTTTGTATTGTTTTAATTTTGCTTTAAATATACCTGCTGTTTGGGAGGGTTTGCTAGTTTTGTGCCTTAAAGACGATTGTGTAGAAGGCGATCAAAAATTAATGATGATGATAATAATAATAATAATAATAATAATAATAATAATAATAATATTCAAGGGCAGGTGGTCTTTCATGTATCCTTGTTCTGGTTGGTCTACCCTTCTCTGTGACAGAAAGGACAATATCAGTCAGGATGGCCTCCATGTTTAGCTTTTGGGCACCAATAATAATAATAATAATAATAATAATAATAATTTATTATTTATACCCCGCCCATCTGGCCGGGTTCCCCCAGCCACTCTGGGCGGCTTCCAACAAAACACTAAAATACAGAAATCCATCAAACATTAAAAGCTTCCCTAAACAGGGCTGCCTTAAGATGCCTTCTAAAGGTCTGGTAATTGTTGTTCTCTTTGACCTCTAGTGGGAGGGCATTCCACAGGGTGGGTGCCACTACCGAGAAGGCCCTCTGCCTAGTTCCCTGTAACTTGGCTTCTCGTAGCGAGGGAACCACCAGAAGGCCCTCGGTGCTGGACCTCAGTGTCCGGGCAGAACGATGGGGGTGGAGACGCTCCTTCAGGTATACTGGACCGAGACCGTTTAGGGCTTTAAAGGTCAACACCAACACTTTGAATTGTGCTCGGAAACGTACTGGGAGTCAATGTAGGTCTTTCAGGACCGGTGTTATGTGGTCTCGGTGGCCGCTCCTAGTCACCAGTCTAGCTGCCGCATTCTGGGTTAGTTGTAGTTTCTGGGTCACCTTCAAAGGTAGCCCCACGTAGAGCGCATTGCAGCACTGCAAGCTATTACAGAGCTCACAGGATGCATAGCATATCGTTGCGACGCAGCATGGCACACTGGTTTTACCTCTAGAATCAAAAGTGAGTCCAGACTTGGAACTGCAGGAATTCTGTTTCAGTGACAGCTCATCTGATAACCAGGAATGCATTTAGCTTCTGCCCCAGATCTTTTTCTTTCTGAACTTGTTTCTGAATAGTTTTCCTTTTGTCCTATTCTGCTGTCGTCCATTTTCATTTCCATTCATGACGAGAGGTTTAACCAAGGGGAAATTTCTTTTTCCAGCCCAGAGATTGATGCTCCCTACATCACTGAGGAGGAAAAAGAGAGACTTCTGGGATTATATCAGTACTTACACAGCCGGGCCCATAATTCTTCCCGTCCTCTGAGCTACATCTATTACACTGGATCTAATGAAAATCTCCTGGCTTGGGTAAGTTATACCTCAGCAGCAGTTGCTAGAAAAAATCACAGTAAAAGCAAAACCTGAGGCTGTAACTGGATGTACTAGCTTCTTATCTGGGTTCACCAACTTAGAATTACAAGATCAGAAATAGATGCCAGCTTGTATTGCAACAAGTGCTTTGTTTTTTGTACGTTTGCTCTTTGCGGGTGTGTCCTCTGGGTACATTTTCCAATGTCCATTAACTTAATATTTAAAAATTGCATGGTAAGTGTGATGGTTAAAAGAGCATGCAAGGTTTAAAGCAGCAAATAATTCTTCATCAGATTTCTTCTCATTTCTTCTTATTAACATCCTCTCTCACTAACAACATCTGGACCAGTGAAAAATACCAAAAATATCAATCCTGGCCACCACCACCACGGCAACAATTCTTCTTCTAGAGGAGTGGGCTTGCATTGATGGCATGTTGTAACCGAGTTTTAACGTTTCCTTTCTTCAGGTAACTAGTGCCTTTGAGCTCTACGTATGCTTCAGCCCCCTGGGAACCAAAGCAGCAGCTGTCAGCGCTGTCAACAAACTTATGAGGTGGATCCGCAAGGAAGAAGACTGGCTCTTTATATTAACACCCCAGACTTACTGACTGCTGCGGCCTGTGTCGTCTGCCTGGGGTTCCTCAGTGCCAGTGAATGCCCAAAGGGATGTCCTCTCACCTCTGGGGACACTAGACCCTCTCTCAGAGATTCCCTCCCAAACCAGAAATGGGAGGAGGAGGAGAAAAGGTGGGTCTGAGAAGAACAGAGTTTTGTGCCTACAGGGAGCATCTGGGAAGGAGACTTGCATTTCAGTTTGTACTACATTTTAAACATTATCCCTACTGTGTCTGGAACTGAAACATGGATCCTCCTGGCCTTCATCCATGTGATTGCTACCCAAGATGCTCTTCATCCCAAACATAGAATGTAATCTCTTATCCACATCTCCAGACCGTGTTTTCCCCTCCTCTCCTAACAAGCTTCTCTTGGGAGAAGCTCAGGCAATAGTTTTCCTGTATTGTTGCCCAAGCTAATGCATCAAGGAGTCCAGTGTACTTCATTGCCCATGGCTTCCCTAATCTTTAATGACTTCCCAAATGTCCTCTGTGTCCAACCTGTGCCACGCTGCCTTGCACCTCAAGCAGTGGGTCATCAAAGGAGCACATACCGGGGAGCAGAGAGAGCATTTTATGAACAGTCTAGCTCCCTACTGACCACTTCCCTTTGGAAATGGCTTAGGTTACGGATTCCTTCTAGTTTTTATGCAAGTTCCTGGTTTGCAAAGCTCTGATGTATCCACATCTCTGCTATTATACTCCACGTGCTGCTCACACAGACAGGGGCGTAGGAAAGGGGGTGCGGTGGGGACGGTGTGCCCCGGGCGTCATCCCAGAGGGGGTTGATTAAATCCTCCCTGGGCAGATCACTGCCACGCTGATCACACTCCTCCCCCCCCCCCCCCCGGTGGATTGCTGCTGCACCACGATCGGCATATGTGCCCAATAGACTTTTCTTTGTTAGATTCCTCATAATTTCAACCACAAAGGAAAGCTGCAGGTTCAAGTATAGGTGTGGCTGATGCAAGACTCTTTTAATTGTTTAACAATTGTTTAGACTGATCACTTTCAGACTGAGGACATACTGGAGGAAATCAAAAGCTCAGATTTTATCCACCCCAAGGACAGAATGATTTACACTGTCAGAAGACAAAAAGGCAAAGGTGTTTTCCACATCAAGCTTAAATTACCTTTTTCTTACACCTGTCTGAAATTATACTTTGCATTCTATCCTTTCGTTAATAACATTCCTAAAAGGTGCAAATAGGAAGAGAAAAGACAGAGATGCTTTTTTGGCCTCGTGTTATAGGAATGCTCGGAGCCGATGCTGTCCACTGAGGAGGTGGACTTACAAATTTCACGGGCGACAAAGGAGTTAAGTTCTACTCCCCATGCCCAACACATCTGTGATGTAACAGGAGATTATTCCCATCCATGGTGAAGCAATCCCATTCCACGTACCGTATACACATAATTAAAGAACGCCATGTGCTCCAGGAATAACAAATAGTATAGTGAAGAGCATACATATGGAAGTGGCGGTTGTGCCTGCAGTCCACTCTGTAATTGCTTCAGTATAAGAAATGTCGAGACAGATCTGGAGGGAGGCACATGTATAGCTGATCTTCTACCCAGCGAGAAACATAGCAAACAACAAAATCAGCTGAGATGGAAAGGAGGTGTGGACAGCATATAGCATACATACCAAACTGCATTTGAGAGGTTTGGGAGAATACAAAGGATCGTGCTTAGGTTCTCCAAGTCCCAAAGTAGATCAGCAAAGAGAATTCTCTCTCTCGGATTGACCTCTGTAATATACACAGAGAAAAGACCATACAGTTATTCAAGTCTCATTTACCACAACCAAATACTGGGCATTATTTATCCTTGGTCATGGTCTCAGACAGGTAGTAAACCTTTGCCTAGGTTGCACCACCTCAGATTGCAGGTGGCGGGGGGCACATGGAAAAATAGCTTGTCAGGGAAAAGGCTAGACTGGACCCCTTCTCCATGGCATCCAGTTTTCCATGTGAATGATGTTTTTTGGAATGATAGGCATTCAGTTTTCGCATGCATGCTGCAGTTGTACAGCCCTAGGCCCAAGTTTGCTGTCTCCGTGTGACTCCAGCCTTAGATGTGAGACTTTATAGAAACTCAATGCTTAAGCTTGTTGGGGGGGGGGGGAGAGAAAGGTAATGTGACATTGCAATGGCAATGTAATTCATTAAAGCGATGAGCAAAAGCATTGTGTCAACTCCTGTCTCTAAAAGGCTGGGAACACGACAGCCATAGGGTGGCAGCAAAGGGTCAGAAGTGTGAAAGCTTTCTTACCGATTAGGGCAGTGACAACATAAACAAGAAATCGATCCAAATGGAATTTTAAAAATGAACAAATTTCCTGTGCTTACAGTCTGTGAGTCCAAGGTCACATCTTCTGCGTGAATTAGAAAGTCATATAGTTGCTTTAGATTTCTACAGTCGCAATCTTCGTGATCAATTCCTTAATACTTTTAACTTCCATTTTCAATATATTGGAACCTCCGTTGAGAAAACCTCAATTACCCAACTAAAAATCCTACTTAATCCACACTCATTTTTGTCCTTCACATATCATGTCAAATCTCTCTAAATAGTACTTTCATTAATCCAAAGTACATCATTTGAGTTTTCTGGATAACATCTCCCCATACCATTTGCTAATTACCCTGTTTCTCATATTTTAAGACATACCCATAAAATAAGCCATAGCAGGATTTTTAAGCATTCAAGGAATATAAGCCATACCCCGAAAATAAGACATAGTGATAGGCACAGCAGCAATGCCGGCCACGGCAGGAGGAGGAGGAAAAAAATAAGACATCCCTTGAAAATAAGCCATAGTGTGTTTTTTTGAGGAAAAAATAAATATAAGACGTGTCTTATAATATGAGAAACACGGTACTGTAAACCATTTGGTTTCAGGAAACTTGCAGTTCGGCATATGTGAAATAATTGTTGCTTTCTTTGTTGGGTTGTGCAACATGCAGTTGGTACATTCCATATCAAGGGTTCCCCCAGATAGGGCTTGCTTTAGGTTTAGGCAAAGTTATCAATTCCAAAGCAGTATAGGAGTAGTTTTGCTGTTCATCCCTTAAGAGCATCCCTGCTTGCAGTTCTTTTGCTGCAGTTTGTGTTCCTTTTTGTTCTTCTCATTTGGACAAGACTTCCAGTTTTTGAAGGAAGACTTCTGCCTCTAATAGCTTCTTTGACTACTTGTTAACCCCACTGACATCCTCTTGCTCCTTTCCTGACCTGTAGCATACATTCCAGTTGAGCTTCTAATATTGTGTTTTTAAACAACTCCCTGCCGTTTTGGAGTGACTTAACCCTATTGACTTTGACTTTCAGCTTCCTTTTTACTAATCCCCTCTTTTTGGGGAAGTTTTCTCTTTTGACAAATGTGACCGTGTTGAATTTTCTTGGCAATTTGCCGCTTACAGGTATGTTTACTTTAATAGTCCTAGGGGTCACTGCTCCCAATTGTGTTCAGCAACACTTATAGCCTGCAGCAGGTTCTGGGCACCACCAAATATTAAGCCCAGGATGCTGCCCTCTGGTCAGCTCCATGACCTTATGTACTGTACATAAGGTCTGTACTGTACATACCGAACTGTACAGTTATTTAGGGTTTCAATAATTTTTGCCCATTTGTCATGACTGGAACACATATGTAGCCAGTCTATGTGATGGTAGTTGAAGTCACCCTTTTCTGGATGCTTCCCTGATTTTATTCTTTATCTCAAGATCTCCCTGATCATTTTGAGTGTGGATGATCGCACATCCCCAGTATTAAATTACTCTTGTTGTCCTGTGGGAGAATCTGCCCTTTTGGGGATTTCTAGCTTGCTGAATTAAATCTCCTGTTTGCATTGTTTGCTCTGTCCTTCGAGGGACAGAGAGAGATTCCCAGAAAATATTTCACAAGGGCATTTAAAATGCCTGGAGAAAAGCAGGAAGAAACTGGAAACAATAGCATGAATGCCAGAGATGGGTGATTTAATCATGGTTTTGATTTTGCTACTTTAATTCAGCGCAAGCAATTCCTGTGTAGAAAGGAGCTCTTGATGCGTTTTGTAAAATAGTTGTCAGCTTTAACAACCCTTACATTGCCTTATTTAAATCTTCTCAACACAAATCGCATTTTAATAAGCTTTGTTAAGAAAAATGTAGGGCAAGATTGTGAAACTCTTTGCAGATCAGTTGATAACTAAAACGTTTCTCTTTGGGGATACAGTTACAGTTATGGTAAGATGATGGGAATTAGTGTCTGCTGCGTGTGGGAGAAAGCAATCCCAGATCTGTAAGGTTTATTTATTTATTTATTTATTTATTTATTTAGAGCATGTCTACCTTGCTGCCTCTCAGTCCTGGTTTGAGATATCTGGATGACCCCCCCTCTTTCATAGAATCATAGAGTTGGAAGAGACCACAAGGGCCATCCAGTCCAACCCCCTGTCAAGCAGGAAACACCATCAAAGCATTCCTGACAGATGGCTGTCAAGCCTCTGCTTAAAGATCCCCAAAGAAGGAGACTCCACCACACTCCTTGGCAGCAAGTTCCACGTTTGAACAGCTCTTACTGTCAGGAAGTTCTTCCTAATGTTTAGGTGGAATCTTCTTTCTTGTAGTTTGAATCCATTGCCCCGTGTCCGCTTCTCTGGAGCAGCAGAAAACAACCTTTCTCCCTCCTCTGTATGACATCCTTTTATATATTTGAACATGGCTATCATATCACCCCTTAACCTTCTCTTCTCCAGGCTAAACATACCCAGCTCCCTAAGCCATTCCTCATAAGGCATCGTTTCCAGGCCTTTGACCATTTATGTTGCCCTCCTCTGGACATGTTCCAGCTTTTCAGTATCCTTCTTGAAAGAAGGGAGAACTCTTTGATAGTTCTCCCTTCTTTCATAAAACGTGTTAGATTTTTAAAGCCCAGCCATCTTAAAATTAGAACTGTTTCCTTCTGAAAGCAACACTGCTCCCTCTGCACAAAGACAGTAGGTTGTAGAGGGACTCCTCTCATGATTTCAGAACACAGAATAATCCTCCCCTCATACTTGTACCCTCCCCCCCCCATTGTGCTGCTGTTGCTGAATCTAGCATTATGTAGTCCTCCAGGCCACTGAGGGCATGCATGCTTGTGCCAGGAAGGAATGATTGCCTCGGCATGTCAAGTCTCCTTTTCAGATGTGTTTCTCTTGTGAACATTATGGCAATACGGTATTCACCTGGAGATATTCCTAGCTGCACAGACAGAGTGCAACTCTCAGGTTCCGGCTCTACCTTGTGGTGGTAGGAAGTGTGCAAGGGAGGGAATAACACTGACCGACTTTAGGATCCATGTGTGGGTCTTTACCCATATTACACAGTAGCAGCCCATCTACCTATCCATCCCGTATTTACATTTGCCACTGCATATTTCAAAAAGAAGAACTACTTTGCCTACTGCCCGAGGCAGCTGATCTGGCGTGTGGGAAAAGGGCAGCAAATTGTTCCTTATTTATATTATTGCCTTTTCCTCTTCTCAGCGAGAGGTTGCTTGTAAAGTTTTCAGGAGCCAAATACCTAAGTTGGCCTTGAATAACTACTATGCTCCTTGACGGTGGATTGAAGTGGGGGGGGGGGAGAGATTTGCTATTTCTCCTCAGGCAGCAAAATGTCTTAGGAGGGTCTCCTTTCTCCTTCACCTGTGAGAAAACCGATGGGAGAAGGCGATTTTGAGCTGCAAGGCGACAGGAGTGGAAAGTATTAAAGAGGAGTATATTGTACACACATCATACATTTAAAGCACCGCAAAAAAAAGAATCCTAGTTTACCCCTCAGAGCTATAATTCCCGGCACCCTTAACGCAGCCAGTACGGTCTCTCCCGGGCAGCTTCCAGTTACAACATACTGTAGCCTTTCCCAGGAACTTTTGAGTTTATTTTTATTTTTTAAGCAATAAATTTCATGCAACTCCTCGTAACCATCCACCCACATACTTCGCATGCCAGACAAGTGCCGATGCCGCTGTAATTCGTAATGTCTGAAATCAGAACGAGCCTACAAACACAGAAGAAAGGCTACTGTGGAAAACATTAAAAGCAACAACTTTATTACGGCATAATAAAATGTTTAAAGTCTTTAAGAGTCCCCTCCTCCCTCTTTTTCTTTTTGCTACTCCAAACCAACACGACGAAACTAAGGGATACACGCCGGGGAATCACGGCTTCCGGTCAGGCACCGTGGTGCTTAGTACAGACACGCGTCTTTCCCTTGCAGGCGTTAGAATACCCTTCTAACGCGAGCCGCAGGCGGTCAAAGTCCTCTGGCCGCAGCGGAAAGTGCGGGGTGAGAACCGGGACGGGTTGCGCCCTGTTCCGCTGAGAAGTGGCCCCGAGAAGTAGCCACAGTCGCCAGCGCCGCCGGCTATCAGGACACAGCCCGAGGGGACAACCGCTTTCCCTGTCCCGGTCTCTCTTTTGCCAGACAGGGCGACTTCTGAACGCGCCAGCGGCCAACCCGGGCTGCGCCTCCGTCCCTGGGAAGTCATTTGTCCTACAAGAGCGTCCGCCCCGCTCCACCCCTAGACTACGGTTGCTGCGGAAGCGGCCCGGCAGAAGGAGGAGGCGGAGGCAGGCTGAACGCCGCCCTGGGCGCGCTGTCCCCGCCCGGTGCCGTCCCGTCCTCCGCCTGCGAGACTCCCCGACCAGGTGTGTAGTCGGCGCAGAGTTCAGAGAGTCCGAGACGGCGGCTGCGGCGGGGTGAGTCCTTGGCCACTGGGAAGTCGCGCTGTATGCGGTCAGAAAGGAGCTCAGAGGGGCCTCAGCCTTGAGGTAGGCAGTCCACGAGGGCGTTGCGGGATCTGAATCAGGATCTGGTCGCGTGGAAGGGGCGAAACTTCTCGTTCCCCCGTCGCGCCTGCCCCGAGGGGGATTTGCGCGGTGCGCTCGCCCGCCGGGGGGATAGAGCTTTTCCCGCCTGGGTCACCTGTTGCCCAGGGCGCTTGGGAGAAGGGATAATTCGGGCGAGGGCAATTCCGGCAGGCTTGGCTTTCGCTTCTGCTCCGGAGTTGGCCTCAGCTCAGCAGGGCACACTAGACACCCATTGCCCACAGCTATCACATGGCTTTTTCTCTTTTTCTTTTTAATGCACCCTTTTATATGCGCGCACACGAAAATTGCAATGTGCGAAAACGTTCGTTTGGCATACTCACTGCTGCGCTTTAGATAGCAAGCAAGAAGCTATGAAAAAAGTCGATTACTGTACCTCCTTCCTGGCATTCTCTTGATAGATGGGTGTGTCAAGGGCAGTTGCTTTTATCTGATTGAATCCTGATGTTTTGCTGTGTTTTGGAGTTGTGATTATTATTTTTAATGGTGTGTGTATATATAATTGATATTTATGCAAGCTGCCTTGACCCCTTAAGATTGAAAGGTGAGGCAAAAATGTTTCATCCCGAAACAGTGCTTGTTGGTGTGTATTAGGCAGGTAGGGTTGCCAGGGACTTTGGCCTGGCTGGGGCTTCCCAGTGAGTGTACACTCCTGGTGCCAAATGTGGTTTTGCTGTTGTGTAATGTTTGAAGTCCTAACCCCCTTAAAACCCCTCCATCTTTTCAGTTGTGCACTGGGGAAATAAACTTACTGGGTGATTCATGTTGTTGCACTTGTTTGGGAGTAAACTCAGTTGAACTTCCTGAATAAGTATGCATAGGATGAGAATTAATGGATGGAGATATTTCTACAGGAGAGTAGGCACTTTTAAAAAAAGTATCTGGGTGTTCCATTATTATGTGCTAGCCGCACCCAAGAATGCACGTTTGCACTGTGTGCACATTTCATCCCATATATTAGGATTGTGTGTGTGCTGCACCCAGTGATAATGAGATTTGATTATCCAGATCACTTAATGTTTGCTTCATTTGTTAATTCAAAGAGAGAGCGCCATTGTTTATTCTTTGGGGATTTCAGGAATATTGAAAGCTTCATTATAGAAAATCAGACCATTGGTCTATCTAGCTCAGTACTGTCCACACTGAGTGGCAGCAGTTCTTAAAAGAGTTTCAGCCAGGGATTATTCCCAGGCCCACCTGGTGATGCTGGAGATTGAACCAGGGATGCCCTACCACTGCAGGGCACGGCACTTACCGTGGGGCCTGCAACACACCTGAGCCATGCATCTCTCCTGGAAGTGACTTGGGTGCATTGAGGCTCTGCACTGCCCGAAATGACAGCGTGGGGCTTGTGCCCGCTCTCCCTCACCTACCCTACAACTGAGGGGGAGGCAGCGGTGAGGCTTTGGTTAGCGTGCCCTGCCCCAGCTTGCCCCCCCAATGGGTGGCTTGCCCCACCCAATGTAAAACTGACTGTAAATATTAAATATTATGCTGCTGCATAAATTAAAAGTGGCAAGAGGTCACCCAAAACATATATATAGATAAATTCCATGCAATTTGCTATGATTTCCTTTTCAAACTCTGAGGCCTTTGGCAGAGGGGTTGTCCCAGCATCCAATATAGAATGTTGGGGGTAACCTTGTCTCTTGTCTCCAGAAACAGAAAAGTTTATATGGCAGACATTATTAGAAATGAAATAAGGCTCACGAAGAAGTCAGTCCCAAATTGCCAAAGCCATCTGGCAGTTATATCATCCAGATTATGTAAAAACCATAAATAAAAGGAAAGGGGATTATTATATTGGTTCAATTACTGAAGGATGTTGTAAAAATAACTTACGGTGCTTGTCAAATTTTATTAATAATAGATGTACCGGTCATCTCTTGTTATGTTTTACTTTTTTGTATTCTATTGTTTGTATTGTCATATTCAATTCAATTAAAATAATTAATATGAATAATTTTAATTCAATTTTAACATTACTAAAATCTTTTCAAAATATGGTAAACCCATTGATAGTCAGTGTAAAACTGCCTGTAAATTAACTGATGTAGACCAATTACATATATAGGAAATAATACTTACGAAGTTATTATTATTACATACTCCACCTGCTTTTTAGTATAATTTTTACTGATAAAAGAAAGGAAATTTTTTTTAATCCATGAGATTTTCACACCCTAGATCCATAGCTGCCAAGTTTTCCCTTTTCTCACGAGGAAGCCTATTCAGCATAAGGGAATTTCCCTTAAAAAAAGGGATAACTTGGCAGCTATGCCTAGATCATTTACTGTCTGGTGAAAACATCAGATCAAAAGCAACAAGACTTAGGACACAGATGTGATGATGGGCACCAGCTAAAAGTTGTTGAGCTTTCTTGGCAAAAACGCAATTTATTTGCCAAAAACGGCACTGCCAACATAGGTTGCCATACATCCGGATTTTCATGAACATTGTATGGCCGGATTTTCATGGACAGTATAGCCTCTGTAGAGGATTCCTGTACACAAGGAGATCCAACTCCCTCTTATTGTGCGACCCACAAAAACTTATGCTGTAAGAAAGGAACTTCTGTTTCAACTTTTAAACACCTACTGAAAACTTTTCTATTCCACCAGGCCTATCCAGGCAGTTAAGAATACACCTTCCCACAATTGTTAATTGATGTCTGCTTTTAACTGGTTTTTACAATATGCTTTTATGCAGCGCTTTTTTTTTTCCTAGCCAGAACTTGGCGGAACCCAGTTCTGGCACCTCTCAGGTGGGCACAATTGCCATTATAAGAGAACAAGGGAGGTGTTCATGGTGAGTTCCGGCACCTCTTTTTCTAGACAAATAGCACTGGTTTTATGTATTCTATTTATTTTTGTTGTAAACCAGTAGAATGCCCTTCTATCAGATGTCAGACAGATAAACAACTATACAACTCTCTGAAGGCAGCTCTGTATCGGGAAGTTTTTAATTGTGTGATGTTTTGCTGTGTTTTTATTATGTTGGAAGTTTCCCAGAATATGAATTATTTTAATAAATAAAATATAAAAATATAAGGAATCTGTTCATCTTTAAGGTGCCACAGAACTGTTGTTTTTGCTGCAGCAGACTTAACACAGCTTCCCAATATCTTCCTCTCCTATCAGATGCTCCATAACACTTAAATGCAAGCTTGTTTTCTTTTTTCTTCAGTGTCAGTCATTCATATTTTCTTTCCTTTTCAGCTGCAATGCGATGGTAGACTATTCTGGATGGATTTCAGCTCCACACAGAACTGAAAAGCTGAGGTAGCCTCTGAGGTCTGGGACTCTGCATTACTGTTACCTCCCTAGTATGGGTGTGTCATTGTTATTTTGCCTCACATTGGGGTTATTGCCCACAATAATCATTGGGAAGGCATGGCAATGCCCACCTCGATGGTCTAACTCATCCAGAGATTTTACAGTGAAGTACAGCTTCCCTACATTCGATGCTGGGAGTTCCATTCAGAACATTGTCACTTCTGAGTACGGTGATGTGATCTTTGTTGCAGTTCGGAACAAGATCTTCATGTTGAACTCAAAGATGGAAATTCTGTCTACAATAGTGACTGGTCCCTGGGGTAACGCCGCGTGTGAGATCTGTGCCAAGTGCCCCGTGAAAGGGCCAATGAATCCCGAAGATACAGATAACAGCGTTCTGGTGATGGATCCTCAAGAATTTTGGCTTTATAGTTGTGGGACTTCCCATCATGGTGTCTGCTTCCAGCATGAGTTTGAAAAAAAGGGCAAAGTTGTGTCAGTTGACACCAGATGCCTGTTCTCTGCTAAATTTAACAAGCCTTCTGAGTGTCCAGACTGTGTGGCCAGTCCTTTAGGCACTAAAGTTGTAGTTTCTGATGTGGGACACACAGTATACTTTTACGTTGCATCTACCATTAACAGAAACATTGCGGAGACATATAGCCCCAAATCCGTGTCTATACGGAGACTCAAGAGTAATGCGGAAGGGTTCGACCATCCTTTCCACTCCTTAACGGTGCTACCTGTGTTTCGAGACACATACCCAATTAACTATGTGTATTCCTTTAAATACAGGGACTTTGTATATTTCCTAACAGTCCAAAAAGAAAACACAGAGTCCAGCGTGTACCACACTAGGATAGCAAGGCTCAGTACTGATGAAACGGACGTACGCACGTACCGTGAACTGAACTTGGACTGTCGCTTTAACACCAAGCGGAAGAGGAGTCTTGCAGCAACCCCCAGGGATGTCGTTTTTAATGTTTTGCAAGCAGCTCATGCTACCCAGCCTGGCTCGAAACTGGCTCCTGAGATCACTGTCAGTGATGCCGACAGAGAACTGGTTCTCTTTGGGGTGTTTGCTGAAAGCCTGCCAGGCAGCAAAGTGCCCCAGAATTACTCGGCAGTTTGTGCTTTCCCCGTGAACAAGATAAACGAGGCTATCGATGAAGGGATGAAGGAGTGCTGCAATGTGGACGTCCACAACCATGTGCCTCGAGGACTGAAGTTTTATCAGGGTTTGGAGTACTGTCCACATAATGTGAGTTCCCAGCAATCATTTCCCGTCTTCTTACATGAAATTATTATATGTGATATCAGAGGTGATTCTTAGGGCTGGTTAGAGGAAATTATCATTAGTCACTTATATATAGTATTTTTTACAGGGGTTCAATTCCTCTTTGAACCTGTTGCGCAATAAACTTTGGTCTACACTATTTGTTCCGGTTGGTGGCTGGACTCCTTCTTTGTTCCGCAGGGACCCCCGGGCTCTGCCCGACGTGCTAGGTGGCTGAGCAGCCTCGCACCTACCGTAGATTTTTTCCATAACAACCTGGAGGTCCACATATTGGCCTACTTCTACGTTATAGGGAAGATGGAGAGAACCAGACTCTGGGTTGCCATTTTTAGCAGCAGCTCCATGCTGTGAGCAAAGCATAGTTATTTTCTCATTCATCTTGGTGTGGAAGAACTAATCAAAATCCTGTATGCTTGGTTTGTGGATGCCAGTGCAAATCCCCTAAAGATCCAGGATAAGTTTTTTCCCCCTTTAATAATAACCTTACTTAATTTGCTGATTATTCATCAAACTCAAAGCAAAATACAGTTATTGTTGTTGTTGTTGTTGTTATTAATACCCCGCCCATCTGTCTGGGTTTCTCCAGCCACTCTGGGTGGCTCCCAACAGAATACTAAAAATAAAATCAAACACTAAAAACTTCCTTAAACTAATAATAATACTAATAATGATAATAATTGGATACTAATCCATGAAAGCGTGTGCTACAATAAATCTGTTATTCTGTAAGATTCCATAAGGCTCTGTTGTTTTAGCTTCAACAGACTAGCATGGTTACGCATCTGGAAGTTGTTAGATATATTGATAACTCCTGTGGGAATTCTTTATAGGATTGTTTCCAGACCAGCATTTTAATCTTTATAGTCCAAGATTCTCTAGAACTCATCCATTGATTAAAAGTATTGCTGATCTTCATTTATTTATCAGAATGGCCACAATACATTCAAATACTAGGAAAAGAAGATACTTTGAATAATGGAGGGTGGGGTACCACTAGAATAACAAGCATCATGTTTTGAGGCAATGTGGTAACTGGAATTGCATGCTTTAAGGCTTCTGGCATGCTGGGGATTTTTTAAATATATATTTTTTAAAGTTTTAAAACAGAATCAGTCAAAGCATACTTATCTTCCATATTTGAGTCCCCTCCCCACACCAACTCCCGAATCCTTTTCACATTCTGTGCCTCTGGCTTTCTTGGGTTTTTTTTTTTTTAATCTACCCATTTCGTTAATATTGAAGCTGTGAAGCAGTCTCCATCTCAGCAGTCTATGTTCATCAGCTTCACTAGCATCGTTTAGCCCACGCAGCTGTTTCATGGCTACTTGCTGCAACATGTACTTCCGCTTCTTTCAAAGGGAGTGGGGAGGCTTTTGTGTTGGTGGGTGTTTACGGAGTCTCCCATGGCGATGATGTTATTGCATCATTTTCGTTAAAGCTGGAATAGAAGAAGATAAAATGATTAGTCCAACGAGTATACGCTGGATGGGGGCAAAACCAGAATTCAGTTGTGGTGGCTGGAATCCAAGTGCACACCCTTTCTGAAGCGTAGGCAGTTGGAAAATCAAGTATTTCTCCTTTGAAATCTTTTTCATAATCTCCCTGCTGTGATGGGTTGGGAATGTGCATTCGGTCTGGGCTCTTCTGATTGAACAGAGGTGAGAAGGGGTAATTTAAAAAGCACCACTGCCCTTAGGCCGACGTTGGCGTTCCTCAGTGCTGCGGCATGCATGCTACTGTTTGCTTTGGTACCCGATATCCCAGGCATGCTTACAAACACGGAAGAAATACATAGCAGCTCTAATGTGTGTGAAATTTGGTTCATATGTTACTTGGGAGCGATCTGCTTGTGCAGGCAGCATAGGGTATAAGAATGTAAGAAGAGACTTGCTGGATCAGGCCAAAGCCCCACATAATATCGCCTTCAGTTCTCACAGTGGCCAACCAGATGCCTATGAAAAGCATGCCAGCAGAAGTGCAACAGCGCTCCGCACAAGTGCAATTCCCAGCAGGTGGTACTGCCTCCTCTAGCATTGAAAACAGCACAGCCATGGTAGCTAGTAACCGTTGAGGATCAGTATTTGTCTAATCCTCTTTTAAAGCTATTGACGTTGGTGGCCATCACTGCTTCCTGGGGGACCAAATTCCATTATTCACCGTGAAGTGAAGGCACTGGACGGCAGCGGGATCCCTTGGTTGCCGCTGCAGTCGCGAGCGGAGGGATGCCTTTGCCGCTGAAGCCATGGCTCCCAGCTCTCGCTCCGCTTGTTTTACAACAAGCCGGGAGGAGAGATGGATGGGAGCCCCATCTGTCCCTCCTCCTGGCTTGCTGAAAAGCGAGAGCCGCTTACACACTCTGCGCAGCTCTCGCTAGCAGCCTCCCCCTCACCCTGAAGCCCCGGGAAGGTTTGGGAGCAGCGGGCAGGGTGTTCGCCGTTTCCCCATGCTCAGATTTTTTTTTCTTGTTCCCCTGCTCTAAAAACTAGGTGTGTCTTATGGTCGGGTGTGTCTTATGGAGCGAAAAATACAGTATTTATGTTGCACACAACAGGGGTGTAGCCAGGATCAAAACTAGGGGGGGGGGGAAGCCATGGTCGTTCAGGGGCGGGGCCAAGGCACGGAAGGGGAGGGGCCACAAAGTGGGCGGGGCTAAAGGGCCAGTGGGCCTGATGACATCGTGGCGGGGGCAGCAGCGGCCACCTTGTGCTTCTGGGGCTGGCAACGACGGCGGCTACCCTGCTTAGCTGGAGAGGACGGGAGGGTCGGGCAGGCGAGAGGGGGTGGCAGGGCGGGCGAGGGCGAGGCAAGACATGGCCGCAGCCACGACGGCTCCGAGGCGTTGCTGCATATCAGCATAATATTTCAACCATGGTTCAAGCCCCACCTTAGGAAAAAAATCCTGCATTGCAGGGGGTTGGACTAGATGACCCTTGTGGTCCCTTCCGACTACAATTCTATGATTCTATTGATATATTACCATAGCATATGCATCATTCTGCTTTCTTGAATTGTCCTACTCCTAGGCATAGCATCCAACTCCTAGAGGCCTAGGTGGCCCCCCCCCCCCAATTACTGGTAAATACCGTATTTGAAAGAGTCATCCCCCCATGTTGATGGGCTTTCTATGTGGGGCTTATCTGGCCCCCCGTATTTTATTAAGGATGGAAGAGGGAGGGAAGGAAGGAAGAAATAGAGAGAGAGATAACTCATATTTGTGGGTGTCTCTGGATGACGCTGTGATGCTGGAACTCTGCAGCAAGAGGACAGGAGGGTCGGGCAGGCGAGAGGGGGTGGAAGGGCGGGCGAGGGCGGGGCAAGGCATGGCCGCAGCCACGACGGCTCCGAGGCGTTGCTGCATATCAGCATAATATTTCAACCATGGTTCAAGCCCCACCTTAGGAAAAAAATCCTGCATTGCAGCGGGTTGGACTAGATGACCCTTGTGGTCCCTTCCGACTACAATTCTACAATTCTATTGATATATTACCATACCATATGCATCATTCTGCTTTCTTGAATTGTCCTACTCCTAGGCATAGCAGCCAACTCCTAGAGGCCTAGGTGCCTCTCCCCCCCCCAATTACTGGTAAATACAGTATTTGAAAGAGTCATCCCCCCATGTTGATGGGCTTTCTATGTGGGGCTTATCTGCCCCCCCCTGTATTTTATTAAGGATCGAAGAGGGAGGGAAGGAAGGAAGAAATAGAGAGAGGGATAACTCATATTTGTGGGTGCCTCTGGGTGACGCTGTGATGCTGGAACTCTGCATGTACAGGAGCCTTGTAAGCAGCTTTCTCTCTGCTTGATTTACAGCAGGCATGTCCAACAGGTAGATTGTGATCTACCAGTAGATCACTGGATGTCTGTGGTAGATCACTGGTAGGTCACTGGCCCCCCTAAAAAAAGCTCACCCAAAATTTTCCTCCTCCCTCAAAAAAGTTGAACTATGACCTGAAGCCCTAAACAAAAATGGGCCTCCCTCCCTCCTAAAAGAAGCTCAACAAGTTTGACCTAAACCCCAAAAAACAGGGCTTCCCTTCCTTTAAAAAAAACTCAACAGCTTTGACCTGAACCCCCCAAAAGGGGGTAGATCACCCCCAGTTTTAAACTCTGAGTAGATCAGAGTCTCTTGGGAGGTGGCCACCCCTGATTTACACTATACAGATGCAGGAGGAGGGGCAGACTGGAACACCAATGCTTTTTATAAACATCACTGTGTCTGTCAAAGCTACAGCTCCCTCCTTTCTTATTCACTTCTTTTTAGCCTTGCAGAGCCACCTTAGTCAAATTGAATCCTCTGAGTCTGCACCCTCATTAAATCGCCAATAGAACTCTTAATGCTCCTGAATGCTCATTAACAACTCCCACTTAAGAACAATAGGGTGAAATGGTCAGCTATCGAATCTTGCCTGGGGATATATGCTCCATTGTCTTAACTGCTTAACTACTGGTAGCCACTTTGCTTTATTTATTTGATGTGTTTTTGTTACTGCTGTGTCCCCCCCCCCCCAGCAAGCGGAGACTTAGCTGCTCTTGCTAAAGCAAAGCCCTTTCCACTTCAGTTTTTGGAGGGGAAAAGTGCTGGTTATGGTCTGTAAAATACATTATTATTTTTTGCTTCTAGGGGGGGCAGCTGCCCCCTCCTGCCCCCCCTGCCTACGCCCATGGCACACAAAGAAGTGATTTCTTTTGTCTGCCCTGAACCCTCCAACTTTCAGTGTAACTGGATGCTGAGAGGAAGAAAATCTTCTCCCTGACCACTTTCTCCATTCTATTTATTTATTATTACATTTATATGCTGCCTTTTCTCCAAGGAGTTCAAGCTGGCATAAACGGTTCTCCCCTTTCCCATTACATCGTGGGAGGTAGGTTAGGCTGAGCAGAAGTGGGCATCCAGTGAGCTTCATAACTGAATGGGGACCTGAACCCTGGTCTCCCTGGTCCCAGACCAATACTAAATACTATACTGCACTGATTTCTATTTATTTTATGTATTAAATTTGTATATCGCCCTTCATTTGTAAATCTCAAGGTTGTTTCTGTATGATACAACAGGAGGGAAAATACTGTAAACTGTTCATTGCAACCAGGACTGAAGTATAAAATTCCAAATACAGTGGAACCTCGGTTTATGAACACCTCGGTTTACGAATTTTCAGTTTACAAACGCCGCGGACCCGTCTGGAACGGATTAATCCACTTTCCATTACTTTCAATGGGAAAGTTCACTTCAGTTTATGAACGCTTCAGTTTATGAACAGACTTCCGTAACCAATTTTGTTCATAAACCGAGGTACCACTGTATTTAAACCAGTTACTTTTTTAAAGACAATAGGCCAGAGGGCATGGCTGTTAATTTTATTTATAGAAGGCAATTGGAAGGTATGCAGAAAGTCTCAGTCAGCCGTTTGCAGCTGCTTGGTTTTCTCGACTTTGTTACTGGTGAATGCACTTCAAATGTTCAGCATTTCTCCCCCTTTCCAGAGCCAAATCATATTCCTCTCATGTTCCTTATCTTTGTTAGGATGTAGCTGCTAATAGTCCCATTATTACATCGTGTATTCCCAGGTGGCACTGAAATAGAGCTGATTCAAACACTGAGAAAAGGCACATCGCACAGTCCTCCTGGGACAATGCTTCTTGAAAGTTAATTATCTCTTGGTGTATTCGAGGATTGAAATTTTTGTTTTCCAGCCATTGAGAAAGGATTTTGAAGCTGAATCTTCATTTTGTGCCCTTTAATCTGTGGGAGCAAGATGTTTAGTTACAGTGTACGGTACACCAATATTGACACAAGACAGAGGTAAAAGTAAGAATTGGAAAGAGGTGTGTGAGCAGATGAAAGAGTAAAGGCATTTTGAGTATGAGGGCAGTGGAGAGGCAAGTTAGAGCAAAACTAAGATTAAAGCAAAAATAAGTTCATGTAGAAAGAGAGATGGGAAAGAGAATGCAAGCAAGCTTATTTATTGGCATAGGGTATAATCTAATATGGGACACGGGTGGCGCTGTGGTCTAAACCACAGAGCCTAGGGCTTGCTGATCAGAAGGTTGGTGGTTCGAATCCCCATGACGGGGTAAGCTCCCATTGCTCAGTCCCTGCTCCTGCCGACCTAGCAGTTCAAAAGCACGTCAAAGTGCAAGTAGATAAATAGGTATCACTCCAGCTGGAAGGTAAATGCCATTTCCGTGCACTGCTCTGGTTTCACTAGAAGTGGTTTAGTCATGCTGCCCACATGACCCAGAAGCTGTCTGCGGACAAATGCCAGCTCCCTCGGCCAGTAAAGGGAGATGAGTGCCGCAACCCCAGAGTCGTCCGCGACTGGACTTAACGGTCAGGGGCCCCTTTACCTTTACCTGTATAATCTAATATACAGGTTGGCCTGGGAGCAAGCCCCATCTGCTCCCTATTCATCAAAAAGTGTCATAATTCTTTCCCATCTTCCCCCTCCTGCTTGATGTATGGTTTATGGCTAGCCCCATTCTCAGACTGTCATGCCTCGGTTCTTCCAGTAGCCACTGTGATAAACATGGCCAGAAGTGGTAGCTTGGTCTGTTTCTCAAATATTTACTAACTCTTTAATAAATGGACGTATGTAACATTTCTAAATGGGATTTAGGCTAGATGAGACCTGATGGCTGCACACCCCCTCCTATATATTTGCCCAAACAAAAACATTAACAGGATGAATAGATGGATGTCACTGGCTCT
Source organism: Zootoca vivipara (assembly GCF_965207765.1). NCBI lineage: Eukaryota > Metazoa > Chordata > Lepidosauria > Squamata > Lacertidae > Zootoca > Zootoca vivipara. The sequence goes on along the minus strand of NC_142584.1, from coordinate 67,852,561 downwards.
GCAATCCTGTGATTAAAGTCTATGGATTATTATGCAATAAAGCTGAGTCACCCCCTTTTCTTGATCCTCCTGCATCCTCCTGTCTGACTGAAGCACAGATTTCTTCAAAAAGAGGAACAGGGAGTAGGTGATAGTGAAATCCCCATGCAATGTAACCAGAAAACAAGGCCAACAACTCCTGAGGCCTGGTTCTCATGACATAAGTAAGCAAAACTATGGCTTACTGGGACTGTTGTGAATGTGTGGGCTCCCAGAGAAGAGCTTGAAGCCACTTTGCTTTTCCCTGTTTGTTTTTGCTCCTGTACCATGCTGAGCTAAGTTAAGAAGAGTTTGGATTTGATATCCCGCTTTATCACTCCCCGAAGGAGTCTCAAAGCGGCTAACAATCTCCTTTCCCCTCCTCCCCCACAACAGACACCCTGTGAGGTGAGTGGGGCTGAGAGACTTCAGAGAAGTGTGACTAGCCCAAGGTCACCCAGCAGCTGCATGTGGAGGAGCGGAGACGCGAACCCACTTCCCTAGATTACAAGTCCACTGCTCTTAACCACTACACCACACTGGCTCTCATGAGCTGCAGCCAAGAACAAGTATTCATGTGGACTCCAGGTAAACCATAACTTGGCTTATCAAGTCCTGCAGACTAGGCAGCCAACGTGTCACAAAGATGCATTTTCACAAGTTGGGTCCCCCCAGCCCTCAACACACAGCGAAATGTTTCTCATATGTGACACAAGAGTCCACACATCTTCTCTTTCGGCTACGCTATTGTTGTGGAGATACTGCATCTGTCCAGCATGCAAACTGTTGCTGGTGAAAATGCAGTTTGTCCCTAAGGTGTGCATCTACAGCTATTAGGTAGGGCTGTTGAATGAAACAGAGTTCCATGAATGTCATAGGCATGTGACCACAACTGCTTATTCACTTCATTAATGGTTTTGAGAGATGACAGGGACCATGCAGGGAAGTGCTGTTCTTATACTCTTGTCTTATTTTACGCTCATGCCCCCCAAACCAGGCCTGGAATCTTGGGCAGCAGGAAGAAACTACTGGTAGGAAAGAGGCTTTGCCTTAAGGCACTTAGGCAGCCGTTCCAGCTAAGTTTGCAAATCTTTGACAGGTGAGGTTTAATTTGCCTTTGAGGAGATATTATGCCATGAAGATGCTGTTGTTGAAGATAATGCAGAATAGAGAGCAGAAGAACTGCATTTGGAATCTGATTATGCGTTCTGACTGTTGGTTAATAATATTCACATTACAAACAAATTTATACAAAAAAATTGTTTAAGTTGCACTTGTGAAAAGTCTCCTCGTCTTTTTCTCCTTTCCCAGATTCCCAAGTTTGATTCAAGATGGGAGACCCAAATTGGGGATGCAAATCTGCCACCCCTCCCTGAGTGCCTCTTGGGACAACTGCCTCAGAAAGGCTTGCGGTGGCACCAGCCCTGCACTTGCCTTCAGAGCATCTTTTAATCTCTTGGCTTTGTTTCCATTATGAGTCACAGCAATGGAAGGGAGGATTTCATCTCCTTTGGCCAGGTGTAGTGAAGTCATTGGTTTAGTTGTCTATTTGGCATTTACTTTTTTTGAGTAAGTTTCTCCTTTGAGCATTGAAGTATCAGAATGAAATTTGGCATGCAGTCGGGAGGACACAATTCTACATTGTAAGTCTGAAAAACAGCTTGAACCCCACATTTATATGTGTGTGTGTGTGTGTGTGTGTGTGTACACAAAATATATTATAATGCAATATCATCCTAGAAGACTGAAATATTGGAATGGATGTTGGTGGACAGCATTCTATATTTCACATTTGACCCCTAGCATAACCATTGCACGTGGGACGCAGGTGGCGCTGTGGGTTAAACCACAGAGCCTAGGGCTTGCTGATCAGAAGGTCGGCGGTTCGAATCCCTGCAACGGGGTGAGCTCCTGTTGCACAATCCCAGCTCCTGCCAACATAGCAGTTCGAAAGCACGTTAAAGTGCAAGTACGGTAGATAAATAGGTACTGCTACAGCGGGAAGGTAAACAGCGTTTCTGTGCACTGCTCTGGTTCCCCAGAAGCGGCTTAGTCGTGCTGGCCACATGACCTGGAAGCTGTACGCCGGCTTCCTCGGCCAATAATGCGAGATGAGCGCTGCAACCCCAGAGTCAGTCACGACTGGACCTAATGGTCAGGGGTCCCTTTACCTTTACCTTTATAACCATTGCACACCTTAGCCCAGACCCTCTAAGTGTCTCCGTTTTCCAGGGACACCCCTGATTTAGAGAAGCGGACTGGTTTCTGATGTGATCCCGGAATGTCCCACTTTTCCTTAGGATGTCCCTATTTTCATTGGAGAAATGTTGGAGGGTATGGAGTTATTCAACCCCCGAGCCATCTGAAGGCAATCCTATACAGTATAAATAAGTTTTTTTAAAAAAAGTTTAATGTTTAATTGTGTTTCTATATATGTTGGAAGCTACCCAGAGTGCTGGGGCAACCCAATAAGATGTGTGGGGTATAAATAGTAAAATTATCATTATGGAATGGGATGTCCCTATTTTCATCAGAGAAATGTTGGAGGGTATGGAGTTATCCGACCCCCAAGCTTTCTTGTCTGAAGGCAATCCTGTATAGGGAAGTTGAATTTTTTTTTTAATGTTTTGATATATGTTGGAAGGTGCCCAGAGTGGCTGGGGCAACCCAGTAAGATGTGTGGGGTATAAATAGAAAAATTATCATTATGCAATGGGATGTCTCCATTTTTATTGGATAAATGTTGGAGGGTATGTTAGCCCTCCAAGACCCAGGGCAAGTGTACTCAGCTGCCCACCCCCTCGGCATGGACCTGCATATTTGGGTGCCAGAGTTTGTGGGTGCAGAAGCATCCATAACTCCTTGAGTCAGTAAGTGTCAGCGATGACTAAATAATTGGAATTACTAAATGCTGGGAGCCTTCCCCTGTGTGCCAGACAATTTAACAGTGTAAGAATACAAGTTGAGCTTGTTTTTCCGGACGGGCATCGCCTGGCAGATAGGCCATTAAGACAGAGTTGGGAGGGGGGGACATTTTCAGGGTTACAGTGGGCAATGATGTAGGAAAAATTGTGGGTTTTTGCAAGAGGCTTGACAAGTGGGGGAGAAGCGGAGCCAGTAGAATTCCTGGCAGGCTGGTTGAGACAAGCTGGGGCAGAGACATGAGGGTGCTCTTTTGGCTGCCCTGGGGTCCAGTGTTGCATTCCTGCAGAAAGCAAGCCCCTCTCGAGATGTGAATGCTCTGAACTCCATAGTAGACTCAGGTGTCTATACAGTGGAACCTCGGTTTATGAATTTTCGGTTTACGAATGCCGCGGACCCATCTGGAATGGATTAATTCACTTTCCATTACTTTCAATGGGAAACTTCCCTTCAGTTTATGAATGCTTCAGTTTATGAACAGACTTCCGGAACCAATTACACCCATGCTTTGGGTTAAGTACGCTTCAGGTTGAGTACTCCGTGGACCCGTCTGGAACGGATTAATCCACTTTCCATTACTTTCAATGGGAAAGTTCGCTTCAGTTTATGAACGCTTCAGTTTATGAACAGACTTCTGGAACCAATTTTGTTCATAAACCGAGGTACCACAGTATGTGTAAATAAAATCATATGTCTTAAAGACACGACAGTCTCCACTGTGCCTCATTTTTCTAAAGGAAACACAGACCCTGGTAAAGTGGCCCTTTACAGAATTTTCAGGACACAGTTTTATTAATGAGTACCCTAATATGGAGTAGAAAGATTTTAGTTGCATCTTGAAACCAGGTCCCATACTAGGGAGAACAAGGAAGTTACAGGAAACAAATACATCTCTTTTAAAGTCAGTCAAGAAGACCACTTTTCAACAACTTTTAAGAACCACAAGAAAATCATAGAAAGTAAAAACACACTGTGTGCAGACACTTTGCCACTATTTTCTCCCTGTGGGCTCATCCACACTTCCGCTTGTCCCATGCCTAGAAAGCATGGATCCGAGTGGTTTTTCATTTGCCATTCTCCTTTCTCAGGGAAAACCTACTCTTCAATGCTAAATTGGATCAGACAGCAATCCAGAGAAAACCCGACTCTTTGTTCCGACTTAGTGCTAAAGAGCAGTTTCCCCCCCAGGGGAAAGCAGTGAGACAAGAGGACATGTGGGTAAGCCCATGTCTGCTGTAGACTGCAAAGAGGGCCACCCACAATATTTTGATGTTGTTTTTAATTTCAGTTTGTATTGATAAATTTTAGTGTTGTATATTAGCGCTGTGTTTTGTTCCTGCTTCCCTGATGTTTGTCCTAACAGGAGATTAGATTTGCAATTGTGGAAACTGTACTATTCATATGTTTTGCAATGCCCATTGTGCCACAGACAAATAAAATCGCTCACAGCCTTTAAAAAAACCCCACCAGTTCCATCAGGTAAACTGCAGAACCCTAAAAAATAATAGGAATTTTTTTCATGCTTAGTAATACACCTAAGCATGTAGTAATGTGGTGCTATATTTTTCTTTTTAAGAGTGTGACACTTCTTTGTTGACAAAGGTGGCTTCAGGGAGTAATATCATTCTAGGTTTTTGAACTTCTTGAAACTGAAACAATTCTGGTACTGTGAGCTGTGAGCTGTGACCTTTAGGCTAGAAAGTGAGTGAAGTTTACCTGAAAGCTTAGTGGTTAGAAATGTAATTTCAACCCCTTGCAGAATACAAAGGGCACGTGATTATCAAAGTCCTTTCCAGCTTAGCTGCTGTTTTCCTTGAGCTTATTACCTCGAAGTTATAGATACACAAAGGAACTCAAACAAATAAACTCACCTATGCTTCCTTTGTGTCTGGCACATTCGGCACCTGTTTTTGCAAGCTGCTCAAATTAGCTAATGTATTCTCTGCGTCTGTGTTATAACATCTGTGTTATAATATCCTGCAGTTATGCAGTGTTGCGTTTCCTCTGCTGTTGTAGACCAACCTTTACCAACTGGGTGCCCTCCAAAGGCTTTGGATTACGACACCCATCGGCCAAGCCAGCACAGGAGATCCCTCATCTATATAATGATACCATGAGTTGACAAGGCTAATTCCTGACATTGGGTCTCAGTCCTACTGAGCCCTGGTTCACTCCCACCCTACGGTAGATGTAACTGGGAGGAAGAATGCCTTGTGTTCTTGTGCTGGGCAGATGAGGTATTAGAGATGCTGCAAGGAAATCAAGAATAAGATGGTAGTTTTCCTGACTTTGAAAAGTGTTACTCACTTCACGATTGGGGTGAGGGTTCTTGAAGCATCTGCTGGTGCTCAAATGGTTACACAGAATGCTTTCTTTATGTAGAATCCTTTGAAGTGGCTTCATATACAGTATATTCCTCTTAAAAATCACCAGTAAAGTTGAATCAGGCAGTGCATAGTAAAATCAATGTGGAATTTATGGGATCCTGGTTATCATACCTGTGGAGATAACCAAAGGCTGATCTAGGGGAGCGCGATCAGTTTGGTCATACTGGGCACAGAGATTCTGGGGTGCTACAGCAGGAGCAACAACTATGAAGTTCAACAGAAGGGAATAGGTGGAGGGGGCACCGGATTTTGGCGTCGCACAGGGTGCCACTGAAATTTGAAACACCCCTGAGAAATGCACTGAGATAACAAGCTGTGCAAAAGTTTTGTGGAAGACATTTTAGACTGCAGCATTTTCCAGCTCTTGTTAGGTGGTTTGAACCTGTTCCTAATGTTCCGGAAATAATATGAGAATGGCAAAAGAAGTCTAGATTGCTCCAAACCTATTAAGAGCATGACTCAGCCCATAATTGCTCTTTCTGCCGCTTTCCTTGTACGGAAGAACCACACAATGGCACTTTTAGGTCAAAATAACTGTCCCACAGGCCCTCAGAGTGCTCAGCTCACTTCTCTGCAGATTCATTCTGTGTTAGAGAGAGAGAGAGAGAGAGAGAGAGAGAGAGAGAGAGAGAGAGAGAGAGAGAGAGAGAGATTCATTGTCCATTTCCTGGCACTCATGTGAGCTTTGCACAACTTTCTATTTCATATATTACTGTGCGTATGTTCTCTTTTGTGGCTTTGAGGTTTGTTGCTCAAGTAAAAGCAGACCAAAACTAAGACTTGTCCCAACTATTTTAGTTCGCTGCCATGCACTACATGTGTTGCCTCAGTGACAGCCCAAATCTGCCTGAATATCTCCCACAATGGTAAATCCATGCTATAAGAAAAACAGCAAATGTCTTCAATAGTTCTGCTCCCCCCCCCCCGTTCTCTTAATATGTGACTGGAAGTGCCTGTTGGCATCTGTCCTCCAAGCCAATGGAAATGGTGGCTTTCTCAGGACCCTGCTATGAGTCCCAGACCTGTGCTTGGGACATACGCCTGGGGTGTCTTCATCTACCCCACCCCTTCCCCAGCCACAGTCTTGCCAAACCAACTTTCCACAAACCTTCACTACCGTATTAGAACGGACAGACTGACTCAGGTTGTGGTGAAATGGTGATGAAGATTTCGTCTTCACTGCCTTCCTCTCAGAAGGTAGGAAGGAAGCACGTGGAGAAGAGTACAAGCTCATTTTTATTACTTCATTCATCTTCCTCTTGCAGTGCTAACTTGTTAAAGAACAGCGGCGGTGGAAATTGTTGTCTTCATGGCACGTGGCAGCATAGTGGCTGGTCGTTTGATCTGGCAGCTGGGTGGCATCTTGAGCCCTAGCAGTCTTCAAGGATGGGTGTGTCAAAGCACCATAGAACAACAGAAGCTTGACTTTGTATCAGTAGCAGCCTTGTGGTTGCTTCGCAGCACAGATAACTTATATCTATGTAAAGTCAATACATGGATGGGAAATTGGCTTCACAGTCTGCTGCCATAAACCCTTCCATACACTCACTGCAGAGAGTAGAAGTTTGAGCAGGGATTTCTGCATAGCTGCCAAGTCTCCCGCTGAAAAATGCGGGATCAGCAGCGGCGCAGCACCGGACGTTGCTTCTACGCATGTCTGGACATGCGTAGAAGGTACTTCCGGTGCCACGTTACCTATGTATGGGCACCAGAAATCGGGCGGCGCCGGCACTGGAACTCACTTCTACGCATGTCTGGACATGCGTAGAAGCGACTTCTGGTGCCGCTCTACCCGATTTTCAGTGCCCTAGCACCGGCTCTGCCGGACATGTGTAGAAGCAACTTCCGGTGCCGCTCCACCCATGCCTGGGCACTGAAAATCGGGTAGAGCGGCACCAGAAGTCGCTTCTACGCATGTCTGGATATGCGTAGAAGCGACTTCCGGTGCCGCGCTACCCATGTATGGGCACCGGAAATCGGGCGGCGCCGGCACCAGAACTCACTTCTACGCATGTCTGGACATGCGTAGAAGCGACTTCTGGTGCCGTTCTACCCGATTTTCAGTGCCCAGGCATGGGTGGAGCGGCGGAGGGATCCATCGCACCATGGCGCCAGGGCGCCAGAGGTGCTTAAGACAGCCCTGGTTGAGAATGAAAAATGAGGCAGCCAAGTATTCGACTGTAAAAGACCTGCAACCTGAGGACTGAGGGGACTTTCTCCTGACTCATGTTTGCTGCTTTTTCCACTCAGGAGAAGCAAGCACAAACCTGCATGAACACTTCTTTAGTATTTTTGAACTGATTAGAGGGAAAGAGATTTTGGGGTCATACTTTGATTTATAGGTCTCGCCCAGTCAATTCTTACTCAGTGACTGATAGCAGGAGAAAATGGAAAAGTTTGCAAGGTGGGTGTGAAATGCATCAAGGAAATTCCCGCAGAAAGACAGGCGAGGCTCTGAGTCAGCAGAGCATTGAAAAACTAGTTAAAAGGTTACATGACCAGCTTCCCCACAAGGGACCCTGGGAGCTGTAGTGGAGTGATGTGTTGATGTGGAATTACCCCTAGCCAAGAATGAGGATTACCTCTGAGAAAGTCCGTCCATCCATCCATTCATTCATATAGCCGTTTTCACAAAGCACTTCATCCTATAATTATACCCCAAGGCTGCCTTGTTTCAAATTTAGGATTATTCACACAGTGTGGTGTGATTTTAAACTAGTTGCCTCAGGGTGACTTAACCCTCATACCGTGAGGTCAATTGCTGGAGTAAGGAATATTTTAAGAATTTCCTCCTGAAATTACCAGTTCCATCACATGAATGTCTGTTGTGTAATTGTTTTTATTTGAACAATCCACTGGGAGACATTTTGCCTTTTTTGTTTTGTTTTCCCCAAACCCAGCTTCATTTCAAGTGTAAAAATAAACAAATCCTGATGTGCAGGAAGAAAGCACCCTTTTATTTTATTTCTACCTCTCTCTCTCTCTCTCTGAACATTTATTACATATTGATATTTCCTGAAGATGAAGGATCTTTCTGCAAAATCAAGGGAAGCCAACAGGATTTTCTGGGCCTGATACACTAAAGGGGATGGGCGGGTGGCAATTTCACATTTTTTGTGAAACCTTCATTTCAAGGGAATTACCTTTGAGTAAAACATTCAAAAGCCAGCCAGTTATGCTTTGTTCTGTGAAGGTAGCATACTTGGGGCATGAATGAAATAATGTAGACATGAGGAAAACGCTTAAACAAACATACCAGAGTATCTTCCTCTATCCCTGTTTAGGGAAGTTTTTAATGTTTTAGGTTTTATATTATTATTATTATTATTATTATTATTATTATTATTATTATTATTATTATTATTATTTTATTATTATTATCCCCCTCTTGCTCTGGGATGGCTCCCCGTCCTGAGTCCCAAAACATCCCTTCCTCTGGTTGCTTGGCAACAGTGATTAAGCATCCTTCACAATGGTGTTGCCTGCAAGTGCCAAAGCATTAGAGTAGCCTTCATGTTTTGTAACTTTCTTTAGACATGTCATAAAATCGTGTCCAATTGACTTACTTTTTTTTAAAGAGAAAGCTAAGAGGGGGACCTAGTACATTTGCACCTCCTGTAGCCCCCTGTTGGTGGCCTTGTGCCCATCTGCATATTGGGTCTTTAGCCCGCTTCAGACATTACATTACCTATTTATCTACTTGCACTGGTGTGCTTTCGAACTGCAGGAGCTGGGACAGAGCAACGGGAGTTCACCCCGTTGCAGGGATTCCAACCTTCTAGCTCAGGCATCCCCAAACTGCGGCCCTCCAGATGTTTTGGCCTACAACTCCCATGATCCCTAGCTAACAGGACCAGTGGTCAGGGATGATGGGAATTGTAGTCCAAAACATCTGGAGGGCCGAAGTTTGGGGATGCCTGTTCTAGTTGGCAAGCCCAAGAGGCTCAGTGGTTTAGACCACAGCACCACCCGTGTCCCTACAATGGTGGCCTTGTGCCCATCTGCATATTGGGTCTTTAGCCCACTTCAGATATTACAGGAAACTATGTTTCCTTGCAGTTTAACTAAGCTGTGGTGAGCCCTGGGCTCACATTATCTCTCTTCCCTAGAAGGAGATTGTAACCTTCTACTTCTGATTTTAAACAAACTATGGTTCTTCATGATGTCCAAACTCAGGAGTTTATTAAAACTAGGGTGACTGAGAACAAGCCAGGATCTTGATTTGATTTCTGATTTTAGCTTGTTCTGAAACTTTAGTTTAAAAACAGAAATGATCAAACTTTTGCAGACAGAAATCCACACCCACCCTTGACAAACACTGCAGGGGCTGTATCCCAGCAATGGGTGTGGCCAAAACTACGGTATGTGTGGCCACCCAGCACGCGGGCACTCACATGCACACTACACACATCACAGGCTTAACACGAGTCAACAGTGTGATGCAGCAGCAAAAAAACCCTCATGCTATTTTGGCTGCTTCAACAGAAGTGAGGTGTCCCAATCAAGGGAAGTAGTAGTGTCACTCTATTCTGCTCTGATTAGACCACACCTGGAGTACTGCGTCCACTTCTAGGTAACAAGCAGGAATGTGTGCAGAGGAAGGCAACCAAGATGATCAAGGGTCTGGAAACCAAGTCTTATGAATAACAGTCGAGGGAATTGGGTATGTTTAGCCTGGAAAAGATGAGAGTGAGAGGAGATATGATAGCACCATCTTCAAATGTCTAAAGGGTTGTCACATGGAGGATGGAGCAAGCTTGTATTCTCCTGCCCTGGAGGCCAGGATCCAAACCAATGGATTTAAGTTACAAGAAAGGAGATTCCAACTAAACATCAGGAAAAACTTTATGATAGTAAGAGCTGCTTGACAGTGGAACAGACTCCCACAAGACGTGATGGACTCTCCTACCTTGGTGGTTTTTAAGCAGATGTTGGACGACAGTCGGTCATGCATGAGCTAGTTGAAATTCCTGCATTGCTGGAGGCTGGACTAGACCCCTGAGATCACTTCCAACTCTATAATTCTATGGGTCTATGACCCAGGAGAAACCTTTTCAGTTGAACTATGCAGATCAGCTGATGAGGCAGGTTGAATCTCCTCCCTTATCAGATAATTGAGCTAAAGAGTGAGGAGGAGCACTTTGCACCCCCATAATGGCATTGGGTTGCCAGGGAGCTGAAACTATGACGCCGTGATGGGAATAAACTATGCCCTATTCCCAAGACATCACATTGATTTTCTGAAGTGCCCAGGAGGCACTGCATCTCTGCCCTGTCCATTGCCATGATGGGAATGAAAATCATTCTGTCACCACTGGTGCTCCGCAGACTATTTTTTCCCCAGCAGTAGCATCCCTGCCAAGAAATTCTGTAAATGAGCTGACAGGCCACCAGGGAAGACTTGATGCACTGATTAGGCTTGCAGGACTGTGGTATAATAGGGCTGCCATACGTCCGGATTTTCCCGGACATTACTGGGATTTCAAAGGCGGAATTGATGTCTGGGGGGAATTTCCGAAAGGCGGCACTTTGTTCTGGATCTTAGGCAAGCCAATAAAAAAATTGCTTTTGGGGGGCGTTTTCGTGGAAAAAAAAGGCTCAATAACCCTGTCTTTAAAAAAGCTCAATAACCCTGTGGCAATCCTAGGATTTAAGGAAGCCATAGTTCTCTGAGATTGATTGTTATTGGGATCTGTGGTTTGCTCAAAACCAGAAGCAGGTGGCTTATTCATGTAGCCGGAAACTATGGTTTCCTCTTAAATCTGAACTGGGCTTTCGTGGGGTGTTACTGCAAATTTTATTTTACTTCCTTTCTTCTATAAAAAAAATGCCTGTGTGTGTGCTCGATTATTGTGAATTCAGTTAAGCCTAATCTTTTCTCTTCTTCTCTGAAGAATGACTGACACTTTCCTCTTTTCTGTAGTTGTCATTTGGCTGCTTATATTGCCCTTTGCTTTGTGTCTCATTAATCTGATCTTGAACAAACTCCAGATGTCTCTTCCATTTCATAAGAGTGCCTTGCATAATTTTTTGTGTCCTTAAGGCTTGCTTTGTTTACAGTAATTGGTCAATCTCTTCTGCAGCATCTGCTCTTGCTCCTTATAGCTCTGCAGGCTTTGACTGTGACTAAAGTGTACTGTCTACAGTACTCTGAAAACATTTGGTTGCTTGTATGCTAGGAATGGCTGGTGTTAATCCAGGGCCAAGTGAGAAGACTCTCATTTCCTTGTGAGCTCAGCTTCATATATTTGGAGGAGAATGTCTCTAGGCCACATTAAGTAGCAGGATAGCATGTGGCGCTGCAATCATGCAGGGAGAAGCAATGCATCAGGAATATATTGTGTACGGCTGAATGTTGTGTCCTTAACTTCGGACTATTTGGTTAAAAATGCAGACTCTGATTAGTTCAGTTATATAGTCACACCTAACAGACACATGGTTTATGTTGCAGGACTATGGGTGAAATATGGTATCGTAGGTTTGCCAGACTCAATAGAGGACAGGACCTCTGTGCCTTTAATTGCCCTGCTCTCTTTTGAGTTTGGAAACCTTAAAGAGAAACCAGCAGAAACAAAGGGTCTGCTGGTTTCTCTTCAAGGTTTCCAGACTCAAAAGAGAGCAGGGAAATTAAAGGCACAGAAGTCCTGTCCTCTATTGAGTCTGGCAACCCTAATGGTATGGTAAGAGTATGGGCCATTGGAACATTGGAGGCCTGAGGAGAAGCTTCTAACACCTTTTCTCCATTAGCACTTCCTGCCTCTGCCACCAGAGCCAGAAGCTGTGAGAAGCCCAGTGAGAAAGACCTGGCTGGGAGGGACCTCACATCCAGCTCCTTTGACTGCCATTTATGGGCTGGGATTTGGGGGGGGGGAAACATACAAATACTGTACATTTTGTGATTATGCACATAACTCAATTTTTAATATATTGGAAGCTGCTTCAAAAAACTCAGTTAGTAGGTGTGTTATCAATTCTATATTAACAACAACAACAACAACAACAACAACAACAATTTATCATTTATATGCTGCCCATCTGACTGGGTTGCCCCAGCCACTCTGGGCGGCTCCCAACAAAAAATAGTAAAAACACAATACAACATCACACACTAAAAAAAACTTCCCCGAACAGGACTGCCTTCATATGTCTTTTTAAAATCACATAGCTGTTTATCTGTTTGACATTCCTAAATAAATAAACAAACAAAACAGAAGTGGGTACAATAGAGGAAGAATGCAGAATACTGTATATTTATTGCTGGGGTATCAAATAAAGAGGCAGCTGGGCTTTCTAGCATGTAAACAAACCAGGATTTCTAGTCTCCTAAGGCTCCAGCAGAGGGCAAGGGTGGACCTGGAGAAGCTGTTGTCTTACAATTCTTCGCTTTGGCAGGCCGATAGAGAGGGAATAGACTAGATAATTGGTATTTAACCTTCCTGTTCAGTGTCAGGGCCCAGCAAAGTCAGAAGCAAACAGCGTGATCCAGACCTTCCATTGGCTAGGTTACAGGGCAGGCAGCCAATGATCCAAAGGCCCAGAGGCAGATGATGTGGTCTAAGGTGGGCTGTATGCCAGCTGTGTTTGTGTGTTTGTTTGAGGGTTTACGCCCCGCCCATCAAGAAAACCCCCAAATTTCCGAGCAGAATGATGAGGCAAGTAGAGGCAGGGGTCTACTTAGTACCTTCTGTCATCAAAAAGTTGTTCAGCCTCGGACAATTGTATAGGTTCAGCCAAGCTTTTATTGAAACTTCAAGTCACTTGTTATGGTTGGCGCAACAAAGCATTAGCGCCCCCTCTGGCCATTGTGGGGGTTGCACTGTGTACAACAGAGGCCAGACTAGGAAGCTCCCTCTGGTGACCTGGTGGTGCAGGGATGCCAAAGTCCCCAGTTTGAGACTCCTGGCATGTTTCACTTAGCATCTGAAACAGCACCTGTTCTCTGTGTCATGCCAGGTAAATTTCTCAGCCCCAGTGGTGAACACCAGCTGCTGGAAGAAACCCACCTTCATCTCTACAAATTACTACAGGGTGGACCTCTTCAATGGACGTATGGCTGGAGTGCTGCTGACCTCCATCTTTGTAACTGTAATAGGTGAGGTGACTGTGGCTCATCTAGGCACATCAGAAGGATGTGTTCTGCAGGTCAGTTAAGAGCTTGCAGCTCTGCTTTTTATATCTATTAATATGCGTTTATAATATGGTGAACCTGTGTGCTATCATCTGCCGTGAGTGTTTAAATATCTCTTTAAATACCGTCATGTATTTAAATGGCATCTTGTGGTACTTTTAAAGCTGTAAAGCTGAAAGCCAATCCATTAACATTTAGGCAATGTTACCATGTTTCCACTGTCAACTTAAGCTAATTTTATTTTATTCTCTTCTTGTTCTTTCTACAAGAAACCCTTTCCCTAGTTCTAGCTCTTTGAGGGAACTAGGGATAACAAACAAGGGGTTTCTCAGCATGCTCACAAAATTACAATTCCCAATGTTTCTTGTAGGAAGTGTCAACAGCTAAACTTCTCAAGGATTTATCATAATTGAGATTGCTATTAGGAATTACTCTTGGGGTTGTTGGAGAGTCGGCCTGCAGAGTATCAGGAATTATGAGCATGAATCCCAGGTGCCCAAATCTATTCATACATCCATTTCAGCATCTCATAGCACTAAACAGTGTGCAGAGATGTTCATAAAAATGTGGAGTTACTCTCCTGCTTGCAATTCGCAGCCCCAGCAGACAGATGTGTTTGCCAAATAAATGAAGAAGTTCCCTACAACTGTCCCTGTTCTACTAAAAACAGCTGCTGAGGGTATGTAAGCTTTTGTGTGTGTGTGTGTTCCTAGGTGGTGCTTCCATCCAACGTCTACACAAATGTATTGGCCAACTTCTCCTTGGGGGAGACATTGCCAGTGCTGCGAGAAGTCAGCAAGCTGAATGACTCTTTGCTGTTTGTCACAGGAAAAAAGGTAAGAGTTGTGAGGCTCTGAAGCTCGACTGTGCATGGAGATTGAGATTTCAAAGGAAGCATTACTTATTTGCTTGTTTCTGGGTGGGAGGAGGGTTATTCTACAGGTGCTTTGATTTTACATCCGGAAAGAATGCTGAGGTTGCTCTGATCTCTTTATCCATCATCTCAGACCCAAAGTACATGTTCAGGAAAACTGAGTGGCAGAGGCATTCTACACCAGTTTAGAGTGCACATAGAGTGCACATGTTTTGATAGCACCCCACATAAAAGCCTGCCTTCCTGCAGAAAATGCATACATCAGGGATAAGAGTTCTAGCCTAGTCACAGAATAATAGAATTGTAGAGTTGGAAGGGACCCCAAGGGTCATCTCCTCCCTGTCATGGTAGCTTTCCACAGGCAGAAAATTTGTGAGGCGGAAGACCATTCAATCTACCTCTGGCATTCTGAGGAGATATAGTCCTCCAGGACTGATTGACCCTAAGCATGATCCTTTTGGGAAAGAACTATCTTCTTAAGCTCTGTCAGAGTAGCAGATGTCTCCCCCTTCAAGATCACAAAGGTTTATTTGAGCTACTTTTTCACCTTATTCTTTTATTAGCATTTCCTTGACTCTTCCAGCCCTTTAAATTTTCATTTCTTTCTACAGAAATCCTTTGAACTTGCTGTCTCTAGCAGTCATTTATCTCTCCTAGGATGTTGGAACTTTAATTGAAAAATTGGTGCTTCTAAGTCACCATTTCATTGGGCCTCACTTTCTTCTTCTGATAGCTCTAGGGCTGCCTACCTAACCTTTTTTGGTCTCAGACTTCATCAAATGGCAAAGAGTCAGTCCCATTGGATTTCAGCAAGGTTTTTTTGGCATTTTCTGCTGCCAACTCATTCTAGCTTTACTGGTCAGGCAGCTGTAAAACTGAGCTCAGAACTTGATGACAGCTCCTTGCTGAGACCAGGAGTTTTATGAGCCCACCTGCTTTGTCTCTCTGATGTCTTGATACAAACTACAAGCACCAAGTGTGGCAGATGCACAAGGGGGGTTGTTCTGAGGGTAGATTGCATTCACATTTTAATTGGTTTTTTCCCTGTTGAATATTCCCTGGGAATATGGTTAAAGGACAGTATAAAAATACTTATAAGTATTTTGGTGAGCAAAGTACATTTTTTGGTGAGCAAAATTACATGCTGTTTGAAAGATGTGCTGTTGGAAAGACCATCTGTCCCCCTTGACAAATGAACATAGAATTCTACCTTACAGTAAGTCAGATCATTGTTTCATCCTGCTCAGGCTTGTCAGCACCAAGTACGGGGGAGTTAAGTGCCACCCCCTTCCAATCACCTGACATCAACATGATGCCCAAAGACCCATTTTTACTTTGCAGTGTAGCTTGAGTTCAAGCTGTGCTGCACAGGAAGATCCCAGTGGATCCAAGCCAGCCATTTACCTGTTTGGTGGTGACGTCATTCCCTGCTTGGATTGGCGGCACCCAGGGGTTTCCAATACTTTATAGCGAAGCTGATCCAAGTGGGGCTTGGATTCTTTGATACAAACCCATTTTCCAGTGAACACTTGGGTGTGCATTTTAAGGCTCCTTTGGAGAAAATCTTTCCCTGCCCCACACCTGACTGTCACACATGATATCAGGTGGGTGGTCAGCCTGCTGGGGAAAATGGTCTCACAGAGGGTTGGAGGTTCAATGCTGCTGCCTGCACTGCCTGGCAGTGGCCATCCAGGGTTTCAGGCAGGGGTCTCTCCCAGTCCCACCTGGAGATGTTGAGGATTGAAACAGGGACCTTCTGCATGCAAAGTTGAGCTCCCCTCATCCTCTTTGGCAACTGTCCATCTTGCAGGTTTCCCAGGTGAAAATAACTGGTCCAGGCTGTCGCCATTTCCTGACATGCTTCCGCTGCCTGAAGGCAGAGCGTTTTATGCAGTGTGGCTGGTGTGGAAATGCATGCACCCGTCGGGAAGACTGCAAGGGAGAGTGGAACCAAAAAAGCTGCTCTCCCGTCCTCACTGATGTACGCAAGTATTTTCTTATATATGAGATTGCCTAATGGTACATTGACATGGTGGCTTATGCACACTGCAGCTATGCTCACTGAGCTATTTGGTGCTTTGGGACTACTTTAGTTCTCCCCCCCCACCCCACCCTTTGTTAAATGTCTAGCTTTTTATATATTTCTGTTTGTCAAATGTGTTTGTCATAAAGCCTAAAGTACTCTGGGCATCTTGGGACCCATAATGCCTGCATTTCCCAAGACATGCATCACCTGCATTTTGCATTAGTTATTATGTTTTCCACAGGATGTTTTTTTCTTTGTCTTAACCTCTTGCTTTGCATGTTCTTCCAAATAGAGCACTTAAGACACGAGAGCCAGTGTGGTGTAGTGGTTAAGAGCGGTAGACTCGTAATCTGGGGATCCGGGTTCGCGTCTCCGCTCCTCCACATGCAGCTGCTGGGTGACCTTGGGCTAGTCACACTTCTCTGAAGTCTCTCAGCCTCACTCACCTCACAGAGTGTTTGTTGTGGGGGAGGACGGGAAAGGAGAATGTTAGCCGCTTTGAGACTCCTTCGGGTAGTGATAAAGCGGGATATCAAATCCAAACTACTACTACTCCTCCTCCTCCTCCTCTTCTTCTTCTTCTTCTTCTTCTTCTTCTTCTTCTTCTTCTTCTTCTTCTTCTTCTTCTTCTTCTTCTTCTTCTTCTTCTTCTTCTTCTTCTTCTTCCCTCACCACTGGCTCAACTTCTCGAGTGGAGCCATGGGATTGGGGGGGGGGCAAAAAAACCTCACACCCTTCCTCTTTCTTTTACTCTGTGCGACCCTTTTCTTCTTTCCTGAAAGGGTGACTTTAGCATGGCATCATTGAACACTGTGTTCTCCTGCATTTTGCCTATAGTGAGGGCAGTGTTGTTGTGGTTTCCCAAACAGAGAATTAGAAAACCCACAAACCTAGCACAAAAGCCTATATTGATATTACACATTCACATCCTTCGTATCTTTTGGAACGACTCACTGCATTTGACGTACACAAGGAACAGTCATGTGGGGACAAAGGTGGGCTGATGAGTTTTTAGCTATTGTGCGAAGCCCTTCCTGGTGTTCTGGTATTGACCTTCCCCCTTTGTTTCAAGCAGGTTGGGGCTGGTGTGCATGAAACAGCCAGTATATGGAGACCACATACATTTGCTCCTCTTACAGCAGGGGTGGGGGAAAGCTTTTTCAGGCCAAAGGCCACATTCCCAACTGGGCAGCCTTCTGTGGGTGTCATTCCTATAGTAGGTGACGCCTGAGGCAAAAGTGGGCAAAGCAAGAAATGTAAACACAGCCTCTGTATGGCTGTTATCAGAGCTCAAGGGCACAAGCACAAATGCTCAGGGAGGATATGACTAGGACTAGTGAGAGGTGTGGATGGGAGAAGGCGGCATGACTGAGGACTAGATAAAGAAGAGTTGCCCTTGGCCCCTGGGCTTGAGGTTCCCTAGCTCTGTCAGAGAGGCTGCCTAGACACACACTCCAGGTGTACAGTGGCTCCTCTGGGAATGGGGTCATCTTCACACCACTGTGGGCATCTTAAAAAGTATCCTTGATACTAATAAAGAGTCTATGCATAATCATGGTTTGCTGCTGTGGCTTTTGATGTGTCCGCATTCCATTAAGGTGAGTTAATATTTAGCAGAGCAAACCATTCTGAGGTGAACTCTTAACCATTAACATTAGTCACTTGTCGTCACAGGGAGTCATTAGGTCAAATTACTTTGGCTTCAAAAAGAGGCAGAGTAACAGCTTGATAAAGGAATAAATTTAAACTTCTACTTCACTCTTTATTCATTTTTAACTAGATAAATAACATATAAAAATATTATTAAAGAAGCATACTTCAGGTTGCTTATATGTTTTGCCATTTGCACAATCCCTGTATTAAATTTTAGCCAAATGCTGTGATACCATGTTTATACTGATTTTGAATATGGGTGACAGATTCTGATTCTTTCTCTTGGCTTCAACAGTTAAGAAAAATAAGTTTGTTGTGAGCATAAAGCAAGGGAGTAGTAAATGTTCATGCTCAAATGTTTTCAGTACCAAAGTAGCACTTTAAAGAAGTGGGAATATCCCAGCTTGCTGCTATTCACTCTTGTTCAAGGTCTGGTTGGTGACTTCATCGCACCATTAGTTTAGCCTGACCATGCCAGCCTTGATCCTAGGCAATTTTTGAAACCACATGTTAACTAATTGCAGATAATCGGGATATCTGCCAATTTGTGTTCTCCATATGGACTGTGTGCACCTTTTACTGCACGCAGTTGAACTTTCCTGCACTTGGTCCGAGCAACAGCTTATCCTAATAATTCATTCAACATGTTTCCTCCAAAGGAAAGTGAATCATAACCTAAGACTTTTTGCAGCAGTTAGGGAAGGGCCTGGAGAAAAAATTGCCATTCCCATGTAAGTTCTCTTTGTGTCAGAGTATGTCTGCAGCATTGCCTGGTGCAATAACTGGGACTTATTGGTGTTTGGAACTTGAGCAGCAGACAGGTGTATCTAAGAGCTATTTGAATCTTGCTGGTGACTGCGTAAGTAAAGCTTTGTGTATCATCTGCTTTCACAGTTCCACCCCAGAAATGCACCGCTACAAGGCAGCACTAAGGTGACACTCTGTGGCTCAGGCTTTCGTTCAGGTTCATATTTCACTGGCATGGATGCCTCACCTTCAACCCTTGGTGACTACAAGGTTACAGTGGGACAGAAGAATTGCACCATACTGTTTGAAGAGAGCCTAGAAAACAGGTAACATTTGAAAGTTAAAAAACACGAAGCCTGCAAACAGTATTCCCCCTTCCTTCTTTCCTGTTCACTTTCTCAGCCCTCCATCTACACAGACTAGCATTCTGTAAATGTGCCTTATCCATGTAAGAAAGGTAAGCAGAGAGGAATTCTTGGTGGCTGTTTTTCTTTGGAGATTCACCACAATCTAAGCCTGAGCACCTTCTGGAAGACTTGTTAGGCCTGTGAGTCTGGGCTACCTTTGCAGGGTGAAGGCAGGTTGGGTAGGTCAGTAGAAGCATGGAGACTTCCCATGGTGTTATAATTATATATAAATTCTGTTTTAAATTTGGAGAAGTTAAGGGCCATGTTCAACCATCTGGTCCCACTAGCGGAAGTCTGCACAAGGGGGAGGAGAGGAGAGAGCATGCCATCAGGCAAGCAGAAATGCTTCAGCTGGTGGAGCAGTCTGATCAGCACTATGTTGAATTATCCCCTATATTTTGGGGTTGAAAGCTGCCCTGAGCCTTCAAAATAAGATGAACTATAAGCAGGCAGCCTATAATGTACAATGTTAAGCAATATTCCCTCTCATCCAGGAATTTTGCATCCCAGGTTGGAGTTCAAGATCGAAGGCAATTCCTTTGTGCATGCTTGCCCCATGGTCCCTCTGAAGAACGATCTCCCTTTGGTGTTGCTCTTCAGTGCTTCACACCAGGAGCATACTGAATGATGCGTGGATTAAGGGCTGGTCCACATTTCCACTTGTCCTGTGTGCCTAGAAAGCACGGGTCTGAGGGGTTTCATCCTTGTCCTGTGCTTTCTAGGCACAGGTCTGAGCAGTTTTCCATTTACCCCGCTGCTTTCCCTGGGAAAACCCAGCACTGAATGGGGGGAGCAAATGCCAATCTGCAGAAAACCCGATTGACATTTGTTCCGACTCAGCGCTAAAGAGCAGGTTTTCCTAGCAGAAAGTGGAAGGACAAGTGGAAGTCTGGATGAGCCCTTAATCTCAGAAGTCTAGGCTGAGAATGGCACAGTGCTGTGTTCAGCCTCCACATGGTATGTGTGAGGCCAGATGGAGAGAGTGAGGCCACAGCTGATGAGCTGTCGGGGGGAACCAGGTGTAAAAGTGCTCCCTTCTCTTGATTTTCACAGAGTTTCACTTCTGGTGTTTTGCTAAGGGACATTAAGCCAGCAGTGGTCTAATGTTTTCTTCAGCTGGTATCTTCCTGACGGAAAATGGTGCCAGCCAAGGGACAAGTTTAGGAAGACAGGGGTATGGTGTAGGGTTGTGTGGGAGCCTAAGTGAACAGACTCTCTTTCTCCTTTCACCTCGGAGTGTTTGTACCACTCAGCTGAAATGAATTTTTGTGTGGTTTGTTGTTCTTTCCTCACAACTCCCTGAGCACCATTAGAGGGGAATTATAATATGAATAAAACATTGGTGCTGGTTTAGAATGTTCTTTTCCAGAGCTCTCAAGATCCGCATGAAAGTACTGTGGAGTGTAGAATATATGTGGCACCCAACAATCTCAGTAGAATCCTGAGATTCTAAGCATTTTTTTTGCTGGGGGGGGATTTCTAGTCTTCATGGTTGCAGAGGTCCTGCCAGTTCTGTGAGGGTAGCAGTTCAGTCATTGGGTAGTTGGCCCCTTTTACTTAGCACAGTACTATCCATGTTGCTAAATCCATCTCTTTCTCCTTCTCATTCAATCAATGTATTCATAGACTAGATGCAAAATGCGGGGCTTATGGTTAGAATATGAATTTCCCTAGAGTTCCTTCTGGTACTCCTTTCTGCCTGTGTGAGGCCCTCAGATGATGTCATGGCAGCCTTACACTTACATGTTGAAATCAGGAGAGGAGACATTTCTGTGTGTCACAGTTTAGACATTGGCAGCTTTCCCGGAGCGGAAATGAAGCAGCAGTTTCTACCGTTCCCTATTAGTACAAATAGAGTTTCACCTCCATGGCCCGTGCTGGAGTCGGTCATTCCAGTGAGCTTTGATCTGCATTAAGCAAAAAAACTAAAACTAAAACCAACAACTGAGCATTGTCTGGCAGCATTTTCTTTGAAAAGGACTGAATGTAGGTGAGAGGGCAGATCATATTTGGGTAAGGAAATGCCTCTTTAAAACTGTTTAGAGGGAGAAACAGAGGTATATAGGAAGACATAACAGGAGTCAGACTTGTTACGTCTTGCTGTCTCCCGATCCATTTTTCACATCTAACTCTGGACTCGCAAATGGAATAGGTGAATTAAATTCTTCCGTTCCAGAAATGATCAAGTATTTCCAAGTTGGAGCCCTTGCTTGACCCAAGCTGATCCATCACCACTGAGGATGATGATAAGCCCTCTGTGAAGGAGGCAGTTGATGGAGTTATAACAGCATGCTGGAGCCCAGGCATTGTGTATTTACAGAAGCTGATTCCCTGAGTTCACCCTGCAATATGCAGGTGTGCATTCAAAGAATATTGCCACAATAATATATATCTATGGACAGTATTCAACTAACTTATTCAGAGTGAACCTCTTGAAATGGATGGGCCAAAGTTAGCACATAATTTTTTGCCTAATTACATCACGAAAATTAGGGTGTGCATCAGATTTGATGGCTCATTTATATTCGCCAGCAAATACTTTTTGGGTTTTAAGGTTTTGAAAATTGAGGCATACATTAGATTCGATGGCACATTAGATTCGTGTAAATACGGTAGATTCCAAAAACCATGGAATAAGCAACCATAAAACCTAAATTTCTATATTTTTCTGAAGGTGCTCATCTATTAACAAGAATAAAAAGGACTTCTCCTATCCCATTACTCGGTCCCAACTCCCACCAACCTAGCAGTTTGAAAGCATGTCAAAGTGCAAGTAGATAAATAGGTACCACTACAGCGGAAAGGTAAACGCCATTTCCGTGTGCTGCTCTGGTTTGCCAGAAGCGGCTTAGTCATGCTGGCCACATGACCTGGAAGCTGTATGCTGGCTCCCTCGGCCAATAACGCGAGATGAGTGCCGCAACCCCAGATTCGGTCACGACTGGACCTAATGGTCAGGGGTCCCTTTACCTTTACCTCCTATCCTATCCCATTAAAAGAGAAGCATTAAAACAGACCATAGAACATACCACATTTCAGTTTAAATTGAGATCCCAAAGTCTAGATCAGGGGTGTCAAACTCAAATTCATCGGGGGCCGCATCAGCAGTTTGGTCACCCTCAAAGGGCCGGTTGTGTCTGTAGGACTATGTGTCCACTCTTTATTATCATAAATTATTGTCACTGCATTCAATTATTACTGTTTTTTGTAATAATGTAAGCTCATTCCCGCCCCCACGCGGATCACATTCCTGCGTCATGGCGCGTGTGTGGGAGGGGATGTAAACGAGGGAAATTTGAACAAAAGGTGGGGATCGACGGCTTCCGGGGGGGGGGGGGCTCAACTAAACCTTCGGCAGGAAGGAGAAAGCCACTGCTGGGATTAAAAACCTGCAGATGGAAAGAGGGCTTCCCTCTCCCGCCCTGCGCACACCCAAACCCCGCTAGGCAGGATGCCACACGCTGCAACCCACCCCATGCTTTGGAGAGGAGCAGGAACATGCGGTGCAGCGCCAACTCCCTGCTTTGCTTTTGCATCCTCCCTCCTCAGCGCCAGAGTCCCTTGCCCTCGCGCTGAGGGAGGGCAGCGGATTTCCCGAGGAGGAAGGCGGCGGCAGCCCCAGCGGACATGCATCTTCGCCTCAGAGCTGCTCTTCCCCCCACCGTCTTCGCCGCCGCCGCCTCTCCCTACCGGGACTGCAGGCAGAGGAGGCTTGAAAACTCCCCCCCCCAAATTCCCCTCCCACCTACTCAAACCGCGAGGCGACTCCATCTGGAGCCCTACATCACAAGGGGCTGAGAGGAGGCGGCGGCAGAGCAGGAAGAGCAGGAACCCGTGCCGTCGTCGTCGCCTCCCTCCCGGCCGCCCCCCCGGGGAGCAGCTCTGCCGGAACTGAGAAGCCAAAGGGCGGCTCGGGGGTGGGGGGCAGAGCAAAAGCCAGGCACCCTCCCGAGTATCTATGAGGAGAAAACGGGGGAAGAGGGAAGGGAAACCCGGCTCCATCAAGAGAGCGGCTGTTGCGCTTCGCCTACTTCCCCCTCAGGCTCACTCCGCGTCCCTTTCGCCCGCTCGCTCGCCCACCTCCCGGATGCAGCCGAGGAGAGGAAGGGAAGCGGCGGGCGGCGGCTCCCAGTGCCGCCTCGCTCGCTCTCGGAGACAACAGCAAAGCCCGCCAAAAAAAAGAAATCCAGCGCTGCTCCGTCCCGGCACCAACTTTGCCGGCGGCGCCTGTAGGGCTTTCCTACCTCCTCGGCGGGCTTCCTCCTCCTCCTCCTGCATCTCACTTCCCCGTCTGGCCGCTGTGCCACCGCCTCCCTCAGCCTCATTCGAAATTGAAATTCCCTGGCCAAGGCCGTCAGCGCGGCTCCAGCGCCCCGGCCTCCGCCTGCAGCCCCGCCCCCGGTTTTGACCCTCGGCCAATTGCAGGCTCCAGAACTACTGTCAGCGGATATTGTCGGCGGCGGCTACGCGGGCCACATGACGAGGTCTGGTGGGCCGGATTAGGCCCCCGGGCCTTGTGTTTGACACCCGTGGTCTAGATGAAGAGGAATGCCTTTGCCTGCTTCCTCAAAACTGGCAATTTTGCCATAGATAGATAAGCTTTCCTCGGGACAGCATTCCATTGTTGGGCAGCTACAATGGAAAAGACCCACCCTCTTGTTGCCACTTTCTGCAAACACACCCTTCAGAAATGAATTGCTGTAAGGGAGAGATGTGGTACATTATCTGACCTGCAGGCCAGTTCCTTATCTCCCTACCTCTGCAGTACCTTACCCACCTGTCAGTCACTTGCCATCACTATGACATCAGGTGATGCTGCACTTTGAAGCCCTGATTGCTGAGACTTCAAAGCACAGTGTGGGCTGTTTGAAAGCCCTTTTGCAGACAGCCGTCTCTGCTCATTAAACCTCTAAAAACCAAATCTACTCTTTGAACCTCCAGCTTTCAGAGGTACAAGGAAGAATGGAATTGGTTTCCATTCAGTGGAACAGCTTCCTTCTGCTGGAGCAAGGGAAGCAGGCATTGTTCATAAGCTGATGGGAGTGCAACTTGCTCCAACAAAGCAATAACCCTGATCTCATGTTAAATTCATTAATGTTCCTTTAAAGCCACACCCTCATGTATGACATCAGGTGTAAGGCAGGTAGGTGTGGCTTGCCTGAAATGTGGAGGTCCAGCTGGCCAGGTCTGGTTCACAGACGGGAGGTTCCCCATGTGTGCCCTGAGGTTGGAGTAGTGTACAAGTGAACTATTTTGAATAATTTTCCATTTCATGCTGCTAAAGAGCCACTAGACTTTATCAGGCAGATCATAATCACAACTAGTTTCTTGTGCATCCTTTCAGCACCCTTTTTGCTTTTCAGGTACAGTGAAGTGCCGCGCTGGAAAGATTATGTTGAAGTTATTGTCTGTACTTTGACACCAAAAGAGGAAGTGAACATGTTGGGGCCACAGAAGGTTGAGGTCACTGTTGTAGAGAAGGAGCACACCCCATTTTACATCAGTGGCTCCTCAGTCCTCAGTGGCTTTGAGTTTAAGGTGAGCCTTGGTTTCTGTCCACTACCTTTGCTCCTGCAGGCTTCTTCATGACTGTTGTTCATTGATGTAATGAGAATTGAATAGACCTGCTAAGAGCTAGTGATAGGCATTCTGGTGCTCTGCAGCTGGTGTTCCATGGGGGCTAGTGGTGCAGAGGCATAATGCAAGATTGCTGATCTCAGCTATTGGGTTTGGGTGCTTTGGTGGGAAACCTGCTTTGTATTTTTAAATTCCCAGGTCCAGCCCTAGCTTTTCTGCTTAAGAAATCTCTAGTAACAAGTTTTATTACTTGAGAACGAGTAATCAGCCACTCTAGGCAAACACTTCTCCAGATGAAGGTCTTGCAGCCTCTACTTTTGTTCTGTTTTCTGGCTGTTGGTACTGATGGTTAGGATTTCTTTTAATATTTTACACCAAACTACCTTGCCACAGCTTAAATTCATTACTTCTTGTCCTTACCTCAATGTCGTTGAAAAACGGTGATCTTCCCTTTTCTTTCTCAAAGTTGGTTACAGGGCTCAGAGAGTTTGATACAGTGAGTTAAGCATTTCTTCTCTTCACTATCAACAGCTGCCTAAAATAACGTCTATCCATCCACCATACGGCCCACAGGCTGGAGGAACAGAGATCTTTATCCAAGGACAAAACCTCCTGGTGGGAGGCACAAGGAAGGTGATGGTTAATGGCCGGGATTGTCCCTTGGTCACAAGGGAAAGGTATGGCAAATAGTGACACTTAATTGTAACATTGGCTTGTCAGGCTGGGAATTGCATTCATGGCCTTTGATAAAGGATGGAGCTATGGGTTTCAAAATACATTTAGAAAGTTGATTGGCACATTTTTGACCACCTTCTATATATGTTTGATTTTTCTCATTTTCTGTAGCACTGTAGCATTAATGTGAAAGTAAGGAATGACCACAGACATTAGCTAGCGTGGTTTGAGGCAACCTTATCAGATGTTACCAGCTTCCTTACCTCTCCAGTTCTTTTGGTATTATTGCCAGGAAAATGATACAGAGTACCTAAATATAAATGGTCAGTGTTTGAGGTGTTAAAAATATCCTTCCAACATCTTGATGATGCAACAGACAACTCTTTTCCTGTGTTCTTTTGTGTGTAAATCTGTGGTTGCCTGCCCCTACAACAGTCATACTTTCCTAATGAGTCACAGTCTCTATTGCTTGTGTGAAAGCAAATGAACCGAGTAGAGCTTTGCAGGGCGAGTGAGTTCATAGCCATCTGCCATCTCCCTTTGTTATGAATGGTTATGAATACTCCCATAATCATGCTGAGGGAGAGGACAGCCACCACTCCTCTTATCAACCATCTTCTGCCTATACTGTAAGGAAGGAAAGTTTTAGCTTGAACCCACTATTTTTTATGGTTCCTCAAAATGAATGAGGATGACTTAGGATCTAGTTACAACTTCAGTGGAAGATAGTGTCAAGGGACCTTCCTACAGGGAACCTCCCCCCCCCATCCTGTTGACCAGCTCTTCGCCCAGTGAGAGGAGCAGCAGCAGTGGGTCAGGTGGGGGGGAATGAGGAAGTTAGTGGTATGGAGGTGGCAAGGCTCAGTGATGTTGGAGAGCCCTTGCACTGCCTTGACCAAGAGGTGGAGGGGAACAGGCAGCCCCTTCCGGCGCCCGAATTAAGGCGCGCCACTAAAGGTCGGGAGGAGGCCTTTCAGGGTGCCCAAACTCTTATGCTGGTCACGCAACAGGAAACGTCCACTCCCGGATTCTGCAAGTGACTAGGAGGTCATGTTTTCTGCTATCTTTGCACTGTAAATACTATGTACAATAAAACATTTAAATACAAGCATGGACTTGGGCGTCACAACACCACCATTACAGATAGAAACATGGTTTTGCACCTCTTCTCTATCCCAAAGTGCTTGGTAGTTTTGGTCAGGGCTGGTACCAGGCCATGGCACAGTGCTAGCAATCCACTCCTCAGCACCCACCCCAACCAGACAGGACCTTGCCTTACTTGCCATGGCTGTGGAGGCTGCCACATGCTTTATCAGCCTTCATCTGTCCTCCATATGCTTCAGATGGATGAGGAACAGCACTTCAGAATGGGAACTAAGCTTGGTTCCCATCTACAGTGACTATTCACCATCTTAAGTTACCCACAAGGCAAAGCTCAGACCCATATAGCCCTAACCAGACTATGAATCTATGAAAACAACACATTTGCTAGATCTATGTAGTGGGGCATGGCATTTTGAATCCCTTAGAATTGTGGGTGTCCACTGCAGATGGGGAGACAAGTTGTTTAACAGCAGCAGCACCCCCACTCACCAAATGAAAAGCATCCAGGGTGAATGGCAACACAGCCAGGGCATAGCAGTGAGGGGGGATCCTGCCCCCAAGTCCTTGAACCCCTCAGCCAGTGCCTGACCCAGATGGACCACGGGCACCGGGTCTGGTTATGCTGCATCTCCTTAACTAAATTAGTCATGCTCTGATCAGGCTGTGCCACATGAGTCTTGTCAGGACCTGCAGCCCTGGTGATGCATTCTCACATCTCCCAGAGTGAGAAGGCACAGATAATTGTCTGTGGGACCACCTCTTTACATGGTGGCAGTTTGCAGGCATGGCCCAACATCGTGACATAACGTACAATGATGCAGTTATGCAAAGGACTGCCTCAACCCTGACCTTGTGGAGGATGGGACTAAATGGTAGGTGGCTGAGCAGGGCCTTACCATGCTGTTTGTCTTCTTTTCCCCAGCCAGAAAGAGGAAGCCATAATTTGTACCACGCCTCCTGTGAACAACCTGGGCAACGCTTCTGTGACTGTAGTAATAGATGAACAGCCGTTTCTTTCTCCGAAGCCCTTCTGGTATCAAGAAGATCCCCAGATACACCATATCTCTCCCAACTGCACCTATGAGTGAGTGGACACCCTTATTCAACCTGCATGAACCTGGTGCCTCCAGATGTTTTGGAATATAACACATACATACACACAAACACACAGCTAGCACTGCCTGGGGCTGCTGGAAGTTGTATTCCAAAACATCTGGAGGGCCCTTGGTTCTTGGAAGAGCCTGCCCTGATTCTTGGAAGAATGTCTTCTTTCCGTCATGTCTCATTGCATTCCCTGTGATGTGCATCATGTTATTTGTGAAGCAAAGTTCCTGGTCCATCAAATATCTCATTTAACCAAATTAAATGGAAGCTCCATAGCAACAGTGCTATTCAATGCAGATAGGTAAAGGTAAAGGGGCCCCTGACCATCAGGTTCAGTTGTGTCCGACTCTGGGGTTGCGGCGCTCATCTTGCTCTATAGGCCGAGGGAGCCGGCGTTTGTCCGCAGACAGCTTCCGGGTCATGTGGCCAGCATGACAAAACTGCTTCTGGCGAACCAGAGCAGTGCATAGAAACGCCATTTACCTTCCCGCCGGAGCGGTCCCTATTTATCTACTTGCACTTTGATGTGCTTTCGAACTGCTAGGTGGGCAGGAGCTGGGACCGAGCAACAGGAGCTCACTCCGTTGCAGGGATTCGAACCGCTGACCTTCTGATCAGCAAACTCTGTGGTTTAACCCACAGCGCCACCTGGGCAGATACCTGGAGGTAAATTGAACTGGATGTACCATTACCGATTTCCTATGTTTACTGCCCAGGTCCACCTACACAACCAGGCTATACCTGTAGGATCTCTTGATAAGGAAACTTTTTCACAGCCTTCTGATTTTTCTTCTTCTTCAGCGGTTCAAATATCTCCATCAGTGGCACCAATTTGGATTCAGTGTATTATGCAAAGGTGCAGTTTGAGTCTGCTGGAGTGCTTACTGAAGCTAAGGTGAGTATTCCAGGTGGAGGGAGAGAAATGAAGGCTGTAATCCTAAGCACACTTTCTAGAGAGCAAGTCCCATTGGCCCTAGGAAACATGCTGCATATATAAGTACTCACCATATCAAAGTGACCCTTCTTCATATGCTTTTAACACTTTGAAACAAGAAGGACTTACAGCACTTCAGAGGAATTCTAAGTTTAAGCATTAGAAATTCTTAGTTTTAGCATTTTAGATGTTTTCTGGGAAACAGATTCCCACAAGTGTGGGGCACCCAGTAAGAATACCTCCCTGTATGCCTTTGTAGGGACTTGCCTCAGAGATGGACTAATGGAGAGGATGTTCTCTGTCAACCCAATAAATCATTACAATTTGAAGGGGAAAGGCATTCCATAGTGACGTTGTAGCTCACTAACAGGTAATGCAAAAGCAAAGTTTGTGCGGGGAGGTGCCTCCCTGTTGCTAAATGAGTAAGAATATCCTTGAATAGTTCTTCCAGGACTGCCTAAAGGCATTTTCTTTCATTTGTGTGAAAAGATGAACTGGGGGCACCTAGCTATGCATAGATTGTGCTTGTCTTATCCTCAAACATTAACATACACTTTTACAACTGTTTTAGTTGTCCCTACCCCCTTATATTTAAAGTACTCGGTTGGTGTTGTTTTTGACTTTATTTTCATTATTCTTAACAATTTCTCCTTATGTTTTGCCTTAAATAAACCTGGTTTTGATTCTGCTCATTGTAAAAGCTTTCCCCATCAAATCACATGAAAACTGCTGGAATTGTGAATAGTTTGTTCAGCAATTAACATCCTTCAGAATTTTTACCCTGGATGATTGTATCATGTCTTGCTGTGGCAGATTAAAATAGGGATTGGAAAAAGAGACCAAAAACTGTAGGAAGGGGATAGAATACTGTGCAGTATATTAGCCCTAACTGCTAAACTGAATCAATGTCTTCTATTGAGTTAAAACAATATTTTCTACGAAAATGAAGAACTACCGGTAATTCAATTATTTCTCAAATATGAATTCTTAAACTCTACCTCTAAAATTTGCAGATTTTAGATGTTTACCATTGTTTAAGAAATATATGATGAAATATCATCGAGAAACTTGATTTAAATGTGCCCTTTCCCTCTCACTGATTTAATCATGATTTAAATCCCATCGATGCAGCATGGTAAAATAACAGCATCAAGGAAGCAACAAAATTGATCATTAATAGTTACAGAGCAGGCAAATTAAATACTGCTAAATCATTACAATTTGAAGGGGAAAGGCATTCCATAGTGACGTTGTAGCTCACTAACAGGTACAGTGGTACCTCTGTTTATGAACACAATTGGTTCCAGAAGTCTGTTCATAAACTGAAGCGTTCATAAACTGAAGCGAACTTTCCCATTGAAAGTAATGGAAAGTGAATTAATCCGTTCCAGACGGTCCGCGGAGTAAGCGTTCATAAACTGAAGCAAACTTTCCCATTGAAAGTAATGGAAAGTGGATTAATCCGTTCCAGACGGGTCCGCGGAGTACTTAAACTGAAGCGTTCATAAACTGAAGCATGGGTGTAATTGGTTCCGGAAGTCTGTTCATAAACTGAAGCGTTCATAAACTGAAGCAAACTTTCCCATTGAAAGTAATGGAAAATGAATTAATCCGTTCCAGATGGGTCCGCAGCGTTCATAAACCGAAAATTCATAAACCGAGGTGTTCATAAACCGAGGTTCCACTGTAATGCAAAAGCAAAGTTTGTGCGGGGAGGTGCCTCCCTGTTGCTAAATGAGTAAGAATATCCTTGAATAGTTCTTCCAGGACTGCCTAAAGGCATTTTCTTTCATTTGTGTGAAAAGATGAACTGGGGGCACCTAGCTATGCATAGATTGTGCTTGTCTTACAGAGCAGGCAAATTAAATACTGCTGCACAGAATGCATAATTTAGCTATGGAATTTATGTAGTTTGTCTTTCATGGTAAGGCATATTCTTCAACCCCTGAATTTCACACTGCCCTTCCAATTTAGTTTACAGTAAGGTGTGCCCTTGAACTGAATCCAGTGTTCCAGCAGTGATCAGATAGATACAACCAGGTCAAATGAAGTTAAGCTGTTCTCTTGGTCTCTTCAGGATTGTAAGGGGGAAAGGTCTGCTACGAGCCTCGTGTGCCAAGGTCCTCACTACCCATTGGAAAACAAGGCAGCGAGCATTCATGGGAACCTGAAGATCTTGATGGATGGAGCTCTGAGGCACAAGAAGTTTCTCATGCGCTACTACCCCAAGCCAGTGATTTACCCCTTTGAGCGGCAAGACCAATTGTACACAATCAATCCAGGAGAGGATGAGATTGAGATCCATGTATGTAATTGTCAGTCGGGCAACGATATGTGTGAACAATGTTGCTGTGCTCACCTGAGCAGTGTGGCATCAGAAAAACCTAGGCTGCAACCCTAGGCAACACCTGGGAACAGGCCCCATTGAACACAGTGGGTTGTACTTCTGAGTAAACATGAACAGGATCACAGCCACGGAGGACATAGCAGCAGTGCCTGCAAGTGGGGTTTTCTGGGAATGTGTAATTCTCTGCACAAAGAAGGTGCTCCATTCTTGGCTATTTTGAAGTTTCTCTGAAGTTGCAGTGCTCATATCTGTACACCACTTCCTTACGTTGAAATTAACTCACAGAGCCATTTAGCAGCGTATGAATTGGCACCAAGAAATCAAGTTGTATATAGTGAAGGGCGTCCCATTAAATAAAATTGCAAGGGTGGTGCTGTAGAGCAGTGTTTCTCAACCTTTTTTGGGCCACGGCACACTTGTTCTGTGAAAAAAATCACGAGGCACACCACCATTTAAAAAGTTAAAAAATTTAACTCTGTGCCGCCCTATATTATAATTATGACTGTAAGAAACACTTGCCAAATATTGCTTTCCGGTGGGTTAGCGCTGTGTATTGGCGGCCGCCAGGCTCGTTTGCACTGAGCTTTGGGAAAGAGGAGGAGAAATATTGCTTTCCGGGCGGGTCAGTGGTGTTTATTGGCGGCCGCCAGGCACGTGACAATGCAAATCGCCCTTCTCGTCGCCGCATGTCGCGGCACACCAGCCAGCGTCTCACGGCACACTAGTGTGCCGCGGAACAGTGGTTGAGAAACGCTGCTGTAGAGTCCTGCTGTTTATAGCTCCCCATGTAGCAGATGTGAGTCGGAGGGGATTGGGATGAGGGTAGGGATGCTAAAGCGCCATCAGAACAGTTTCTTCTGGATAGACCAAAGTGCTTGTGGATTCAGAGCAGGGTTACACGGAAGTCTGGGAAACATGGGCAAATAAAGCCAAGAGGCCCAATGAGGAAGATCTTTTCCCGAAATGGGTTAACATCTATGTCTTTCTTTGTTTGTATAGCATAGAGGACTGGATGCTCTGGCAGGCTGCATGGCGATCTCTATGACAGTGGCTGGCAAAGAATGCCACCCCACTGTGCTGAAAAACGAGGTGACCTGCCGAATCCCCGGGGACCTGAACTCCCCTCTGCATCGTATGCCAGCACAGGTGAAGCTTGCAACAGTTCTCCGCAACCAGCACTGATGCCATGGCATGCTTCTCTCTCTGCCTCCTCTGGCCCATTCTCCTTTTTGCAGCTTGGCCTCCTCCCATCTTGTCTGTTCTGGCTGCTTATTCCTCTGATACCTTTCAGTCACTCGTTTGGTTTTTTCACTACTGGCTGCAGAGGAAATGGAACTGAACACATGTGGGGCAGTAGCTCCATGCTTCTTCTTCTTCTTCTTCTTCTTCTTCTTCTTCTTCTTCTTCTTCTTCTTCTTCTTCTTCTTCTTCTTCTTCTTCTTCTTCTTCTTCTTCTTCTTCTTCTTCTTCTTCTTCTTCTTCTTCTTCTTCTTCTTCTGCCATGCATTCTCATTCAGACAAGCTTTTTGCCCTCTTCTGCTTCTCTCTCATTTTAAAACATAGAGGCTATTTAATAACGCATGTTTGAAAAGCAGCAAAGCCAGCAGCTAAGCATGACATGGCACCCAGGAAAACTGATCTGGGTCGCATCCTGTGGGTGTGTCATCCCACGTCATCTATAACATCTGGCATTTTTAGCAACTTGTGAGCTCAGAGCAGACTTAATTCTGACCTTTAAAGAAAGTCTTTAAAGAAATACCTATCATATCCAAACCAGACAAGCCACAGATACATTTTTACAGCAGAACGTTGGGAAATTTCTTTTTCCCCTTGGCACTACTCCTTAGACTCATTTTTCATTAGGAAAGGCTTTTTTTTTTCACCAGGGAACTCTTAATAGTTTAAATTAAAAAAAATCCATCTGTGTATCCACAAGACTCTCGGGAATGGGGGTGAGGAAGAGGTGGATAATCAGTTCTACTGCCCTGGAGTTCTTGCACTGAACAGCACATGGTGGAAAAATTGGTTCTGGTGCCCATGCTTGCATCACTACCCACATTCTAGATGGCACTGATTTTCAAGGCCACACCCAGTATGACTCTAAATACTTTCCCTGGGTCATTCTCTGCTGGTGGGGGGGGCACACTCTGTTCTCAGAGACATTGCTACAGGCCAACTATGGAATGCATCTGCGTTCTCTCTCTCTCTTTTTGTCTGGCCATTCCAGAGTTTAGAATTTTCGTGTGTGTGTGTGTTTTAAAGTTTGTTTGTGTACAGAGCATGCCAAATCCTGCCTAAAGAAGGAGTCTGCTACTTGTGGTCTGAACTACTGAAGAGGGGGGTGGGGTGGGGTTTCTGTCCCTTCTATAAATTCTGTGAGAGAAATTACACTGTATATGTGACTCTCTGATTGCTTTCTGCCCCTCTTGGGTTCCTTCAGGTTGAGAGAAGGACAAAGGGGAGGAGATGTTTATCCTTTTCCTTACTAGCTGTTTTTCATCCTCGGTGTATCACTCCCTGACACACACGCTTGCTGCTTTTCTCCTCAAGGGAATAAAGGACACAGCTCTGTACCATGTGTCCCGCTGCCATCCTGCTACCCTCCCTCCAAGACATTTCATGGTCCTCCTCCTCCTCCTCCTCCTCCTCCTCCTCCTCCTCCTCCTCCTCCTCCAAGAGCATCACAACCTTAGCAGAGATGCCTTCTTTGCACTTGAGTCTAGACTTAAGGAATCCTGTGCAAAGATGAAGCCCTGCACTGCCCCTTTCCCATGATCTCTTTTCTTCCTGCCCAGTGATTCCTCCTACCGCTATCATCATCCCCCTTCTGAGCAGGAAACAGACCCAACAGATGGACTCCAACAGCCCCCTTCCAAAATGTCACCACAGCACACATGGAGTCTCGCCAACTATGTCCTTCCATGGAATCCAAACCTTGACTGACCACAAGCTTTGGGACTAATAGTGCAGTGTACACAACGGCCCTCCAGGCTTCTAAACAACTTGGATATTTGAGTTGCTCCCTTTCTGTCCAGCTGGCAATTTGTTATACAAGTTTACTAATGTGTGATAGTTCAGTACGCTGAAGCCTTCCTGGCTTCTTCCTGCCTACTGGATGCCATTGCTCTGGCATGGCTGATAACCTGCTTCCATCATGTTCTTTCCTCCTTTTAGATTTGTGTGAATGGAAACTGCACAGACCTAGGCTTTGTGGTTGTGAAATCCTCCTTATCTCCTGTTGCTGTTACATTGGGGACCATTGTAGCCATCCTATTCCTCTGCTTCTTGGCATTTTTCGTGACGAAATTCATGCAGCGGAAGAAGAAGAAGAAGTCAGGTAAACTGCAAACTTCTCATAAAGCTTTCTGATCAGAGCAGAGCAGAGCCCTAAATGGCCTCGGCCCAGTATACCTGAAGGAGCGTCTCCACCCCTATCATTCTGCCAGGACACTGAGGTCCAGTATCGAGGGCCTTCTGGCGGTTCCCTCATTGCGAGGAGCCAAGTTGCAGGGAATCAGGCAGAGGGCCTTCTCAGTGGTGGCGCCCGTCCTGTGGAACGCCCTCCCATCAGATGTCAAAGAGAAAAACAGCTACAGATTTTTAGAAGACATCTGAAGGCAGCCCTGTTTAGGGAGGCTTTTATGTTTAATAGATTGTTTTATTTCATTTTTCTGTTGGAAGCCGCCCAGAGTGGCTGCGGAAACCCAGCCAGATGGGCGGGGTATAAATAATAAATTATTATTATTATTATTATTATAATTATTATTATTATTATTTTCAATAAAGGTATTCATTCAACTGCAATTATCCAATGTTTTAATGATAGTGCTGGTTTGCATCTAACTGTGAGGTCTCCAGTCAGAGCACTAAAGGGACCCCTGACCATTAGGTCCAGTCATGACCGACTCTAGGGTTGCGGTGCTCATCTCGCTCTATTGGCCGAGGGAGCCAGCTTACAGCTTACAGGTCATGTGGCCAGCATGACAAAGCCGCTTCTGGCGAACCAGAGCAGCGCACGGAAACACGGTTTACCTTCCTGCCAGAGCGGTTCCTATTTATCTACTTACACTTTGATGTGCTTTTGAACTGCTAGGTTGGCAGGAGGTGGGACCAAGCAACGGGAGCTCACCCCGTCACGGGGATTCGAACCGCCAACCATCTGATCGGCAAGCCCTAGGCACTGTGGTTTAGAAGACCACAGCACCACCCATATATCAAATCTGGCTTAGTAACTGGGCTGGCAAGATGGGCAGGGTTAGGCATGGAAGGGAGAGGCTGGGCGTACAAACTAGGTAAGAGAACTGAATGTTCCTTTTTGTTTCTGCAGGAACTGAAAACTTGGAAAGACTCTCAAGCCTCAACAGGGGCATGACGAGCATCCCTCTCCTTCCCTCCAACCCTAATTACACAGATACTGCTGGTAAGGATGCATAAAGAGACTCTTAACAGCTCCTAGTGCTTTGGAGCAGCTGGGATAGGGTCATATAAGTGGTCTGGCCTAGTGATTTCCTATCGTGGGATTGCCTTGGCTTGGGCAGCAGGCTTAGTCGTATGGTATATTTGGCTTTGCACTAGCAATCATGTCCCAAGTTGATACCAGGATTCCCATCACCATCTCCACAGTTCACTCTAAATGTTCCTATAAGCAAAAAGCACTGTGCTCAAATACCTCCCTTTCCATGCCCCAGTTCCTTTGGTCGTTTAGTTTGGGAGGAACATGTGCCATTCCATTGACATGTGGGGACATCGTCTTGCCAGGAATCCAGAAGTGACCCCGTGGCAGGAGATGCAAAATGAACAATTATTATCATTTTGCTAGCACCTATCTAACGCCAGTCCCCTCTCCTCCGTTCTCTTGATGGCACTGCTCTAGCAGAGCCCCGTACTTCTAGAGTGAGTCTTGGAAGCGCCTCTTACACAGCAAGCAGTGACGGTTCTGCCATGCCCTTCATGCGGGTACCTTCTTATTCCATTAAAAATTTTCGGCCGCAACTGTTAGAAGAGGTGAAGGACGTTCTAATCCCAGAAGAGCAGCTGCTTATGCAACAGGACCAGATCATTGGCAAAGGTAAGTGCTCTTGAGGTTGCCTGTATCAATCACCCATAGTGTGCAAAGCTTTGTTACAATTTCTACAATCTGTGTTTGAAGAGTGCCCCCACCCACCCACCCACCCACACCGCCATGCTAGATGCATTTTTAGGTGCTTTTCTCTGCTAGGCATTTCTGATTACCATCTTGAAAGCACAGGCTTTAGGGTTACATAGGGTAGCACCCCATGAAGTTGTCCTACTAGCAGAATGATTTCTGCCTTTGCACTGCTTTCTCCAAAACCCCTATCTGTTCTCTTAACCCTCTGGAGCATAAATTGTGTGTGTGTGTGTGTGTGTACTGGGAGAGGAAGTCCCATTGCGCAGGCAGAAGTCCTCGCACTAATAGGACAACTTTGTTGGCTGCAACCCGTTGGATTCTTGTTCAGGCTTAAGTGTTTCAAACACAAAGCCACAACACACACCCATGTTAGCCTGGTAAATGTGGCAAGTCGTCACAATGTTTTCTGTTCTATTCAGAAACAGCCTATGCATCCCTCTCGTGTTATGCTGCACTCAGGTGTGCAACCTTCTAACTGCAAGAGGCGGATGCAAAAACTCAAGGGAATGGATTGCGCTGAGAGTGCCTGATTTGCATGCTGGGCTGTGTGTCTAGTAGGTCTTTTTGTTCTTTTTCCTGTCCAGGTCACTTTGGGAGTGTTTATCATGGAACGTACATAGATTCGGACCATAGACATATACACTGTGCTGTTAAATCTCTGAACCGTGAGTAATCCCCTCTTTCCTCTCACAGCAGTGGCAATTGCACTTAACTGTCCTGCAAAAGGAAGCCAAGGGATAAAGGGCCTGTTCCCTCTCCCTCCTCACCAGCTGCAATGAGGTCATGCCCCAGTGTTGTTGCTATTTAAACTTGAAGGACATGCACTATGTCCCTCTTCCAGCACTGGAGTGGACAGTTTCTAAGAGTGTTCTACTTGCTTAACAAATAAAAGTGAATGGGCTCTTCTACTCCCTCCCCTCCCCTGAGAAAAGGGGCATCATGCTACTTCAACTGGACTATAACTAGCATAGATTCAGTACTGTAAGGGAAGACTTGGCAATTTAATCATGAAAGGAAGGCCCTTGGTCCCTTCCGTAAATGGCTCCATAATCTAGGGAGACTTGCCCTACTTTGCACTCTCCTTCGGCTTGCTCAGTGACATGGTACAAGGAGACACCATTAGCTTAAGTACCATTTTCTACGGCAAAGTCTTGATGTCCCTTTGCAATGTCATTCCACTCAAGAGTAGGTGGATATAGCTGTGAAGAGAGGTTGGGGATGGGAAGACATGCTGTTAAAAGCTTCCCCAAGGAAGCTCTTTGACACACTTCAGGAAACACTCCTGGACTGGGTTGAGGGGAGAGGGAGGAATGCTTTTGTAACCAACTTCTGCTGTTTGTTTATCATCTCCAATGAGACATACCAAAGGCTTCCAGTTCAGCCAATCACCTTCAAGGCCTTGTCGGCCTTCTGAGTGCAGTCTGAGAAGAATCCTCCTTATCAACAGCATCCTTGGGGCCTTGGGAAGCAGAGGGACCCACGTGCCACATTGACCTAGCCCTAAGCAGTTCTTACTCCGGCTAGGCATCCCTCCCTAATTACCTGTAATGTTGACATTCAAGGGTAGGTTTAACCTGCTGGCATGTCCTGTCCCATGTCCAAACGAGCTACTTGTGCCATCCATAACGGATCTTGTGTTGCTTTCGTGCGCACCTCCTGCACTCCAGTGACCCATTTCCCAAGAGTTTTGTGGTTCCTTGTGTGGATATGCTGCTCCGGTGCTTTTTCACAACCTGCTTCCTTTTCTCCCCCAGGAATCACAGACTTGGAGGAGGTGGAAGAGTTCTTGAAAGAGGGTATTCTGATGAAGAGCTTTCACCACCCCCACGTCCTCTCTCTCATTGGGATTGCTCTCCCTAGGGAGGGGCTTCCCCGGGTGGTACTGCCATACATGAAGCATGGAGACCTGCGGCACTTTATCCGTTCAGAGGAGAGGGTGTGTACTGCTTCCCACTTTGGGTTTACACCAGGAAGCCAGCCCTTGGAGGGCTTGCTCTGGGAAATGAGCATCTCAATGCCACTATGCTGACTTCCTGATCCTGAAGCTACTGTTGGGTTGAGGGTGGTTCACACCCACCTAGTGAAGTGGAACATTTAAGAAAAGAGGGTACTGAGACAGTGCTGTTTCAGACATTTCCTTCCTCTCCCTTTCAACTCTGGTCAGCTTTTGCTTTGGCCTTGTGAACCCCCTACATCCCTGTTGCAGGATGTCTTCCTGTTTAATCACTGCGGTCTTTGCACATTCCCCCAGTTAGGTGTTGACCACCATGGAATGAACAATGAGTCAACTGAGGGTTTGCCTCCCTCCCCCCCCCCCCCCGGTGCGGCAAGGAGAGAAATCCATCCTTCAGCACAGCAAAATTTCTTAGCTCAAGCATTCTCGTCAGGTTTCTGCTGGAGCCTTCTATATGTACGAACCACCTTATTTTTGCAGTAGCTTCTGCTCTTGCAGCCGGGACCTCAGCATCCAAGGAGCAGAAGTTGTGTGTTTCTTTGCTTTTTGCTGACTCGGAGCCTTCTTGAGCAGTAGGAACGTGAGCTGGTGGCTGATGTACCTGCTGCTGCTACTGCCAGAGACGCAGAGCACAATCGTTTCTCCCTCCCACCCTGGCCAGTGCAGAACTAGCTACCCTCTGCTGAGAGCTGCAGCAACACCATCTTCCCTTTCACTTTGGGGAGGAAAACAGAGCCAGGGGTAGTAAGCAGGCTTCAGTCCCCCTGCCACCTCTGTAGCCACTGTCATCTTCATCATTACTGCTTGCAACGATCAAATAAGTGGTACAGTTACCATAATTGTGTGTGGCCACCTAAGGGTGTAGCATTTCTACATAGGAGAAATTAAAACTTCATGTACACTGTCAGGTGTACACTGACAGCTCAACACGTGTATTTTTACCATGTGTATACATGGGATCATTTCCCCGCAGGTTTTGTATTATTTCTACATAGAAACATTTTATCTACGTACACAATAAGTGCCATGTAGTGTCATTTACAAAGCAGGATTTGACATGCATCGCACATTCCCATGACAGATTTATGACAGGGAAGCAGAATTCCTTCAGACTGTTGTCATCTTGCCTAAGTCTGGAGTTTGAGCAGTGACCTCTGGCAGCGCCTGCTGTGTCTGTCTTAAAGAGTTTGAAAACAGGTCCTACAGCAATGTCATCTTGTGTCCAGTGATTACATAGATAGACTTGAATCTTTATGGGGGATCTAAACCAAGCCTTCGCTTCCTTCCAGCTACTTGTCAGTAGCCAGGCCTTGGGGGATGGGGGGGGGGAGTAAAGCTTTTCTCACAAATGCGCTTTTCAGACGATTGCTGCGCATCGTCCACAGGCCTCACCTCGAACAAACTGCTGTTTGAGGTGCAGCACACTTTTAGAGCAGTTGTACGTTCGAAAAAGGGACGCTCGCTGAGGCTGCTCATTCGCTGCCATTGTAAACACAGCACGGAAAGTTGTTGCATCTGCACCGTGTGTGCTTATTGGACACGGGGGGGGGGGTGTCATTAGCTCAATGAGCAACAAAACTCCTTGGTAAGGGCAGTGACTCGGTGGTGCAGCGCATACTTTACATGGAAAAGGTCCCAGGTCCACTTCAACTTGGCGCCTCCCAGTAGGGGTGGGAATGCCCCCTTCCTGAAATCCTACAGAGGTGCAGCAAGTCAGTGTTGACAATACTGAGTGAGATGAACCTCAGCTTCCTATGTTCCTTCCCCCTTCTCAGCCCTATTTCATTAGCTAGCTGACCAAATACAATCATGGCCAGTTTTAAATCTTTCACACTACAGCAATATGATTTTTTTTGTTGCAAGATTTACTTTCTTCTCCCCCAACCCTAAAATAACACGTGGCTTAAAGAGAGAGAGAGAGAGAGAGAGAGGGAAGAAGAAGAAGGAGGAGGAGGAGGAGGAGGAGGAGGAGGAGGACCATTACATTTACTTCTTATGTTCAGATACTCTATCCCACTATTTTTGCTGAAATGTTGCTCATGGGACAAGGACATTTAAAAATAGAAAGTGGTTGGGACACACTTTGAATGAGATAGGGAGAGGCAATGAGAGCCTTTGCCCACTAGGGGGCCACAAAGGCATACTCATACGCAACGCATTATTATAAAGTCTTAAGGGAAGCTGCACATAAGACTGTATTTGTGCGTCGATATCAATTCCACTGTTTCCATGTTGGGAAAGATTGAGGGTACTAGGAGAAGGGGACAACGGAGGATGAGATGGTTGGGCAGTGTTCTCGAAGCTACGAACATGAGTTTGACCAAACTGCGGGAGACAGTGGAAGACAGGAGTGCCTGGCGTGCTATGGTCCATGGGGTCACGAAGAGTTGGACACGACTAAACGACTAAACAAGAACAACATCAATTCCACTTATGGCTTGCACCCTGCACAGGCCTTGTCAAGTAATGTGCAAGTGTCTGTGCCACATGCGCTCCCAAAAGAGAATAACTTTCTACTGGCAGAAAATTCCTACAGCCGAGTGTCTGTCGGCTCATGCGCTCATCCCATAGGGCTGTGCGCATGGAGGGCGCACTCCATTTCCCACCCAGAAGTGATATCCAAGTAGCAAATTTCCCCCATGTGAAGTAGCCCTGAAATTAGCTTCAGATGTGCTGGCTTGAGGGAGCTACAAGCAAGCAGTTCAGACCTCGAGAGAGGCATAAACTCTAGAGCCAGATGGAAAACTCATTTTAAGTTTCCTCTCCCTCCCCGCTCTTCCCCAGAACCCAACTGTGAAGGATTTAATAGGCTTTGGGCTGCAAGTGGCTCAAGGGATGGAATACTTGGCCCAGAAGAAGTTTGTACACAGAGACCTTGCTGCTAGGAACTGTATGTAAGTATTGAAGTGAGTGGTTGGAACATAGTGGTTGGAGTGCTGTTCTAGGGCCTGGGAGGCCAGGGTTCAAATCCTCACTTGGCCATGAAACTGGTGATTCTGGGCCAGTCACTCTCTCCCTCATCCTTAAGCTACCTCGCAGGGTTGTTGGGAGGACAAAATGGAACGGAGGAGAACTCCGTATGCCAGCTTGAGCTCCTTGAAGGAAAGGCAGGATATAAATGTAATAAATAACAAATACCTGGCTTCCTGGGTGAGTCTGTCAGGCATCTTCCCCTGTTAGATGATTTATTCCCAGTGTTTTGGCAGAAATACAGTGGTACCTCGGGTTACAGTCGCTTCAGGTTACAGACGCTTCAGGTTACAGACTCTGCTAACCCAGAAATAGTACCTCGGGTTAAGAACTTTGCTTCAGGATGAGAACAGAAATCATGCTCCGGCAGTGCACCAGCAGCAGAAGGCCCCATTAGCTAAAGTGGTGCTTCAAGTTAAGAACAGTTTCAGGTTAAGAACGGACCTCCAGAACAAATTAGGTTCTTAACCCGAGGTACCACTGTAGACCCTCCTTGGTGTCAGTATAGCTATTCCCTACCTACAGCTGCTTTACCTTGGCACCTACCATTTTTGTGAGAGCCTGTGCATTAGCAGGTAGAACAAGCCACACAAGCTTCTCTCACTGTGTGACAGCTTTGCCTTGGTTGGGAGGAGCACCCATTCAGTATGGTGGTTGCTCATTACATGCAGGGCTAAGCTGTTCTCTCTTGCCCTTCTAAAAGCTGCTTGGGAAGCCGCTAAGCGCTCATAGGTCTTGAAAAGAGCTGCAAGCGCTGATTTCTCAGGCCTGGGCTGAAATGTCAAAAAGTCCAGAAGTGGGACTTGAGTCGCTTAATGGTGCCTCTGTGACTGAGGGACTGTAATTCATTTGGCTGCGGTGTGTGCTCTAAACCCTCCCCTCCCCTCTCCTCACTCTGCTTTGCAGGCTAGATGAGACCTTCACAGTAAAAGTGGCAGACTTTGGGCTGGCCAGGGATGTCTTCGACAAGGAATATTACAGCATCCGGCGACACCGCAGAGCAAAGCTGCCGGTTAAGTGGATGGCCCTTGAGAGCCTGCAGACCCAAAAATTTACCACCAAGTCTGATGTAGTAAGTGCAAGCAAAGGCAGTGGGTGCTATTTAGACATGGGAACCATGGTCGTCTTTGGCGATCACTCGTAGCCTAGTAAGATTGTCTTCCATGAACACGTTCTTAACAGTGAGTCCATAAGTGACTGTGGAGGCCAATTCTGGACCCACACATCCTTTCACAGTGGGGACATAGGTTTCCAGATGGAAGTTGATCGTGGTGAGGGTTTGCCAAGCGTGCCTTCCTCTTAGCACATTTCTCCCTTTTGCCCTGAGTTCGAGCGCCTTCAAAGTCCATGACACCTTCGGTAAAGGCTGTTCTCCAATTGGAGCAATTGCAGGCCAGTGTTTCCTAATTGTTGGTGTTTATACTACGGTACATTTTTAAAGATTTGCCTTGAGAGAGTCTTTAAACCTCTTTTGTTGACCACTAGCATT
This sequence comes from Zootoca vivipara, assembly GCF_965207765.1. NCBI lineage: Eukaryota > Metazoa > Chordata > Lepidosauria > Squamata > Lacertidae > Zootoca > Zootoca vivipara. The sequence goes on along the minus strand of NC_142584.1, from coordinate 67,810,096 downwards.
ACGCTTTCCATTTTTAAGTTCAGAGTAGAGTAGTTGCTTTGGAAGACGATAATCCAGCATCCAAACAACATGACCAGCCCAACAAAGTTGATGTTGAGGAATCATGTTTACAGCGTTTCCTGTCCTAGCTGCATAATTGCTGCAACAGGAGTAGGGAACAGTTTTTTCATCCCAAGGGCCACCATCCCTCATGGTAAACTTAACGAGGGCTGCATGGCAGCAGTGGGTGGAGCCAATACCAAAAGTAGGTTGGCCATCCACATAAACGGCCACTCATAGAATCAGAATGATAGCGTTGGATGGGACCTCAAGGGTCATCTAGTCCAACCCCCTCCGATGCACTCATATACATCCACACACATGCACATTCATACCTAGCCATATACAAGCACATACATTCATTCACACTTACTGTCTCTCTGACACAGAGATACTTCCAGACTCCCACTAATAATTGAGTGACATAACCCATAAGACTCTCTGGATTATGTGTACATATTGTTAGCTCATGTCAGAAAACAGGTCTCTTGGCTGTCCAAGCTAGCCAGGGCAGGCCTCTCTTCAATGTCTTTGTGCCCCTGTGCATGAAAGGCTGCATCTTGGCACTGTGGAAATACGCGGTGTTTGGTAGGTGGGGGATGCTGAGGAACCAGGCAAACCTCTCCTGGGTGCCCTCCTAGGCTGTTTGTGCCCCATCTCGGGGTCACAGATCTGCACTGCCACCTGTGCGTTCTGCTATATGTGTTCTCCATCTGTGCGTTCTGCTCTTCTGCCCAGTGGTCCTTTGGGGTCCTCATGTGGGAGCTGATGACACGAGGGGCTTCTCCGTACCCTGAAGTGGACCCATATGATATGACCCGCTATTTGTTGCGAGGAAGAAGGTTGCCACAGCCAGAATACTGCCCGGATTCTCTGTGAGTATATATGAACTTGGGGCAGGGCTGTTCAAAACCTCTGCCTTAGGGAAGGAAGGGTTAACAAGGCCCTTGAAGCATGTGGAGGGATAGGAAGGCTGAGATGGCATCCAGCTGGTCTCCACTAGGCTACATGGAAATATGTGCGGAGAGGCACAGGCAGTCATACTTGGGGGAAGTGTTCTAGAATTCTATGCAAAACAATGCAGATCAAAAAATGTGTACCCCAATAAACTGGGGGTGTGTGCTACACCTAGAGTATATTCCCCTGGCAGAGGGGAAGGTAAAAAGAAGCTATGAATGAGATGGTGTGGGGGGAAAGGTTGGACTCACTGGAAGGGGGACTACACCTTTCTTTTAATTGGCACCAGCCTTTTAAAATTCATTTTTTCTGTACAACCCTTACTGCTAGCCTTACATGGGCTTCTCCGTGAACAATGAGGTTCAGAGACCTGATACTGTTCAGATGACCCAGATTCCCAATGTGATGAGATTTGCCAGAGACAAACTTCTGGCGAACTTTTTGGAAGTTCCTCTCAAAACAGGCCATGTGGTAACTGCAACACAATATAGCACTGTGATGAAACTTACCAAGTCCATCAGACTTTGGGATGCTTGTGAAGCCCAAAAAGCCTGTTCTATCAAGTCAGATTCAATACTGCCTAGAGCTGCCATAAATATCCAGATTGATAGACCCTCTGAGGGCCTCCATCCCTTCCTTGCAGCTCCATCCTAAGTACACAGCCTATTTGCCAAATGTTCCAGAGTCCCTATTTCCCATACAACTCCCAGTGAACATGAGCCAACAAGCAGGATCATTGCCTGTGGGCCAGGGATTGCTGAAGAATGAGGAATGGGCATGCATGGCCGTTTGTTATCTTGGAACGTGCCCAGGAGATGGTGTATGGCTATGCAGTACCACAAGACTACACTGTCCTTAGGATTTGAAGCTAGAGGTCTTGGCCTAGCATTCCCCCTGCTGTAATATGTGCGTGTGACTGTGTTTAATCTGACAGGTACACCGTAATGCTGAACTGCTGGGCCCCAAGTCCTGAGGAGCGACCAACTTTCTCTGCAGTAATCCAGGAAGTGCAGCGTATTTTAGCCTGTCTAAAGGGGGAGCATTATATCAACCTGAATGTCACTTATGTCAACCTTGATCAAGACCAGCCTTTCCCCCCTATGTCCAGTTGTGAGGATGATTTGGACTCCAGCGGGCTGAGTGAGGAAGAGGCTGCTGCTGTGCACTGACAGATGCGAGACAATTCTCAGGTAGCACACCTGAGTTGAGCCTAACACTATGCAAGCACTGCCAGCCTTCCTGTAGCTTCACTTCTCTGACTGAGGAAGCTTCCTGACTCATCCTCCGTTTGAACCTTGGCTCGCCACAGCTTGGTTTCTCCAGTTGTCCTGCATCTTCCCTTCAAGCATCTCCCACCTATGTGGGTTCAAGAAAACTATGGCCGGATACCTTCTGTGATATGATCCCTCTGCTAAAGGGCTCAGGAAAAGGCAGAAATAAGCTCATCCCTTCCATAAGAGGTGGGGGCAGGTCCCCTTACCCCTCTTAGAATAGTGAAACATCCAGAATATGTGGGGCCTTGGGTGCTGGCCTGTTTTAGAAAGGGCTATAAAGTAATTTAATGTCTCAGCCTGTGGCTGAATCTGTATATAAAAGAATAAATTGACTGTTGTTTACTGTTTGTTTCAAGGACTGTTTTTCGAAGCGGGCCTTTCCGTCTCATGTGCTGTCAGAGGGTCTGTATTGTTAAGATAGCATCCATTATGCAGTGGAACTGCAGGCAGAATTGGGAAGCAGGCCGAGTGACCCAAAATGCCCTCTTTTCAACATTGATCAAGGCTGGCCCCCTGTCCCTCCCAGCACGCTTAGCATCACATTGTATTGCTCCAACAAGAAGTCCTTTGTCTTTGACAGCTCTTAAGTGGCTGCACTTCCCATGAGTTCTTCATCCCAAGGTCCTACTGAATCAGCCCACAGAGCTACCTGTTTTTCTGATTTGGGAAGCTAGGAGTGGGGGAGTACAGTAATCCTATTCCGATTCCAAAGCGGACTCCCCTGATTCAATCTGGGCAGACCATGACTGATCCACTGAACGCCTGGACACAGTCCTCTTACCCTTTTTCTCTGGGTCATCCAACTTCTTTTCCATTCAGTGGTGCTCAAGTGAAAGATACACAAAGAATCGCACGCATCAGATAATTGTGTGTGATCTGTGTCTTGTGACTCTGCATATCTCTTGTGAGATGGCAGAGGGTGTCACCACACCTAATTCTGGTCATGCAGGCCCCAGAGTGTTAGCTAAGGGATGGAGTCTGCAACTTTACTCTAAAGTAAGATCCGCTGTGTTCAAGGAGCCTCAGCTTATGCACATTTAGCTCAGGACATCTTATTTAGCTTTCCCTTTGAACTGCGTTCTCGTCCCATCTCTGCCACAGACCCATTAGGTTTACCTTGAGCCTGTCTCTTGGCCTCAGCTCCTCTATTTATAAAAATGGGAATAACAGCATGCTACTTCCCAGGATTGTTGTGATGGCACACACAATAAAGGTTGCTTATGAAACCAAATAAAAAAATTCCTTCCAGTAGCACCTTAGAGACCAACTAAGTTTGTCATTGGTATGAGCTTTTGTATCTGAAGAATGCACACAAGACTGCATGCACACGAAAGCTCATGTTGTTGTTGTTGTTTAGTCATTTAGTCGTGTCCGACTCTTCGTGACCCCATGGACCATAGCACGCCATACCAATGGCAAACTTAGTTGGTCTCTAAGGTGCTACTGGAAGGGTTTTTTTTATTTGGTTTCGACTACGGCAGACCAACATGGCTACCTACCTGTAACTAGCTTATGAAACCAGTTATTGTGGTGCTAGCAAAGGGATATCATTTTAAAAGGAAATATAAAGCAAATTTTATGGTTAGGCTACTGCTCTGGAAAGAGATCTGGATTCAAATTCCCATTCAAGCACAATATTTCACTGGGTAATCATTGCTCTCAGCCTAACCTACCTCACAGGGTTGTTGTGAGGGTAGGCTACAGAGCAGGAACCATGGAAAATGCCTTAAACTCAGAAGAAAGCCTGGATATGTGGTAAATTGTATTATATATATATATATATATATCTAATCATATGCAAAATTATCCACAAAATACACCTCATGTAGTCCTATATATCTGCAGCATTATTTTTATATGCATGTATTTTTATACAGCTATGTGCATTATTATATGTGTCAGTTTATGCGCTGGCTACGTTAGGAGACCTGGCGTATATATGCATATAATGTGCATTTAATATTAATGTGAGAATAGTTTGTATTTTTAGCTGAGCAGGTTGAAAAATAGTAACTCTAATTAGAAAAAAAAAACCTCCATGTGGATAAGTTTGACATTTTCAGAAAATTCAATCCCTAGCTCTCACAGTTCTGACTGTTCCGGCATTTTTCAACAACTCGGGAGTGGAGAACAGTTATCAGCTTGAGGGCCACATTCCAGAGACCACAAGCCAGAAGTGGGCGGGGCCAGAAGCAATAATAGGTGGAGCAACAAATGTACATTTTACTTTTGCACAGTGGGCTAGTTTCTTGCACACACACACACAGCCTTCTCTATCCTCCATCCATTATTATTATTATTATTATTATTATTATTTTATACCCCGCCCGTCCAGGCAAGGAAAAGGCATTGTGGGTTCAAGGACACCTCCTAGCTAGGCAAAACCAACTCAGTAATGGGTGCAAAGCAGGGCTGGTGAGGGCCATGGCCGAGGGCAGAGCTTCCCAAACTTTTCATGTTGGTGACATGCTTTTTAGACACACATCATTTCGTGACACAGTCATTCAGGTTTTTTTAGCAAACTGGCGGTTAAACTAACCCCTTATAATTTATTATTATTATTATTATTTATTAAAGGTTTTCTTGGTTTACAAAGATATGTGCAATGTCTCTCATAACATTTTTACAAATCAGTTTCAATTGTTGAGACATTGGGAAGAAAAGGGGGAGAGGGGGAGACGGGGGGAGGGTGGGTGGGGTCGGGTGACGATTTTTCTATTTTGCTTAATATATGGGTTTTTTTGTCAGCGTCGCTTGTGTAGGTTCTCTGCTGTTCGCTTGTGTTCCTTTGGTGGTGAGAGATGTTGGGGTTGGTCCAGGATATGGTTGTTCATTTGTGATTGGCTGTGGTGGTCTTTGTTTCGTGTGTTAAGAGCGTTCGCGTGACACACTGCAGCCGACACACTTAACGCGGCCCAACACACAGTTTGGAAAGCTCTGGCCTAGGGAGAAGGTGTGGTCTAGGGTCAAGCCCAAGGGCCAGATAGGCTTGGAGAGCTACATTTGCCCCCCACCCCCAGGCCTGAATTCCCTCCTGTTATAACTTACCAGTGGGCTACAGTCAACACAGTGAGATGGAACCGCCATGTACAAGAGCAGAATGTTGCCAAATGTCCAGTGTAGATGAGAGCAGATGAGCAGCAGGGGAAGAGCATTGCCTCTATGCTCTGCTTGTGGGTCTCCCACTTACGCATCTGGCTGACCGCTGATGGAACAGATGGAAGCTTGCTCTGCTTCCGCAAAGTAATTCTTATGTTCTTAACTGCAGTTTCTTCTTAGATACTGTGAAATCATCTCGTCTGTCACTGTTTTTAACATTTTATTAAATGTTTTAATAAACAAGTCTAAAAATATAGCAAACACTTCTCATTTCCTGTTACATCCCATGTCAACCAAGCATCTTTCTTTCTGACAAGCAGGACGGGCTGCGATCCAAGGGCTGCGATCCGGATTTGCTGATGTGGAGGATGCCAGCCCACCACTAAGACCTTTTTCGTGACACTCCATTCTGTTCCATTCTGCACCCCTGGTTTCATCCCCAACAGATACTGAGCATGCTCACTGGCTGCAGAATGCAGAATATTTATTGGAATGTTTTACCCACTCTCTGCTTCCCCCTACTCTCTTTTAAGGATCCCCCCCCCCACCTAAAAATCTGCTTGGAAGCAGATTTAGTCCTGTCCCTTCTGAGAACTGGTATGGACCAAACTTCAATGGGTCCATCAATCCCTTTGTGAGATGAAGGCTCAGCTGTGAGAACATGCATTTAAGACCTCCCTCCGACCACCTAACGGAGATGTATTGTGATTATTAAGAGAATTAAGCAGAGGTGTCGGAAAGGGCAAAACCACTTGAAGGTACATCAAGGCCTGCCTGGACCAAAAATAGCTTCATTCATTCTCAAGGCCTTGATCGGACCAGGTTAGCCTTGGATTCCCGCAGCTGCACAGGAGCATACAGACTCATTGTTCTTTGTCATTTAGCAGAGCACAAAACCTTTTTACCTTGTTTCTGAAAGAGAAATAAGACCCTTGGCTCAGGTACAAAAGCAAGTGGCAACAGAGGAATTCAAAGCAGTGCCCCAGAGAGAACAGATAAATGAGACCCCACAGCAAGAGAAACTGTGCCCACTCTAAAGCATAGTCTTAACTCAGGCATCCCCAAACTGCGGCCCTCCAGATGTTTTGGCCTACAACTCCCATGATCCCTAGCTAACAGGACCAGTGGTCAGGGATGATGGGAATTGTAGTCCAAAAATCTGGAGGGCCGAAGTTTGGGGATGCCTGTCTTAACTCATTTGAAGGATATTTTATTGTAGGACAGGCATCCCCAAACTCAGGCCTCCAGATGTTTTGGGACTACAACTCCCATCATCCCTGACCACTGGTCCTGTTAGCTAGGGATGATGGGACTTGTAGTCCCAAAACATCTGGAGGCCCGAGTTTGGGGGTGCCTGTTGTAGGAACTGCCAGAGCTCACCTTTACTCTGTCCCAGAACTTTGTGCATGGGGGTGGGTGAGGGTGGGAGAGAAGGTAATGTTAAGGAAATGCCTTAGCCCTGGAATTCACCCCCCCCCCATCAGAAGAGTGCCTCTCCTATTTATCTACCGGAACCTTATCTTCTTATTCCCCTTCCCTTTTAAGGGAAAGGATTTTCAAGTAGAAAAAGCATGACTTCTGGACAGGCTGTGAACTCATTAAGATGTGGATTCTTGGGGGGGGGGGGAGGAAAGGGAGAGAAGAAAAGATCCAAACAGAACAGAATCGGAAGAAACAAGAGATGGCCACCTACTTACTCTACTGCCACCCACACAGCAAGCCAATGTTTGATGGACAGAATGCTCTCCACATTGAGAACTCCTCTGGAGGAGATTTCAAGTTACTGTAAGAGAAAAAGTCTCCTACAGTATAAAGAAAGGTGGCAGCTTCCTGAAGTGCTAATCAGGGAGAAAAGTGGAATTGGCTAAAATAATTATAAATTGCACACAGGAGCTGAATCCTCCATCTCTAAGTTCCTTCCTGCCATCTCTCTTCCCTCGAGGGTGTGTTCTGTCATTCTCTAGGCTTCCAGACTTTTCTATTTTGATGCCATGAGGTATAATCCTATGCATTTAAGTCTCAGTGTACTCAATAGGGGCTCCCTATTTATTTTATTTTATTTTTATTGAATTTATATACCAAGGCATTGATTGAATTTATATACCGCCCTATACCCGGAGGTCTCAGGGCGGTTCACAGAATAAAATCAAAATAAAAAACAACAAAATACACAATCAATATAAAAACAACAACCCAATAAGTGTCTGTAATTAGGATTGCGGCCTACATAAAGTTGCGAAGAAATCAGGTTTATTTGAATTAAGTTTTCAAGGGTATTGTGTAATGTGTTCTGACATTGGTATTGTAATGCGTTTGAAGTTTTTTGTCTGGTTCAGAAAAAGTTAGTTTAACTGTTACACGGTGCTAGCCAATCCGTCAAGAAGACAACTTGCCTTTGGATCCTTCCTGAACAATCTGGAGCCTTATTTATTTATTGCATTTCTACTCCACATTTTTCTCCAAGGTGTAACATAATGGGAGGGGTGTTTCCAGCTACCCTCCCCCCTGCGCCCCCGCCCCTGGAAGCCTCATAAGAGAGGGACTGTGAGCAACATCGTGGCAGAGGACCAAGGTGAAACTGTCAAGCTCCCATGTAATTCTTGCTCTTGCCAGGAGGTGTAATGTTGTTAATGTAATCTTGCTGTATTTATAGCGTTGAAATGCTGATTCTTTGGTACGCAGTTATATTTGCTATTGTGTTGTTGTCTTCTGTTATTATGAAATTATTTTTTGCATTGTTTGATTTTGAAATGCTTTCCTGATTTCTTTGTTGTAAGCTGCTTTGAACATGATAATGCCCCCCCCCCCGGTGGAAAAGCGGCATACAAATAAAATGACGATTGAAAGAAAGAAAGAGCTCAAGGTGGCAAATATGGTTTTCCCTCTCCTCATTCCCCACACAAGCCCGATGAAGTAGATTAGACTGAGAGCAAGCACCGCAGCCTCCCTCCGCAATTGAGGGTGCCAGCATCACATGCCATGGGACGGGCTGACATCACCCCGCATGCCGTGCAACATGAGCATGTGAAGTGAACACATGTGGCGTATGCGCACAGTTGTTGCAGAATTTTGAGGGTGCTAGGACCCCTCCTTGAAAATGTTGGGGGGCCCTTGGCCCTCACACTCCCCAGATGGCGCCCCTGACGAAGAGGCAATGGCTGGTCACTGATCACCTGGTGAGCTACATGACTTTGCAGGGAATTGGACCTTAGTATCTCAGGTCCTAGTCCAACACTAACCACTATTCTACACTGCCTCATCCTGTCACATCACACCCCAAGGCAACAATGCTGAATTTATAGCTCTTAATAATGTTAGCAAAGCTGAACATGTGTGAAGTGGGCTCATTGCATGGAAGGGGAAGAGGGAATCACAGTGACGATGAGCTCCACCTTCTGGAAGTGCACTTATTGAAATAATAATAATAATAATAATATTAATAATAATAATAATAATAATTTATACCCCGCCCATCTGGTTGGGTTTCCCCAGCCACTCTGGGCGGCTTCCACTCGAATATTAAAAACAGTACAGCATCAAACATAAAAAGGGCTGCCTTCAGTTGTCTTCTAAAAGTAAAATAGTTGCCTAATGCCTTGACATCTGCTGGGAGGGTGTTCTACAGGACGGGTGCCACTACCGAGAAGGCCCTCTGTCTGGTTCCCTGTAACCTCACTTCTCGCAATGAGGGAACCGCCAGAAGGCCCTCGGTGCTGGATCTCTGTGTCCAGGCTGAATGATGGGGGTGGAGACGCTCCTTCAGCTATACAGGACTGAGGCCGTTTAGGGCTTTAAAGGTCAGTACCAACAGTTTGAATTGTGCTCGGAAACATACTGGGAGCCAGTGTAGATCTCTCAGGACCGGTGTTATGTGGTCCTGGTGGCCACTCCCAGTCACTAGTCTAGCTGCCGCATTCTGGATTAATTGCAGTTTCTGGGTCACCTTCAAAGGTAGCCCCACATAGAGCGCATTGCAGTAGTCCAAGCAGGAGATAACCAGAGCATGCACCACACTGGTGAGACAGTCTGAGGGTAGGTAGGGTCTCACCCTGAGTACCAGATGGAGCTGGTAGACAGCCGCCCTGGACACAGAATTGACCTGTGCCTCCAAATTGACTCCCAGGCTGCGCACCTGGTGCTTCAGGGGCACAGTTACCCCATTCAGGACCAGGGAGTCCCCTACACCCGCCCACCCCCTGTCCCCCCAAAACAGTACTTCTGTCTTGTCAGGATTCAACCTCAATCTGTTAGCCGCCATCCATCCTCCAACTGCCTCCAGGCACTCAAAATCAATTTCCCACAGAATGCTTAAGAAGCCCCTTCAAGCCTCCCCTTGGCAGCTCAGTTGAACAGCATACAAGCAAAGATACCAAGACCCCAGTGTGGACTCCATATATGGTATCACTATGACTCGAGCAGGGCACTCCTTCTTGGAAGAACTTGCATGTTTCTCTCTCAGCTATGAAACCATAATTGACTCTTTCCCCTCCTCTTCTTGAGGCTGTGTTTAAACTGAGTGACGTTTTCTGCTTGTCTAATACATACCCTCCAACATGTTGAGTCCCAAAGCCGGGATTCTCCATTCCTTTAATTGGGGAGGGTCTTTTGTCTCTCAATACTTTACATACAGAGTCCTTGTTGCCACAATAATATAAACCAGTAATTTCTCTTTGGTCTTATCAAGATGAATGCCTTCAAAAAAAAAAAAAGACTGTCTGAAAAACAAAGTAAATTTTTATCTTGTCCCAAATTACACTACATAGGGAAGATAGGTCATATTCGCAAATGGGCAGTAATGATCAGTGAAGCAATCCCAGATGGTGAACTATTAAGAGAAATATACAGCATCACCAACTTGAACTAATAACTCATTAAAACTGTGGACAAGGTGCTGTTTATTTAACTCCTCTAAGAATATCCAGAAATAATAATAATAATAATAATAATAATAATAATAATAATAATGTTAGTTGCTAGAAATGTAGAAGACCCCCCACATCCTTGGCTGACCTGACCTGAGGCAAAGCAGTACTGACAAGAAATTGCACAGAATATTCAACTGAACTTGGAACAGCTTGTGCTTTGTACATCCTAAAATATTATTACTAACCTATTTGAAAGATGTTATCCCAAATGAAAAGGGGGGAGGGAGTCCCTCACAGGAATCTGTTTCACAATCCCGATAATTTCTGGGAAATGGGGGTGGGTAGGTAGCTAGGAGTTTGGAAAGCTCTCTGTCCCATTGGTTTTTATAGTAGCAATGTTCCAGTCTAGTACTGTTTCCTGTAATAGCCCCACAGGAAACTGAGGGACCAGTTTTATGATTACATGTGCAGGAACATCTCACCACTGATCCATGCCCACACTAGAACCTTTCAAGTCAGCAGTAAGTCAGAGAAATTTAGTGTTCCTGCTCTCGGGGGATTTTCCAGTTTCAGGAAATTATAGTACCTTCCTTCTTTGAAAGCGTTGTTGCAAGCTATGTCTTTTGAAAAAAGCAGAGAGCTTTTATATCGGGCTGAATAGCTCTCTGGGCCCAGGGTCTGATGAGTCTCACAGTAAAGTTCAGATTGGAAAGGCTGATGTTGCAAAGATGACAGCACTTAGACCAACAACAAGAATATATCTATCTCTATCTACCTATATAATAAAAATGTTAGGCTGTCGTTGCACAGTTCCCATTGGAGGATTCGTAGTGCCTCATTGCAATCCTGGATTTTCAGGAAGTCAGGATGGGGTAGGGGATCAAAAATGAGGGCAGGTTGCATAACACAAGTGACCACGGCATGGGAGTGAGAAGGGAAGGACACGGAAAGGGTCTCCTTCTTGCTTCCTCATCTTGTTTACTGACTCCACCTTGTAGCAATGTTCTTTCCAGATCTGTATCGTTGCTTACTTAGTGTGACGTGCCAAGATTTGCTGAAAATCTAGAGGGGATGCTTTAAGGCGAGTTGGAGAACGGGAGCTCTGCAGTACCCTGCCTGCAGAAATCAAAGCTGTGGTGAAGCAGCCCTTGGGGGAGCCCATATTTGCTGGAGCTTATGGCAAAGGACAGGTCTTTCTGCCAGGGGCAGAGCAATTTAGAGGGTGAGCAATTTGGGTTGGCAGCCAGGAAGCAGAAAAACACCATTTTCCAACTTCATAAATGCTCTCCAGGGTCTGAGTTTCAAAGGACAACCAATGTTAGCGCAAATCACATGACAACAAGCCTACAGTGCTCAAATCACAAAGCTACCAGTGCTTCAGTGCTGGGAAGAAATCGTGGTTACAGGGTCTTAGTCACCAAGGTAACGATGGGTAGGTACCAACAGAGCTGAAAAGACTAGGCAAAATTTAAAAAATGCACTGAATTCTCTACAGTCAAATGTTTGGATTAAAAACACATTTGTAGTTTGTCAAGGTTTCAAAAATATGAATCTCTTGGGTTGAATGGTCATGTCATTCTTCATACATTCAAGGAGCTGCTTCTGCATCTTTTGAGATTCACCAGCCTTGAGGAGAAGTTGCCAGGTTACCTGTGAGTCATCACTTGGTTAATCCGAGCACATGGTATGAAATGACGTTATTTAAAAGGACCTTTCAAAGCAACAGGGGAGCAAAGTACCGTGAATGAAAGGAGACATGTCAGACAAGCATTTTTATGAACTTCACAGCATTATAATGCAAACTTTGGAGATGTACTGAAGCATCCGAATACCCACACTGTGTTTGAGAATGCAATATTTTAATCTTACCTAGTGGTGGCGGCTAGAAACACAGTGAGTTCTTGGAACCGAAAACTGGAGGTGCTTAGGAACAGAATAGGAAGCATCTGAGAAATAGTCAAGGAGAGAAATGCGCATGAATGGATTTCTCCTCTTAAAGTCTGTAGCCTACATCCATGTGATCAGGGCTTTGAGAAGTCACATTTTAATTTTTTCTGCAAAGGAACTTAAATTCTCTTACAGCTCTCACCATATGCTATAGGAGATTTCAAATATCCCCGCTCATAGTAAAAGACAAAGGTTGTGATGAATGCAAAGGAGATTTAGGGTGCAATCCTACACTGGTGTTCACTCTTCAGGGCACAGGGCTGGCCCTACGGCCAGGCTGGGTGGTGCAGGGCGCCATGGCGCCAGCCCGCCCGGCCGCTCCGCCGCGCAGCTGCGCCTGCCCACCATGCTGGGAAACGGGGCGGGGAGCGCCGGAGGGATCCGTCACGCCACGGCGCCAGGGCGCCAGAGGTGCTTAAGACGGCCCTGTCAGGGCATGTAATTGGCTTTCCATAGGAAACACTTCCATGTGACTTTGCTGGGTGGCAGACATTGAACAGCAGTTGGTGTTCAGTACTATTACACTTGTATGATATTCCAAAAAAGAAAAAGAAAAAGAAAAAAAGCTCAGGGAAGTGATTGGCTGCCAAATATTACTTTCAGTCCTGTACATTGGCAATCACACAGCTCAGCTCTACTGTCAAGGAAATGGGTGCAGGATTATTTGGACGGACACACACACACACACACACACACACACACACACACACGTTTATGGGAGCAAATGTAAATGCCATATTCACATATGCAGCAGCCCTTCTTCTCCTCCCTACGGGATCAGAGAAAGGGAAAGAGGTAGGCGGGGATCTCACTGGGACAGTACCACTATAAAAGGTAAAGGGACGCCTGACCATTAGGTCCAGTCATGACGGACTCTGGGGTTGTGGCGCTCATCTCACATTATTCGCTGAGGGAGCCGGCGTACAGCTTCCAGGTCATGTGGCCAGCATGACAAAGCCGCTTCTGGTGAACCAGAGCAGCGCACAGAAACGCCGTTTACCTTCCCGCCAGAGCGGTCCCTATTTATCTACTTGCACTTTGATGTGCTTTTGAACTGCTAGGTTGGCAGGAGCTGAGACCGAGCAACGAGAGCTCACCCCGTCGCAAGGATTTGAACCGCCGACCTTCTGATCGGCAAGCCCTATACCTGGGACATATTTGCATGTCTGGCTGGTGGGATGGGTGGCTTGATTATATGGAAAATATATAATAGGTATTAAATATTGTGAATATGCACCTTGAGTGGCTTTGTTTGACATTTCAAAGCCTCTTAAATCTACCAAATGGAGCAGACAATAATAAAGAGGTGCACAGCTCAGATGGAAAGAGTTTGGCTAATTAAATGCAAGCATATTTCCACCAGAAAGTGCTGTCTCTCTCCCTCCCTCTCTCTCTTCCTCCCCCTCCCTCCCTCTCCCCCATGCATGTGCACAGCCTCAGGCTCAGGCTCATAGAATCATAGAATTCCTCCTGGAAGGGGCCATGAGGGTCATCAGTACATGAATTGAGAGACGGGCTTTTTAAACCCACTCTTTCTTAGCCACCTGACTCTACAGCATTGAGCATTCTCCCCCAGAGGGTCAAAGATATGGGGACATAACGCTAAGGAAACTCTTTGTTCCTTTAGGAGAAAATCATCCTGTGGGCTCAAGTCCTACGCAACCAGCCCTCTCACTCTGGGCCATTATATTCCCTGTTCCCTGTTGAGTGTGCACCAAGGGCAATGGACATATCACAAAGCAACGGATGATATTTCCGAGGCTGAAGAAAGACAATGTTGGTGGGATAGATAGGGCTGGAGCAAGAAATTCATTCAGTCTGCATTTTAAAGCTACCGTATTTTTCTGCCTATAAGACGACCCCATCTATAAGATGCCCCCTATTTTTGTGGACTCAGATTTAAGAAAATGGGAGGAGATGGCCCAGAGTATAAGACACCCCCTAGTTTTTGACATTTTTTAAAAGGGAAAAAAACCTAGTCATATACACGGAAAAACACAGTAATTTGCCCCATCCTGGACTTACATGTAGAACACAGCTATCAGGTGGATTGCAAACTTCTCCAGATTTTATCATGCAGCTTTGCTTTAAAAGTATGTGCACAAAAATGTGTATCTTATGGGGGTGGGGTGTACAAGAAAGTGTATAAAATATGTACATTTTAAATATGTATTTTTTAAAGACTGCAAAAAGTGAGACAGGATTGAGTGCATGCAAAACTGGCGTGGAACTGAAAGAGACTGATCTCCCTGTGTCAAGTGATAAGAGACATTATTGCTCTGGGTGTATACATGCTTCTTTTGCCTCCCTGGTCAAGCATGTTTTGAAGGCTTTGAAACACAGGGCAGACAAATCACCCCTCTAGCTCCAAACGGACTACTCTGCACTGACTGGCAGCAGCTGTCTGGAGCCCCTGGCCCAGGGCTTTTCCCATCCCCTGACCCTGAAGACTGAAACTGGAGCCATCTGCATTCCAAACTGGGGCTCTACCACTGAGCTGCCATTCTTCCCCTGCAGTTTGAAAACATGGAGCACGTTTTCACCGCAGGTGACCATGGAATGGGTGCACACACAAACACATCCAGCAACCATGACTCTCCTACAGCACCTTCAACACTCTGAAAAATTAGCTCTCTTCGGCTCCAACCTAAGAACTGCTTGAAAGCTCCATTTCCTCTACCTCTGCCAAAGGGGTGAGTTTTGATAAGTATAGTAATTTAATTCACTGAAATTAAAGTCCAGCCATGGACGACTCTGGGGTTGTGGCGCTCATCTCGCTTTACTGGCCAAGGGAGCCGGCGTACAGCTTCCGGGTCATGTGGCCAGCATGACTAAGCCGCTTCTGGCGAACCAGAGCAGCGCACAGAAACGCCGTTTACCTTCCCACCGGAGTGGTACCTATTTATCTACTCGCACTTTGACGTGCTTTCGAACTGCTAGGTTGGCAGGAGCTGGGACCTAGCAACGGGAGCTCACCCCGTCATAGGAATTTGAACCGCCAAGCTTTCGATCGGCAAACCCAAGCGGCACAGTGGTTTAACCCACAGCACCACCAGCGTGCCCTTGTATGCATTACTATGTGTTTAAATTCAATTGGCTGGTAACTGAATTCTAGAGAGTTCTCTAGTTGTTCTCATGTGATTGGCTAATGCTGCTCACATGGGAGGCATCTAGTGAAGAAGGGACGCCATTTTATATGAAGCAAGATGACTGTGTTTTAGAATCCACTGTGAACACTGCTAAGTTGAATAGAGTGTTGGAGTGCTTGAAATAGAGAGAGCAAAGCTGCTGGAAAAGGTAAAAGTGGAAATCTCTCATAGGAACTGCAAGGCATGGCCTAATTGAGAAACCACAGGCTGAAGCTCTGGAAAGAGAGGAAAAACAGTCGTTTGGAATTTAGGAGAAGAGACTGTAAGCCCATGCTCGGAGAAACATGTGACTGTAAATATTATGTTTTAATTCATCTATAACTATAAGTCTATAAGTTTCTGCAAGTAAAGTTTTTGAATGTTAAATTCTGGACATTGGTTGAATTTCCAAAGTAGGGTGTCAGTCATATATATGATCTGAGCTTCTTAGCTGTGATTTTGCTACTCTGACTTGTGGTAAGGAACTTGGCTGTTGTTAAGGGGCCCGTGTTAAATCATTTAAGTGTGTGTTCAGGGAAATGTACTCAATGTCAAGGACCCAGACTCAAGCAAAAAATAATGTCACCACTCACCCCCCAAAAAACACAGGGGGTAATAGAAAATGGTTAGCCAGGGAGCTTATCATCTAAAAGCCCTTGAGCACCACCCAAGATGGTAAATTCCTGGAGAAGCTGCTTCTTCTATGAGCAAGGAATAGAAGAGAGAAGGTTGGCAAGACTTCTTGGAAAAGGAGCTGGATTTTGGACTGGAACTTTATGATAAAAAGCTTTTTCAATTGCACAAACGGCTGTGAATGCTTGTTTGTGCTAAAGGGAAGCCGATGCCATTCCTGGCAACAAACTGCTTTAATAATCTCGTTAAGAAAAGAGAAAGAGAGACACAGAGAGAGAAGTTGCTGATTATGCATTTGGAGGATGGTTGCAACGCTTGTAGCAAGGGAGCGCCGAGCAAAAGCTAGAAAAGCCTCCAGACAACGCTAACTGTGTTATATTGTGCTAACTGGATTCCTCTACAAAGCTTCTATTGCTACCGAGGAAATTGGAACAAACAAACAACACAACCTTGGAACTGTTCATCCCGAAGCTAATGCAAAGGAAAAGCTGGCAATGCAGGCGTGCGAAAGGGAAGTGGAGCTGCAATTATCCGTTGCTCTTTCCTGCTGCTAAGTAGAGGTTATTACCGCAAACTTAGTCATCGGAGATGGCTGCAAAGAAGCCTTTGCTTCAGGGAGGGAGCTCTGGGCTGCACTGCAACAGCTTTCTAGCTTCTGGGGTGCCAGGGATTGAGGCCTAGTGGGTGGGGTTTCAGGGCTGATACCTGTCCCAAGCATTTGATGTGCCATGCATATTTTGGAAGTGTCAAACAAAATGGATTTCAAGGGGAGTTTCTCCACATCAGGGATCAGCAAACTTTTTCAGCAGGGGGCCGGTCCACTGTCCCTCAGACCTTGTGGGGGGCCGGACTATATTTTGAAGAAAAAAAATGAACGAATTCCTATGCCCCACAAATAACCCAGAGATGCATTTTAAATAAAAGGACACATTCTACTCATGTAAAAACACGCTGATTCCCAGACCGTCCACGGGCCAGATTTAGAAAGCGATTGGGCTAGATCTGGGCCCCGAGCCTTAGTTTGCCTACCCATGGTCCACATCTTCTCATCCAGGGCTTCTTTTAAGGGTACGCGGCACCGCTTTTTTATTGTTTAAAAATGTGACACTTACTGTAACAACATCAAGGTGAGTACTGGCACCTTTTTTAAAAAAAGAAAAAGAAAAAAGGCACTGATCTCATTGGAAAACATCCCCATTCCTCCCACGGACAATAAGGAATTTCACATGAAAGGCCAATTAGAGATGTTGGGTGCAATTGCCACTTGAGGCAGAATTGCAGCAGACTGCCTCCCCCAGTGCAGGGAATGGCAAGCTAGGGTGGGGACTGGGGGAGCAAGAGCAATTTCTTGGGGAAAGGGTGCTTAACCTTCTCCCCAGACTCTCCTATTTTCCAGGGTCAGTCCTGGATTTACAGAAGCCATCCCAGTTCCCAATTTTATCTGGGAATGTCCCGCTTTTCCTTAGGACGTCCCTATTTTCATCGGAGAAATGTTGGAGGGCATTTATTTATGTACTTATTTAGTAATTGACATACCACCCTTCCTCACAAGTTCAGAGAATAAATTACAAGGTAAAAAAGGACAAGTAAAAACAAAAACAACAAGGCAATAACCTTCCCTTCCCACAAACACATATAAAAGGCTGTAGAATATCAGTCAGCCAAAGGGTATAGAATAGGGTGTCCCTATTTTCATCAGAGAAATGTTGGAGTGTATGCAGCTGTGTGTATGTGCAGTAGGGGCGTAACTGGAACACCATTGGAAATACTTAAAAAGGCCAGCAAATATGCACAGAAGCATTGGTGGACATACTGCAAGAGCAAAGACTGTAGGAACGTGGCATTTTAACCTAAGGGCGGCAAGTGGCGGAGGAGGAGACAACGATAATAGCAAATGCCCAGAGCCTTTCCTTCTCAGAAGCAGTGGGCTTGAATAGGTGCTTGGCATCAAGGCTCGGCTGCTGAAATGCAGAAAACAGCTGATGCAGGAGATCTAAAGAATGGTAGGAATTGTTTACAGCTGCCAGTGTGGAATTAGTTAGCCTCCAGGTCATCCATCTATGACGGGAAACCGTGTCTCCAGCTGTTTGTGTCCCTTAAAACTTTCTCTTCCGCTCACTGGGAGGAGTGTGGCTCAGGTGCGTAGCTTGCCATTGGCTCACACCCTTGTGATTGTTCATTGCACCAATAAAATGCCAGCTCTGTGTGCACCGTAAATTATGGATATACTTATGATTGGCATGCTTCGT
The DNA here is from genome assembly GCF_965207765.1 of Zootoca vivipara. Classification (NCBI taxonomy): domain Eukaryota; kingdom Metazoa; phylum Chordata; class Lepidosauria; order Squamata; family Lacertidae; genus Zootoca; species Zootoca vivipara. Next base: position 67,791,905 of record NC_142584.1, on the reverse strand, counting down.
TTGAAAGCTGGTAATGGGAGCCTTGCAGAAAGTGGAGTCGTTTATACAAGGGGTAGAGTAGAGGCAGAACATCACTGGTAGGTATATGATGGGGAAGAGAGAGGGGACAGCAGGACCAGCACTCATGAGGCAACCTGAGGCAATTATCTCCAGCAGTGGACATGATGGGCGTGGAAAGTTGGTGGTCCCCTACTCACTTGACTCTGATGATGCCTCCAGGAGTCAACCACCCAAGCTCGCCACCTCCCTTGCTCTGAGGAAGGAGAGAAGGGTCACTTCCTCACATTCTAGGAAAGGTGACTGCACTGCCACAGCTGTTAGAAACACCACTTAAAATTATTTAAAGATTTAAATGATGAACAACATGTTTAGCCACCACAGGAGTGGCAGAACAGGCCCTCTACTAGCCGCCACCTCCACCCCAACCCCGGACTGCCTTGATCTGACGTAGGATCCCCTTGGCCTTTCCTCAGAATGAGGCAATGGGGGTGGGGGGTGGAGAAGCCCAGGAACAAGGGAAAAAACAATGGGTTGTATCCCGTGTTAGTTGTACTCAGAAAAGACCAACTGAAATAAATAGACATGACTAACTTAGGCCCATTCGTTTCAGCTGAGCTCTGAAGAACCTAGATGGATGCAACTCTTACATGCATAAAATCCTTAGCATGCTACTTTTAGAATTGGGGGAATCATTTTAGAAGAGGAAATTAAGGAGAATCCTGTGCTAATCAAGAGAGGCTGCCTGGAGAAGAGGAGGGATGCTGAAACAAGTGAGAGTGTGTGTAGGCTGGGCTGTTTGCTTCTCCTGGCAGAGATGAGCAAGCCAATAAGCTTAGCATCACTACCACCCCAGCATGCAGGAAGAAACTCTAACACACACACACACACACACACACACACACACACACACACACACACTCCACTGCCAGAGTGATAATTTTGCTTTGTAAAAAAAATGCCTGGCCCACGCTCACCTAAGTGTTCGTGTCAACACTTATTTGTGCATATATACCAAGATTAATCTTGGTATATATGGGCTGCAAGAAGATCAAACCTATCCATTGTTAAGGAAATCAGCCCTGAGTGCTCACTGGAAGGACAGATCCTGAAGCTGAGGCTCCAATACTTTGGCCACCTCATGAGAAGAGAAGACTCCCTGGAAAAGACCCTGATGTTGGGAAAGATGGAGGGCACTAGGAGAAGGGGACGACAGAGGACGAGATGGTTGGACAGTGTTCTTGAAGCTACGAACATGAGTCTGACCAAACTGCGGGAGGCAGTGGAAGACAGGAGTGCCTGGTGTGCTCTGGTCCATGGGGTCAAGAAGAGTCGGACACGACTAAACGACTAAACAACAACAACAACACCAAGATTAATGGGACGCGGGTGGTGCTGTGGGCTAAACCACAGAGCTTAGGGCTTGCCGATCAGAAGGTCGGTGGTTTGAATCCCCGTAACGGGGTGAGCTCCCGTTGCTCGGTCCTAGCTCCTGCCAACTTAGCAGTTCGAAAGCACGTCAAAGTGCAAGTAGATAAATAGGTACCACTCCAAGCGGGAAGGTACACGGTGTTTCCCTGCGCTGCTCTGGTTCGGCAGAAGCGGCTTTGTCATGCTGGCCACATGACCCGGAAGCTGCACCGGCTCCCTCGGCCAATAACGCGAGATGAGCGCTGCAACCCCAGAGTCGCTCACAACTGGACCTAATGGTCAGGGGTTCCTTTACCTTTACCAAGATTTAAAGGTAAAATGATTGTCCCCAAGACTCTGTTAGTGATTTAAAACTAAACTGCTATGGTCAGCTTCCTAAGCCACCCTCCTTCAGAAAGTCACTGCAGGTTGGGTTATTGCAGATAAAAATCACATCACACACCCAGAGCAAGCTGGGAACAGCAATTGCAGTAATTACAGCTTTTGACACTTTCGTATATTTTTAGGACCCACCTTATTTTTGTGATTGTAAGTTGCTTTGAACTGTATTCAATATTACGTTTTAATGTTGCAGCCCACCCTAGGACTCCTGTTATCACACACAGAAACTTTGCCCCTGGCTGGGGCTGAGGGTGATAAACTCTGGGTGAGCCATCTTTTCTGATGATCATCTGACCCTCTCAGCTTCCATGTAGACACTTCCCTGGAACATCACCCCATATCATATCCCTTTGTCCTTTGACACTAGCCAGGTATTGCCTCGGGGCGACCCACACCAATAGCCCACCTCACAAAAATCTGGAAGGAAATCGTAACAGTATTTCTGCAAGCCGTTCCATAAGTGACATTTAAGTCTAACAGAAATTTCCCACTGAATGAAAACGTCATATTGATCAAAACGAGGATCAGCTTGAAAAATCACCAGCTTTCTAAGTCAGGAGAACACATGACATTAAGAAGTGATTCATTGCAGACAGTGTGTGTGTGTGTGAGAGAGAGAGAGGGGGGGGGGAGATACACAAAGCCATTATTAAGTTCATATGCAAGATCCACATGGTGTCCTCACCCAGTACTCTGCTTCCATTGCAGGTGACTCAGATTCCCAGCACTCAGAGTGGTAACCCGAGTTTCCCGGGGGAATTTCAGTTTCTTCCTTTCCCAACAAACATGCCCACTGCAATCCAAATAGTAAGGTGGAAATAGGAATGGGATTGTGCAATTGCCATAGCCACCTTTTTCAGTGCCTGTCACAATATGAAAAATGTTAGCACAACTCCACATCTGCAATGTAAATGTGTGTGTGTGTGTGTGTCCTAACTTCCATAGGATGCTGCACTGCCCTTTCATATCACCCTTTCCTTTCTGAGTTTGATCTTGTGCTGGGCAAGGTTATTATCAGGGTCATGGCTAGCAGGGGATGGGGAATGTAACCCTTTCCTCCCCTGCTGTGGACCTGAGGGAAAGCCCTCTTCTGAACCTGGTATTAGCTTTGCAGGGTGGGTTGGGGAAAAGGGGTGGGTTGGGGAAAATCCCCCACTGGTGCCACATGCCTGCAGGCGGTGATCTCAATAATCATCAACTGCCATCCCCAACTGATGCCATTTCCCTGTTTATTTTTTTTAAAGTGCATATTAAATGCTAAGACACATCAAATGCATCACATTTAATTTAGCCCTTAGGCAGCAAGTGTGCTCAGGTGTCCTCTGAGCTCTGTATCAGTGTTCAGTGTGTGCGTGTTTGTGTGCACACATGAGTCCTGTCCTCAACATCTCTACTTGGTTTGGGAATGATGGAGACAAACAAGTTGCCAGAGGTATGTTCCAGGCTCCTATCTGAGCGATTTCCCCCTCTCCACTCCACATGGAACAGGGGCCTTTGATGACCCAACCACCTCCTGGCTGCAGGGGAGAGGTAAAATTTGGGAGAAGATGGAGACCATCTACAGATCTGCCCCCTTTCATTCCTGACAAGGTCCTCTTTCCAACTAATCTTCTCCTGGTGGAAGAAAGGAACCATCCTTTGCAGCGCCCGCATTTCTGGTTCAAGTGGCTGACTCAGATTTTTACAGAGAGACCCACCGCTAGCAATACTGCAGAAGAAGGGAATGATCAGTGCTTTTGTTCCTAGAAAAATGTTTAGGGGTTCTCTCCTTTTCCTACTCATATTGAAATACTGCCCCTCAATGAGGCCCAACTTAGATTCACAAAATGTTTAGGGGTATGCATACCCCTGTGTCCCCCCCCAGATAAAAAGCACTGGGAAAGATGAAAATGGTGCACCTCAGCTTTCCATTTCTGGTCGAGTGGCTGTACTTTAGACCAATGTTTCCTACTATGGTGTTTATTCCTTTGAGTACCTTCTGCAGTGGAGCAGTGCAAGGCTCTAACTGAATAAATATGCCTCCACAGACAGAGGCAGTGATGCTTTGAATGCCAGTTTCTGGAAACTGCAGGAAGGGTCCTGCTGGTGAGTTTCCCCCAGGCATCTGGCTGGCCAGTGATGCTGTACTAGCTGGGCCATTGGGCCTGATCCAGCAGGCACTTTTTATGCTCTTAAATGAGAGAGTTGGAACAGATATCACAGGTGTTGGGCAACTAGCACCTGCACAGCCATACTTGCTGAGAAGACATAGGGGCAACTTTTTGCAGCCATTCCAGGCATGATTCAGTGCTGGGCATAGCTGCCAAGTTTTCCCTTTTCTCGCGAGGAAGCCTATTCAGCATAAGGGAATTTCCCTTAAAAAAAGGGAGAACTTGGCAGCTATGGTGCTGGGCAAAGAGGATAGGGGACCCCTGCACCTTTTATAGAGTGTTAGAAGTACAAACAGCCTTGGTCCAGTATACCTGAAGGAGCGTCTCCTCCCCCATCGTTCTGCCCGGACACTGAGATCCAGCTCCGAGGGCCTTCTGGCGGTTCCCTCGCTACGAGAAGCTAAGTTACAGGGAACCAGGCAGAGGGTCTTCTCGGTAGTGGCACCTACCCTGTGGAATGCCCTCCCACCAGAGGTCAAAGAAAACAACAATTACCAGACCTTTAGAAGGCATCTTAAGGCAGCCCTGCTTAGGGAAGCTTTTAATGTATTTTGATGTTTTGTTGGAAGCTGCCCAGAGTGGCTGGGGGAACCCGGCCGGATGGGCGGGGTATAAATAATAAATTATTATTATTATTACTTATAGCTTGCATGGCAAGCTACACCTGTTGAAATCTCCTCTGTTGCACAACTGTTAAAGGTGCACGAACCCTCTCTCTCTCACCCTCGTTGGGAGCCACAGTGGTATGGTTCCAGTGTTTGACGTAAAGCGGAGAGACCCGGGTTTGAATTCCTGCTCAACAGTTAAGCTGAGTGGGTGACAGTGGACCAGCCAGCCCCTCTCTTTCAGCCTAACCTTCCTCATAGGGTTGTTGTGAAGATCAAATGAGATTACCTCATGTATGTCTTTCTGAACTGAGATGGTGAAACAGAGTACAGTGGTACTTCGCTAGACGAATGCCTCACAAGACGAATTTTTCGCAAGACGAATGCGTTTTGCGATTTCAATGGAGACTCGCAAGACGAAGTTTCCTATGGCACGCTTCGCAAGATGAATTTTTTCGTCCCATAGGGTGCCTTGCAAAACAAATTTTTTAAATTCGTCTTGCGAGGCACCCTATGGGAAACCGCACTTCAATGCGTTCCTATGGGAGCCGCTTCGCAAAACGAATTTTTCGCTATACAAAGCGACTCACAGGACGAATTAAATTAATCTTGTGAGGCACCACTGTATGGATATGAGAGAGCTCCTCAGTCCCCCCCCCCATCCCTCCCCACACTATAGGGGGCAGATTGCAAAGTGGACAGGAGAGGGTTTTTTTTTTTAAAAAAAATACTTTATTCATGTTTTAAAGCATTAGAGAAAGCAAAAAGAAAGAAATCATATACATCTATGTTCATCTATACAGAAAGTAAAATACATCAACCTAAGAAACAAAAACAAAAACTATTATCTCCCTCCCTCTCCCCTGCTCCCCTTCCCCCCTATCCCACCCTCCCACCCTCTTCTTTCCCTCCCTTCCCACCCCCTTTTCCCCACCCCCTTGCCCCTTCCCCTCCGTCGTTTGGATTTTATCATATATTGTATAAAGGAAGGAAGAAAAGGGGGGGGGTGAGAATAAGCGGAGAAGAAAACAGTGAATAAGAAAGAGGGCCTAACTATATTTCCTACATTTGTTTCTTTTCATATCCGACTTCCTGCCAATTCCTGATGTATTTCTTTAACCTTAAGTGAACGTACTTAACCCAGTATATTTCTCTAAAGCACTTATCAAATACGTTCTTTCCTCTTAATGAATCAAAGCTGATTATTTGATTTTAATTTTTTCTCCCTTTCCTGTTCTTCAAGTTCATTCGAATGTTACCAAAGTTTACTGTATTTTTGAACATATTGTTTATTCTTTGCCCATTTCTCTGAAAACTTTTGTTGCGATTTGTCCTTCAAGTTGTTTGTTAATTGTGCCATTTCTGCTAGTTCTTGCATTTTACTCTGCCAGTCAACTAATGTGGGTGCCTCGGTCTCCTTCCATCCTTTAGCTATTAATAGTCTGGCTGCTGCGGTCGCATATAGAAATAATTCTAACATAGAAGTTGGAATCTCCTTTCCAACAATACTTAATAAGAATGATTCCGGTTTTTGGTGGGAAAGTTATTCGTAGCATTTTCTTAATTTCATCATAAATTTGGTTCCAGGAGAGGGTTAATGGATACAAGGATAACTGCTGGAGACTGCCAGTAGCCACATCAGCAGCATACATTTAAAGCACATTTAAAGTGAATAATAATAATAATAATAATAATAATAATAATAATAATAATAATTTATTCATACCCCACTCATCTGGCTGGGTTTCCCCAGCCACGCTGGGCAGCTTACAACAGAAAAATGAAATAAAATAATCTATTAAACATTAAAAGCCTCCCTAAACAGGGCTGCCTTCACATGTCTTCTAAAAATCTGCTAGCTGTTTTTTTCTTTGACATCTGATGGGAGGGTGTTCCACAGGGCGGGCGCCACCACCAAGAAGGCCCTCTGCCTGGTTCCCTGCAACTTGGCTTCTCGCAATGAGGGAACCACCAGAAGGCCTTCGGTACTGGACCTCAGTGTCCGGGCAGAACGATGGGGGTGGAGACGCTCCTTCAGGTATACTGGACTGAGGCCATTTAGGGCTTTAAAGGTCAGCACCAACACTTTGAACTGTGCTCGGAAACATTTGGGGGAAACGGCTTCCCCCAAATAATCCTGGGAACGGAAGTTGGTTAATGATGCTGGGAACTGTAACTCTGAGAGGTAAGCAACATCTCCTTGAATTTCCTTCTTCTCTGAGAAGCATGGAATCATATGAAACACCATACTTTTGTAAATCCAGAATAATCCACACACAGGAACATGACACATAAAAGCAATCTGTTGGGATTTCAGAGCACTAAATGGTTTGTTCTTTCAAGAAGTGTTGAGCAAATCTGCCTGTGCTGTACTTCCTTGCATCTAGGAGAAATCAATACACCTCCATTTGTCTTTCATATTATTTACTGATGCCCATCATTTCTCCATCCCTTTCTGACCTGATTGTAGGCGGAGTCTCTCTTTCATGGAATTTGGAATGGCTTGAAAATCATGCTGCAGAACCAGTTATTGGCTTCTTCGTTTTTGTTAGATCCCTTGAGGTTGCTCAAAACCAACCCCACCAGCTTCGTTAAGTTAATTGGCTGATCCAGATATCATCTCTCCCCCCCCCCATTTCTGCTGCCCAGGGACACAAACCTCACACTAAGAAAGATCAACTGCACATTTAAAAATAGCACCTCCTCCAATTATGCCCAAGCTAGGCTACGTGATGTGCTCTAGCGGGGCTCTGAAACGCAAGCAGCTGCTTTCAGATCAGATCCAAGGGCGATGGCCATCTCCCAGCACAATGGAGCAGCTGGAGCTCCCACAGCTCCAAATAGCAACATGTCGTCCCAACAAGGCCTTTAAGCAACGGGCGAGGCAGAGATGCTATACTGAAGATGCAGCTGGTGGTGCATGTCAGCTTCAAATGAGAGATGGGTTTTAATTTTGAGTCCTTAGAGAAATCATCTCCGAGCTGTAATTACAGAGCGCAGCCGCCACGCCATCTTCCAACTTCCCCCTCCCGCCATGCACGCCCCCCCAAATTGAAAGCAGAAGCCTCCTAGTTTTTAATTACAGAAATCAGTCTTTGAAGTCAATGTTCAAAATTGGTTATCCCACTGTCGGATCCAGTGATCTGACGCTTTAGCAGATGTTGCCCTTCTAGGTTGCACTTCCATACATGCAACAGTTGCTTCTTCCCATCGCGGATACATCTTGGGAAAAGCAGTTACTTTTGTTGGTCCAGCTTCCGTTGATGGCGGCAAAACTGGTGGGCTCACAGCTTCTGCCCTTGACTATTTTGGAATGCTAACAAACTGAGGATGCGCCCTTCGTCTTCTGCATGGTTTCCCCCTGAAAGCAAGGAAGAAGACCACTTTGGCTAGACAGGATTTAGCTGTCTGAGGCAGAATGGTCCCACAACATGACCCAAACAGGATGATAAGAAATATTGCACCGTTGTGGTCAGCATCCAATCATACTGACACATGGGAGGACACACACACACCTCTTCCCTGTTGTTAAAGAAGAGGCAAAAGTACTCTCACCTTTGCAAGGTAGCACGGTCGAGAGGTGCCCCTTGTGTTATTTAGACATGGCTAGACCTACCTGGTGGTGCTGTGGTCTAAACCACTGAGCTTAGGGCTTGCAGCTCGGAAGGTCAGCGGTTCGAATCCCCACAATGGGGTGAGCTCCTGTTGTTTGGTCCTAGCTCCTGCCCACCTAGCAGTTCAAAAGCATGTCAAAGTGCAAGTAGATAAATAGATACCACTCTGGTGGGAAGGTTTCCGTGCGCTGCTCTGGTTTGCCAGAAGCGGCTTAGCCATCCTGGTCACATGACCCGGAAGCTGTCTGTGGACAAACGTTGGCTGCCTCAGCCTATAGAGGGAGATGAGCACACAACCCCAGAGTTGTCCACGACTGGACCTAACAGTCAGGGGTCCTTTTACCTTTACCTTTAGACCTACCTGATGTGGTGATGGATATTTTTCAAAGCTAACCACTGGCTCCTTTCCCCATCAAAACTGGTGGGGGAGTTGGTGAACAAGCCTGGGATTCACTTTAATCAGCTATGCATCCTGTTCTTCTAATACTTTTTCAACAGCTACATGGTACCCCGAAGGCATATTGGCAAAGGCCACGGTGCAGTTAAGATATGCTAAAATAAGAGAAAGATGCTGTAGTTGAAGGATGGAGTCAAGGGACCAGAGAGAAGCTTTGCCTCCAAGATATAGATTAGTGCTCTTCCTCTATATGTGAAGTGTCACCTCTCATTTGTGAAACAAGACACACCATTTCTCTCCTATCCCTCCGAAATAAATGTTACTTGAATCCCATCAGCGTCCATTCTTTTCTGCATGCACTCCTCTAAACCCTGGTAACCAGAATGGCCATGAACATTTTGATCAGCTAACTAGGGATAAGAAGACCTTGCAGGAAACTAAGGCGGACAGGACTGACATTTGACTCAGAGAAATCCTTGTGCCAAAGGCCTTTGAGCCTGGATTCTTTGGCCATTTGCTCCAAAGCATTTGGCTCCTGGGCTAGAGACCCTGCACTAGTAACTGTCATCATCTGCCTGCCTGCCTGCCTGCCTGCCACTACTCTGGGTACTGCCAAAACTTTGCAAGCTCTATTCCTGAGCCCACAACTGGAATCAGACTGAAGACTGGTGTCCTGATACAAGGCTAACTTTTCTGCACATTGCTTGGTCGGAGAACTGCATTGCAAAATACAGAGAAATACAAATTTTGAAGGATAGCTATGTTTCAGTTCATGGATTGTTTTGGAAGGTATTGATTTTGTAAATTTGCCTTTAAATGTGCACTGAATTGAATTTCTCCCCCGTTGGTAACTGGTTCTATTTATTTATTTATTTAGAACTTCCCTGATTGGGCAGGACTTGGTTGGCCCTCCAATGCATTGCTTTATATTCAGTCCCAGAAATACAAGAGTTTAAAATCTTAAGGTCTCTGGCAGAGGAGGGCAATTTGAGGCTGATCCAATTAAAGTCTTACTGAATTCCAGCACTAACCACAAAGGTGAAGGTATGTGGAGAGCATTCAGCTGTGGCTGGTGGGGGAGGATCAGAGGAGCAGGGATGAAACCAACACATAGCAGCCGAAAGCTGTGAGAAGAGAACAGCCCTGCTGAATTTTTGTTGGATGCCGTAATGATCAAAGCATCATTCCTCGGAAGAAAAGGTGGCAAGCAGTGAGCACGAGAGGAGCCTATGAGACTGGAAGTGTGGCACACGCCTGAGTACAGAGAAGGAAACCAGGATGGGGATCTAGATTCTAGGTGAAGACTAGAGTGATCCTATAAGCAGTGCATAGCAGTGTCACAGAGCAAGTGGGCCGCAATCGAAAACAAATGTGGTATATGGAAGGAAAAGCAAATATATCATATATTTTTTATTTATTCAATTTCTATACCGCCCTTCACTTGAGGATCACAGTTTGCAAAATAAACCCCCACCCACAAAAATACATACTACAGCGACAAACAAAAACAGTAACTTCCACACAGAGAGAGTAAAGGTAAAGGGTAATGGGACCCCTGACCATTAGGTCCAGTCGCAGATGACTCTGGGATTGCAGCGCTCATCTCACTTTATTGGCCGAGGGAGCCAGCGTACAGCTTCCGGGTCATGTGGCCAGCATGACTAAGCCACTTCTGGCAAACCAGAGCAGCGCAAGGAAATGCTGTTTACCTTCCCTATTTATCTACTTGCACTTCGTGCTTTCGAACTGCTAGGTTGGCAGGAGCAGGGACCGAACAATGGGAACTCACCCCGTTGCGGGGATTCGAACTGCCGGCCTTCTGATCGGCAAGCCCTAGGCTCTGTGGTTTAGACCACAGCGCCACCCACGTCACAGACAGAGTAGATTGTTTAATTAGCCAAAGGCCTGGGAGAAGTTTTTGACAGGTACCGAAAGGTATGTAACGAAGGTGCCGGGTGAGCCTCCCTGGGGAGAGCATTCCATAAGCAGCGAGTCACTGCATAAAATGCCCATTCTTGTGTCACCACCCTCCAGACTTCTCACGGAGGAAACACACAGAGAAAGACCTCCAATGATGATCGCAGGTCTGGGTTGGTTCATATGGGTAGAGGCGGTCCTGGAGGTATTGTGGTCCTGAGCAATTGTAATGGATGAGGCATTGTAATGTAAGCAACACACTGGGGAAGCCGCAAAGATGAACCACAGAAGAATGCCCCTAGCTTACCTTCCAAGTCCCGGACTGCAGAATCCGGGACCGGCAGCCGTGTGACACCGAAAGTTGCGTCGATGTAACTTCCGGTGTCGTTTTGCCCTTCTACGGGCACAAAAAATGGCTGCCGCCGGCCTCGAAAGTTGCTTCTACGCATGTCAGGAAGTGCGTCAACGCAACTTCCGGTGTCGCTCTGCCCTTATATGGGCACAAAAAATGGCCGCCACCGGCATTGAAAGTCGCTTCTACACATGTCAGGAAGTGCGTTGACGCAACTTCCGGTGTCGCTCTGCCCATCTATGGGCACAAAAAATGGCCGCTGCCAACACCGGAAGTAGCGTCTATGCACTTCCAGACATGCGTAGATGTGACTTTTGAAGCCGGCGGCGGCCATTTTTTGTGCCCATAGAAGGGCAAATCAGAAAGAAAAAAATGGTCGCCGGCAGGAGCAAATAACGGAGAAAAACGGGAGACAAAGTGATACGGGGGACCACCGGGAAAAGGTAAGTAAAAACGGGGTTTTCCCGGGGAAAACGGGGTACTTGGCAGCTATGGCCCCTAGGACTCCTATCAGGTTAGGCAAAAGGCATCACTTGTGTGTAATGGTTGGCTTTGGTGCAGGCAGGAAGAAGCGGGAAGGAATTACTGTTATTTCCACTACAGTCAGGTTGTTAAAATCTTCTGGGTATTAGCCAGATACTTCATTGTTGCTGTTGCCGCCATTTTATTTTATTTTATTGCCTACCCTTCATCATAAGGTCCCAGGGCAGGTTACAACTTTAAAACATTTTAAAACAGCTTGCAATCATAAAAATAACGTAGGTCTTGAAAAATATACTGTAGTTCCGTATACCTGACCCAGCTGCATCCTCAAATTTTGTGTAGACCCACTGAAATTCTCTGTGACAAAGGGTCTCAGGAAGGTGACTCGGTCCCAGCATTCTTCAAAATGGGCAATATCCTTGGAGCATCATAGATTAGCCATCTCACCTGAAGCAGAAGTATCGGAAATCGGGGGGGGGGGTGAAAGGTTTTATACTGCATGCTCAAAGATCATACTTACTAACTTTTTTTTAATGACAGCCTCCAATCAAGAGGGCTGGTGTTTAAATGTTTAATGTCTCTTAATTAGGCCATGCAGAATGGTTATAAATGAGAAGCTTGTGCTCATTGTTTTCCTGGTTGTTCATCCATGATACCTAAAAATATTCCCAGCAGCACATTGGCAAGGGAAATGAACAGGGGCTTTTTCCAGTTCATAAACTAAATATTCCACTTTAAAGTTCGAAGGCTTTTCGAGAACTTTACTATTTCCCTTCCAGAGCCAAACACAGTCCGCTCTCCAGACTGTCCCAACTATTTTGACTTGACTATTCCTGGAAGTTATTAATCGACCTACTCTGTGGATAGGAAACAAGGACTTGAGCTGGACTACAAGCTTTCCCCAGCACAGAGCAACGTTTATAATTAAGATCTACAGGTCCAAATGCTATAGACCCCGGGCTGATTCACGCATTCTTAAGGTGCCCAGATACACAGGAAATCCTGTGTCTATTAATAATTGTGCGAAATAAGCCATTTGAGCCTACGTTGTTTTTCTCATCACTGTAGGGCAATCTGCATCTGCTGAAATCTCCTTTCCCCCATCCACACAGGCTGGCACATGAAAGGACCCTGGCAAAATTCATGCAGGAGATCCTTGACCCAGTCTCTGGCATCTCCAATGAAAAGGCCCAGAGGGCAGGTGACAAGAAAGACTTCTGCTGGAAAGCTGCTACTAATTAGACCAGGGGGAAGGAAACATCTGCCTTCCAGATGTTGTTGGATGTCAGTTCCCATCAGCCCCAGGGAGCAGAGCCAATGGTCAGGGATGGTGGGAGTTGTAGTCCAACAACATCTGGAAGGCACTACATTGCCTACCCCTGAGTTAAACAATACAGACTAGACTCTGGCCGCTGCTGTCCGGCCACGAGATGGACATATGTCGTACGTATATGTCTTATCAGTCAGTGACTGACAAATGAACATGCTTGTTAAAAAAAAGAGTTGTGTCTAAGGTGATGAGGCCCGTTCGCAACATGAAAAGGCCGCATCCTGAACCGCCGCGTCTGCGCACACGTGTGACACGCTTCTTTGCATGCACAAAGACCAATTTAGTGCTTCTGAGCATGCGCACGCACTGAACCTGGAAGTAACCCATTCTGGGACTTCCGGGTTCAGCGCATCCATACACTGAAAAGATGTAACCCGCAGCGGACGTAACATGAGGTATGACTGTATTATGAGTTGGATACGCAATAGCTCTTTTTATATGTCCAAGTCATCCCATGATTTTGCGTCTGGGGAAAGGGGGAGAAACTTCCCTCTCTGAGCTTCTAGAACTTAAGCACAACAACGTGCATTCCCCCTTCGCCTTTGTTCTATGCTGTTGCATCACTTTATGCACCCCTAGGCAAGTTCCCAGGCAAATTTTCCATCCAGAATACAGTCAAGGTTGCGTCAAGGTATTTCATTTTACATGTATTTTTAAGTCTAGAAGCAGTAGCAAAAGCTGTACTCTGAATTCCTGAAACTGCACTTTCTGCCAAAAGGGCAGAGTGGGGCTTTGATTTCTCACTGCTCTTTGCCATAGACCTCCAGGAGTTATTATGCAATCAGTAAATACCAGCATAGGGTGTTTATGGCAAGTATTTTGATTTTGATTTCTTGGGTTCTAATTTTTCTGTCTTTGGCATATGTCAGACCATAAACCCAACATATTGGTGAAATAAACCTGCATGTTCTGATCTGGGTTTGTCTGCTTTTTAAAAAAAACAAAAACAAAACAGGCTTACCTGATCCCATATTGATGTCTAGGGGCCAGATTCAACTAGCCAGTCCAATCCAGCAGTTGCACCATCGAGGGGCTGATATTTTTCCACGTTTGTCTTCAAATGTTATACCTTGTGATGGTATGGGTAAATCATACACGAGGGAGCTAGATGAAGTCTTCCTCATTAGGCTTTGCTGTTTTACAGGTGATGGCATCACCTAGGAATTCTCCTAACAGCAGGAGTGCAGGTGCCAATATATAGGATATTTATTAACCAGCCTCTAAAAATCCCCTCCTCAGGAATTACAGGTTGTGCATGTGGAATGTAGTATGCAAATGACGAGGGAGGAGGAAGCTATTGTGAACATCTTCCCTCACCTGAGTCGAGAGATTCAGGGCAAAAGTTGGCAGGGATTGCAATGTGAGAAGCCTTGGCAATGTTGGGGTGCTGAGCAGGTGGGCGGGACTGATCACTGGGAAAGCAGAGGAAGTGACTCATAAGATGTTGGTCCCAGCCCACTCTCAGCTACGAGAGGCAGCCTGAACTGGTAGTGTCTGTCAAATCCTCATTCTGTTATCTTTTATTTGGGGGGAGGGGAGAGAATGTCTGCAATAAATGCCAAAGAAGAGCCGCAGAAGTAGATGATGATGGCTCCAGTGCAGGTTTTTAGTGTGGGTCCCACTCTTTAAAAAAAAATTAATTAATACAACACGTATGCAGATTTAGCAGATCAATTTAGCCGTTCGGCACTTTGTGTAACATTTATCAAAAATGTTACCATCTGTGAGCCGTGATACACTATCATAACAAAGCTTTTTAACATATAGATAGATGGGTGGGAAGATAGATAGACAGACACCCACCTACTCAATATGATTTTGCTTGTTTTCAGTGGAGCAGACTTTATTCATCTCTCTCTCTCCCTGCCTCTCTCTCTCTCTCTCTCCCTCTCTCTGCACACTTGTGTATGTTTTGGAGATCTTTTCTATTCTTGATTCTTCTTCTTCCCCATAACTTAACCTCAGGCAGTTCTTTCCAAGATTGTCTTTTGAAAAGGAAAACTCAGAACTTGCTGGTGTTCATGGCAAGCTATAGGAGTATGTGCTAGGTGTTATTGGATTAGAACATGTTGAGATTTAAAATGATACGGGTGTCCTTACTAAAAGGCCTCATTGCATTACTTAACACCACAGTCAAACACACTAACACCCCAGTCCCAAAACATCCTTGGTCATCAACCCACCTGTATAACTTGCTTCCTCCTCCTATACGAGGTGATTGTTGGGGTTGGGGGTGCAGAGGGGGAGATATCACACAACAGACTATAGCCACAAACTTCCAATACCCACATTCATGCCGCACTAGTGTGTGATCTTCCATTCCACTTGATGCATGTCAGAATGGGACTCACAACGCTGGCAGAAGAGCATGGTTAGGTTGTCATGCTTGTGACATTCTTCATGCTCACCCTACAGGATGCGATGGGCTAGGGTTAGGAGAGAAAAATAAAAAGTCAAACTGCAGCACAGTAAGTTTACTCAAATCAAAAGTAAATGTCTTTGTGTTCTGTGGGTCTTGAATGACGTTTAGGACTGCAGCTATAAATATGGTGGGGTGTAGGGCATTAAACTGGGCATTGTCATTCTACACACACACCAAATATGGACATTGTTGAAACCCTCTGTCTCCTTGTGCACCAGTGGAACTTTCTGCCTCCTCTTGTCTTGCTGGGTGCAATCTACTTTTCCATTCACCATTCTCCATTCCATCTTGCCTGTTTCACTTGAGCGCAGGTTTGCAAGGGCATCTAAAAGCAGCATCTTTTCATTCCCATTCCCAAATAGCCACACTCTTAGATCCTTAAGTTTCTTCTGCTCTGTAGGCACAGAGACACCATCTATTCCAAGAGAGAGAGAGCAGGGTGATGGGGATCAAACTGGGAAAGCTACACGCTGTGGGATCTGTGTCATTGGGGTCCAAATGCTGTGAGCTAGCCTGGCCCTGGCGCAGCGTAGAACATCTGCTGTATATAGTTTGGACTTTTTGCTTACTAATCACAGAGAAGTGCTGATGAGTGCTTTCTTGCAGTGCTTCCCTGCTGACAGGTGTGATGGAAGAATGTAGCAGCCATCCCAGGAGTCATAAATAGGAGCATTTTGTGAAACATGTCCTTAGCACAGATTGTGTAATAGGGCTGGAATATTGATGGAGATGACCACTCCTGTCCATTTCTAAGCTTTTAAATACTTATGGATTTTTAATTGTAATGTTCTGAGCATGCATTTTGCATAAGGGGCTTGGTGCATTATTCATTGCAGCAATGACAAGAGAAAGTTAATGAGTTTAGTAGGATAATTATTTTACAGGCTCCTGCACTTCTTAAAGTCAGGCAGTCAGAGCTTAATAAGACAAGCAGTGGTGAGATGCAAGCTTGTCTAAGAGAATGTACACACCATCCATTTAAAATACCTCATGCCTCAAAGAATCCTGGAAACTGTAGTTTGTAAAGGGTGTTGGGAATTGTAGCTCTGCAAGGATTTTCCTGTAATGTCCTACACACACACACACACACACACACACACACACACACACACACACAAAACTTTTCTTTAAAAATGTTTAGGGGTACTCTCATTTTGACTCAAGAAAACCACCATTTTATAGTTCAAATCAGGAAAAATGAATATAGTAAATGGACAAAAGTACAAAGATTCACAAAATGTTTAGGGTTATGTGTCCCCATGCTTCCCCCCAGGAAAAAAGCACTGTGTCTATCTGTCTGTGTGTGTAGCTTTTGATCGTTTCACAATGTCCACCATAAGTATACATAATGTTCAATATTTGCCTCTCCCCCATTTCCAGCACATTTTGCTAAAATTTGGTTATACAGTGGTACCTCGGTTCTTGAACGTAAACTGTTCCGGAAGACCTTTTGAATTCCGAAATGTTCAAAAACCAAGGCACAAAGGGCTTCCGAGACACTCGAAAACAGAGGTACCACTGTATTTTTGTCAACAGATATGGGATTAGATTCCAACTATATAATGTTCTTTCCTTGCCTTTCCTTTCCTTCTTTCTTTGCCATTTCTGTTTAAATTTCTTTTATCAACTAAATCAAGTATTGATTACACACACACTTCTTCCTTTGTGATTAACTTTTCATTTCAGCTCTAATTCTGCTTTTTCATTAGTATTTTTTAATCAGAAAGCTTCTTAGCTGGAATATTGACTCATTTTTTTGTTACATCACATATTGTTGTAATATTGTACTCAGGCCTCAATTCCATGTTGCCAGGGAGCTGAAAATTAACATTATTTAGGAATGATTGACTATGCTACACACCGGGTGAGAAGCTTTCCTTATATTTGTTCCATTGTCTCATATTTGTCATGCCGATTAAATAAACTGGGTTTTATTAAATGATTGATCTCTTAAAGCGTTTCATCGTATGCCCAAGGTAGATTTTAAAGTGGCATTTTGTCATAATTTTGAATAAATATTTGAACAGGTATCATTCCTCCTTTATTTAACCATTGTACAATATTCGTTAAACATGTGTGGTTGATGGAGGCACCGCTTGAGGTAGTGAATGATTGTAGTGGCTGTGTGGAATGGATGGTGAGCGAGATTGGACATGCGATTCTATGACTGTTGCTTTGTGAGACACAGAAGCTGCAGTTTGAGAAAAGGACACACTGAGAAAGGAGGAGAACGAGAGGGAGGAAGAGAGAAAAGGCAAAAAGGATCCCATGATGTTGGGCTGTCCTTGTGGGCATCTGGTTTGGGGCAGTGGATTTGCTGTGAGTCCACTCACCTCTTTTGGTGTGGTGGCGTTGTGGGACGACAGAGCCTTCACCGGGGCCCGGACGAGGGAATCCTAGCATCAGAGCCCCTTCCTGATAGGTGGGGTGGGCGCAAGCCCACGCCTCCTAATGGGAGCGGGATCCTGGCCTGCATCCCAGTTTCAGCGAATGGGGATGCAGGCCTAGATCCCAGCATCTCTAGGTAGGGCTTGGAGAGATCCCTGTCTGAAACCCTGGCAAGCTGCTGCCACTCAGTATAGACAATAGAGAGCTAAGTGGACAAATGGTACAAGGGCTTGGAGTAAGACAACTTCCTGTGTTTCTGCATTGACTTCCACTGATTCCTTTCCATGTGCACTGTTGACTTAAACCAATTTACCATCGGCCCGGAACCAGCCCCTTTTTTTTGACCAGGTCCCAACATACCAGGAATTAGTGATGACTCTTTGGATGGAGAAGCACTCTACCATAGCAAGGGAAGTTTAGTGTGGTGCAATTGGCTCTGCAGCCAGGGGCAGCCTGCTAGGCACATGTGCTCTTCTTAAATGTGCCTTTCAGAATGGTTCACATTTGCAAAGTTCTGCAAATGCTGGAAGGAGATACAAGATGAATAAACCAAGATTCAGAACATTAAGCAGCATCAGCGCTTGAGTGAGTCTCGGTGGCCAGCTACAAATGCAGCCCAGGGCAAAATCCAGGCTCCAAGGCAGAATGGTGACCCAGCATCTCTGAGGAAACTCTGAGGGATTTCTGAGTTCTGCAGTTGCCATCTCCCAGTCCCATGTAGAAAGGCTTTGAAAGTGAAGTTATTAAAGGTTTCAGGGGTCTAGAACACATTGCCAAAATATGCATTTTGTGTCTCCCTACACAAACTGCTTCAAAGGTCATGCTTGGAGATGGATGAGTAAGGTTGCCAAAAGATGAAACCAAGGTGCCTTTTTAAAACCAACAACAACAACAAGCAAACCTAGAGAAGGCACTGCCTTTTGCAAAGCTATGTTTTTCAAATGCTTTTCCACCTCTTTGAAAAACCTTGAGAGAGCAGTTATGCCTATTGACTGGTCATTTTAGATGACTCGGGTGGAGGAAAGGGGAAGCTGGAGCTTTCACTGAATTAGTAAAGGGGTTTGGGTAGCACTATTATCTTTGTTTCTTAGAAGGGCTGTTGGGTTCAAGTCTGCTTTAAAGAACCTGAAGATGGGAGAGCAGGAGGGGCATTGAAGTTGCCCATCAAGTTAGCACCTGGGCAGTGGGCAGAATGGTCTCATGGAGTCACCTGGTCACAGTCTTCCTTGCTATGTTGAGATGCGTTTTATAGTAATCATCTCCAAGTATGCAAATATTATACAAATTGGTATCTGCCCTTCTCCACCTGTTTAGTGACGTTTCCTCTTGTTTTAAGGTGATGGATAAGACACCCAACATAAACTAGCAGCAGAGGGTAAATCTAGTATGATGAAGCACATAGCAGCAACAAATTTTTCACAGATCTTGCCAGGAGCCCTGGGCACAAGGGAGAAGCTTTGGTCTATTCTAGGGAGATAATATTGCTTCCTGGCCTTCAGTGAAGTGGGTGGGGCTGTGGCTGTGGCAGTATATGCAAACTCCACTGGATGAGAGCCCTCCAACCAAAAGCTCTGTAGGGTTGGTACTGTAGCTCTAAGTGAGTACTGTAATATGATGCAAGCCTTGCTCCTTCCAGTTGAAAGCTTCTATTTACTGAGGGCACTGCAGCTTTTCTTGGGAAGTTCTGTATGTTTCAAGAACTATATTTTTTTTAAGGTAAAGCAGATGCAGAGGCTCTCAGAGAGGAGATGAGAACTGCCTTGCTCCTCCCAAGTTGTTTTGGTGATACCCTGTGCTAAGTCATGGTTTGGCGCAGCAAGTTGTCAAAAGTCAGGCTCATGGTTTAGCTCTTCCACACAAACCATGAGCTGTAAACCACAGGACAAACCATGGTAGCAGCTTGTGGTTTGCCTGGAGAGAGCTAAAATGTTAGTGGCAAGGAAAAAAACAAGTATAAAAGGAGAATTTCTGGATGCCAAGATGCAAGTTTGGGGCAAGTACTCTTTGTTGAGAGAACCCCAGCAGAGATTTAAAATCACTAAATCTGAAGCAAAGTAAAGCATAGAAATACCAGTCTGTTAGACCTTTAAAATATGCTCTTCCAGGTTCCTTCCAAAGTTTCTATCTTTCCCTAACATAGACAAAGTCCACACATTTGGTAAGTTAAAAATAGTTTACTTACAAACTCTCTAAATGTCAGTTTCATGTGCTTTTCCAAACAGCATTCAGAAAAAGTTGCACAGGCACTAAAACTTGACTTGGTTACAGTAGTGAAAGTTTCTAAATTATTGGTATAGGAACTCAAGAGTAGCTTGTGAAAACCATGTGGTCTAGAGCAACCAGCTCAGACATTGAGCTTCTTGGGTATGTTGGTGACTTGTCACTTGGTAGTTCACCACACCTCAACCTGTGTGATGTATCAGCAAAGTATGTGGAGCCCCAGCAGAGTCTCCAGAGATTTCCTGCTCCTAGACCCTGACATCAAGCAGGATAGCACCAGCATTTGCAAATAGGACATAGATTGGACATAATGAAAGTAATGCCCTAGAGACTATTATATCCATCTCTACACATAGGCATATTTTCTGACCCAATGGGAAACTGAATGACTCAGCAAGTCATACACTTAACCTCGCTGGTGTTGCTATGGTAACTCAGTGCACCTGATACTCTTACCTCAGAACATTCAGACATGGGGATGTACTCCAAACCTTTATTAGGTATTACAAATATAGGCTATCATAAAACATCCATATATAAAATTTTAAAATATATACAAATAAACAGCCATGTAAAAATATGTACTAACGAGGATTTTCACTGGAGTTTCTTCCCACTAAATGGTGAATGTGCTCCTCAAGACCAAGCACTGTGTAATTTAACTCATTGTTCACATTACACTAACAAGGTAGACTTGAGGGGCACAAAGGCTTGATTACCTAGTCCCTCCTAAGGTGAGCGAAGGCTGGCAGGACAGCTTACTCTGTGGTCTTAACCCCTTCCTGCATTAATCAGACTAAAGCATGTTGGTTATATGATACCAGATATCCCACATAAACCACAAGGCTGGGTTCCAGTGGCACACAGCAAAATCCAAACAGCAAAACAGTTGGGAAGGAGTCAAGGGGACACAATCTCTTCTCTGGCAGCCTACACATTTGCTTGCTCATGAGTTACCTCAGCATTACCTGTGAACTGGGCCACTGTGTTTACCATTTAAAGTGATGCATAGTCCCATTCAGCTCCATGCCCACAGCCAGAGCAGCTAACTCCAGAGTGGTTATATATAATCTTAAAGCAACTTCTCTGGGAGAAACAGCAGACAATACTTGAGACAAAAGGAAACCTACTTGTAGGAGGCACAAAGGGAGAAGCTCTTCTTTGGAAAGGTTTCTATCCACTCAGTGGCAATAAGGCTTCTATGATTTCTATTTTAGCGAAGCAAAAGCAAAGTTAGGCATGTAGGCACACAAAATGCAGGCTCAGAGGTCATTTTGAAAAATGAACTGAACACGAGTTCCCAGCATGCTGTAGCAGAGACAAAGATGATCAGGGCCCTTAACCAGACAATAACAACTTACGTTAATATTAGAGAGGATTGCAAACTACGGTACCCAGTTCTGCTGGCCTCATTGTGTAGAAGGCCCTGAAAAATACAAAGGACACAAAGAAGAATGGTAAGAATGATTCGAAGGCTAACAAGCAAATGTTAAGCTTCAGTTCACTTTATTCATTTTGCCACAAAGAAGGCGAAAGGTGCATTTCACAGAGGCATGTTTGCTTCCCAGTACTGGGTCCCATGGAAATGTTTGCTCTTAGTTTTGAAGATTCAGCTATTACCTGTGATGTGCTCACACACAGGGCAGTCTCGAGCAGGTCGGGCGCCCTGGCGCTGAGGGGCGGAGATCGCTCCGGCGCCCCCGCCCTCGCAGGGTGCAGCATGGCTTCCGCGCGGCTTTGCTGCACAGCGCCCCACCTACCAGCCCGGCGCCCTGGCACCCCGTGCCACCAGGAGTCTACCTAGAGCCGTCCCTGATCACACAGGAGTTGGAGAAAAATGTACACATGTAGCCATGGCTGCCCATGAGTTACATCTGCACATGCCGAGCCCCTCTGTGCTTCTCATAGTTGCATGTCTGCAAGAAACTCAACAGGTGCAGCTTTCTAGTCATAGAACCACAATGGAAGAGAAAGCAGCAGTTGAATTTTTCACCATCAGGCAGGGCTTAAAGGCCCAGGAGACCTTTTTAGGGAAGATGGTGACAAATTATTCTGAGGGAGATGCATTTATAAACAAGGACGAGTGTTTAACAGGCTGCATGAAGCACATTCCAGCTTCTTCACAAGGAACAAAAACTCAAGACACTGTTTTTTAGATGTGCTGCAATGGCAGAAAATAGACTGGAGTGTGCTGTAGCTACAGTAATTTGCAGTCCAGCTGCACTTCGTATGCCAGGGAGCTCAGGAAGGTAAAGGTGCCTGACACAAATGCCTCAGATGCTAGCAGAGGAGACTGCATTATTTCTATCTCTCTAGGAAGCCAGCAAGGAAGGGATAGCTGGTTTGAAACCAGCATTTACAGGAAGGAGCAAGTTGCAGCAAAATGAGGGCTACATCAAGCTGTGTCAAATTGCCTGCATTCTGCAGACAAGACTTGAGCACTAAGTTGAAAGGAACAAGCCAAGGGCTATCTGTCCAAAACTGGGAAAACTAGGTGGTGCAGAAAGGTCTAGAAAACAGGATGGAGAAACTCAGGTAAGGTAAAGGGATCCCTGACCATTAGGTCCTGTCGCGGACAACTCTGGGGTTGCGGCACTCATCTCGCGTTATTGACCGAGGGAGCTTCCGGGTCCTGTGGCCAGAAAAACTAAGCCGCTTCTGGCGAACCAGAGCAGCGCACGGAAACACCGTTTACCTTCCTGCCAGAGCGGTACCTATTTATCTACTTGCACTTTGACGTGCTTTCGAACTGCTAGGTTGGCAGGAGCAGGGACCGAACAACGGGAGCTCACCCTGTCATGGGGAGTTGAACCACTGACCTTCTGATTGGCAAGCCCTAGGCTCTGTGGTTTAGACCACAGCGCCACCCGCATCCCTTACCAGGTAAGGTAGATAGGACAACTAATGTGACTGAGACAAAAGGAGATAGGTATTAACTTGGCAAACTAGGAGGCTCTTTTGGAACACAGCCATGACCACTGGCAGAGGAAGAGACATGCGGGGGGAGCACACCGCCCCCGGCAGCATGATCCCAGTGGGGTGCCATCGCAGCTGCCCTCCCACCCGAGCTGGGTGCCCTGCCCCCACAGGCGACGTGCCCTGCCCCCAGGATGCGCACCACACCCCCAGGACACGCCCCAGCCCCCGCCCCACCTGCTCTCCACCCCCACCCCCCCACCCCGGTGCTGGAGCATGAAGCTCCGCCACTGGCCATGACTCTCCATTTTTAGCTAGTTTGTTTGTTAGGTTCAGTCAAAGAACGTAATACACGGCAATGAGGTAGTCATTAGAAGGACTTGTTTCATCATACTGACATTCTTCTTCAGATCAGTAATGTTTATCTGACAGGCAACAACCCTCCAATGAATCAGAGAGACACAAGAACTCCATCTGGGAATACTTACAAATTATGGGTTGTTCCCAACTAAGTTCTGCTCAGAGGACTTGGTCCCAAGTCAGTCAGGGCCATTATTTTCAAAGGGTTCTGCTCTGAGTAGGACCCGCATCATAGACAGCCCTATGTGTGCTGTTATCAAACAGAAGAAACCGCAATATACTGAGTCGGACCATGGATTCATCTGGCCTAGTGCAGCCTGCTCTGACTGGCGGCAGCTTTCTAGGGTGACAATAGAAATAGTTAGCAATCCTCATATCTCAGATTCTTTTTACTGAGGATTGAAGAAGAGCCCTTCTGCATACCAAGGATGCGCTCGACCACTGAGCTCTGACACCTTTTCCAGGCCGCTGTTCAAACATGTCAGTCAGCTCTTTGTTGCTCATTTTACTTGCTGCAGACAGGCCTAGTGTATGAACTACGAGCGCAGCAAGACTGTTCCAATTTTGAACCAAACTTTGATTTCAAGCAAAGCTTTCCCCATCAAACACAGCAGTTCTCCCAAATTAGCCCCAGTGCAATAGAGAAAAACGGCAGGGAGATGAAACCTGGGGAAGCTAAGGCTGATGATAACAATGTTTGATGTCTTGTTTAAGCAGCACAGCATCAGGGTGCTGCTTGTTAGAACACAGTGTCCCCCTGTGCCATTGGAGTGTGGGCATCAGGTGTGCACTGGAGCTTGGAAGGGGGTCCTCTGACACAGGAGCTGTGCAGAATTAATAAAAACACTGGAGAAAGAACAGAGAAGCAGAAAGACCGCTAGCACCTTAGCTTAAAAAACTCCCTGTCTCATTCAGATGGCCAGGAGGCAGCTCTTGCATTTACTGCAGGCATTCCCAAACTGCGGCCCTCCAGATGTTTTGGCCTACAACTCCCATGATCCCTAGCTAACAGGACCAGTGGTCAGGGATGATGGGAATTGTAGTCCAAAACATCTGGAGGGCCGAAGTTTGGGGATGCCTGATTTACTGCATCAGTAGAGAAGGCAGTTTTCTGTTACAGGGTCATCACACACCACTGGCAGCAATGGGAGAAAGTTGTAGCTCAGTGGTAGAACAGCTGCTTTGCATGCAGAAGGTATCAGGTTCAATCCCTGACATCTGCCAGTAGGGCTGGGAGGAAACCCTGTATGGATTCCTACTAGTCAGTGTTGACCAGCGTTTCCCAAACTTGGGTCTCCATCTGTTTTTGAAATACAACTCCCATCATCCCTAGCTAGCAGGATCAGTGGTCAGGGATGATGGGACTTGTAGTCAGTGCTTTTATTCTGGGGAGACGCAGGGGTACACATACCCCTAAACTGTCAGGAGTATGGGCAGGAGTCAGGCTCTGGGGCCTGTAGTGCTTTGCAGGACTGGGGCCTGCCTCAGCTTGTGCTGGAGAGGCAAGGAGTGGTCACTCAGGTGAGGCCACTTGATACCTCACTGCACTTAGTGGCAGGAGCTGGGAGGGTTAAAAGCTCAGCATTTCCCTTCAGCTCTTGGCCACAGCAACGCTATCCCTGCCTGGTTGTATCCTCTTGCTCCTTGCTCCTTGGACCCTCGCCTTTGCCGACGCCTTGATCCTCGACCCTTGGACCTCTGCCTTGCCGACGCCTTGCTCCTTGACCCTGCGACTGCCTGCTGCTGGACCCTCAACCCTGCACCTGTTCCTGCTTCTACACCACCATCTTGCCTCTGGTCCTGACATCCTCAGCCAGGGCTTCAACCGCCCGCCGACCGGACCGTGACATAAACATTTTGTGAATCTTTGTACTTTTGTCCATTTACTGTATTTATTTCCCCCGATTTGAACTATAAAATGCTGGTTTTCTTGAGTCAAAATGAGAGTACCCCAAAACATTTTTAAAGAAAAAAAGCACTGCTTGTAGTCCAAAAACATCTGGAGACCCATGTTTGGGGTAGAGAACACTGAACTAGCTGGACCAATGATCTGAGTCAGTAGAAGGCTGCTAGCTTCCTGAATAATGTTTAGAAGCTGGAAACATGTTTTGGGTGTGGGTCTCCTGGTCAGGTTGTCCTGGCTTTAGAGCATAAGGACAGTTTGCTGAATCAGGCCAATGGCTCACCTTATCCAGCATCCTGTTCTCACAGTGGCCAACCAGATGTCTGTGGGAAACCTAGAAGCAGGACCCGAACACAAGAGCCCTCTTCCCTCCTGTGGTTTCCAGCAACTGGTATTCAGAGCATTGGTGCCTCCAACCATGGAGACAGAGCATAACCATCAAAGTTAGTCATCACTGATAGCCTTATCCTCCATGAATTTGTCCCATCTTCTTTTAAAGAAGTAGGTGGCCACGGCCACTTCCTGTGGGAGTTTCCCCCCCATACTTTGACTCTGCACTGTGTGGTGAAGCACTTTATCCTATCTGTCTTGGCATTCAAGCATCACCATGGGAAGATATGAAGGGACCCGGTAATGTAACAAACCATAGTCTCTAGGACAAATTCCTGCAATTAAGTTGTTTGTTTGTTTGTTTAAAAAAACCTGCTAGTATACTCACTGCTTTCAAGAGCAACTGTGGTTAATTCATCTTATTAGAATAATATATTTTGACCTAAAATCAGCAAGCTTTCCAGTGCTGCTTGGGCCAGTTCTGTTCTACAGTACATGAAATGATAAAGGCTATATCATTAGCTGTCTCATACACAGTCAGTCAGGTGGCGCTGTGGGTTAAACCACAGAATCTAGGGCTTGTTGATCAGAAGGTCGGCGGTTCAAATCCCTGCAACGGGGTGAGCTCCCATTGCTCGGTCCCAGATCCTGCCCACCTACGTAGCAGTTCGAAAGCACATCAAAAAAGTGCAAGCGGGAAGGTAAACGGTGTTTCCGTGTACTGCTCTGGTTCACCAGAAGCAGCTTTGTCATGCTGGCCACACGACCCGGAAGCTGTCTGCGGACAAACGCCGGCTCCCTCGGCCTATAGAGCGAGATGAGTGCCGCAACCCCAGAGTTGGATACGACTGGACCTGATGGTCAGGGGCCCCTTTAGCTTTTACACAACCAGGCAAATCGCCCATGTAGACCAGTACTGTGCCTTGTGACTGGCAGTGGTTCTCTTTGCTAGAACTACTGTCTTAAGATCCCCTAGCAGGCAGTACCGAGGCTCCGAATGCTTTATCCCTGAGTCATAGCACTGCAGAGATCATGACAGTGAACATCACACACATTGACTTTCAAAATCAGGGCAACCCGTCTGAGTCACGTCGTAGGCAATTCTGTTCTAAATGGGTTAATGAAACAACTTTCCTCTAAAAAATGGCAGCAGTCTTAGAATGAAGAATCTGACTTAAAAAGCCAGTTTCTTCTGGTAAGTAACTGTATGGGCTCATGGGCTATTTTTTTTTTACAAATGCTTCATTCCTCCTGACTCTATGCTGCTAGACAAGATTAAAGCACTACGTTGAAAGGCATACCAGTAAAAGATTCTCCCCATATTAACCACCCTGCTATCGCTGATTCCACCTGATATCCACTACTTCACAGCATATTTTCCTAATGTTCTATACCTGCCTGGGGCATTTTTTTCCTGGATTAAAATTGAAGGTATAATTTACATTCCAAAAGATACAGACCTATTTTCTTAATTAGCTGTCAGAATAATCAACAAACATTCTGGAGAACTGGTTGCATTCAGTTGTTCTAATAGGATCAAACTTTAGTCCAAAGTGCAGAGATAGCATTGATTTGAATAGTAGGTGTTTGACTACCACCTTGGAGCAGTGATCAGAGCATTGTTTCAGAAGAAGAGGTAGCTCAAAGCCCCAGAGAACCCTGGAGTCTGGTGTCACAAGCCAAGAGAGATGCAAAATGCAAGAGCTGACGCCACACCTGATCCCAGTCCCTGGGATGGAGCTCGCTGAGCTTGAAAGCTTCAGGCTGGGACCCCTCAAGTAAGCAGTACCCTTGACTTCATGGATCTCCGCTCCACCCCACACTAGGTGAATATGACAATGCTAACTAAAGACAACTGAAGATCAATGTGGTACAAAGCACCAGGCAATAGGAAGACCTCTTTATGCACCCCAGAGTCTGTGGGACCTAGGGTTGGTAGTCAGCCTAGGAGAGAATATATGGGCTCAGGGTCAAACTAGATGTGACACCTTTTGCACAATTAGGAACTAAAATAAGGATGGGTAATGATTCTGAGGCTGAGGCTGATTTTAGAGTAAGTAGACCCAGATTTGGACCCTTTGCCCCCTGATGTGGTTCTGGTTCAGCTTGGGGCACCCACAAGAGCTTTCTTCCCAATGGAAAGGTCAGTGTAGGATCAGGATCAGTAGGAGTCATCTTCCTAATGCAAAAAGCAGGTATGGGGCCTGCAAACCAGAGCAAGACCTCAGTAAGGGGCAAAGCTCCTATTCCCCCTTCTCAACAGGGTCTGTAGCTAGATTCCCCCCTTGCCATGATTTATTAATTTCTTTAACATCCATTCATACAGTTGCCCAATGGTATAGTTTCTAGTGTGGATCTCAGCTGGACTCAATATCTTTTTGGAGCAAGTTTCCATCTCAGTGCTGTCCAAGGTCCTGCTGCTCCAATCTTACCGTAGACAATTCCTTCTCTCGCAACTGACTGATTTATGTCTGGCATCCTTTGAACATTTCTTCCCTCTCCTATCTCAGAGACCACTTCTTAACCTCTGGGCTTTTGCCTGCTGTCAGAACATGATAGAGACAAACAACAGGGAAAGGCTTCTGTCTTCATGGCCGGCACACAAGCTTCCTGGAGGCATCTGACTGGTCAATATTAGAAATTAGTTGCCACGCTAGATGGACTTTAGATCTGGATTGCTTATTTACTACTGCCTCTCAGCTTTCCTCCTTTCCCCTTACTTGGCTCAAGGATGGGGCTCTGCTTCCTGGACAATAGCAATTCTGCTGCAATTCCACTGCACCTGCCAGCTGTTGTCCAGCTGCCCTAGGAAATCCTGGCATGGTCTTACCTCTTCTTTGGCTTGCTTTCGGTGCCCATTTATTGACAAATGGATCCACATTGCAGAGAACTACCCTACTCTAATGGCCATATCATGGTGGAAGCAGCCAATATAGTGACCTTATATTTCCAAGGCACACCTCAGCCCTTCCCAGAGCATGCTAGCGTGCTCCAGTACTCTAACAACACACAGTGGAAGACTCTCTACCACAATGGGATGTCTCTATGGATACTTGGCATTGAGGAGCCCATCAACTCAGTGCTGGGTGAGCTCCCTCTCACACAGGGCTCCAGATATGGGGCCCTCACATGTTGTCTACTTTCCATCCCTCAGTCTCAAGGTGGTTTTCTTTACGGGGAATATCTGCACTTGCTCTTGGTGTGTTGAAAATAAAACAAGACTATGACTTCAGTCCTATGTACACTTATTCGAGAATAAGCTCCATTTAACTCAATGAAACTTCTTTCTGAGTAAGCATGCATGGGATTGTGCAACAAATGCTGTGAAAGCAGACTTTTACAAAGCTGATGAGGGAGCCTGATTAGGAGGGTGTGGTGAAAAATGTGATAAAATCGGAAGATGGGGGAAAACAAAACCTGAAGAGGCAGAAAGCTTGAATACTAGGCTGCCGCAATTTATCCTTGCTGTTCCTCTAACACTTCAGCTAAGTAGGTGGGCTGAGTCTCGAGAAGCTGAAGCTTCTGTCTGCCTCCCAGGTATCATTTCCTGACTGGCTCTTGGCTGCGAGTTATGGATTTATGTGTTCTATGACTAGCCCTCTCCATCTGCTCCACTCAGAAAGACCAACTTCATCCAGACTCCTCCCTCAAGCACCATCTATCAGCAGCCGCTCCATCAGGCTCTAGGAGAGGAAGAGATAGAACTTCAGACCATCCCCATCAACTCTGCTGAAAATCCAGCAACCTTGGATGCTCCCTTTGCAAAATCTCTCCATTCTGACAAGAGCTCGTGCCCAAGCTTGCTTCTTTACTATTATCCTGCTTGCTCTCTTTGCAAGTAGCCATGGATAAGTAAATCCCCCAGAACTAGTGTGCCGCTGCAGCTATGGCTGTGGCAGGCACCCAGGAGCCTGCAGAAGGTAGGAGCTGCAACACATCAATTATTGAGGCAGTGAGCTGGGCTCTCTGACAGCCAAGCCATCTATAATACATGAAGGCAGGGAAACAGGAGAGGGAGAGATGGGGTCCTGACTCATACAGGCTTCACGTTTGATGGGCACTCAGCAGATAAGTTGGGCCACTTTTCTTTCAAGGTCTGGCTGTTTAGGAATGGAGCAGAGAGGAGAGGGGAGCTTGAGGATGGGGGGGGGAAAGAGATGATGAAAAGTACTTCTGTGGTACAGAGCAAACTAATTTACCAAACTATGTATTTTAATGCCACAGACCAAGAGAAGGGAGAGTAGAGCTGTAAGGGAAGATCAAAGGCAAAGCACAGCTGATTTCCTTAGCTCAGCACAATGAGGTTCTGATGACGGCTGCTCAAGCCTGTGATTTATTTAGAGGATAGAACTCCAGCCAAACCTTTGTTCAATATTTAGTAACTTTCCTGCTTAGGAAAGAGTAGGTACAGGTCCATGGTGAGCAGGCGGGAACCTGCCAGTGCTGCTGGAGCTGAGTTGAGGCTGGGCTTGGCTGGGCTGGGCTGGGCTATGGTGAGAAACGGACACTACTCAGTGAGCAGCCAGTGTCCCCCGATTCCAGTCCTCAGATACACATCCAATGTTTCTGGGCTCATCAGGTCTTGCTCCTAAACAGATTGCCAATTATAATCACCGTAGATCAGGCATCCCCAAACTGCGGCCCTCCAGATGTTTTGGCCTACAACTCCCATGATCCCTAGCTAACAGAACCAGTGGTCGGGGAAGATGGGAATTGTAGTCTAAAACATCTGGAGGGCCGAAGTTTGGGGATGCCTTCCGTAGATAAATATTATCTATCAGTAAAAGGAATCTTCCTAGACCTTTCAAATTCTGTATTATCTCTGTATCCACACTACGCTTCTAGATATGAGTTCTCAATCTGAAATCTCAGAATGTCCCTTCAGATGGCTGTTTTGAACTGGGAATGATTCTTTTTGCCCTACTCCAGTCTTCATCTATGACTTTCATCCAGATTCCCTTTCAGTTTTGTCGCTGGTTTTGCTACTCAGGACAACATCATACATTATTGTGGGAAACTCAAAGAAAGCTAGAACTTATTCTGGCTCTCTGCCTGTGTAATTGCATGTATTTTGAAAACACATTTGTCTCATTCACACTTTCAAGGCAAATCTTTTTTAAAAAATGCAGCAAAAGCACAGATAATTGGGAAGCACTGGTGTATGAGCACTCCAATGGGAGAATAAAGGTAAAGGTAAAGGACCCCTGGCAGTGAAGTCCAGTCGCAAATGACTCTGGGGTTGTGGCACTCATCTCGCTTTACTGGCCGAGGGAGCCTACGTTTGTCTGCAGACAGTTTTTCCGGGTCATGTGGCCAGCATGACTAAGCCGCTTCTGGTAAAACCAGAGCAGCGCATGGAATAGCCTCTAGCAAAGGTGTCATAGACTTTGAAGAAGCACAAACTCTGGACAAAAAGGAGAAACTAGCTCATTTTCCATTTTTGGACTAACAAAACATGGGCCACAGTTGTTGTTGCATACATAAATAACCTTTTCTGACACCTTGGAATTTCAGTTTGAATTATCCCCAACAGAAAGGACTCTGGTTTTGGAGGGAAGGTAATTTCAAACATTTTTTAAAATTAATTATAAATCATTTCCCAACACTCCTTTACCCTTTTACATGTCCGTTCTTTTTATTGCTTTCTCACTCCTTGGTTGTGTACACACCATACATTTAAAGCACCCCTCCCAAGATTCCTGGGAAATGTAGTTTCTTAAGAGTGTTGGGAACTGTGAGTGGTCAACTCCAGTTCCCAGGATTCTTTGGAAGGGGGTAAATGTGGTTTAGATGTATACATCTCTTGTCATCCACATGAATTTAGGCTGAGGGCCACATGAAATTAGGCTGATAGCTGCATATATTCCTCGAGTCACAGGCTCTCCACCCTGGGCTTAGGACATCACACTCAGTTTCTTTCATTTTGCCCCATTTTATCCATGACACAATGCTTAAAAGCCTCTCAGTTATAAACATCTTCAAGACTATTTCATGAGGAACAACAGAAAATGTTTCTCTCTCCAGTTATTTCCTCAACACCTTGGAGTATAAAAAAATAGTGAGAATTTTCAGCACTTCCTGAGGCCTTCAATGTATTAGATCAAATGATGTGGAGTGAGGTATTGTAATCCGGATTTGGACAGATGGTGTCATATTTAAATTTATTGGAAAACAGCTGTGTTTATGTTTGGAGAGCAATTAATTAGGGATCTATTCTATGCCAGTGATGATGCTCTGATAATTCACACACACCCCAGTGATATTTAGAGCTCTACTGCTCAGAAACTGCAGAACATATTGGCCGAAGTACGAGTTGACAGAAGACAGGGGAACTTACAAAGCGGGCTCCAAGATCTAGTTACATTCCTTCTCATGACTTATCATTCATTTGTGCACGTTGAAAAGTTCACATTTTGCCTTGGCAGAATTCTCTTCAAGCATGCTACTAACACGGATGAAATTAGCTGCAGGGTTTTGAAAGCACCTGCTCTTCTTGGAACCTGAACTAAAGAACTCTGAAGTAGGTACAAAGCCTCAATGAAAAGTTACTTGTTTGCATTAAAGGTTACCTTTTACTGTTGTTGTTGTTGTTGTTGTTGTTGTTGTTGTTGTTGTTGTTGTCCTGAAAAATATGCACAGATTTGAGCTCCCCTGTGCACCATACCCACGGGTTGTTCAACCACATGCGCCTCTTTCGTGGGAAATGTCAGATTTGCTGCCAACATCTCAAGAACAGTGAACTATAGAGGAGGGTTGTCTCCTAATACTAATCTTACGTATTCACAATACTGTGTGCATTTATTTGTGATGGCTTGGTATCAAATGTCCCCAGCTACCAACCAAGGGCACAAAAGGGGTCACATTCCTTTTCTTTGCTGTATCTTAACTGCACACTCTGCAGGTGGTAGCTTTTGAAAAGGATCTCTTCCCCTGCTATGAAACTCCAGCCTAGAGGAGAATTTTAAAAAAAATCCCCTTAAGGAGAAAGGCTGGCTTACAATACCCACTTTGGATGTTAAAGTTGCATAGCATTGCACCTTTAACTGCAAAACTCCAGCTGATGTGTCAAGCAGCCGTGCGTTGGTTTAGTTGCCAGCCAACCATTGTAAGAAGCAAGCAGGGCTATTTATACCAAGCGGAGCCATGAAAGCTTTTAAGCTCACACATGCCTGAGAGGGAGTTTTTACTTTACTTTATTTGTTCGTACTGCGAACATTCAGGTTTGTGTTTACAGTCTGACAGGAGCAAGGAATAAAACGGAACTGTTCTCCACTGAGGGTTACTGCTGCAAGAGTGCCCCCACTCTGAACCCAAGTTTGAGCCATTACTTTCTGAATCTGAAATTGGCTCTCTCGTCCGGCTTCCCCCAAATCAGAATTGTGCACCATTAGTCCACATATCAGTTTATTTACAGCAGGGATTGGGAACCCATGGCACACTCCATCAATCTTAGCCAACCTGCTGTGCTCCAGATGTTCTTGGATCACAACACCATCAGCCTAGCCAGCACAGAGTTCAACAACATCTGGAGGGTACCAGGTTGGCAAAAGCTGCTCTAGATTTTGCTGGTACAACTCCCATCATCCCTGGCAGGGGTTGATGGGAGTTAGAGTCCCGCAACATCTGGAAGACCAAAAGTTCACCATCCCTGCTTTGCATAAACAACCATCTTAAATGGAAGTGCTGTTTGGGAGTGATAGGTCTGGAATGGCTTAGGCATTCTCCTTTTGCAAAAACACTTCTACTTGCCTGTACACTTTTAGTTGGAGTGACATATCCTGGGGAGAAAAATCAGTCTCATTTAATTCATTAGCCTTCAGCAACATCTCCAATTAAAGAAGAGATCAGGGACTCTTTGTCAGAAACAGTTAAGACAAAAGGGAAATTTTAAAGCCTCTGTCATTTTAAAATAAACTGGATTAACATCTTTAGAGTTGCTTTTGATATGATGGAGAACATTTTTTTTTTTTTGCACATGACTGTAAGGGCACTTTTGAGTCTCTTTTGCACAATTTATGCAAACTTTCTTAATGTGGGATGGAGAGCAGAAAAGAGACACTTTAAAAATTGAATGTACATTCTAGCCAACATCTACATTCAAATTTCACATGCCAAAAAGAGCAACCTTTTTTCCCCCAGTGAAAAAGCCATCACTCTGTTAAGGAGTAAAAGTAGATGATACGGTAGCCCATTTTTAGGTAGGGGACTATTAGTTTGACATTTCTATTTTTCTAAATTGGGTTTGGTTTCCCCAGTAGTGATGTATGGAAGTGAGAGCTGGACCATAAAGAAGGCTGATCGCCGAAGAATTGATGCTTTTGAATTATGGTGCTGGAGGAGACTCTTGAGAGTCCCATGGACTGCAAGAAGATCAAACCTATCCATTCTGAAGGAAATCAGCCCTGAGTGCTCACTGGAAGGACAGATCCTGAAGCTGAGGCTCCAATACTTTGGCCACCTCATGAGAAGAGAAGAATCCTTGGAAAATACCTTGATGTTGGGAAAGATGGAGGGCACTAGGAGAAGGGGACGACAGAGGACGAGATGGTTGGACAGTGTTCTCGAAACTACGAACATGAGTTTGACCAAACTGTGGGAGGCAGTGGAAGACAGGAGTGCCTGTCGTGCTATGGTCCATGGGGTCACGAAGAGTCGGACACGACTAAACGACTAAACAACAACAACAACAAATTGGGTTTCTCCCATTTTCAGTGGTGAGGTATTTTCCTTAACCAGACCCACAATTGAACCAGCAGTGGCAGGTAGATGAATTCCTCTTGCCTAGTCTAGTAGGTAGGCACCAGCTATTGTATTTCAGAAATTGTTAGTCAAGTTGCAGTTCGGACATAGCTTTGCTGACTCTTGGCAACCCGCTATGGCTTCCCTTCAGCTCTAGTCGTGGGCACTGTTGTGAATTACTGCATTTTCAGCAGCGTACTGCCACCATAAAGAACTTCATGGAAGCACTATGGACCTCGGGCTGCTTTACAGCAGTTTGGAAGAGCTGCTGTAATTTAGTCATGTACATGCTGCTAGCGCATGAGTCAGTGCTGTTTCACTGTGTCATGGACTCAGCCAACAAGACAAGCTAAGCCAAGTGTCTTCTTGCTTGTAATGCACCAGTCTAAGCTCTGGATTTTCAGAATAGCTGTAAAAGAAATAGTTCCTGATTTAGCACTGAGTGTCTTCAATTGTCCAGCCTTACAGCTAGTCATGTCCAGCAGTTGATTGTTTGGACAGGGATGTGCATTCTCTTCTCCTTCAAAAAGAGCAAGCACCCAGTTGGAGCCCCAATAAGTATCCCCAGGTAGGTACACCTTTCCATCCCATGGCACACCTGCATCCTCACTGGCTGTGCATGGGTAAGCCTGCTTTTGCCCTGGGATGTCTCTTGCTGGACAGGGAGAATGATGCCATCCATTAAACTGAAATAGAATACAGTGGTACCTTGGTTCTCAAACTTAATCCATTCCGGAAGTACGTTCCAAAACCAAAGTGTTCCAAAACCAAGGCGTGCTTTCCCATAGAAAGTAATGCAAAATGGATTTATCCATTCTAGACTTTTAAAAATAACCCCTAAAACAGCAATTTAACATGAATTTTACTATCTAACGCAGGGGTCAGCAACCTTTTTCAGCCGTGGGCCGGTTCACTGTCCCTCAGACCATGTGGTGGGCCGGACTATATGGGGGAGGGAGATGAACGAATTCCTATGCCCCACAAATAACCCAGAGATGCATTTTAAATAAAAGGACACATTCTACTCATGTAAAAACAGGCTGATTCCCGGACTGTCCACGGGCCGGATTGAGAAGGCGATTGGGCCGCATCCAGTCCCTGGGCCTTAGGTTGCCTACCCCTGATCTAACGAGACCATTGATCCATAAAATGAAAGCAATAAACAATCTACTTCGGTCACACAATCAATCAATCTGCAGCTGAACTGGGTTCCACACAGTCACAAAAACAAAACAA
This sequence comes from Zootoca vivipara, assembly GCF_965207765.1. NCBI lineage: Eukaryota > Metazoa > Chordata > Lepidosauria > Squamata > Lacertidae > Zootoca > Zootoca vivipara. The sequence goes on along the minus strand of NC_142584.1, from coordinate 67,756,734 downwards.
AAAAGCCCCCAAAATGCAAAATAAATAGCAAAAACAGACAGACTTCAGCGTAACACTCAAAAGAGAAGTGTGGTGCTCCAATCAGAAGCATAACACTCAAAATGGGGCATGTTTGGCTTCTGAAAAAGGTTTGCAAACTGGAACACTTACTTACGGGTTCGCAGTGTTTGGGTTCCAAGCTGTTTGAGAACCAAGATACCACTGTAAGGAGAAAGAGAAGGTCCCTCTGAGGATGAATTTGTGGGTGACTGCAGACCACTTGCATGATAGGCAGTACTTTGTAACAGAACAGAAATCTTGGGAGCAATGCTAGGAATGATACCACATATCAAGTATGGTTGCAGCCCATTTCTGGGAATGGAGGGACTGTAAAATATTGTTTAAGTCAGGCATCCCCAAACTGCGGCCCTCCAGATGTTTTGGCCTACAACTCCCATGATCCCTAGCTAACAGGACTAGTGGTCGGGGAAGATGGGAATTGTAGTCCAAAACATCTGGAGGGCTGAAGTTTGGGGGTACCTGGTTTAAGTGAAGAAACTGTGGCATGGACAGGATTTACGAAGCTTCCAAATATTGGGGCATAGTTTATGAGTATTTCCTTGGGTAAGGTGACCCCCTTCAAACCTAACATGTTTCTCCTATCTTGTGTTTGGAAGTAAAACTATTGCTGTAAGACTTCCTACCATACAAGAAGTAATGGACAAGCAGCTAGTTCAACCTCTGCAGTGTAAGCAACAGGTTGTGTTACAACAGCCAAAGAGGCACCATCATACATTGTGCTGTACCTCATTTGTTCCTATATATTCCCTTTCGCTGCAATGTAAGGGCCCTGGGGCCACACACAAACTTAAATCCTTAGGATAAAGTGCTTAAGAGCCTTGGGTAACCCAGTTATGGGCCTCTCCAGAACTGCACCCAGAATCTGTCTGCATATTCACTTGGCACTGTATCAGAACATTAAAAGCACAAGATTCCCCCTCCCCCCCAAAAACCTTGGGAACTATAGTTTTCCCCTCACAGAGCTATAATTCCCCGCACCCATAACAAACTACAGTTTCCAGGCTTCTTCTTTTCTGGGGTGGGGGTGGGGGGCGGAGTTGCTTGCTTCAAATGTGTGTTGAATATATGTTGTGTATGTGACCTTCGTGTCCAGCTCTCTTGCTGGTATTTCCCCATCTTTTAAGTATTCTCTTGTGTCTGGTCAACCTGGCCATATTCCACTGCTAAAGTTCTCCTAAACCACGTTAAGAGATTTATCTGCCGATGCAAAGCTGTGAGGCCAAGCATTAGCCCTGGCCCAGGCCTCCTGTTGAGTCAGCCTTGGCTTTCCTTTTGCTGCCTTGCAAACCTGAATTCAAGCGACATAAAGGCTTTGCCCTCTCTGTTTCCTCTGAGTTACGCAGCTAATTACCAGCCAGGCAGCTCTTGGGATGCACACAGGTAATGTTTATATATCAAAGTAATTGTCAGGGAGAGCCAACGAAGTGCTCATTTACTAATATTAAAGCAGGATAAAGGACACGGGAGCAGAGGACGGGGACAGAATAACTTACAAACCACAATAATCTCATAAGAATGCATAGCTGGGAAGAGGTTTGTTACAGCAGCAGGAAATACTTGGCAGCCCTGTCCATCCTCAAAGTGAAGAAGGCTTAACATAAATAAGAACATAAGAAGAGTCCTGTGGGATCAGATCAAAAACCTATCCAGTTTGTCATCCAGTTTTCAGAGTGGCCAACCAGAAGGGAAGCCTGCAAGCAGGACATGAGTCAAATAAGACTTCCCCAGTGTTGCTCTCCAGTAACTGGTATTTGGAGACATACTGTCTCTGACTCTGGAGGTAATACGGTATATAGCCATCGTTACTAGTAATCATTGATGGACTTACCCCTCCGTGAATTTGTCTAATCCTCTTCTAAAGCCATCCAAGTGAGTGGCCTTCACTACAAGCTCCATAGTTTATCTGTGCACCATGTGAATAAGCACTTTCTTTTTGCCTGTCCCGAATCTTCCAACATTCAATTTCATTCAGTGTCCGTGAGGTCTCGTGTTGTGAGAGAGGTATAATAACTTTTCTGTGGCCACTTTCTCCATCCCATGCATAATTTTATAAACTCCTTTCATGCCTCCTCTAACTCGCCTTTTCTCTAAACTAAAAAACCCCAAATGTTGTAACCTTTCCTCATGGCAGAGTTGCTCTATCCCCTTGATCAGTCTGATGCTGTTTGGGGAACCTTTTTCATTTCTTGATGTAGCATTCCAAATGCAGCCACACCATCGATGGCATAGCGAAACCAGCAGTTTTATTTTCATTTCATTTCCAGATGATGTCTCGTCTGTAATTTGCCTTTTTCACAGCTGCCTCACACTGAGTCGACTTCTTCATCCATCTATCCACTTTGACCCTAAGGTCTCATTCCAGGGCAGTCGCTGCCAGTTCAGACCCCATGACCTTATCTTTGAAATCAAGGTATTTTGCTGTGACATGGATCACTTGGCATTTGTTTGCATGAAATTGTATCTGCTTTTTTATCATACATTCACTCGGTTTGAAGTGGTCCCTTTGAAATGCTTCACAATCCTTTTGTTTTGTTTTGTTTTAGCTGCCTTGAACAAGTTAGTAACATCAGTAAACTTCACCACCTCACTGCTCACCCCAACTCAAGATGTTTTATAAAAGCACGGGTTCCAATATTAATCCTTGGGAGACTCTGCTTTCTGCATTCCTCTGTTGGGGATTTCCATTTATTCCTACTCTCTGCTTCCTGTTACTTAACTAATTGCAGATCCACAAGAGCTCTCAGGTGGATGCCATCTGGACTCAGTGATTTGTGAGTTTTTTAATTTTGTCTATTAGGTCTAGAACTTTGTCCCTTGTCACCACTATTTGTATCAGTTCCACAGAAAACCACTTCCACGTTTCACGGAGGTGGTGTTGTGGGCGTGGACCGACTCAACCCTCGCGAGGGGCTGTGAGCTCAGCCCTCTCGTGAGATGGGGGTTCCCGCCTCCGTCATACCCCACCCGACCAATAGGGTCACCCGGGAGGTGGGGCCTCCTTGCATTTAAATTAGGCCGGAGGCGGGAACGCTTCCTCTCTTCACCCTGGCACCTGGAGCGATCAGATCACCCACCCACCCGCCCTTTAGGTTAGGCAGGTTAGGCCGACGCTGCTATGGACTTTGGTTGGTCGCCTTGGTTGGCCGGGGGGCCTGGTAGGACTTTTTCCACTTGGATTAGCCAAACTGGTTTTTTCGCCTACCTCATAGCAATTCGTCACAACTTGGTTTGGCGGTTAGGCATTGGAAATTTGCATAAATAAAGAAGGGGGGCAGATTACGTCATCCTCTGCCCGAAATTGGAGATTTAATCCCGTTAAAGGGGTTCCGGGGGCGGTAGCTTTGTCCTGAGCCTACGGAGGTCAGGGCCTGATGGCACCCCCCAACGGTGGCCACAGGAGGTGTCTCGGTAGATGTACATCACTGGGGCTCCTTTCTGGTGGTTAATTTCTCCCGGACTGTAACACATGGGTTACAGTCGGATATAGCCGGTTAGGGTCCAATGCCTAAGCCAATACCGCTCAACATCCGTAACCAATAAAGTTGTGGCCTTTTCACCCACTTAAACTCATTTTACTGTGTCTTGTCTCTTATTTCTGGGGAGGGAGGGACATTGCCACACAATCCCTTCTTGCAAAAATTAGTTCAGAAACTGGGATCTGTGCTATCTCTTCTGTTGTGGAGACAGATGCAAATAATTCATTCAAATTCTCTACAATCTCTTTATCCTCTTATTTATTTTAATAGCACACTGTGTGTGTGTGTTTGTGTGTGTGTTTGTGCAGATGCACATACATTTTCCATAGGAATACAATATCTAATGCTCTAAACCAGGAAAGGGGGATCCGTGGCCCTCCAGATGTTGCTCTATTTCTGACTATTGCCCCTGCTGCTGGGGCTGCTGGGGGTCCAACACATCTGGAAGGCCAAAAGTTCCCTACCTAAGCAGTCAACAGACATTAAATAAGCTTCAAAAAATCTCCCTATCTCAATTAATATTGGCTACACAGTTCACTGTGTATCTCAGTTTTCACAATGTAGTGGCTCTAAACGTCAAAGCACATGGGTTAAAAGTGGGGAGGGGGAGGGAGAACTGGTTGTTTCCAGTGTCCCATGTTATAATCTTATTCAACAAGCATTCTAATCAACAGCTGGGAGACCTACAGCCCAACCCCTGCTGAGTCAGTTGTGCCCCTAAGCCCATTAAAATGAATGTGTTTAGGTGCTCTTAAGCCTGCATAGAATCAGGCTGTTAAGTATATTTCCAGATTGCTGCTGAAGCTGCCCTATTGCTTCTGCTGGGTGCCCAGGAAAAGTAGGTGCCTCTCCACTCCAGGCCTGCTCAGAGGGAACAGGGCACTGCACTTAGGAGCAAGTCTGTCCCCCCTTAAGATAACAAGTTAATGATGCTGAAGAAACCCATTACATCCTCCTGAGGGAGCCAGTGAAAGCTTTGGTGTTTTTCCTGTCTTAGCTGAAAAAAGCCAGCCAGCCACTTACCATACCTGCTACCAGAGAGATGCAAAATCACAGCCATTGGGGAGAAAGGGAGGGTGGAAAATACAACAAGGCAAATGAGCAAGTGGTGAGAAGAAGGCTGAAGACTCTGCTCCTGTATAGGCCAAATTCCAAGATACCTGGGTTTCCACTGGGGCAAATTCAGTTGGTGCTAATCTCTACATTTGCCACAGCAGTTTTGTGCTCATCTGGGACTCAGCTAAAGTGCATTATACAAATGTGACACCAGATGGCAATGGTGAGCTATGACAAATACGATATATTTTTCAAAACGTTTGCGGGGGAAGCATTTTCACAACGTTTTTTTATATGTGTGTAAATTCCACCCTGATCATTGTTACATGGCAGATTCTAAGATTGTTGTAACTGAGTGATTGTGGAACTTCAACACAAAGTGTAGTTGAAAGTTTCCCATCAAAACTTTCTATTGAGACAGACAAAGGAGGGCCTTCACCCTTTATACCAGGCATCCCCAAACTGCAGCCCTCCAGATGTTTTGGCCTACAACTCCCATGATCCCTAGCTAACAAGGCTAGTGGTTGGGGAAGATGGGAATTGTAGTCCAAAACATCTGGAGGGCCAAAGTTTGGGGATGCCTGCTTTATACCATCCTGGTTTCCCCCCAGATGTTCTGGAACACAATTCCCATCTTCTCAGACCACTGGTTGGGGCTGATGACAGCATCTGAAGGGTACCAGGTTGGGGAAAGACTGCATTGTACCCTAGCATGGGACCTACTCAAATCAAGAATGCTCAGTCCTCCTTCAGTTCCTCAGCTAATCAAAGCTAATCATCACTTATCCAAGGGCTATAGAGAGGCCGGAGATGACAAGATATACTTTAAACCCCATCCAGACCTACTCTTTTGTCAAGAAGAATGAGATAGTTGTCTTCCTTTTTGTCAGGGCTGGAACATTTACGATACTCTGAATTGGGTCAGGAGCAGGACTGGAAATTGGGACTGCAGAGCAATCCAACTCAGAGGGTAAATACCTATTCCCGCTCTTTCACTGAGATCTTCCACAGGAGTGTCATCGGTAGTTTCCTGAGTTGGTGAAGCTCATTTGACAACAGCAAGAAAGCATCATCAGCCCAGTCCTGTGGAACTCCCTACCACTAGAAACTAAACAGGTGCCTTCTGTGCCAAATTTTAAATGCCTGTTGAATGGTTTTCTATTCCACCAGGCCTGTGCAGGCAGTTAAGAATACACCCTTCCACCATGGTTAATTGATGTCTGTTTAAAACTTTTTAATATGGTTTTTATTGTAAAGTTTTGTGCTTTATCGCTATGTACTCTGTCTTGTGCTGGTTTCTAGGTCAGCTCTACCAGACACCCAGACAGCCTATCTGCTGACAATATAGAGCCAGGGTCTCAGTGGGAAACAGTTCCTCCTGCACATTTCAGCTAAATACCCTCCAGATATTCATGCTCCTAAAGGACTTATTCCCTGAGCACATGGAAGTAGATTGTGTGGGTCTTCAGACTACTCCTAGGCAAGTGCAGTGACACACATTCTATGTCCTCACCAGTAATGCAGAAGAATGGTCCTCACTCTCTCTTCAAAGCCTAATTCTGTTGCCATGGTAATGGTCGTGATGTAGTGAATGGATGCATCTGGTTTGAAACAGAGAGCTGTCGCATCCAAAGTCTTAGAAACAAAATACCCATGCAAATATATTACAGACCAAAGCAACAAAGTGAAAGGAAGGAGCCCTGCATGAGGAGGAGCTCCCTAGGAACTTACATTGACCCTTAGAAAGCTCAGGCCTAGCCAATTTTAAATTCAAGAGCACCAAAGAAAGTTCAGCCAATCATGTTGATTGAATATTTTGCAACAGCCAAACCTTGTTGGTATGATAGGCTATGGGAGTGATCACACAAGTCAATATCCAATAACTCATTAAGTAACCTGCAAATAAACAAGGAGTGCTATAATCCCTCCTTTAGAAAAAGGGGAAAAAACCCAAGAAAGACTTGTAGAACTTCCTACTTAACTGAAGGTTACTTGATGACATTTCATTTATTCATAGTTTCTTAACATTTATATTCTGCCCTTCTTTCAACCTAGAACCCAAGGAGGCATATGTGGAGTTCCCAACCAGGCACTGACCAGGCCCAGTCCTCCTTATCTTCAAGCTATAACCTCTCACTCTACCTGCTTAAGTTAAACTGTCCAACATCAATCCTTTGCTACTGCTTGAGCCTGACCCCCATATCCAATCTCACGTCCTTGCAGCCTGGCACAATGATGCCATAGCAAAATGTAGCTTGACAAAGTCTCCATAAAGCGCTAAGCTCATCATGCTTAGATTGCATAACTTGAATGTGTTATGTAACGATAACAGCAAACATCCAAGAAGTGGTTACAAATGCAATATAAGGAGACCACTCTGAATTCCTGGAAGCTGCCAATAATCGGAAAATGTGGCCTCGACCTCTTAGCTTGTTCTGATAAGGAAAGGTAGCAAAGTCCTGACCTCTTTACCTGTAAATAAACTGGCAGGGAGTAGAATTCAAATAGTGTCCTCATCTGCAGTCTGAAATGTTAATGTCTCAAGAGATCTGCACCACACAGTGAGAGAGAGAGAGAGCAAGGGGCATCAGTGTGTGTGTGTGTGTGTGTGTGTGTGTGCGCGCGCATGGGGGACTGACAGTTGTCTTCTTCCACTGTGATGCAGCATGGTTTCAATGCAGGCCCCAGGGGGCAAAGGAAGCTAACAGCCAAATCCAGAGCTCCTGCACAGTGTTGGAGCAATATTATTCTCTCGCTGTGACAGGCCAGCGAAGAGAACACTTGACTTGTTCACATCTGCCAGTACATTAGCAGCAACAGCTCACAGCCCACCCCTGCTGGCACCCAGCACCTGCTTTTAAAACTTAATTTTGTACTCTGGCCTAAGAAATGTCACCTGCTGTGACAGATCCCTGCACTATAAATGTTTCACAAGCCACCTCTTGAGAGTGACAAGAAGGTGTGAACAGTCAAGACAATTGTGCACAAAGGAAAGCGAAAAAGATAGATAGACCTCCTGAGCTTTTAATCTTCCTGATGCTTCTCCTGCTGGTTGGAAACAAATACGCTTGCTTTCTGAAGGCATCCAGTCCTGATCTCAAAGTATGTGCTCTCCTAGCTGTGGAGAGCCAGGTTAAGGATTGCGTTGGTGTTCCATCAGGAGAACACAAAGCGAGCCTGCTGGATCAGGCCAGTGGCCCATCTAGTTATTATCCTGTTCTCACAGTGGCTAACCAGATGCTGATGAGAAGCCTACAAGCAGGCCATAGGCCCAACAGCATACCTGTGGTTCCCAGCAACTGATATTCAGAGGCACAATGTTTCTGACAAGGGAGGCCGATCACATCCCTCATGGCCACTGAAAGCCATGTCTCCTCTATGAATTTGTCTAATCTTCTTTTAAAGCCATCCAAGTTGGTGGCAATCGCTGCCTCCTGCGGAAGGGAGTTCAGTGTCCCTGCTTGAGGTGTGTCTCTCTCCCCCTGCCGCCAGCAATTACCCAACCAAACACAACCGAGTAAAATGTAAACACTGGAGAGATTAGTTTACAATGATTATTAGTTAACTTGAAGGATGTTATCATAAGGAAATAATATATTTATCGTTTAGTGCCGTGGACACAACGAAGCACACACCGAACTCCATGAAAAGCAGGAGGGCAGGACAGCGCAATATAATCCATCACATTTCCCCCTCTTTAAAGTTTCTCTTGGTTATAAAGTCTGCAAAATAAAGCCATGTGAGTTAAGGAGACCCTTGGTGATTTCTGGCAAAGGCGTTTTGGTAGCACAGGAAAAGTTTGATATTGTAAGTGTGCCTGTTGTAAGTTATTCTGAAAAGCAAGGAATTCGCACACTTTTAAAGGGAAAGGAGGCTTCAGTTTACGTGTTATTCAAGGGAGCTGCCAAGGTGGCATACAAGGCAATGTGTACCTGGGGGGGGGGGGGTGGCACTCAGGAGAATCTGGTGTGTAAATATGAAGAACATGCTTTATGTGAGTTCACTGAGTCCTGAAGATGTCGCTCTCCAAGGTCCTAAATTTCACATCGTTCCAGCCAGTGGTTACATTTAATACAGAAATGGTTTCACGTTGACATCAAAGACCAAATCAGATAGTTTATAACATTAACTGCATCTCTCTCTCTCTCTTTTTAATGCTGTAAGAGCCAGTTATATATCTGAGGAAGCAAATGCCTTGGAATTGGGGGGGGGTGCATCAGACAACCAAACAACTGAGTTTCTTTTCTTCTTCCATTTGATAATTAAAAACCAGCAGCACAATTTCTTTTTGTAAATACAAGCCACCGGTATTTCTAGCCATCTGTTCATCAATCATATCTGCAAAGCTGAGACAAAAGGAATGCCCTTCTTCACGCTGCACATAGTTAAGCTGCGGGATTTGCTGCTGCGAGGCCACCAACCTGGCGGGCCTTAAAACAGGATTAGACAAATTTGTGGAGATAAATCTAGCAGTGGCAGATAATCATGAGGCTATATGGTGCCTCTTGTATCAGAAGCAGCATACCTTGGAATGCCAGTGGCTGGGGGACAAGAGTGGGAATTGCATGAATTGCATTCATGCCCTGCTTGTGGCCCCCTGTCAGCTTCTTGTAGCTATTGTGAGGAGCAGGTTAGTGGACCAGATAGCCCTCCAGCAAGGCTCTTCTTCCATTTTTATGTTCTGAAACATGTTATACCTGGAGCCCTGTTCATATCAAGGAGCGTTGGCAGTCCTTTGAAGATAAGAACTATGCTACCCCCCGCCCCTTGCCTGCAAGTTTTTACCTAGAGGGCCACACCAACTTTTGCCTTCCAGCTACAGACTAAATATTTACTAATTTATCCATTTTATTTGTAAAGCTATTTTGAGGCTGCCCCCGCCCATATAACACATCAAGGCAATGCACAACAAAATATGCCAGTGCAATAGAACATCAAATGCCATAAAAACAATGCAAAAATAGTCATTAAAAAACAACTAGCTCATCTTGAGAAAGTTTAAAGCAGGCATCCTCAAACTTCGGCCCTCCAGATGTTTTGGACTACAATCCCCATAATCCCTGACCACTGGTCCTGTTAGCTAGGGATCATGGGAGTTGTAGGCCAAAACATCTGGAGGGCCGCAGTGTGAGGATGCCTGGTTTAAAGAATTGAAGAGGCCGGTTAGCATAAAAAGGTCTTCAAGAGATATCTGAGAATAAGTGGCAAGTTTGCCTGCTGAATCTCTGCTGGAAGAGTGCGCCAGAGCATTGTTGTTTAGTCGTTTAGTCGTGTCCGACTCTTCGTGACCCCACGGACCAGAGCACGCCAGGCACTCCTGTCTTGCACTGTCTCCCGCAGTTTGGTCAGACTCATGTTCGTAGCTTCGAGAACACTGTCCAACCATCTCGTCCTCTGTCGTCCCCTTCTCCTAGTGCCCTCCATCTTTCCCAACATCAGGGTCTTTTCCAGGGAGTCTTCTCTTCTCATGAGGTGGCCAAAATATTGGAGCCTCAGCTTCACGGTCTGTCCTTCCAGGGAGCACTCAGGGCTGATTTCCTTTAAGAATGGATAGGTTTGATCTTCTTGCAGTCCATGGGACTCTCAAGAGTCTCCTCCAGCACCAGAGCATAGGACTGGCAATAATAAACACCTGACATCCAGCTGAAGCCAGCTGGGCTTCTTAGGTCAATTAATGTGGATTATCTCAGAGATCAAGTTAGAAAATAAAGGCCCAGGCAGTTCTTATAGGACATATAGGAAATATTCTGTAGTTTTATGATATCTGCCAAAGGATCCTGCCAAAGGAGTATCTTTTTCTGCAGCTCTCTTAAGACTTGGATCTTGAGAAATCACTCAAGGAAGCTGAGTTGGGAGAGCTGTCCACTGGGGATAAAAGGCCCTGCATATATAGACCTCCTATTCACGAGTGGTAGTAAGCCATTTCAACTCTGGGGGGTCATATCAAGAAGCACAATTTTGCACAATTTTGCTGTGTGCCATGCCTGCTAAACCAGTCGTCGTCCAAAAGTCACCCCTTGCTCAGAGCAGTTTTTATGATCCAACTAGGTTGAATATAAATGTAGACAGGAGTGCTCTAGGCCAAACCAAGCACACACTGTCCTTTTTTTGAGCACCACAAAGATATTGTCATTTCTGAGCCACAAGAGACCAAGAAAGTAATCTTTTTGTTCCCAGTGCCTTTAATGATTCTATAAATCTCTCTACATTTATGCCTGCCCTTTTCTCTCTGCTTTCTTCCTGCTTTTCTTCCCACCCTTCTTTTTGGCTTATTAGGTAAAGGTTTTTTGTTTTTTGTTTTTAAACAAGCTCAATGCTCTGTCTCTTTTTCTCCCTCCAGGGAAATGCTGGAGCAATTAGTTTCAAGAAACAAACAGGGTGTTAAACAGCACGGCTGGGTTCAGAAGATTTCTGTTATGATTTATAGAATGCAGAATAACATATTGCAGCCTTCCCCAATGTGGTGTCCTCTTAATGTTGTGGACCACAACTCCCACTGCTTCTGACCATTGGTCACAATTGGCTGATGGGAGCTGGAGTTCAACAACATCTGGAGGCAGCACCGGCCCACCCATGAGGCAAGGTGAGGCAGCCACCTCAGGCAGTAAGACCCACAGGGGCAGTGGATCCAGCCTCCAAGGAATGCTCTGCTTGATGCTGCTGTTGCTGATGCAGCAGCAATGGTGGCTGCAGTGCACTCCTTTGGAGGCCAGAGCTGCCACCTCCTTGACAGGTCCCCCCACCCCAGTGCTTCCTCTGCAATGACCTCTTGGAGTTGCTGCTGGTCTCTTCCCACCCCTAGGGATGAAATGGGGGGGGACTGCCCTCTGGTGTCTACTGGGCTCTGCACCTGCAACAGCCTTTGATTCCCACTGTTGATTCCCACTGTTGGGTAAGGTTGATATGATTTCACCCTTTGTTTCCAATGTAGATCTTCTTCCCTGGTGGGGGGCACAGGACACCATTTTGTGGTTCGCCTCGGGTGCCAAAAGCTCTTAGCCCAGCCCTGTCTGGAGGGTCCCAGGCTGGGAAAGGCTGATGTATTCTAAACAAGGGAAGGATAGACAAGAAAGAACTACATGATATAGAACTGCAAAGCTATGGACAGGATGTGGATAATGAATAGAGATTCCCCAACGCAAGGACCCAGGGCCATCCAGTAAGACTGAATGTCAGGAAGTTTAAAACGGAGGAAAGAAAGTACTTCTTTGCGTTGCTCATAATTAATCTGAGGAATGTGTGCCGCTCTAATGTGTGCTGTTGGCTATTGGCATAGACAATTTAAAATGAGGATTAGTAAAGGTTCACAGAGGATGCCCATGATTGGGAATATGACTCTTAGCCATGGTGTCTAAGTGGAACTTTCAAGTTCATAGCAGTATACCTCTGAAAACCAGGTGCCAGGGGCAGGGAGCAGGGGAGGTCTACCTTAAGGCCCTGCTTGTGGACTTCCTGTAAGCATCTTGCTGGGCACTCCTGGAAACAGGATGCTGAGCTAAATCCAGCAGGGCTCTTTTTATGTGTGCATAAATATATACTAGCTCAATTTTACTTCATGCAATGCCTTGATTGCCGTTGCCACTTATCTGTGAGTTTTAAAAATGACTCTGCAATGGAACAAGTAACTGTAGTGCCATATTTTGGTGGTTGCCTGGCCCCAAAATGTACATTTTCTCCCCCATTTCCCACCCCCTTTCCTGTGTTTACTTCCCTGCCCTCTCCCTTTTCTTCTTCTTCTTCTTCTTCTTTGCAGATGATTAGGTGCTTAACTAGAGAGAGTTGCAAATATTGTTACAATGTAGAGAGATCGCAGCATGGAAGAATCCCACAAGCCACGGGAGTGAATTAGCATGATAAATGAATCGAAGAGAAGAAAACTGATATCTGCTAACGACTGCATGGCTCAGTTCCTATGCTTTCCCATCTGGCGCTCTGATTGCTGTACTTCAGCCTGCCATAAGGTAAAGGTAAAGGGACCCCTGATCATTAGGTCCAGTCATGACCGACTCTGGGGTTGCGGCGCTCATCTTGCGTTATTGGCCGAGGGAGCCGCCATACAGCTTCCAGGTCATGTGGCCAGCATGACAAAGCCTCTTCTGGCAAACCAGAGCAGTGCACGGAAACAGTGTTTACATTCCCGCTGTAGCGGTACCTATTTATCTACTTGCACTTTGACGTGCTTTCGAACTGCTAGGTTGGCAGGAGCTGGGACCGAGCAACGAGAGCTCACCCCGTCGCAGGGATTCGAACCGCCGACCTTCTGAGATCGGCAAGCCCTAGGCTCAGTGGTTTAACCCACAGCGCCACTTGTGCCAGCCTGTCATACCTGTGCCCTTAATGCAAATGGCTGAGTTAAACCAATGTCCATCACAATATAGCCCTGTTCGCCAGCCTGCCTACCTGTATGCATGTGGTACACAGAGCCTCGAATGCCAATATCCTCAATTAGGCAAAGGAGGATGCAGAGGAGCTGCAGCCTGGGGCACCCTGCTGCAGATCTGCTTCTGCTTCTGCTGAGGAGTCTGACTCACAGTCCCAGCCCTCAGGGGCTTCTTGGCAGGGGTGACTCAGTCGGATGGCAACACTCTTGTCGCATGTCACTGAGGAGCACAATCTCAGACAGTTGGGAAGCACTCCGGGAGGGAGTCTCTCGCTCAAACAAGTATGAGGGTTCCTGCAGTGTCCCAATGTGATCGAACACATGAAAGACCCTTTTCAACGAGCAGATTTCCTGAGTTTCCACTGGCCGCCTAGTGTAAGGTTTTCTGCCACAAAGGAAAGGCCACTTCGCTTGTGAATTCAGCATATTGACACCATTCAGAGGCATAAGATACCAAAGGGAATGTTGTTATTGCATATCCTTTCACACCCATAAAGAAACCTGTTAAATCTCCAGGATTAGGCTCTATATCCTTGCATTGAGTGCTGTATCACTCACATATCTGTCACCCTGTATATCAAATTGCTGTAGGGTTCAGTTATCACAGAATTTCCATCCAATCAATTCTAGATTGACTCATCTCTACCATATGCTGAGAGAGGAACAAAGTCGCTTTTCATGCCCAGATTAGTCCCCCTCTCCCAGGAGAAGGTGTGAAATCTACAGCTTCTCTATCATGAGAGCACTTGCAATCATTTGCCCCCATTGCTCAGCAGCTCACCTCATGCACAGCTGCCAAACCTGGCTCCCCTATCTCAACTCTTGGACCATGAGACCGCTGCCCTTCTTGGGTGGAGGGAAGTAGAGAGCCATCATTAGGCATCAGACCATCTGTCTTAAATTGTGGTGCCCAGACCTGGACATAGTACCCTAGGTGAAGTCTGGGCACAGAAAAATAGAGTTGGTGCTATTACTTCTTATATCCTATCCTTCTGTTGATGCAATCTAGAATTACATTAGCCTTTTTTGCCATCATGTTATGGCACTGACTCATGTTCCGCTTGTTGTCTACTAAAACTCACGAACTCTTTTCACATGTATTGCTGTTAAACTGTAATCCTGTACTTGTGAATCTGATTCTTCCTTCATGAATGCAGAACATCACATTTACCTCTGCTGAAATTCATTTTATTTGCTTCATCACACCCACCACTACCCTGCCTGTTACCTCCTGGGAAGCAGTTGCAGGGGGCAAAGCTCTGTAAACATCAAGATGCCACTGCTGCTGCCTGCATGACAGCATTACTTGTCCCAACCATTCCACCATTCAACTCTAAATAGGATTTCAAACCCAGGCTAAAATGCATAAAATTTGATAAGAAAAATACTGAGAATAACAGAAACTGGAAACCAATTGGAGTCTTGCCTGTGTAGCAAGCCCTAGCTGCTATGCTCAAGCTATTGATCTCTTGCTCACCGATAAACATTACTGTTGAAGCTGACTCCTGCTGCTTCCTGGCTTTAGGGCAGTCCTGTTGCAAGTTTTCTTCAAACAGTAATTACCCTCCCTAAACCTGAGATGCTACAGAGTGTTTCCTTATTGGTGCCAGTATTTAGCAGTACCTGATTTGGTGGTATTATCTACTTTACCATACACACACACACACACACATACATATGTGTGTGTGTGTGTGTGTGTGTGTAAAGGGATCCCTGACCATTAGATCCAGTGGCGGACGACTCTGGGGTTGAGGCAGTCATCTCGCTGAGGGATGGCTGAGGGAGCCAGTGTACAGCTTCTGGGTCATGTGGCCAGCATGACTAAGCCGCTTCTGGCGAATCAGAGCAGCTCACGGAAATACCATTTACCTTCCCGCTGTAACGATACCTATTTATCTACTTGCACTTTGATGTGCTTTCGAACTGCTAGGTTGGCAGGAGCATGGACCGAGCAACGGAAACCGCCGACCTTCTGATCTGCAAGCTCTAGACGCAGGTCCCTTCTAAGTCCCTTCTTATTTCTGAATTCTGAATAATGGGGTAAACAAATGCAGGGAGCACAACCTTATGCTGGGGGGGGGGGAGAGAGAGAGTCTGGTTCTGAAATGGTGTGGCTTGCCTTTACCACTAGGGGTCGTCCTAAGGCCTAGTATAGCCTGAGAATCCATGTTTGATTTACTCTGGAATTATTGGCCCAATGTTCTGCTGTAAGCCACTTCCTAGATATCCAGCATTTCCTGTTCTTACTTCTCAGTGAGGTGACAAATCTATTCCTGGGCTGTATAATTTCAGATTGAAGGTAGCAGCTGACATGACTGTGTGTTTCCATATCCTAGAAAAATAGATATCAGGGAGAAGAGTTCTAGGTTAGACTTCTCCCTCAAATGCTAGTTTTCTATGTGCAGGGAAGGTTGCTGCTTTTTTAAAATGGAATTTCATGAGCCTCCACCTGTTACCCCTTACACAGTTAACAATCTCAGTGAGAACCGGGCCATTACCTGACATTAAACTTCCGCATATGCCTAAACCCAGCCTGATTCTGATAGTATATGAACGGAAGCTGTAAACATTGTTGATCCCATCACAAAACTTCTTGCTATTTTAGTCCTGGCATCTTTAGTACTTTGCATCTACAGAGGTAACACCTCACAAGAGTCTGCCATTCTGTGGTGACTGTACCCCGGGGGTGAAGGCATCAGGGCAAAAGCTCTCTGAGCTTCTCCATAGACACTTGGAGAGGAGGTGTTGCGCATGGAGACATCACCATCCCAACTTTAAGCGTGCTAATTGCCGAGCAGATTGGTTGCCCTTGACAATTTGAGGCGGCCTCTTCTCAACCCCAAATAATCAATCTGGCTGAGAAGGAAAGGAGCCCCAAGAGGCTGGCTTCTTCAGAAGCAGGGATGTGTTTCCGAACATGTTTTCCTTTCCCCTGCAAGCATGAACGTCCTTTGCCAACAACGAACAGAACAATGTGATTTCAGAGTGGGTTAAGCTGTCAAGGACTATTAGGGTTGCCGTAGCAACCTGTACCCAACCCTCGCACCACACATTCATTAAGTTCTGAATCAGAAATAGGAGGCGACTGCCTGTATGGTTTCCTAGCGATGATTTCAAAATAATTGGAGGAAGGGGGCTGCATATATATATATATATATATGGGCACAGAGCTTGTGCTGTGGAGAGGAAATTAAATGTAAGGGAATGGGAAGTCTGTTTGCCAATCTCCACTCTAACGTGCAAAAGATCTAGAACTAGGATGGAAAACCTTCCTCAGCCTGAAGGCCATCTTTGCTCATGGACAGCCTTCTGGTATAATATGCCAATGGTGGGCAGGTCCGTGGGAGGGGGGAATGGGTGGAGCAATAGATGTCACTCTTTATGCAATGGGCTGCATTCCAGCCGCACAAAGGCCAGAGGTTTCCATAGCCAAATTCTCTCCATTCCCCACCCAGGCAAGCAAGAGGCACCACATTTCAAGGGTGCATTCTCTCCACTTGAGTCCACTCGAGGGACTCAGCTACATAGCTGCAAATAAAACGTTTTAAATGTGTTGTAAAGTGCAACATACAATGTGACACTAGATGGCGACAATGAGCTATGCAAAATTCAATGTGTCTTTCGAAACGCTTTTTAAAAAGCATTTCCACAGCGTTCTTATATATCTGTGTAGATTCCACCAAGGATGAATCACAGCATGGGTAGGAAAGGATGTTGCTTAGGGAGAGGCCTGGGGAGGGGATCTGACCTGGGAGAGTCCTGAGGGCTAAATAGAGAGCCCTGGAGGACTGCATTTGGCCCTCTGGCCCACCCCTGATGTAGAAGAAAGGGTTTAAGTAGGCAAAGCTATCAGTGCAACAGTTCTGGGGCCCACTCAAAACAGACCAGTCCAGTTCAGCCTTCTATTTCCTTGAGGCTCAGTTGACTAGTTTCCCCCATAAAGAGTGCTGCCACCCAAATTGAAAGTAAAAATCAGATGCGTCTCAAGCAGAACATGGAGAGAAATATACAGATGAAACACAGTGTGAACTTATAAAGCCAGATTTCTCTGCAGCATTCTCTGGATGCGTTTGTTCCTTTCTCTGTGTTCCCCAGTCCCTTGTGATGTTGTTTTACCTTACAATGCAAACCAGATTAAATGTTCTTTGGGGAGCAATATCAGTTCTCTGTCCAACACCTTAAAATGGGTGAGGCATAGCAATTTGGAGGAGGGAAGCGGTGGAAGAGGGAGAGGTGCTCGAAGCTTCCTTCTCTCTGATTCTCCCAGTGGCTTTTCTCCCAGCACAGGAAACACAGCACTAGGATTAATCCCTGTTTGAAATACGCAGCAGCGTACATTAAACAACAGAAAGCAAATATCAATACTGTGCAGTCAGCAAAATTTAAAGACATGAGTACATCACTAGATTATAAGCTTGATGAAACTGAATGGTTTTCAACAGGTGTCTGAAACAGTACAACAAAGGTGCCTGTCTTTGGGGGGCAAGCAGGTCCCTCAAAATAAGCAACAAAACTGCTAGTCCTGCATCAGATTCCCAGAGAACAATATTGTGAACCCCTACAGTCCCCAAGGCTGCTCTCCCACTACAAACCCATCTGTGTCTAAATCTGAACTGGCAAGAGGTTTCTTTTCTTTCACACACACACCTAAGCAGACCTCATCCCTGCAGATAAATTGCCAATCAAGAAAAAAAACACCTCCTAACCATTAAAGACATATTGGCTGACCATTCCTTGCTATTAGCAAACAGTAAGCTTAACAAAGGATGCTCACCTTGCTGCCTTAATGGCTTTCTCTCTTCCTAGAGAGAAGCCTGGTTTACAAAGAAGTTCTAAATAGACTATAGATCTTCCTGGGAAAATAAAATAAAAGGACACGTTAACAATATTAGGAATGTGCAAGGTGATAGATGGCCATTTACATATTTGCAATGTTGCTTCTCTTCTTGAACAGTTTCCCATCAACATTAAATGAGTTTCCTTCTCTAGACAAAAGGGCACCACCATTAATAAAGCAAAAAGTCAATGTTTACTCCTCCACACAAAGCAATGCTATTTTCCTAGTCTCAGGTACAGAGCTGTTTGTATGAAGAGAGGCATTTATTCTAGGTTTCCCAGACACCCCCAGTTCCCAGGGACAGTCCCCGGATTTGCAAATCTATCCCCGGAAAAATTCCATTCCTGGAATGTCCCCAGATTTGCAAATCTGTCCCCAGGAAATGTGGCAGTGGCAGCCTCAGCAGCCCAGAACCAGCCTGGTAGCACAGTTGGCTCTGGCTGGCTTCAGGAGCTGTTCGCTGCTGTGGTGCCTGCCATTTTTCCTCTCCGGAAGTCCCCATATGATGTGTCTTGTGTGCAACACATCATATGGGGACTTCCAGAGCGGAAAAATGGCAGGCACCACAGCACCGAACCGCTCCTGAAGCCAGCCAGAGCCAACTGTGCTACCAGGCTGACTCTAGGCTGCTGACTGCTGCTGCTGCTGCTGCTGCCACTGCCACTGCCGAAGGGGAACCGGGGACATCCGGGGGTACAGATCTCCTTCTCCCTTTGTTTTGACTGATCAGGGGAGGTTCAGGAGTCGCGGGCGGGTGGTCGTTGCCCAGTTTTTAAAAAAAACCTCTGCGCATTTATGTTTCACAAGGTGCGAAAGAAGGGATTTGCACCTTTCCCGGCAGAGAAACCGCACGCCTTGCACCCCTCCTGGGCAACAGCTGCCCACCTGCGACTCTTGAACCTCCCCCGATCTGTCAAAACAATGGGGGAAGGGAGCAGGAGATCAGGGAAGGCTCAGGAGTCATGGGCGAGCAGCGCGCTGTTGCCCAGTTTTTAAAAAACTCTGCGCATTTATGTTTCAAAGGGTGTGAAAGAAGGGCTTTGCACCTTTATACAATATGCATGTGTGCTTGGGCCCAGGGTCTTTTGCCTCGCCATCCCCACTACTGACTCCCTGTTGCTACTCAGCTTCCAAAAAATAATAATAAAGTACCCCGGGTTCATTGAAAAAAAAATCTGGTAACCATAATTTATTCAGCATGCTGCTGTTCCTTCACACTGCTCTTGCAGAAGCTAGAATTTCTTAGCTATTCACATTTCTAGCCTCTGCTCAGCCCGCAGCCTCTTACCTTGGTATTTCAGCTAATTTTCCAAGATGAATGGAGTCTCAACGTAGGTTGTGGGGTGGGCTGGAGCTATGATAAGAGGAATGCATGTGCCTTAGAACTGCACTCCGGAAAGAAAAACCCCAGGAGTTTATCTAAGATATCTTCATTTACATCTGCTTTGGTACCATCTCAAGCAAGTCTGCATTTCCCCCCAATAGCCCATTTCCCATTTCTGAACACATCCAGCAACCAAGCTGTCTTTGTTTTTTGTTTTTCTGCCTCAAATAAACAAAAGTGTTAGCAAAGAAGGTATTATTTATTCCCTGGCACCCCAAAACAAACCCTTTGTTGTCATTGAGAAACAACTCTAAGGGTCGCATCTGACTACAGCTGCAGTCCTAACCATACTTGTTGTTGTTGTTTAGCCATTTAGTTGTGTCCGACTCTTCGTGACCCCATGGACCAGAGCACGCCAAGCACTCCTGTCTTCCACTGCCTCCCGCAGTTTGGTCAAACTCATGTTCGTAGCTTTGAGAACACTGTCCAACCATCTTGTCCTCTGTCGTCCCCTTCTCCTAGTGCCCTCAATCTTTCCCAACATCAGGGCCTTTTCTTCTCATGAGGTGGCCAAAGTATTGGAGCCTCAACTTCAGGATCTGTTCCTACCGGTACTTACCTGGGAGTAAACCCCACTGGGGTTACTTCTGAACAGGCATGGTTAAGATTGCATTGTTAGTCATACTCAGCATAGATTAACTCAGGCATCCCCAAACTGCGGCCTTCCGGATGTTTTGGCCTACAACTCCCATGATCCCTAGCTAACAGGACCAGTGGTCAGGGATGGTGAGAATTGTAGTCCAAAACATCTGGAGGGCCGAAGTTTGGGGATGCCTGGATTAACTGAAATCAGTGGATTTCAGTTAAGTGTGATATCAATGGAGTTAAGTTTAAGAAAAGTGGGGTATTAATGTAATAATAAATAACATATGGATGCACCCTTTCCAATGGCTGGCTTGCTGCTCTTAGGTACAGTGGAGGAAGGTGTCCTGTCACTGGTGTTGAAGGAAGATTCAATGGCCAGTCCAGCTTTCATCTGTACATGGATGCTTTGCCTCAGAAGGCAAAATCTCTTGAGCTGGTTGTGGCCACCAAGTAGCTGTTATCAAACTGCATCCATAATACTATGGAAGCCACCATTCATTGGAACCCCTCTATCAATGCTGAGTGCTATCAACTCTCCTTTCTCCCCCGATTCCACAGAAGGACAGTTAGAAGAACTGGAGTGCTTTGAGCTGAAGATCCTCTGTATTGGGAAATCTGCTTACATTATATGAATGCCCCTCACCAGGAAGCTTGCCTATCATTGAAGGTGTCAAGCAGGGAAGTTTCTTCCCTAGCTGATGTGTCCAGGTTTCTCGCTGATACAAAGGACTTCAGCTCCTCTTGAGCCACTGGGACGATGTCAGATTTGCAAGAAGTGGGGTACTTGAGGTGACCAAATGTGTGGTCTGCAATCACTGATACAGAAAGCTCATAATGAGACTGCTGGTTTGTAATGAATTAATAATAGTAGTAAGAAGAAAAAAACCATGTAAATGACACAAAGATGGTTCCCTTTTGCTGCTGGCATAACTGCACATTTTTGTTAATTGAGCTTTTGCCTGGCCTACTTTAGAGTGATGATGAAATACCAAATAATAATTGTAGCTCATTCGCCACAAGCCTCTGGGGGAGTTCATAGCTAGATGATTGTCAACCATTCATGAGCCAGCTTATTCGTAAATTGACATTAATGTAGTGCTTACAAATGAGAAAAGGTTTGATGCCTCAGTGTAAGTAAAACAATCTGCAGATTTGTGATTTTTGTGTGTGTATATATTTGGAGGATACAGAATTTAGCTGTTCAGGATCAGATTGCGCAAACTAGTGGAAGATAATTTTCTGCCTCCTGAAGATGGGACTGTACTTTTTTTCATCGAACCACTGGGTAAGGCTGCCAATTTGGCTTTCCTTTCCTTATTTTAACCCAATATGCTACCTACAAACAACTGTGTTTATTTTGCCTTCTGTTCTCTGCCTAACAAGGGACATGTTTCACCTGAGCCTGGAGGGGCAAATCTCAGTAACTGTTGGATTTTATATTTGCAAAAATGAGGGAACCACTATTATTTGTTTCTTTGTCCACTGGGTGCAAACAGAGACCTGCATGCCACTTAGTAGAACCTGTTCCATCTTCAGACTGTGCCCAGATGAAGAATTGCGGCTACAAAATAAAGCCAGCTATTCTTCTCCTTTGCCTCTGCTTTGCTTAAATCCAGCCTGGTGGACAGTTCTGAAGAACTTAAAAGGCATTTTGGGACTCTGATTCGTCTTAGAAAGGTACGGGCCAACTGTGGACTTTGGTGTGCTGCCACACACACTTATGGTTCAACACAGCTTCATTTGCTTCACAGATTCACAGGTTGTTGTTTTTTTTGCAAGTTTGTTTAAGCTTGTCCTTGGTGATCCCTAGCAGACATGTTTCTGCATCTTTTAGAATCTGATGGCAGTAGATCCAAAATTCTAGGGTGAACCCAGAAAGAGCAGCTGAATTTCCTCCCTTAACTTTGTGAAGCTGCAGCCCACTTCTCCTTTCCTTATCACCAAAAACAAGCCATCATTTCGGATTTCCCACAATGCCCCTGACACAGTGCTCCTCTAGGGCATTATTGGAAGGCATATTGTCAAGGGCCTCCTCAAACGTGGGCCCTGGACCCAGGGGGTTTGGGACACTGCGAAACAGCAGCAGGAACCAATGCACAATTCACTTGTATCATGTCTAGAAAGGGTAGTTCTGTATTTCGCTTGGGATAAAATGTAGGAGCTGAACTAGCCTCAGACACCAATGCACTCCAGTATGACAAGGAAGTTCTTCCAGATGTTGCGGGACTCCTCCTCCCATCAGCCACAGCGAGCATGGCCAATGGTCAGGTGTGATGGGAGCTGTAGTCCCTAGGACCCTCATACCTACAGGACCGCCTCTCCCAGTATAAATAGCAACACCTTAGAGATCTCAGGCCCTAAGGAAGTCAGATTCGCCTCAACCAGAGCCAGGGCCTTTTCAACATTGGCTCCGGCCTGGTGTTACGCTCTGTCTCATGAGACCAGGGCCCTGCGGAATTTGATTTCTTTCTGCAGGGCCTGTAATACAGAGTTGTTCTGCCTGGCCTTTGGCCAGAATCAATTTGATCCCCTCCCCCCTTTTCCTTTTTGTGATGAGGCTGCATTTTATTTTTAATGTTGTATTTAATCTTGTTTTTAAGCTGTATTTTAATTAATTGTTTTATATCTGGTGTTAGCCGCCCTGAGTCTGGTCTTGGCTGGGGAGGGCGGGGTATAAATAAAATTTATTATTATTATTATTATTATTATTATTATTAGTCCAACAATGTCTGAGGAGCTATGCAAGATCTCCATCCCTGCATAACAGGGGAGGCGCACACCTTAAGATGTTATGCTGGAAGTTTGAAAATAGTCTCTCAGGCCCTCTCTTCAGAACATGTGAAATCAACCTGGGTTTTTAAAAGATTTGCAAAGGCGTTTACATCATACTATATATGTCTATTAAACTCCACAGAAAGCAGCCTTATTTACTGCGCTTAACATTTATTAGCAGTAGAATATCAAAGTTAATGGCCTGGTTTCCTTTAAGAGCATTTTTAGCCCAGAGGTTCAATTAATTCTATTATTATTATTTTATTCATTTATTGTATAGCCCACCTGTTAGTCTGCATCAGGCCTTCAAGGCAGCTTTCGACTTAGAAACAAGCATTGCATGTATCTGAACTCTCATAAAAGAGAAACCAGTTCTCAACAGTACCGACTATTAAAGGACTTCTCCAGCTGACCTGTTTATTGTGCATCCATCATTTGCTTACGCAGGGCTTAGTTGATATGCCATCTTTATTGAACTTTCATTCTGATTTGTTGCAGGGAGACTATACAGCAGTTGCTTGTGCGGTGTTCATAAAGCTTCCCATTTACAGTGGTACCTCAGTTTAGGAACAGTCCTGTTTAAGAACGATTCAGTTTATGAACTCCACAAAACAGCAAGTAGTGTCCTGGTTTGTGAACTTTACCTCGGTGTAAGAACGGAATCCGAACAGTGGAAGGGAGGCCTCATTAGGGAAAACACGCCTCAGTTTAAGAACGGTTTCGGTTTAAGAACGGACTTCCGGAACGGATTAAGTTCGTAAACCGAGGTACCACTTTACATCATTTGTTCACCCCACACTCTCCAGTGCATTACCCTGTCACTTTCCTAACTGCAAATGTCTGTTGGTTCTTTGTTTTGTTTTTAAAGTGGATTTGTTGTAGTAGGGCAATAGAGAGCTTCAGTTGTACAAACCTAAATTTCTGGCATGTGCTTGAATCCCTTCCACAAAATGGTGACCATTCTAGAGGCACCGAAACTTTATTGTAACACAGTGAGTTTTGTAACTGAAATTCCTTCTTTTTTGGGGGGGGGCAGTCTGGAGCAGTCTAATGTAGTTTATAGAGAGAGCTTACTCCCTGCTTGAGCTGAAGGTGAAACGTCAGCCACAGCTCAGATGGCTGGAGAGACAAGGACTTCCAATACATTAAAAATTCCTGCTAAAACCTCTTATTAGATGGGATGCAGCTGCTTAAAAGAAAAGAAAAAAAACCCAGCAAAGGGCAGCCTTGGGCTGCATTAGCTGAAACAGAGGGCCCAGATCATGAGAAGACATAGTTCTACTCTGTTCTGCATTGATCAGGTAATAATAATAATAATAATAAATTTATTATTTATACCCCACCCAACTGGCTGGGTTTCCCCAGCCACTCTGGGCGGTTCCCAACAGAATATTTAAAAAGCATTAAAATATCAAAGATTAAAAACTTCCCTAAGCATGGCTGCCTTCAGATGTTGTCTGAAGTTGTTTATTTTCTTGACATCTGATGTGAGGGCATTCCACAGGGTGGGTGCCACTACTGAGAAGGCCCTCTGCCTGGTTCCCTGTAACCTCACTTCTCGGAGTGAGGGAACCGCCAGAAGGCCCTCGGAGCTAGACCCAGTGGCAGAGGAAGAGGAATGTGTGGAGAGAGCACCACCCCTGGCAGCGCAATCCCGGTGGGGTGCGATCCCGGCTGACTGCCCCTACAGATGGCGTGCCATGGCCCAAGTGGCACACCATGCCCTCAGGACACCCGCCCCGCCCCACCCTGCCCCTGTGGGTGGCGCACCACACCCCCGGGACACACGCCAGCCCAGCCCAGCCCCGCCTGCTCTCCGCCCCCCCCCCCCGGGTCCTGGAGCATGAAGCTCCACCACTGGCTGGCCCTTGCCTGTGGAATGTGTCCAGAGATTGGGGGTGGGGGTGAAATTTGGTTTAAGTTCACATTTAAAGGTGCAGCTTCCCTATTTCAAACTTCTCAAAACAATATGTGAGCCAAATGTGAAATTCACACTTCTCTGAATTTTGCAGTGAGCAAAAATGCACACACCTGTGTCTAAAAATGAATATATTGGTGAAAACAATGGATGAAAATGCATTATATGAGGCAAAGTGCATGCCCAAATGTGTACCGAGGACTGTTTGAAGGGCTGTCCTCTATTTCATGGCATCTTCTGTATGAAGGGCTGTTTGATTCAAGTCCACTTTAAAGAGAAAGAACCCTAAAAAGGGAGGTCAGAGGCCTTGAAACTGACCATCAACAGAATTCACCCGGACATCGGGCTGAGCAGGCACACACACCAAATTCAGTTTGAGAAGTGATATAACACAATTCATTGCATATTATGAAAGGTTGGTTATTCATGGGACTGGCTTGCATACATGGAAGCACAAAAGAGTTACTGCATAAGGAAGGATGTTGCCACGAGTCTTTTGAATGGAGGTTTGTGGGGGCGGATAGTGAATAGCAGCCATTCGGCAGCCGAAACCCTTGTGGTAGTCAGAGCAGCGCCAAGGCCAAACCGTATACTACATGGAAGATTCGTGACCGGCGTATCTCCCAGTGTTTTTCCTGAAGTTTATAATCGGCTGGAGGGTGTGGGCTTTGTCTAGCAGCACAGAGGAAGGGGGTTTCGTTTCACCCTTCTCCCTTCAAACTGCTTCTGTAATCGAAACCACCCCTCTAAAACTAGCATTAAGTGGTTGGAGAATGAAGATTAAGAAGCATGTGGCTCCTTCAAGACTAGCCGTTTTTCTTTTGGCATATACGCTTCAGTGGACTAGATTCCAGTTCATCTGTGGGCTGTTGCCTACAAAGCTTATGCCATAAAACAACGGTCAGTGTTTAAGACATCACAAGATTCTTACTCGCTTCACTGTATTGAACTAACATGACTTGTCTGGAGGGATGGGGAACCTTTGATTCTCTGTGTATTGTGCTTGTCTCCTCTCTCTGTCCCCCCCCCCCATGACTATTAGCAACTTGTGGGTGGGATAATTTCAGTTCAATAAATTATATAGAGAGAAGAGGGTTTTTTTAAAAAACAAGCAAACAAACAAACATCCTGCCATATACCAATGCCCCCACTCCTGAGCTATTTATAAAGCTAAACTAAAAAAGAGAGAGACAATATCTGGAGATGTGATCAAGGGTCTCCCACAGGAATCTTGTCCATTTTGAGCCCTCCCTTCCTTGCAATTCCTGGTGAGGACCTTCTCATGCTGCAATTGACAGCATGTGCTTTGCGTGTTCTTAGCCTTGAACCATCCTGCTCCTAGTCACTGCATGAAAAGCGAGGGAACAACTTAATTAGGCAATAAAACTGACGTCCTTCCTAGCACAATCAAAGGCGAGTCATTAGCTTCATCTGCAAATCACTCGGCAGCACCCAGTGACAGCCAA
The DNA here is from genome assembly GCF_965207765.1 of Zootoca vivipara. Classification (NCBI taxonomy): domain Eukaryota; kingdom Metazoa; phylum Chordata; class Lepidosauria; order Squamata; family Lacertidae; genus Zootoca; species Zootoca vivipara. The sequence goes on along the minus strand of NC_142584.1, from coordinate 67,730,800 downwards.
GCTCATTAGGTGATCCCTGAGAGGCAAAGGCTATAATTTATTTGGCAGGAAACAAGGGTGGCCAAAGCCAGGGAGATTATGCCCTCAAAAGACAAAGAAACACAGGCCTAAACACACTTGTAAGTGCCTGTGAGCCCATTTTGCCTGTGGGGCATTCAAGCCTGTACTCTACTGTCTACGTTTTGGATGTGCGTGTGCAAAGACACCTACAGGCACATCTCTTTTGCTAATACAGTCATACCATGGTTTTCAAACAGCTTAGTTCTCGAACGTTTTGGCTCCCGAACGCCGCAAACCCGGAAGTGACTGTTCCGATTTGCGAACTATTTTTGGAAGCCAAACGTCCAACAGGGCTTCTGCAGCTTCTGATTGGCTGCAGGATCTTCCTGCAGCCAATCAGAAGCTGCACGTTGGTTTCTGAATGTTTTGGAAGTCAAACGTCCGGACGTCCGGAACGGATTCCGTTCGACTTCCAAGGTACGACTGTATAGGCACATATAACCTAAGTTGATGCTGAGGAGCTGAACAATTTCCCCACTGTATTTTGTTCAGGAAAGCTTATACAAAGCCATGTAGAAACTGGTATTAACTCATCCTATACAATGAGCTGCTACATAGCAAAAATGTTTAAGATTGAATTCGAACACAATGCACACCTTTAGAGCAGGGGCGAGGAACCTGTGACCTTCTAGATGCTGAGAAGACAAGAAGGGGCCTGTTGCATCTGATCAAAGGACCATGACTAGCCCACAGTTCTCACCGTATCCAGCCAGATGCCTAATGGGATGCCCATTGCACCTCAGCTGGACTCAGTTTCAGCTTATTGGCTGTCATCCAGCACATGACTGTCTCTGAACACTGGTTGGAACATGCCAACTTACTAAGGAATAACTTCCTTTGGAATGGAGCGCACATGGACAGGTTTGAGCTGGAATTACCACAGTGCTTGGGCAGTCCTTTCTTCTGTCATAGGAGGGGAGTGACCTACCAGGAACTACTAGACCTTTAGAAGTCATTCCCGTTTCCCCCTGTAGATATTCGGCCATTCCTCACTGCCACTAACCTTCCTAAAATACAAGTTGTAAGTAGGCAGAAACATCAGTCTGTTATTACTCCAGTTAATTACCTCCAGGGGAATCATCTGTCTCTTCGATAGCCTCCTTTACTGTTGAAGACAAGATTTATTCTGCTGTATCACAGACCTAGGATGGTGAGGATTTTGTGGGTTGACAGGGGCTGAGGTAAGAGATTATCAGAGATGAAAATGCTGTGGATGAAAAAAGAAAAACAAAAGAGGGCATGAGGTCAGAGAAAGGGGGAGAAGCTAGGGGGCAGGGAAGGAGAGTAAGGGATTTTATTCTAGTGTAATAATTTGAAAACCCTAATGAACCATGGCTAAAGAAAGAGACTATGTGCTTATACTAAAACTCAGCTAATTAGGCTGAAATTCTGTGCCCACTTACCTGGGAGTAAGGCCCATCGATCTGTTTGTGCCTTACATCTGAGTATTCATGTATAGGAATGGATGCTATGCTAAATTGTTCTTTAGTTATCCAGGGCTTTAAGTGGCAACCATTTACTTTAAAATATGTTTATACCCTATTTTCCTCATATTTCAAGGCAGTTTATAGTAAAATAAAATGCAATAAGAACGGTAATATTGATATATTAAAAAGACAATTATTTGTAAGCAACTGCAGTTTTTTAAATAAAAAACCCCATAATAATACACAATGGGTAGGATTCTGCAAGGGGGGGGGCGCACCCAGAACAAGTTTAGATGGCAAGCACGGGGGAAGGAGAGGGTGGAAAAGCCTGATTGCCTGAGCAGACTTTGTTCCCTATGTGCTATGTTGTGCTTTGTTGAATTCCACCCAGAAAAAGACAGAGTGAAAAGACAGATCACATATAATTATGATATCCAACAATTTAAGAAGATCAGCCTCTAAAGACCGAAGTCCTTCTTCAGTAGGAAGACCTTAATTCTGTAGTGGAAGACAAACAGGAAGAGGGCAAACAGAACCCAACAGAGACCCCGTGGCAGAGGTGGAGCCCGAGTTGCCGCCATGGTGCTGGACAGCCAGCAGAGGCAGGGCAGCGGGCAATGGTAGCAGGTCAAGGCAGAGCAGCACAAGCACATGATGTGACAGCCAGGCACCCACAGTGGAAATTTTGTGTTTGCTGTGGCCCCCAGGCCCCCACAGAGATGGTGCCTCTGCTCCCTGGGCAGGGGATTTCAACAGACAAGAGTCCCTTTTCCTTGCCCCAAATGATCTGGGTTTGGAATGGCCTGCACAAATTATCTACAAGTGCGTAGGCTTAATTGGGGGATGAATGGTGAACTATTAGGTATCCTGATCCCAAGCTGTGTAGGGCTTAACAGATCATCTCCAGCACACATTTTAAACTGGATTGTTAATAGAGCCTTATCTTCTGCCTGTTACACCTCAGGCTCACTACATGTAGCAGGGATTCTGGGCTGACGGGGAAGTCTGGCTTAGGGTAAGACTACTCAAGGCTGATGACTAGTAGTGGCCGCTGAGACCATATAACACCATTCCTGAAAGACCTACATTGGCTCCCAGTACGTTTCCGAGCACAATTCAAAGTGTTGGTGCTGACCTTTAAAGCCCTAAACAGTCTCAGCCCAGTATATCTGAAGGAGCGTCTCCACCCCCATCAATCTGCCCAGACACTGAGGTCCAGCGCCGAGGGCCTTCTGGCAGTTCCCTTACTGCGAGAAGTGAGGTTACAGGGAACCAGGCAGAGGGCCTTCTCAGTAGTGGTGCCCACCCTGTGGAATGCCCTCCCATCAGATGTCAAGGAAATAAATAACTATCTGACTTTTAGAGGACATCTGAAGGCAGCCCTGTTTAGGGAAAGTTTTTTATATATATTTGAGCGTGTTTTTAATATTCTGTTGGGAGTTGGGGAAACCCAGCCAGATGGGCAGGGTATAAATTTATTATTATTATTATTATTATTATTATTATTATTATTATTATTATTAGCCCAGCCCCCTCAGACAGTAAGGTTAGGCAAGGGAGGGATTGCCACTATGCTAGCGGCAAGGCAGGGTGGGAAACTGTTGGGCATTGAATTGACTAATTGGCTAATTATTTAAGTGTTCAGGTTTTAAGGAAGGGTAGGTAAGCTTGGTGCACCTGGGAGTCCGTAAGCAAAGGCATAGCCCTTCAGTTATACACACACCTGATTGCTCAAGGCAAGCAAGACCCATTCAGGCAAGCAATACCCATTTGCTGACTGCAAACAAATTATCTGAGATGAAGAGTGCATTAGAACTGGGACACTTAGCTTGTCACTGTGGTGTGCATGATCTACAACCATCCTAGCAGTGGGGACATCTATTATGTATGCATGTGGTATTATTGATCACTTGTAAGAGCAGTGTCAAGCCACAAGGGCAATTTGGGGAAAGACCACTCTGCAATGACTTAGTATACGGTAAAAAGCACTTCCTTTTCGCCCATACCCAATAAAAAGCATTACCTGAAACCTTATGCAGGAAAGCCACAATACTATATCCATTCTGAGTATTATGCAGGCTACTTGCTAAACCCTTTTCTATGTTACACTCTGATCTATGGGGCTTTCATTATACTTCACTCCTGTCCATAGAAGTAGTTGATGAGCCATGTGACTTTGGCATCCATCTCATTCTGCGGCTGCTTGCTGTGTGAGCCATCTTCTGGGGCTAATTAGTTCTTGGGCCTTTGATCCCTTCTGAGCTGGACAGAGGTGCTAGCAGGGGCATGTGTGATCTCTTTTAATGTTCATTTGCAGAGCATTAATCTACTGAGTTTCTAATTATTTCAAGATGGATCAAGCAATTACGGCGAAGTGCATTATCAGCTCCTCTGCTTTTGACTTCCTTTTCTCTCCCTCCTGTAAATTTTGCTTGCAGAAGATGACGGGTTTCATTCTAATTCACATTTATCCTGCCCTAATTACACTGGCAAAGACAGGAAGCAGGCAACCGAGATTTAAAAAGTACTAGGCCAGTTATAATGTGTTGTTCAGTTTGTTGGTTATCACATACACTGTCTGCCCCCCACACACAAACTGCATGTTCAAGGCTGACACAGGGGGTTTCCTTATCAGTGTTGCCTTACTTGTCATGGCACACGGATAGGCTGCCACTTCTAGGGTTATCTCACAGCAGTCCAATATTCAACAGCAAACAGCAACAGTGTGCCATAAGAGAGGACAACTGGAAGAGACTACAAGTGGGATCTTAAAGTACATCCACTCATTGTCTGTCCTGGCTGAAATATTTCAGGGGGCCAGGCCCCCCAATTGATGGGCATTGCCATTCAAATGGTGTGTTCGCGCCCTGTCATGTGATCAATTATGTGGGGGTCCCCCTCAGTTTCAGGTGCAGTCATTCAAGTCTGTATGCATACATCTATGGCCCACACTCACACCTTTCTGCACAAATGTGCACATGCAATACAGTCAACATACGGGATGTTGCTGATCCAGAGCTCAGACCTCTGGCACTGCTTCCTGCACTTCTAGCATCCATGTGTCAAACTAGGAATGTGGGGAGTGTTTGTACAGGCATCTCTGTCTGAGGCATGTGGCACTCTGCTTGTTGCTGAACAATAGCTGTCATCATCCCTGATCGTTATGGCTGGGACTTGTAGTCCAAGACATTCTGGGGAGCCCATTGCTTCTCTAAGGTCATGTCTCTGTGGGAGACAGAAAAAGAGCACTACTGGCTTAAACCAAAGGTCTATTTAGTCCAGCATTCTCTTTCCAGCAGTAGCCAGCCAGGTGCAATGAGAAGCTCACAAGCTGGCCATGAAGGAAAAGACACTTTCTAAGGATGGAGTAGCCAAGGCAACATTGCTTCGTAAAGTTTCTCCACTTTGCTCAGTTCATAGATGACATCCTCCCCCCCAAAAAAAATATCTTCCATCCAAGTGAAAAGTGTGTAGGAAAGATATGCATTGTCATGAACAAAGGCTCTATACATATTTCAGGGACCATCATTCATTACTGACTTTCCTTCGTGTGCCCCTGTGGAGACTTATACACGCATATGCATGTGTTCTTCACAACTAGGCTTGAAATGCTTCTTCCTAGGAGGAAGTGTTATCATAAGAGAAATGCCTTTTGTAGAGACATCCTGAGGGTCAGTCAGGTTTATAATCATTGCAGTGAATCATCTTTATATGAAAGGTCATGCAAATGGAGTTTGCTGGAGGAGGAGGAGGAGGAGGAGGAGGAGGAGGAGGAGGAGGAGGAGGAGGAGGAGGAGGAGGAGGAGACACTTGCCCAGTCTTTTGCACATTATTTATATATACTTTTTAAATGTCTCTACTGCACCTTCACTAGAAAACTTCCATATCAGTTTACAAAATACGAAAATTATATTGCACATACTATGTCTGTTTTTTAGGCTTTTGCTTTTTTTATATATGATTGCATTTTTTAAAAAAACTTGTAAGCTACTGCGAGTGATGCAAACATTATTTTATCACAGGGCCATTTGCAACATAAAAATACGTAATAAATGAGAACACAAAATACATAATAAAACAAAAACCTTCAACCAATACGGCCATAGAATATTAATCAGCCAAAGTCCTGGTTACAGAGATACATTTTTGCCTGGCTCCTAAAGATATATAATGAAAGCAGCAGGTGAGCCTTCCTAGGGAGAGCATTCTACAAACAGGGACCCACCGCAGAAAAGGCCCATTCTTGTTTTGCTGCCACTCTGGACCTCTCATGATGACCACAGGGTCCTGGTCAGTTTATATGGGTAGAAGTGGTCCTTGAGATATTGTGATGCTGGCCATTTAAGCCTTTATAGTTCAAATCCAGCACTTTGAATTGGGCCCGGAAACTAATTGACAGCCTATGTAGTTGGGTAGGATTGGTGTTATATGCTCATCTCCCCCTGGTGAGCAATCTGGCCACCGAATTCTGCACCTACTGAAATTCCTGAACTTTCTTCAGAGTCAGCCCCACATAACACATTGCAGTAATGTAGCCTAGAGGTTACCAGAGCATAGACAAAAGAAATGAGGCTATAAGGGCACAGCTGGGCCACCAGCTAAAGCTGATGGAAGGCAATCCGTGCCACAGAGGCCACTTGAGCCTCAAGCAATAGCAATGGATCTAGAAGTAGCCCTAAGCTGCGTACCCACTCCTTCAGAGGGAGTGTTGCCCCATCAAGAGCAGGCAACCTTCCTTCCATCCATCCAGTCTAGGGAACCACCCACTAACAGTGCCTCAAACTTATCATGCATTGGAAGGGTGGTACACAAGTTTTCTAAAAATACCCCGCTCAGCTCTGCTTCCGAAATTCATATTCAGGTCATAAAAGGTCACCGATGAAGCACCTATAACCTTCAAATCGGAAATCATGGAGCTCTAGTCACGCTGCTGAAAGAATTCCAGTTAGACTCTATGAAAGCTTATGTGCCCTTGCTGTATTCACTTAAAACAAATTGCAGGGAATAGATCCACTTAGCACAAAGAGATAGGGGTTTTTTGTTTTTTTGTAAGAGCACCTGTTAAAAGAATGATATTTGAATGCTTTGGAAATATTTGAGAGAGAAGAAGTCAATTGATTCTGTAATGTCTCTGGGAAACCTTGGACCTCAGCAATGAGGAGGCAACGCTGCTAAGACAGTCTTTACTGAGCTGTAGACATGGTTTATTAAAGAATAACACACAGCGACAACATCCACCCGGCAAGGGAGGAAAAGCACAAGACGAACGAATGGGTGGGGAACAGGTTACCACTAAAATACCTGTATCCCAGTTAATAGGATTCAGGTGCACATAATAAGATTCCACACTTAAAGTCACATACATCACAGATTCTTTTTGTCAAATATATCTAAAAGTATTTGTGAGGGACAGGGGATATCGCGAAGTCCCTCCCCTCCTGAGTTCAAGCCCATCACCGACCACAGGGGGAAGCAGAGGGAGCTCCGATTCCAGTGGGGAAGCAGGAAGTCGGGTCCGAGGCTCAGGCAAGGTAGCGGAGCCAGGGTCCCAGGTGGGACAGGAAGGGGGAAGTAAGGGGGGGAGACCCATCCCCCCAACTCCAGAATTACGCCGGAAGAGGAGGGGAAAGAGGATGGGGCTTCCAAGACTTTTGTGCTGGGGAAAGACGCGCCAAAAGTCACTTGGAGGTTCTGAAACCGACTGACCACATCACTCCGTGTAAATAGCATGACTTCAGCACTGTAAATACGCAGCACCAATAAAAGAATAAAAATGCAGAGCTGCGTAGCGTCGTTACTCTGAAGTAGTCCACTCCGGCCACTGTGACAGCAACCTCCAAGTCTTTTTTGGGCTACTTTGGAGTTGCCGGGATGAGCGTGTCAGAGGCGGAGAGATGGCGGCAGATCGCGGAGCAAGCCCAGCAAGAACTGCAGCAGCTGTCGCTGCAGGCGCAGGGGGAATTGAAGGCAGCTAAAGAAGAGACTAAGAAGGTCCAGGACGACCGGCTACAACTGGCGGAACAGGTGAGAGCACTACAGGAAAGAGAGCAGGAATTAAGGGCGGTGGCGGTAGACCTCCAAAACAAGCTGGATGCAGAGAAAAACAAGGCGGGAGGGGCACCCCAAGTCCAAGTGCTGCCAGGAAGGAGAGCCGGGACCCTAGTGAGCAAGTTCAATGGAGACCCGAAGGAATATCAGGGCTTTGAGACTGAGATGGTGTATGCTCTTGAGCTACACCACGCTGAGTTCCCTGATGATGAGCACAGAGTAGCGTTTATTGTGGAGCACCTTACCGGGGCAGCCAGGGAATGGCTAAGACCGTTGATCGCAACAAAGAATCCTTGCATGAAGGATGTCAAACTATTTCTAGAAGGTTTGAGAACGATGTATTCGTCCGATAGTCATATGGACCAGACTAAGGAGGAACTTCATAATTTACGCCAAGGAAATATGACAGTTCGCGCGTACTGGGCGAAATTCACCATGCTGGTGCACAGATTGGGGTGGGAATTAGGGTCACCCCCAATGCAAGCGGCGTTCTACTTGGGGTTGCATGAGGACGTGAAGGATGAGCTCTCGAGAGGTCCAAAGCCCAGTGATATGGATCAGCTGAGCAAAGCGGCTCTGGCGGTGGGGGTGAGACAGGAATCCCGGTGGAGCGACAAACAAGCAACGCGCGCAAAGCGGGCTTGGTTCCCACGGTCGCAGGAGAAACCACTCCCCCAACAACCCTTTCAAGCCACGCCTGGGGCCAGCCAGGACCAGGAACCCATGCAGATTGATAGCGCGCGCGCGGGGGCTTTTCAAACCCCAGCGGCGCCAAGACGCAAGGAGGGAAAGGGCGGGAATTGCTTTCTCTGCAACTCCCCCCAGCATCTCGTCAGAGACTGCCCACATCGCAGGGAGTGGCAAGGAAGGGCGGGAACGGTGGTGCCCTCCCCCACTGACGCAGCACCACAGCAGGGAAACGGGAAAGCCTGGCTGCAGGAGACAAGGGGCAGCAGCCAGGCACAGTCAGCAGAGAACCGCCCCAGCCCGCCCACCCGCACAGAGAGGAGCAGAGCCAGCCCACCCCTCCCAGAGCAGGAGTGGTTCTAGAAGTCACGCTAACGCTCCCAAATGGCTATCCCCTGACAGTCCTTGCCTTAATTGACAGTGGTGCCTCAGCGAACTTCTTCTCGAGAAACTTTGCAGAAGAGCACCAGATCCAGCTTCTGCAGCTGGATTTTCCCCTTCACGTGGCAACCATTGACGGCAGAGAGCTGCTGGGGGGGGCCATCACTCATCAAACCCCCCCCATGAGAATGACGGTGGGAAGGCACTCAGAGACACTGGCATTCAACGTCACCACCATCTCAGACCCCCCCATCGTCTTGGGCATGAGCTGGCTGGCGCGCCACGACCCCTCCATCAGTTGGCACCAGAGATGCATCACTTTTGGATCGGACTTTTGCCTGGAACATTGCATGCAGCACCAACCAGGGGAGGGGCCTCCGATAGCCACGGTGGCCACCATGCACATCAAAGGGGGTGAGGCGATACCCAAGCCGTACTGGGACCTGCAGGAGGTCTTCAGCGAAGCGGAGTCCGACCACCTACCCCCACACAGGCCTTTTGACTGCCAGATCAACCTGGTGCCCGGGGCAACTATACCCCCAGCCAAGCTGTACGCCATGTCAGACCAGGAACTGGAGGATCTGCGCGCTTTCATCGACAAGAACCTCAAGCGGGGGTTCATCAGAGAAAGCAAGGCAGCAGGGGGCAGCCCGGTCTTCTGGGTGGACAAGAAAGACACACAACAGCGCCGCCTGGTGGTGGATTTCAGACGGCTGAACAGCATGACGGAACCGGTGGCTTTCCCTATGCCCAGAGTGGATGATCTGCTGACAGCAGCACGCAGGGGCAAGATCTTCACCAAGCTCGACCTGAGGGGGGCGTACAACTTGATCAGGATCCGGGAAGGCGATGAGTGGAAGACCACGATGTTCACGCCTCTGGGCTCTTTTGAATATCTGGTGATGCCCTTCGGGTTGCAAGGGGGCTCAGCATGCTTCCAGGCCTTCATGCACCACGTCCTGGGGTCCCTACTCTTCAAGAACTGCTTGGTCTTCCTAGATGACATCCTTATCTATTCCAATGACCCAGTGCAGCATGTGAAAGATGTCAGGGAAGTGTTGCAGCGCCTGAAGGAGAACCACCTGTATGTGAAGCTGGAGAAGTGCAAGTTTCACACCAAGGAGGTGGACTTCCTGGGCTACAAGCTGTCAGACAAGGGGCTGGCGATGGACAAGGACAAGGTGCAGGCCATCCTGGACTGGCACAGCCCCAGGACGCGCAAAGATGCCCAACGCCTACTAGGCTTCGCCAACTTCTACAGGAAGTTCATCAAGAACTTCTCTCGCGTTACGGCTCCCATCACTGACTGCCTGAGAGGCAAGCAGAAGTTCAGGTGGACACCAGAGGCGCAAGCAGCGTTCGAAAGCCTCAAGAGGGTGTTCGCCTCGGACCAGAACCTGTTCCACGTGGTCCAGGACGCGCCCCTACGCATTGAGACAGATGCTTCTGAGAAAGCGGTGGGCGCCATTTTGTTGCAACTGGACGCCAACAGGGAGTGGAGACCCTGTGCCTTCTTCTCCAGGAAGTTGACACAGCCCGAGCGCAACTACACGGTGTTTGACAAAGAACTTCTTGCGATCCACGCTGCGTTCAAACATTGGAGACACTTCCTGGTGGGCGCCAAGCACCCCATCCAGGTGTGCACAGACCACAAGAACCTGGAGTTCTGGAGAACGGCCAGGGTGCTCAACCAGCGGCAGATACGGTGGGCAGAGTTCTTCTCGAACTTCAACTTCTCCATACACTACATCCCGGGGGAGCAGAATGTCAGGGCGGATGCCCTCTCCCGCAAGCCAGAGTACATGGAGGAGGAGGCGCCACCAGCACCAAGGCACATTTTCCCCCCGTCAGCATGGTCCTGCGGAGCAGCAGTGGTGAGCGAGGCAGAACTCACAGCACTGACGGCAGCGGATGAATTTGCCAACCGCATCTTCAGAGAACTGAGAGGGGGGAGGGAGCAGGCAAAGGACTTTGCAGAACGCAGGGGGCTGCTTTTCTACAAGGGTGCACTGTACCTGCCCACCACCCAGCTTAGACGTACGGTCCTCAAGCAGATGCACGACAACCCAACGGCGGGTCATTTTGGAAGGGACAAAACCGCTCACCTAGTCATGAGACACTTCTGGTGGCCAGGGGTGAGGGAAGATGTTCGAGACTATGTACGGGGCTGTGACACCTGCCAGCGGGCAAAGGTGGTCAGAGCAGCGCCAGCAGGATTGCTGGAGCCCTTAGCCACACCACACAGGCCGTGGGAAGTGGTGTCCATGGACTTCATCACAGATCTGCCTTCTTCCAGGGGCAAGACCGCAGTGTTGGTGGTGGTGGACCTCATGTCCAAAATGTGCCACTTTATACCGTGTGCCAGGGCGGTCTCTGCAGAAGAGACAGCCAAACTGTTTGTTGATCACGTATTCAGACTGCATGGATTACCTTTAAGGGTTATTTCGGATCGTGGCCGCCAATTTGTTTCCAGGTTCTGGCGGCGGCTCATGAACCTCCTGCAGGTGGAGGTCAGCTTGTCGACGGCTAGACACCCGCAGACCAATGGACAGGCGGAGAGGGTCAACGCCATTCTGCAGCAGTACCTGAGATGCTACGTCAGCCAGCGGCAAACGGACTGGGTGGATCGCCTGCCACTGGCAGAATTTGCCTACAACAATGCAGTGCACGTCTCCACAGGGGTGTCGCCCTTTAAGGCCAATTACGGGCGCGACCTCAGATCTTTCCCAGAGAGGGAGGGGGAGGAGGAGGAGGAGGGCCCACAGGCTGAGGATTGGGCAGAGGAACTGGAGACGGTGCACCAGCAGCTCAGAGAACACTTGGAGAGGGCCAAGGAAGCGTACAAAAAGGGGGCGGATCGCCACAGGCGACTAGGGGAGGTCATCAGGGTGGGGGACAAGGTTTGGTTGTCCTCGGAGGGCCTTCCCACCAGAGGGAGGTGCAAAAAGCTGGCACCCAGACGGCTGGGCCCCTTCACGGTCACGCAACAGGTCAACCCGGTGGCATACAGGCTGGCACTGCCAGAGGATATGAGGGTGCATCCAGTGTTTCATAGATCGCTGCTGTCGCCGTACAGGGAAAGCAGCAGGCTCCGAGACAGCGAACAAACCCCCGAGGGAGGGGGGGAGAGGGGAGGCAGGGAGCAACTCAATGAGGCCACGGCCATCCTTGATTCACGGAGAGGGGTGGGGGGCCTGGAGTACCTCATGGCATGGGAGGATGCTCCACCGTCCCAAAATGAATGGGTCCCAGCCACTCAGATACAGGAGGAATTCTTGGTGGAAGAATTTCACGCCCTCTATCCCCACAGACCCAAGCCCTGGCACATGGAAAGGGAGGGGGAGGAGGAGGAGGCACGGGAGAGCAGCTCACCATGGCGCTGGGAAGCAGAGTTTGAGGACTCGGGAGACGAGATATGGGTGTCACCGAGATCCACACAGTCAGAGGCAGAAGCAGATTGGCAGCACATTTTTACCCCCACCAGCTCGGACGCCACGGAATTTTTGGGATTCCAGTCCTCCCAGGCGGAAGGGGGAGCCTCGCAGGACTGGGGGGAGGTGTTCACACCAACGGGCTCGGAAAGCACTGAGTTCTTAGGCTTCCAGTCGTCACCGACACCTGGGGGGGACCTGGGGAGGGGAGAAGGGGAGCTTGGAAGGGGGGTGGATGTGAGGGACAGGGGATATCGCGAAGTCCCTCCCCTCCTGAGTTCAAGCCCATCACCGACCACAGGGGGAAGCAGAGGGAGCTCCGATTCCAGTGGGGAAGCAGGAAGTCGGGTCCGAGGCTCAGGCAAGGTAGCGGAGCCAGGGTCCCAGGTGGGACAGGAAGGGGGAAGTAAGGGGGGAGACCCATCCCCCCAACTCCAGAATTACGCCGGAAGAGGAGGGGAAAGAGGATGGGGCTTCCAAGACTTTTGTGCTGGGGAAAGACGCGCCAAAAGTCACTTGGAGGTTCTGAAACCGACTGACCACATCACTCCGTGTAAATAGCATGACTTCAGCACTGTAAATACGCAGCACCAATAAAAGAATAAAAATGCAGAGCTGCGTAGCGTCGTTACTCTGAAGTAGTCCACTCCGGCCACTGTGACAGTATTTTTTAAGTTGTGTCCGGAGGGACAGAATCTTTCTGAACACAGTTTTCTGCATTGTAAGCTGCCCCCAAAGCCCTCTAGGAATTTTGCAGGCTCAGTACGTAGCTAGATAGGTGTTTGTTTGATAATGGGCTGACTGTTGTAGGGCTTTTTCAATCTGCTGTGCATAGTACAGTGTTGCATTGAAAGATGAATCAGATCTACACGAATTCCAGCTTTTATTTGAATTCACACACACAGTGGTGACTTGCAGACCTGGGACCTTGCTATAAAAAGAACATACCTCTATACATCTACAGGCTTCCCAGGTTTGTTTTTTGAACAATTACTATTGGGGGGGCGGGAATTGAATACCCCTCGCCTACCCTCTACAATCTTGCCCCTCCCCCCCAAAAAATTGCCTAAGGTCCCTCACTAGTCAAATCAATCATAACAAAGGAAAAGAAAAGAGCTGCTTTGCTCACCTGCTAGCTGGGCTCTCCGCAAAATGAATTCAAATGAATATGTATATAGTTTTAAGTATATGAATGTACACTTGTATTTCACTGACTGATTTTTCTATGTTTTTAGTTGTTCTTGTTTTTATTTGTAAGGTGCCTTGAGGAAAAGGCGGGGTATACAGAAATATATAATCATAATAATCATAATTTTAAAACACAAACAAAAGTGCCTAGGGGTGCCCTAGCCATTGCTATTTGAATGCATTTTTCTCCCTGGAGATAGGTAAGAAGAACAAGAAAGAAGATTCCACCTAAACATTAGGAAGAACTTCCTGACAGTAAGAGCTGTTCGGCAGTGGAATTTGCTACCAAGGAGTGTGGTGGAGTCTCCTTCTTTGGAGGTCTTTAAGCAGAGGCTTGACCGGAAAATGTCAAGAATGCTTTGATGGTGTTTCCTGCTTGGCAGGGGGTTGGACTGGATGGCCCTTGTGGTCTCTTCCAACTCTATGATTCTATGATTCTATGACCTCCAGGGCACCGCAATAGTTTTGGCTTTGGATGGGCTCAGCAGTGGAACGAGCTGATTGGCCAGAGAATGACGGGTTGATAGAAATGACTGCTGGAATCTTAGGAAGTATGTGAGGAATAGAAAAGAGTGTGGTTTTCATGGGGAAGGGGGAAGACTTTGGGGAAAACTTTTTATTTCCCTCCCTCCTTTTAACTCCATGTTGAGGGGCAGTGTCTCGTTTGCCCTGAGCGACTAACCAACACTGTTTTCACATTATCGCTCAAGATAACTATTACCAGTGCTTATCTTCTGGGGGGGGGGAGATGCTGGTACTCACTGTGAAGTTGTTACAGTAATAGCAACACTTTTAACCAGTGCTTTCCTCCTAGAAGAAAAGGTGCCAGCACTGTGTACCCTTGAGTACCCCCAGAAAACACTGAGTATCACAAGGACAAAATGGAAGGAGCAAAACTCAGGAAACTTCAGGCATCTACAATTGCATGGTTTCCTAGTGAAAATGTGTAGGAGATAACAGTATAGCTCCAAAAGTTTACTGCATGGTGGAAGATGAGGTATCATATACATCCCATAAATACAAAAGGGAAATTCAAGTGATTGTGTTGTTGCTTTTTCAGGCGGTGTGCTCTGAACCATTACGATGATCCTCATAAATCTGAGGGCAAAATAAAGCTTTAAAGAAGGGTTTAGCTAACAGGAGTAACCCTCCAGATGTTATTAGACTATAAATTTACATTGTGGGATGCTGGAGCCAATGGGATGGGCAATGCCCTTGTCATGTGACGCTAAGGCAGGAGCAAAGACTTATGGGAAGTAGGCTCAATTCCCTCAGTTTTCCGGATTCAACAAGCAGCAAAGCACCGACAGAGTCTTTGAAGTAAAAAACCTGCCTGCTTCCTCCCTCCTTGGCTTGGACAAATCTAAAAGAGCAAATGCACTAGATATCTGACAAGGCACGGAAATTATAATCAACAGACAGTATCTCCCTATCAGTTCATTGGAGATGGTGGAGCCCATGTACTCCCAAATCTACACTTCAGATAAGACGAATTGTTCTTTCTCATCATTCCCAGCCAGCATAGCTAATGGTCAGAAATGATGGGTGTTATTTCCAACCACACTGGCTGCCCCTGGTTTACGGGAAGATATTTAAATGACATCTTATGCAGCAACAGGGAACTTCATCCATGCATGAGGGCTGGCGTTGCAGGGCACAAAAAGGTGCTTTCTGGAAAAATGTAACTAATAGGCAATGAAGATTGGTGTGGTTGATGGCTTCATGGCATATGAGAAGTGACAGGTAGCATGAAGACAGGCTGTGACAGCCCTTCAAAATGACAGCCAGCTCTTTGTGTATGATGTGCCCATGGGGTTGATGTGGTAAAAGCTACAAGCCCAAGCAATGGGTTTTGCTGAAGTTTGGGTGGGTGGGTGGGGGGAATTTAAGGCTGTTTTTGCAGCTTTTACTTGGTTCTGGGAAAATCACAGCCACCTCAGATATATCAATATTAATGCGGTTAGATTTCAGAAACACAAAACTAGGAAAGGGACAAATTGTTGGCATGTGAACTCCAACTGGCCTCCCTGAACTTGCATGCCTCTCTGTCCTCCATTCTGCCCAGATAACCCACCCAGTTCACAAGACCACTTTTTATATGACCCTCTGTCCTCACAGTGTATATTTTGTATGTGTGTGTGTGTGTGAGTCTTTTTCCCCAATCAGGAAAATCATTATCATGATCATTTATTTGCATGCGGCCTTTCCATAGTTAAAACTATGCTCAAGGTGGCTTAAAGCACAGAAAGATTTATGTAATTACAAAAATATAACAAAAGTAGGCATAATAAAGAAAAACACATTAAATGTGCAACAAAATTAAACAATCATCACATAAGACATAATAAGGTCTAAAAAGAAAAATACCAAAAAGAAAAAAAGAGATTAAAATGAAACTGACAAGGATTTGTTAAAAAACAAAAACGTTAAAGAAAGATTTTGATGCTGTAGAAGGAAAACAAGCACAGCCTTATGTATCTATATATCTATATAGATTAGCTGGAAAGTTCCTAGTGTGGCAATGGGCACCATTCTAGAGCAAGGGGGCAATTTTCTGGTGTTCATCATCTGACTCCCCGGCACTACTGGCCAGGCTTGATGAGCTGTCTTGCCCTTCTAACATTGCAAGCTGTTTTCCAGCAATTTTGGCTTGCTTGTGGTTAACCTGAACCACCTTGCATTAAGCCTTGTCTCAGTGATGACGACATACAAATATTGTCATAAGGTAGTGCTACCCATGTAGGCAAAAAGGACAGATCCTGAAGAAGCTTACATCTAGAATTCCAAATTAAAATACTATATGAATACCTACCCTCCCCCTCCAGTAAGTTGCCTCAGCTCTGTGGGGGCCAGCAAAATTTGTTGGACCAGAGATTATAGAGGCAGAAGGACTGGATGCCAGACCTCAGCATCCTGACCAAGCCTGAGCCAGAACCAGAGGCTATCAGATTGGGAATCCTTGAACTTAGCAACTCCTAAATAAGAATCTCTGGAGTCCATAACCTTGGCGTTTGTGCATGCATGTGCACACACGCATGCACACTCACATATGAGGATTTGACACCCCCCTCCATACCAGAGACCTGGATCCCCATCAATGCAGATGAACCTGGAGGGAATTGTCTGAAAGGAGGGAGAATAATGAGCTCCTAGTGAGAGAGCTGCCACTTTTAGGCCTTCCACTTCTCAAGGAAGAGGCAGGACTTGGGAGCCACAAAAGGGCCCACTCATTTCCTAGACTTTGTTGGATGGAGCTGCTTACTAGGAGCTTTCCATGGTGCTGCAGCTTCTGACCTGTGATATCTGGGCTGCTTCAGGACAAGGTATAATGCCATCCTGAATTGCCTGGGGTCTACTCACTGAAGTCTAAATGCCAGGTGTGATTTGTGTTTTATTGCACTTGATGCAATGTGTAAGCCACTTCTGGGCTGAGATCTCCAGTCCTGGATGAAATATAATTGTTTGCTTTACTCTTGGCTTATTAATTCCACCTTTTGCATTTTGACCCTTTTTATCATTCATTGAACTCCCTATTTAAACTTTATATATAGATTTGACATCCTGACCATAACTGATCTCCTAGCTCATATCCAATCACATTATTTAATTTTTTTAAAAAATTACATTATTAAAGCTGGAGTTTGGAAGACTGGTCACTAGGCTGAATGATCATTGTTGTTGTTTAGTCATTTAGTCATGTCCAACTCTTCATGACCCCATGGACCAGAGCACGCCAGGCACTCCTGTCTTCCACTGCCTCCCACAGTTAGGTCAGACTCATGTTGGTAGCTTCGAGAACACTGTCCAACCATCTCATCCTGTGTTATCCCCTCCTTGTGCCCTCCATCTTTCCCAACATCAGGGTCTTTTCCAGGGAGTCTTCTCTTCTCATGAGTGGCCAAAGTATTGGAGCCTCAGCTTCAGGATCTGTCTTTCCAGTGAGCACTCAGAGCTGATTTCCTTCAGAATGGATAGTCTCCTCCAGCACCATAATTCAAAAAGCATCAATTCTTTGGCGATCAGCCTTCTTTATGGTCCAGCTCTCACTTCCATACATCACTACTGGGGAAACCATAGCTTTAACTATACGGACCTTTGTCAGCAAGGTGATGTCTCTAATTCTAATGAATGGTCATCACAGTTCCTTATTTTCCTTCATTGAAATTTCCTTTCCCCAGATTTGGCAAACAAAAGAGACATGATGCATATTATGAAATATTTCTGCAAAGCAGCATACTGTCATTTATTATATTAAGAGTGTGTGTGTGTGTGCGCACACACACACGCGCACACACACACACACACACACACAGTGTTGCTCTTTGCCTCCAGATGTCCCTTTTCACAAAACAGATTTTTTGAAACCAAAGGAAGGACTGATTGAAGTTTGTGTGGACACACTCATTCTGCCTGGATCCCCACTCTCTAAAGGATGAAGCAATACCATCCATATGCTTCATGCTTTTTTTCTACTTATTATGAACAGAGCTCCTTGGAGATGAGCAATCTATAAATATCATGAATTGGTGGGCATGCATAAAATTTATGAATGGTTGCCAGCTATGTAATCTGTGTTTTGTTGACCTTCAAAAATATCTCCTTCCTTTGGCTCCTATTTCTGTATTTACTATAGCCAGCAGCCCCCTGCTATATAGCCCTTAGGTTTCCTCCTTCACAGTCTTAAGAAGAACCCTGACTGCTGAGTTCTCTTGCACTATGTCAGCTCACTCCCCTTAGTCCTCAAACTCTGTCCTGTGCCTGCTAGGATGTTCCTTTACTGCAGCCCACTGGGAACATTTACCCTCTGATTGGCCTTTCACTATAAGCATCAAATCCTCTGTAGTTATTTTAATACAACTTTTCTGTCGTTGGCCACTCCTCAGCCTCCATTCTCATCTTCTTGACATTAAGCACAAACATTTTTAAAAATATGTAGTCATTGGCCCATTTAAGAGCTCGGTATTGTCCACAAGAGGGGTAGCCAACATGGTGCCTTCCAGCTAGTCTACACTGACTACCGTAGTATCAGCTCTCCAATGCTTCAGACAGAGGTGTTTCCCAGCTCTACCTGGAGATGCAGGGATCGAACCCAGGAATTCCTGCATGCAAAGCACTGAGCTATAGACCCTTTCAGTGTAAAAACAACAGCAACCCCGAGTCTTCTTCCTCAATGTACCCAATACAGGGAAGTTATTTGAGCTAAATACATAGAGTTTCCAAGCTGCCACTCTTAACTAGCTCCCTAGAGAAGTGCCCGTTGAGTGGGGACAAGAAAGGGCAGAGCAGGGCAGGTCCTTTCTCATTCTAATATGTGAACTGCTTGACTGAAGAGCAGGATATAAATATAAAATTTCTCCATCCAGACCACCTTCCACTGATGAGGAGCATCTCTTTTATGCACCAGGTTTTAAATGTTTTACTTGGAGAAAGTTCTGTGGTTAGAGAGGCTAAATATTTAAACAATTACCGTAAACATTCCACAACCCCTGATGGACCTAATTGTTCCTGATACACACATTTGTACGTCATTTTGCCTAATAGTTTTTCAGGACAGATTTCCCTAATGTAACATATTTTGTACACATGTTTAAGCATTTTTATGCAGGCTTTACCCCAGAATAATAATAATAATAGTAATAGTAATAGTAATAATAATAATAATACACATTGCTTGACTGGACAACTGCACTACAAAATTAAGAGAATTTCACATTTTGACGAATTGATGTGCTTCTGTCTCGTTTTGTTTTGGAAAGTGCTAATTTATTAGGTCCGACTTTGGGTGAAAATGCATCCAGTTCCTCCCCCATCCCTAGAGGCATGTTCCACAAATCAGTTCAACCACCCAGACTAATACTGCATCTGAAAGGGGTAATAAATGCAGGTCTGCACACATTACATGATTGCTGAAAGAGAGGACTCTCAGAAGCTTGTTATGCCACCACTATAGCAGATCTACAGACAAATTGCTTTCACTTGAATGGATCAAGTGTTATGCCACAAACATTAGGCATCATCACGAAACATCGTTTTATCCCTCCCAGAAGCTATCAGGGCAGGAAGGAGCCATGCTGATTCGGTGACATTTTTTCCTTTTCCTTCTATGGATGAGCTCTGTAATGTGCATGGCAAATGCAAGATCAGAATACAAAATCAATGTGGATTTGGTACGAGGAGGGATCAGCAATATCATGTGTCATGTGACCAATCGCAGCCCTCAAGCAATGCCCAGCGAGGGAGGGCTGTTAAATCAATTCCTGTGCAAATGGTCTGTGTCCATGTTCTGACTAAGAGAGTTACTTCTTGCATCAATCATGGCTCAGTTCACAAAGGCAGAGTCTTCAGCAGGACGATTATTGATAAAAGCACCTTCCACAGCAGCTCTTGATATATTTGCATTTGTATGCTTTTTGAACTCTTTCTCCTCCCCCCCCTTCTTTTCTCCCCTCACCTTATCAGAAAGCATCTGCCTGGCTGCATGTGGAATCTAAGAACACATTCATAGAGCAAATCCTTTGGGATGGAGCTCTTAAGCGGGCAGGCACATGAAATGCAGTTGTGACTCGGATACTTGAACTGACCCAGTTTCACCTAAAGAAAAATCCCCCACAGAGCAAGGAGAGAAAAGCTGAATCAGACTCTTGTCAAATAGTTCCTATTAAAAGGTGCTAGTTCAGCAGCAAAGCCATGCTGCCTGTCCCCTGGAGACAAGCATTCTCAAAGCACACACACACACACATCTATAGGAGGGAATGGAGAGAGGGGCATTCAAGAAAAAAAAGCCACTTTTAGGCTCCATTCAAGTTCTTGGAGCAGGTGGGAGCAGAGACAGCCACCCAAGTTCAGGAGGTAGGTGCAGCAAAGCAGGAACATTTCTAGACCAGGATTTCAGAAACCAAAAGCACTTGCAAATGAAACTGTAAAGAACACCTGAGGCTTGTGTGTTCGTTCACTTCTGAGGGTGCCTCTGATCGCAGCTCAGTCTGAACTGAAGAACTACTTACCCACCGCACTCAGTAGCATTTCATCTTCCCCTGTGTTCCTGAAAGTGGCCAGCCCCACACATGCAGGACACCCAGGAGCCCACCCTCTATTACAGGCATCCCCAAACTTCGGCCCTTCAGATGTTTTGGACTACAATTCCCATCATCTCTGACCACTGGTCCTGTTAGCTAGGGATCATGGGAGTTGTAGGCCAAAACATCTGGAGGGCCGCAGTTTGGGGATGCCTGCTCTATTATTACCCCCTCCCCACAGTTTCTGTCAGTCAGGGACATAGCTGCCAAGTTTTCCCTTTTCTCACGAGGAAGCCTATTCAGCATAAGGGAAAATCCCTTAAAAAAGGGATAACTTGGCAGCTATGGTCAGGGATTCAGTCAGAAACTCCACTGTTTCAACTGGAGGCCTTTTGACATGAGGAGGAGATCCAGCTTATCTGAGGTGCTGAGGTGCTTCCAACATTGGAGGGGAGGCTGTCGTGCAAGTGTGGCCTATTGTTCTCAGCAACTGCTGCTGCCAACATGCTTCTCACCCAAGGATTGCTTTCATCTAAGTCATGCCAGTCACCCCGAGTGGCTCTGCCAAGAGACCTCAGCTTCTGGCTCTGACGCCAGACAGGAATGGATGTAGACTGCTGCTAGCAGGCTACTGGACTGAACATTTCAGAGTACTGAAATATATGCAGAGGAAGAAGATCTCAGTGTGGGCTGTCAGTGCCATAGTCTCTAGCCTCATCTGAACACGGAACAAACTATGCTCAAGGCTTTACACCTGGTTCCCTGACTCCAGATGACACAAGTCAAAACTGCAGTACTCATCTGGCCCAGTTCCATCAAGATTTCCAAAAGTTCACCCTATTTGTTCCCTGGTCCCTAGACTGAATCAGTGCCTCAAAAAAAATCAGAGCTTAGCTCCCAGTAAGGAAGAACTATCAACGGTGGATCTGCACAGGACTGCTGGCCATCTAACATTGCTATAGCCTCTTGGGAAGGAAGCATCATGTAGATGCACCCTCATTCATTCCTATCTCAGCAGCAGCAGCAAGAATTGTCCCAGAAAAAAAGGAAATGTTCAGGAAGCATCACTACATCAGTTGCACTAGCTGAAGCTTGTTGCGCAACCAGAAGTATTAGGGCTACAGCAATCTGTTGAGCAGTCAGGCACCAGAACCATGCTTTCTTCCTGCACCTTCTCCTGTGCAAGCCATTCTGCTAGCACAACTAGTACACCACTCAAGGACTTTAAATTAGTGCTACACTGAATTCCTTCCCAAGTCGCTTAGCCAGCAAACTTCACTGTCAAGCTGGACACACACTGAATCACCACATAGCAAACAACCCCTCCAAGTCGGTCCACAATTTCCCCATCCTCTTGCCATGTAAACAAACTTCTCTCTCTTTCTCAATACCACAAATGAGGCCTGTATTGCCTCAGAGAAGGGTGTGCTCCTTGCAGAGGTGTGTGAATGCCTCTCCATGTTTCCCACAAATAGCTGTCCCCTTTTTCCTATGAATTCATTTTGTTCTCCCTTGTACCTTCGACAAACTGTGACTGAACTGAGACTTCCTGGCTTGAAGCAAGTGGTGGGTGGGTGAGGGTGAGGTGACAGAGCAAATTTCAGAGTCACATGCATGAGCAGAAATGACATTTTAAGATCACACGTCCCAATAGTGCTAGGACACTTGCCCAACCACAGAACAAGAGCCGAAACGCCTAGGAATCTCAAACCAGTCACAGCAGTGAAGACATTTCAAACACAAGCAGCCAAGGCCCCCAAGATTCAAAGTGTTATTCCCTGAATGAATGAAAAGAGGGGACAGGTGCCAGGAAAATGTCACTGGCCATCAGAGACACCAGGGGCAGAGACACACTAAGGAAAGGACATGCAGATCCTACTTTTCTATCTCAGATCGTCAAAGCACAACAAAACCCACCAGAAACCAGCTAATACTTGGGGGGGGGGAAGGGGAATGATTAATTATGATATTGCATATTTCTTGCTACTTGTTTTAAAATAGGTCCCTAATTTCAGATTCTGGTGGACCCAACATCTGGCCAACATCAATCAAGCAGTTGCTTGGGTTCCCCAATGAAGAGAGATACCAAACTGTAAAGTGTGCATAACAATCTATATACTGTATTAGTGAAAATAACTTAGAAAAATGCATTATATAAAGAAAAACCACTTTGCAAAAATGTATATAAAGGTAAAAGTTAAGTCCAGTTGCACATGACTCTGGAGCCAGCGTTTGTCCTCAGACAGTTTTTCCAGGTCATGTGGCCAGCATGACTAAGCCGCTTCTGGCGAAACCAGAGCAGTGCACGGAAACACCATTTACCTTCCCGCCGGAGTGGTACCTATTTATCTACTTGCACTTTGACGTGCTTTCGAACTGCTAGGTGGGCAGGAGCTGGGACCGAGCAACGGAAGCTCACCCCGTCGCAGGGATTTGAACCGCCAACCTTCTGATCAGCAAGCCCAAGAGGCTCACTGGTTTAGACCACAGCGCCACCCACGTCCTGTAAAAATGTGTGTGTGTGTGTGTGTGTGTGTGTGTGTATGACAAAACTGCACACCAGAAAATGTGTGTATTGGGGAGGGCTTGTGCTAAAATGCAGATGAGAACTTTGGAAAATAAATTGCAGACTAATGTGGAAATGTGGAGCATGCAACTTGAGGTTGGGAAAAGGAGAAACCAAATGG
Source organism: Zootoca vivipara (assembly GCF_965207765.1). Lineage (NCBI taxonomy): Eukaryota > Metazoa > Chordata > Lepidosauria > Squamata > Lacertidae > Zootoca > Zootoca vivipara. Next base: position 67,707,875 of record NC_142584.1, on the reverse strand, counting down.
GACTGTCTCTAGCCGAGCTTCTTCCGCCCTTCACCCTCTGGCAATTCAAGCACTGTGCATGGCCTGGAGGCTTCCCATACTAGCCTCAGCAGCTCCCGACATGCCACTGCAACTCCTATTCTTCACTAGGAAAATCAGAGTCTTTTGTGCTCTCCCTTTTTGATGCTTGCACTAAGATGAAGCAGCAGTAACTCTGCTCCCTCTGACCTTTACAAAAAACAGAGGATAACAGACTAAAGTAACATAAAGGAAAAGGTAATAGGCAGAGGAGATTACAAAATACAAACATTTTTCTTCATGCAGAAATACCCATATAGTGCTGTGTTCAAATGGAAAGTCTTGCGGAGGCATTGCAGGGAAGATCCTGCAGGAATCTAGAGGCCTGCCCATGGAACTCTTTCTCGTTTTTGAGTATATGAATATGGATACATTTCCCCAAGCATTACACCATCCTTTTTGCTGTTGTTTTTACAAATATTCATATTTTTATTTCATATACATTTCACGCTGTTCGGTCATAAGGTGGGGGGTGGGGGCTCAAAGCAATTTACAAAAAAATAAAAGAGTGAAATCAAGAAAGAAAAAAACCACAACCATACTTTAAAACATACAAATTTAAAATACTAAAACACATTAAAATTACCTCAACTTTCTAAGCATCTGTGTAGGCTTATTATTTTATTCCATAAAATTTATTTTTGTATGCCTACATTTCCGTTATATTTGCATTTCAGGGTTGGCAAGCTGCAGTGTAAAATTCAAAGCAGATCCCCAGATATGTAATGGGTAAGAAAACCATAGAATTCTGATGCTGGGAAATTTACCCGGCACATCTCCTTGATCAAAGATAGAGGGACCATCTATTGACCCTCCATCATGCAGGTACACATTAACCGGCACACAATTCTCGACAGTAAAGTGGAACAAGGAGTGAGTTATTGAAAATTGCCTTGGAACACACCTAAACGGTCCAGTATTAGTCACAGGCCATCCACGTCATTGCAACTCTTTAACATTGGAGCCACAGATGTTTTGAGAAGTAGACAGCAGCATGTCACAGCTGCAGGATGCCACTGAGGATGGACTTGCACAATATGGTTTTAAATGTCAATTAGTATCACGTTGTCCTGGCATTGCATGATCCCTGCATCTTGGACATGGAACGAGCAATCTGATGAAGCAGAGTGCACGGGTGGGGAGAAGGGATGCTGATGGGTCATCCACAATTCGGTTTCATGTCAACCCACTGGTGGTGAGATGCTCTGGATCTTACCCTGAACAGGTCTTGATGTTTGATGCCCGTCGGATATGCATCAGAATTCGCCCTGACTTAGAAAAGAGTATATATAGTAAATCTAGCATGGTGAGTTCAATCGCTATTCCTGCCCCCCGGCTCTGCCAGCAGTGCGAATGGCCTGCCTGCTTTGCTATGGATCTCCCAGGCTCACCCTCTGGCTCTGGAATTAGCTGCATTAATGACAAAGCTGGCTGAATGCAGGGAGAACAGAGTTGCTTCTCCGCCAGTCAGAAGGAATTAAGCAGACACGGGCAGATTAGCCACACAGGATTTTTTTTTAAAAGAGTGAGACAGTTCCCTGTGGCCAGAGGAGAAAGAGCTACTTTAGCAAGGGAAAGTCATTTGTTCCTGCCATTTATCAGAGGTTCTGCTGATTCTGAACCTTTGCCTCTCTCTCAAGCAGCGGAGCAAGGAGACTGAGCCCTTAGGACAATCCTATACCCCTATTCCAAAGTGGGTAATAGGTGGGGACAGGGGCTAGCCAAGGCTAAAGATGTAAGGCCATTCCTTCCATAAATGCATACACTGGGAACGAGAGATTAATGCTACACATGTCTACTGAGAAATGTAACATGCTGAGTTCAGTGAGGCTTACTCCCAGGTGAGTGAGTATAATAGGATCAGATGAAACCCCAGCACAAGAACATAAGAAGAGGCTGCTGGATCAGGTCAAAGACCCATCTAGTCCAGCATCCTGGCCAGCAAGATGCCAAGGGGACCTCTCACACTAAAATGCTGATCAGGGGCTCTGGAAGGAGCGGAATAGGAAATGCTATTGCTCCACTACGACAAGAATCTACCGGTCGTCATTACTCATGCCATTGGAATAGAGCCTTACTGCAAAGACTGTGCGTTGGTCAGCATGCACATAAAACAAATTCACACATAGGCGTCTTCCAAAAACCCATCCCAAACCCCCCAAAGTCCCATGGCAATCGGCAAATGGTAACAGGGGCAGGACTGAGAAATCCTGAAGCCCCAAGTCATCAATGGGCACATTGGCGGTGGATATAGATTCAGTTACTCTGACTCAAGGAATGAGGCAGTTGAGCAGCTCGGCAGCTGTATCCATGGCTGAGAAGACCTATTGAGGATCCACTCTGCTCCAGGGGCAAAGGAAGGCTAACCGGCACCCGGTGTGGGGGTGTTGGGGGGCAGGGCAAACCACCCAGTGGTGCATGCGCGGCATCACTACATACGCTGCCCACGCATGCACCGTACGTTGCACCACCGGGCGGTTTGCCGGTGGAGCCACTCAAGTGCCGTACAGACGACGGCGGGCTCCTCTGCTCGCGGTTGCAGCAGCGGCAAAGGGATCCTCCACATGCGGCGGCAGCGCAATGGTGGCAGCTTGCACCGCAATGCCCGAGGGCGGCAGGGCACCCTCCCTAGTGTGCCTTTTAGTCACTCCCCCTCAGAGATGGTACACAAAGGGACCACCCCCCGCCCCTTCCTCTGCCACTGCTCTGCTCACCCCAAAAAGGGGGAGGTGCTAGAAAAGGTGCCCTAAACATAATCTGCCTCCCTATTTCCCTGACTGGATTACCGTGCCCAGTGGGGTCACCACCCAGTGGTCGTAAAAGACAATTCAACTTTGGAACATGGAATGTATAGACTTTGTTGGATAACACAAACAGTCACTTATGGACTCACTCTTGAAAACCGTGTTTATGGAAGACAATCTTACTGGGCTACGAGTGATTGCCAAAGAAGAAGAAGATGACAAGAAGGACCTGAGTGAAATAGCACTCTCCCTCCCTCGTGATTCCTTGCAACTGGTACACAGAGCTTTAATATCTCTGACAGAGGAGGCAGACCAGATAGCCATCAAAGAAATATATGAGCATAGAGTGGAAGTGTGTGCCCTGTTCTGGCTTCTAAAGGTTTCCTGCAGTTTCTACAGCAGGCATAGGCAACTTTGGCCCTCCAGATGTTTTGGAACTACAACTCCCATGATCCCTAGCTAACAGGGCCAGTGGTCAGGGATCATGGGAGTTGTAGTTCCAAAACTTCTGGAGAGCCAAGGTTGCCTATGCCTGTTCTACAGTGTCATGGGCCCCAAAGGAAACATCTGACTGGGAGTAAGAACCAGGATGCCGAGTAGAGGAGCTTCCTGACATTCCACCAGAGATTTCCACTCTCAAGTCTTTCTGTGGAGAACTGGTGCTCTAGTCTAACTGAACAATGTGCCCATTCTTTCAGGAGCATCAACAGAAAATGAAACTCTTCATGTTTGCCATGGAGTTGGGAACATTCAGTCCCCTGCGCATGTGCCCTGGGATCTTCAGCGAGAATTGCATGTGCCCATCAACACTCACTTAAATTAATCCAGTCTGTGCTGCATCCTTTTGCATCACATTTGCAGCTCCCTCCTCTGCCAAGCTCATTCGGGGAACGCTTTCCAGTGCTGATCAGGCAGCTGAATCCAAAGGGGGGAATCTTTTGTTCTGTCTTTTATTCGGGGGGCGGGGCGTTAATCTGTCAGGGGGCCACAGGTCATCTGTGGGTGAGGCCAGAGGCAAAAGAGGGCAGAGTTCACAGCAATTCAAGGTGGCATAGTTCTCCTTCTGTCTCTGTGTGACTCCATCTCCTTCCCTTTCCCTCTGCAACTCTCTCTCTCTCTGCCACATCTCCATTAACCCCCCCACACCCAACCTCCTCTTCTCCCTCTGTGTTCCTCCCTGCAGAATCCAATGCAAGGCTTCTTTTCCCTGGACATACTAGGTAGCACTACTGCCATTCTCCCACCCTTTTCTCTTTCAAACAGCCACATGCTTACTGCAGCCATATCACTGCAGTGATGGACATAAAGGTCAGTACCAACACTTTGAATTGTGCATGGAAACATACTGGGGGCCAGTGAAGGTCCTTTAGAACCAGTGTTACATGGTCTCGGCGGCCACTCCCAGTCACCAGTATAGCTGTCGCATTCAGGATTAGTTGTAGTTTCCAGATCACCTTCAAAGGTAGCCCCACGTAGAGCTCATTGCAGTAGTCCAAGCGGGAGATAACCAGAGCATGCACCGGTATAACAAGACAGTCTGCGGGCAGGTAGGGTCTCAGCCTGAGTACCAGATGGAGCTGGTAGACAGCCTGCCCTGGACACAGAATTGACCTGCGCCTCCATGGACAGCTGTGAGTCCAAAATGACTCCCAGGCTGCGCACCTGGTCCTTCAGGGGCACAGTTACCCCATTCAGGACCAGGGAGTCCTCCACACCAGCCCACCTCCTGTCCCCCCAAAACAGTACTTCCGCTTGTCAGGATTCAACCTCAATCTGTTAGCTACCATCCATCCTCCAACTGCCTCCAGACACTCACACAGGACCTTCACCGCCTTCACTGGTTTTGGTTTTAAAAAAGAGGTAGAGCTGGGTGTCATCCGCATACTGATGAACACGCAGCCCAAACCCTCTGATGATCTCTCCCAGCGGTTTCATATACAGTGGTACCTCTACTTACGAATAACTCTACTTACGAATGTTTCTACTTACGAATGGGGCTCCGTCCGCCATCTTGGATGTGGTTTAGATAGGATTTTTTCTACTTACGAATTTTTAGATAGGGTTGCTTCTACTTACGAATTTTTTCTCCCAATGCATTCCTATGGGATTCGACTTACATTTTTTTTCGACTTACAAATGTGTGTTCGGAACACATTAAATTTGTAAGTAGAGGTACCACTGTAGATGTTAAAAAGCATGGGGGAGAGGATGGAACCCTGAGGCACCCCACAAGTGAGAGCCCAGGAGTCTGAACACTCACCCCCCAACACCACTTTCTGGACACAGCCCAGGAGGAAGGAGTCGAACCACTGCATAACAGTACCCCCAGCTCTCACCTTTTCTAGACAGTCCAGAAGGATGTCATGGTCAATGGTATTAAAGGCTACTGAGAGATCCAGCAGAACTAGAAAACAGCTTTCACCTTTGTCACTAGCCCACTGGAGATCCTCGACCAGCGTGATCAAAGCCATTTCAGTCCTATGATGAGGCCTGAATCCCGATTGGAAGGGATCCAAATGGTCCGCATCCTCCAGGTGTGCCTGGAGTTGTTCAGTGACTACCCGCTCAATCACCTTGCCCAAGAATGGAAGATCTGAGACTGGGCAATAGTTGGCCATATTGGCTGAGTCCAAAGATGTTTTGTTCACAGACGGAAGCATTCAACACCCCGCAGAGCCCATTGCCCGGCACGCTTTTATGAGCCAGGATGGGCAAGGACCAAGGAGACAGGGGGTCGATTTCACTCGTCCAAGCAGCCTGTCCACATCCTCGGAGGTAACAGATTGGAACTGATCCCATGCAACTTGACTAGACAGGACTCTAGCACTCTCCCGCCCCGGCCCTGCTCCCACGGTGGATTCTACTTCTTCCCGAATCTGAGTGACTTTATGTGACAAAAAACTTTGCAAAATCACCAGGCCCTGATGGACTAATAGTGCACTATTAGTCCCATACCTAAAATTCTGACCCAAAAAAAGGGGGGATGCACAGTCAGAGTATAATAAAAGCAGCTGACTTGAACTTCAGATTGAGAAGGCACAGATTATTGCACACACCACAACTGAATTGTACGTCAGTTTAGGCAACAAGTTCCTTAGCCAACATGTGTTTGCTTTTGTCATTCTGTGAAGTTAGCTGTGTCAGTAGAGCAGGAGACTCTTAATCTCGGGGTTGTGGGTTCGAGCCCCACATTGGGCAAAATATTTCTGCATTGCAGGGGGTTGGACTAGAAGATCCTCATGGTACCTTCCAACTCTACAGTTCTATGATTTATGAAATAATTGATGAGGATAAACCCATTAAATATCACACAGTGTCTAGAGTGGATGTCAATCATGGAAACCATAGAAGTATGTCAAGTATTGTGCTAAGGTCTCAGTGGGCGTCAGTTCAGTTTCATTTCAATATCTTTATTTGAATGAAAACACCTTCATCTCATCCCTCACTCTTATGATGTCATTCTGCTGTGGCCGCATCACAGGTGATTGTTATGGCAACATGGTGCCTGCGTTCTGTACTGTTGGGAAGATTCTTTCTTTCCCTCTGAGGCTGTTGGGCCAGTGTCTGGTCTTGTGATAGCATCAGGAGAAAGGGACATAGCCTCTGAAAGATCCCATCACAATGCACTACCCTAAGAAGTCCAAGAGTCCTGGCCCTGTAGGGCACAGACCAAGCTCAAAGGGCCTCCCATCAGACTCTTCATCATGCCCGTCAGACAAGTACAAGGACTATGCTGCTGTTGTTATAGACACAGGCACTGGATACACCAAGAGCGGTTTGGCTGGGGATGAGAAGCCGAGATCCATTGTGCCAAGTGTTGTAGGGGTGCCAAGGTACAGGACCAAGGAAAGCCCATTGTACTACATTGGGAAGAGCATCCCACAGCGGCGTGCGGAGGTGAGCACACACCAGGTAATGACCCATGGTGTCGTGACAGATTGGGATGCCCTAGAGATGCTGTGGCACCATGTCTTCTACACAGAGCTCAGCGTGTGCCCTGAAGAGCTTGCTGTGCTGGTCACCGATTCCCCCATGTCCCCAACGACTAACCGCGAGAAAATGGCGGAGCTGCTCTTTGAGAACTTTGAGGTGCCAGCCATGTTTGTGGCTCATCAATCCCTTTTGTCAGTGTATTCCTATGGCCGGACAGGAGGGCTGGTGATTGGCTCTGGCTATGGGACATCCTACACTGCTCCTGTCCATGATGGCTACATTTTACCTCATGCCACCTACCGACTGGACATAGCAGGCAATGCCCTGACGGAATACCTGGCCAAGCTGATGGGAGAATCTGGGAACCCTTTCCATAAGGAGGAAATGGAGGTGGTATGTCAGATCAAGGAGAAGTGCTGCTATATCCCAGAGGAATATGAGGGTGAACTGAATGCTGATGAGAAGAAATACCTCATGGACTACACCCTTCCTGACAGGCAGGTGATCTCGATTGGCAGCGAGCGCTTCCGCTGCTCAGAGATTCTCTTCAATCCGACCATGCTGGGCTTCCCAGAGGTGGGGCTTCATGTCCAAGCCATAAACAGCATCAGGAAATGCAAGCCAGAGCGACAAGCGGACCTGCTTTCCAATGTGCTGCTGGCTGGTGGAACTACCATGCTCCGTGGCTTTTCCGAGAGGATTAAGAAGGAACTGCAGAAGATGGAGCCATCCAAAAAGGTGGGCATCCTGGCTTCCCCCAACCGCACCTTCTCTGCCTGGTTGGGTGGCTCCATTGTGGCATCACTCAACTCTTTCCAGAACGTGTGGATCGACCGGCAGGCCTACAATGAGAAGGGGTCCTTCATCGTTCACCGGCACTGCTTCTGATCAAGGCGGTGGGATGCCAGGCTTGGCAAGGGCATGTGTCAAAGGGAAAATCTCCTCTACAACATGCTGCTTTTTTAGCATAGCACTTCTGAGTCAGTTCTGTCACCGCTGTTGGAGATGGGCAAGAGCAAAGGGAGTTTGCAGAGATTTACAAAAAATCTAAGAAGAGGTGGGGAGCGATAGGGAGGGAAAGAGTGGAAATGTTGAACCAAGTAATGGATCCTTTTAAAAAATGTGATTTGTAAAGCCTATCAAAAGAAGCAATGCAAGATATGCGTGCCATATTTCTCACATACACACGTATGAACTGTCTCATGTGCAGACCTACACACCTGCACATCTTTCTTTAGATCAATTCGTGGCTACTAGCCATGAGGGCGATGTTCTACCTGGTCAATCACTGTGAGAACAAGATGTTGGTCTAGGTGAGCCTTTTTCTCTGATCCAGCAGGGCTCTTCTTATGGCCTTACATTTGTGGTGGCAGAACTCACCCACCACCACTTGCAGTTCTCACTGTAGCTTTCTCCCAAATCTGCGAACGTTTGCCCATATTTAGAGATTGTTCCTCCCCCTCACACATTTCCGCCCACTGTCCAAGGAGAGCGCAACCTGTAAAACTGCTCATACATTGAGGCCGATCAAGACTGTGAGGTGAGGAGCTTGGGTCCAGGGAAATAAATGAAAACATAGCCATTGCTGACCATATGTGGCTCCTCCTGATAAATATAATGCCACTGGAACAGAAGAGTTTATCTGAACAGGGCTTTGAGTCCTTTAGCAAGGCTAGTTACAGTAGTCAGAATCTCTGCTAAGGCCAAAGGACACAAATACAGAATCCGTTGCTGTTTTCTGTGACAAAAGGTGGCGTTATCTGCAAATCATGGGGGAGAGGCTTCAAGGTTGGTGTACTGAAGGATGGGGTGAGTGGCGGTGGATAGAGGAGGCACTGTCCAAATCCTTTGCAGGATCAGACCCATGGCCTATCTCACCCAGCATCCTGCTTTCCAGAGTTGCCAGTTGCTGCCTATGGGAAGCCCACATGCAGGGTAAGATGACAATAGCTCTCACTTGCACTTGTTCTCCAGAAACTGGTACCCAGGGACCCGCTGCCTCTTCTCTCAGGGGTAAACCTATACATCTTCCACTTTGTCTGCAGGTATTTCTCTCATTTAATATTTGCACCCCTAAGCAATGGGAAAGTGAAGAGACATTTACAGCTATCTCATAAACCAGAGAACGTGTTGCCATTTTAGGGCTGGAGGTAGCACAGCCTCCTTTCTCTTACATCCTCCCTGGGGATCCTATGCCAGGAACTTCAGAGATGGTCTTTCTCCTGAAAGAACTGGGAACTAATTATGTTTCTTTTGCCCTGTCTCCATGACAATCTATGTAATTACCGCTGGTGGACTATTTGTTGCCATGGCAAATTTAAATGCACACTGATCCTTGTGTGTGTGATGCTATGAGTCATTGGCTGAGCTGCCACCCAGCAGGGTCTGTGAACATACTAGCTTTTCACTTTGCTCCAAGAGGAAAGAGGCTGATCGGCTGTGGCGGATCACATGGGGTTGCCTGGCTGCGCTAAGGTTAACACTGAGTGAGGCATTCCAGCGCCCTCAGCCTCTCCTATAGGCTCCTTGCAGAATGAGATTATCCATCCGCAAGACCAGTGAGTTGGCTTGCCACCCTCTCTTCCAAATATCCCCACCGTGATCTCGCTTACCTGGCAGCTCAAAAGAGCCTGCAGATGCATCCGGTACTGAGAGGTTGGCCCCCTTTGTTTCCCTTCCAGTGAGAGTCAGAAGTGATTGACAGTCCCAAAATGGATAGTTCACAAGGAGGCAGCAAAGTTGTTGAGAAAGGAAGCTGCCCAGGAACAACCTGCCAGGATGAAAAGTGTAGATGGTTCTGGTGTCAAAAACTGTTCCATTAAAAATAAGTAGTGATTTTCAAACAGGAGCAATTAAGTACTCTTGGTGTGTTAGGTGGGGGGGTGGGGATACTGTAATGATTGCTGCCATCCATTGCATCACTTTTACGCCCACTCTCTCATTTTCCATTATGGCAGCCCTGCTTCCTTTCCCAGCCAGAAAACTTGGTGGGAGAAAGAAACAGATGAAAAAAGAGGCATGGGCAGGTACTAACTAAACCCAAAGGAGCCCTGCTTACCCCTCAGAACAGGCTTCCTCAACCTTGGCCCTCCAGTTGTTTTTGGCCTACAATTCCCATGATCCCTAGCTGGCAGGACCAGTGGTCAGGGATGATGGGAATTGTAGTCTCAAAACATCTGGAGGGCCGAGGTTGAGGAAGCCTGCCTCAGAATGAGCAGGATCTGAGCTCAGGTGAGTGTTGTTAATTGAGTTCTCTCTCGTGTTGATGCCACACTTGGGGATCAGCAAGTATGCCCTTCTCTCCTTACGCCACATAAAAGCAATCCAAACAGATTACTCTGGACAAGCCAATGGCTTCTTACAATCAGTGTTATGTGCTATAGCAGGGTGGTCCAACATTCAGCCTGAATGCAACCCTCAAGGTCTTTTTTGATGGCCCTCAACAAGGGGTTGCTGTTCATGATGGACCAGGAGTCCTCTTCAAAGTGGCTAGGAATCAAAGCAGAATTCGCATGAGTTTCCCACGTTCCTCTTGGGCTGGAGGGGCAGTGACTTCACTTTCTGCTCTACCACAGATAGCTTGCATGCCTGCTGTGTCCATGGCTATGACTATTTGTATAAAATCCAATCAAAATGGTATGCCAAACTGGAGGTAAGGAACAGAAAGAGAAAACTGGCTGGGAGCTTCTCTGTCAGTATGACTTCAAGCCTTGCCAGCTCTATTCGCACACCAAGAGGGAGCCTTCGTTCTTCTGAAGAAGGAAAACTGGGTTGGCCTTCCAGGTGGTAAGAGTAATATGCACCCTGGCTACTTATTTAGTCTGTTCTCTGGGAGAGTTCTGAGTTGGGCATTCTGGGAAGCAGCACAAACTGGACAAAATAGATTGTTATTGGGGATCTGATTATATTGTGCTAAACTCCTCACTAGCAACATAGTCACAAGAGTGGTCTGAGGAACAGGGTCCAAGTCTTAACTAGGCTGACCCATGTCACTGCATAAGCAATACCCCCCTTTAATCACATTAATGCTATAAATTAGCATTTAATGCTACAAATGCTTGTAAATATTGAGCCGTGTCTGCCTCCCGCTGATTAATTGGGAATTATACTTGAAGTTACCACACAGTTTGAAGATTAATAACTGTGTATCTTGCTGTTTGCAAGCTGCATGATTAAACTCTTGATTGGAAGCCGAGTCTACAGTGCACTGCTAATTCCCCCTTGCTTACCCAGCAGTTAATTACAGGCATAGGTGGTCGGCTGTTAGCGTGATCATAGTTCTTGCCTGTGCAAAGTGCAGCCCCCCTCAGCAGTGGCTGAAATACACCCAAACATTTAGCCAGGAAATTCCGGCAAAGGGCTTTGCTGTGTAGCATCACACTGCCAGGAATGCTTGAGCCAGTGGTAGGGCTGGGATCCAGTCTAGTGAGCCAAAACGGAATGTGTGTGTGTGCTTTGACCTCTCATTAGGTGTAGAAGGGATGTGCTGCAGCAGGAAAGCTTGATATTCTGCCTTTGCCTAGCAAACAGAAGAAACTGCCTTATACTTAGGGTTTAGCCACACTTACCTTTTGCCCGGGACGCGGGTGGCGCTGTGGTGTAAACCACTGAGCCTTGGGCTTCCCAATCGGAAGGTCGGTGGTTCGAATCTCCACGATGGAGTGAGCTCCCATTGCTCTGTCCCAACTCCTGCCAACCTAGCAGTTTGGAAGCACGTCAAAGTGCAAGTAGATAAATAGGTACCACTGCGGCGGGAAGGTAAACGGCGTTTCCGTGCTCTGCTCTGGTTTTGCCAGAAGCGGCTTAGTCATTCTGGCCACATGACCTGGAAAAACTGACTGCAGACAAATGTCGGCTCCCTCAGCCAGTAAAGCGAGATGAGCGCCTCAACCCCAGTCATTCGCGAGTGGATTTAACTGTCAGGGGTCCTTTACCTTTTGCCGTTTGCTTTCCAGGCACAGATCTGCCACTTCCCTCCTCCCTCCATGCCACTTTCCCCAGGAAAACTCAATCTTTACTGCTAAATTGGAGCACATGCCAATTTGGGTTTTGCATGGATTGCTGTTTGCTCTGCTTCAGCAGTAAAGAGTAGATTTTTGCAGGGAAAGTGGAAGGGCAAAAGGAAAAGGAAGAGTGCTCTGACACAGACTTGGGAAGCCTGGACCTGCGCCTACAAGTGCAGAGCAAAGGTAAGTGTGGGTGAGCCCTCTGAGTTAAGCCACCAGTCCATCTAGCTCAGTATTGTGCACACTGACTCCAGGGTGTATCAGACTGGGAATATTCCCAGTCCTACCTGGAGATGCCAGTGATTGAACCTGGGACCTTCTCATGCAAAACAGATGCTGACCTATGGCCCTTCCTGTAGACCAGGCACCTGCAGCACTTTATGTTTGACATTCTCCAGCATCCCACTCAATTCTTCATCTCCAGCTCCATGTACAACAACCGACCTGAGAGTGCCAGAGCTGCAGAACACATCTTCCGGGTCTAGATATAGGTATGATCACTCTTGACCTGATGCCTCCTCCCATGCCAAGAGAGAAGCACCAAGGCAGTGCGACAAAAGTCATTTGATTTCCCCATCCACAACAGCTGTGAAAGGGTGGTGGTGGCGTTCTCTTATTTTTAGGCAGCTAGGAGTTGGAACTTTAGCTTGAACGAATATATTCCTAAGGCTCATCTAGCCTTGAAAGGCACTTCAGACATTCAGCTTTTCCTACACAGAGATAGATCTTTAAGAAAATGCAAGAGCGGGGCTGCAAGAGTGTTAGTAAAGAACAGCACCCATTGTGGTAGGCAGCTCTTTTCCTATATGGACATCTCTCAGTGTGAAAAATATAACGCATATAACAGACCACAGACATCTTTTAAAATTTATTAAATTTATATCCCTCCTTTCTTCCAACATGGCGTCATACATGTGGTTTCCAAGAGGTCTCCCATTGAGCCCCTGAGGAGACCCAGACCAGATTAGCTTGAAATTATTTGTCTTCAGACCACACCCTGGGCAAATTGGATTGCTGGAATTCAGCAAACATACAAATCCCCAGGCTGTTGCTATGAGAGCTAAGGGCAGCATGTTGGAGCAGTTAATATTATGCCCTTGGGCAGTGAGTATCGGCTGTAGTTTTTTTGCAGCTTTCAAAGGTTCAGGTCTGCATTGCTCCCTAGAGCTCCTATATTTCTTCCTTCTTTTTAGCCTGTCTCCCCTGCCATAAAGAAGACTCCCTTCCCAATAAAAGACACCTTCCATTGCTGGCCTCGCTTCAAGTTCTTGAGACAGCTCTGCTTTTTAAATATGTATCAAAATAAAGCACAGACTCATCCCATAAATTGATGTTGATTTATTTATTATGCTTCTTTTTCTATATATAAAATGAAATATAATCTGATGTAATCCAAGTCACCCAGATAAATGCTCCACATATGTCATCTCTTACAAAGATAGATGGCTTCCAATAACCATATACCTATCACATCTGTCAAGACCCCAATGACCGGCTGGTAGAAGAGGACAGTGTTGAATTCTTGAAGCTGAGAAGTGATCCCAACAATGACCCTGGAAGACGCAACTTCAGAAAGGTTGCATGTTGAACCCAGGGCAACTGAAGCTCCATCTGGAGATGACCAAATGATAGGAGGAGCCACCTGTCTGATGGGAAATCAGACAGACACCAGCAGTCCATATTGACTTAAGGGAAAAGCTGTGCACTTCCTAATACCACATGCACCCCTCTCAAATTGTCCAAAGCCTTACATTCACCTATTGCTCCATACTTGAGATGCCAACAGGCCCCCCCAAGGAAAAGTCAGAAGACCAAAGGGATGTTAGAGCCTGGACAAAAACATGGGTCCTTTAAAAGCTCCACTCACCGTCCAGTATGACAGTTCATCCTCAGATGCCTTCCCTATAAATAGTGGTGTGAAACAGGGCTGTGTTCTCGCCCCAACTCTCTTTGGCATATCTCCCTGTTGCTTTCCTATACATTCAGCTTGACTGAAGACAGTGTGCACTTCCATTCCAGAGGTGATGGGAGTCTATTCAACCTGGCATGTCTCCACAACAGGACCAAAGTGCAGTGGGTTCTTATCCAAGGTATGTTGTTTGTAGATGATGCAACCTTGAGAGTGCACTTGCTCTACAGAGACTCATCAACCATTTTGCCAAGCTTCCATGGAGTTCAGCCTCACCGTCAGCCTGACAAAGACTAGAATCCTGGGTCAGAACATTGCCAGCACTCCACACATCAGCACTGGTGACCACATGCTTAAGGTGGTAGATGGTTTTGTCTATCTGGGCTCCACCATAACCAGCAACCTTTCCATCGATGCTGAGCTGGACGAACATATTGGCAAGACCGCTATGGCAATGGTTGCTGAACTAAAACTTCCATCAGCCAGGTGTTGCTGAATGACAACTTCCATCAGCCCCGGCATAGTCAATGGCTAGAGATGATGGGAATTGTATTTCAGCAACATCTGGAGGATAAAAGGTCCCCACACCAAGTAAAATGTTTGTGGAAATTAAAAGGGTATTTCACAGCTGAGGCACCGCCACCAAGAGGTCCCTCTCCCACATTGTCACCCACATTACCTCAAATGGCAGGGGCATGCAGAAGAGAGCTTCTGAAGATCTTAACAGTGGGACAAGCCGATAGTTTTCAAGGGCAACCTGATGTATAAACATGCTACATCACTCTAACATGGAAGTTGCCTGTGTATAGTTAAGTGTCATCAGGCTTGTTATGCCCCCAAAGGGATACATTTGGTGGAAAGCTGAAGAGCACACACAAGCAACAAACGTCTTCCTTTGATTGGGAGTGCAATCACATCTAGAACATGCTGAACATCATGCTTCCATACAGATAAGCCACCCAACAAAATGCAAGTAGATAAATAGGAACCGCTACAGCGGGAAGGTAAACGGTGTTTCCATGTGCAGCTCTGGTTTGCCAGAAGCGGCTTTGTCATGCTGGCTACATGACCTGGAAGCTATACGCCGGCTCCCTCAGCCAATAATGCGAGATGAGCGCGCAACCCCAGAGTCGGTCACGACTGGACCTAATGGTCAGGGGTCCCTTTACCTATATATATATTGGTAAATGGGAGTTGGAAAACCGAGAGTCCTTTTTACCTTTCTTTATTGTTTCTTTTTCTTTTTTCCCTTCCCCCCTTTTCTTTCTTTCTCTCTCATTCTTCCTGCTTCCTGCTTCTTTCTCATTCTTCCTGCTTCTTTTCTTTTCTTCTTTCTTTCTTTCTTTTTGTTGCTGTTATTGCTTCTGTTGTTGTTGTTGTCTCCCTTCTTTGTTTCTTCTCTTTTCGTTGGAGTCCTATGCTCAGGGCCTTTATCAAGGTCCAACAATGGTATACTCACAGGGCAGTGTAGATGGTTGATGGAGGACCCATGGGGGGGGGGAGGCAGGGAAATGTTGGTCTCCCAGGGTGAGAAGCTGGGAGGAGAAAGGAAAGTTATACCAGGTGAGAGCTGGGAGGGGCTACTCCCTTCCGTGAGTTAAGAACTATCTTTAAGAGAGGACTCTGTGTTCTACTTATTCCATCCGTACTTTTTGTAGCTGTTTTCTGTTTTTTATTTACATTAGTTCTCTATATCTTATTGTTTTATGAAAAAAAGTAATAAACATCTTAAGAAATAAAAGAGATTCCGTTGATAGGCCTCCCAGTGCTGCATTATATACTACCTCTATTTTATTAAATTCTTTTATCCAAATTTGTATTTAAAGTTTTAAGGTGTGCGTGCGTGTGTGCGTGTCACAACCAGGAAATTCTGTATTCTAAATATCCCTCAAATATAGACCAATTTAATTCAACTTTTCCAAATTGAAGAGGTACGGGATGAGGCTGTGCCATGTATGAAGCAGATTCCTCTGACAGCAAATCAGGACTACTAAAATATGAGGAAAAGCAAGATTGTCTCGGTACATCCAATGAACCTCCCACACTTGTCTGGGTACATTTATTATTCCCCTCCATTCTTGATCCAAAAGCAGTTTGATCTGCACAAAGCAGTGACATTTCTGCTGCCGCGGTCCTGTCCGGGTCAGACAGAACTTTTTCCTCCCTGATTTTCATGAGATACCTTTTATGAGTCTGGATAGCCCCCTGCCCTTCTGAAATATTTGAAGCAACAGAGTAGAAAGAGTCTCACTCGTTTCTCTGTTGTGGTGGGTACATAGCTGTTGCTTCTGGGCTTAGAGAAATCTTTGTTCCTCCTGCTTCCTATCTTTTGTCCTGCATCACTGAGTGTAATTAATTTGTGAGAAGCCGCATTTTGCTTTTGCACATACAGCTATGGAGAAGACTCTGCTTATATCATAAGACCTTGACGACAATGTCCATTAAAAAATATATATTTCTAACCCACAACCCCAGTCATTTTCCCCAGGGAATATGCCTGAAACAGCTCAAATGTGTAGTGTGTTTAATTTTAGTTTTCATTTCGTTCTTTTGTCTTTGTTTTTTCTTATTCTTGTGTGTTCTTGAAGTGAGTGTTCTTGTTTTAAGTAAATAGTAAATATTATTAAAAGAATCCGCTAAAGAGATATTTGCATGCAGGGGGTGGAGGTGCAGCAGCCCATTGTGTTGCTGAACCTAATAAATCCATGATCTTGATGTTCCAAATAAGATGCTTCAAACCATTCTGATATCCAGAAAGACCACGGAAGGGTTAGTTCCCCCCCCCATTACATTTCTCTGAACTGGAGAGAGTGCAAGGATCTGAATCACACTTCCTATGGTCAAAAGTACAAGGCAAGACCCTTCTACAGGTAAAGGAATCCCACACTAGGAAACACATTCTACAGCCCTGTGGTCTTCCCCATAAATCTGCTTAGTACTTGCCTGCCTGCTTCCAGCACCCTAGGAAAACCTGACAGCTAGATCAGCTTCTAAATTCCTTTGCCACCTGCAGTGGCTGCTGTCAGTCCAGATAAGCCAAGCTGTCAACAACCCTACAGGACAGGTGCTGGAGAATTCAAGGTGGGATGAATCTCATCAGTCCTGCAAAATGAGCTGAGTCAAGAGAGGCAAGCGTGGTCAGTTCTGATGGGGAAATAATTACTGTGTGAAAAGGCTTCGCCTGGCACAGAAGCTCACTTACAATGATTGAGAAACAAGCTGGTTTTGGAAGGGGTATCTGGAAATGACCGAGATAGAATGCTTTTAATAATTGTGCTCTTCTCCACTCACAATGTCCACCCAAAGGGTTTCAGAGTTGAACCAGATGTTAGAGGGGAGATGCAGGTGGTAAACTTTTTAAATTTTATTTTAAGTAGCCTCAGGAGGCTGTGATTGAAAGTGGGGAAAGGGTATGGAAGGGCTGTTTTATATTTTCCCCTCCAAGTATAGGAATGCATCTATTTTCCCATACAGGTTGGAAAGAGCATCTGGGGCAGTTTGAGCAGAAAAACTGCCCAGGAGAGAAAGAATTCCAGTTCTCCCCAAGTCCTTGGAAGTGATGGCAGTTAACTCAATGCTGATTTAAGTCAAAAAGTCAAACCAAAATATCCACCTACAACTCCCATGATCCCTAGCTAACAGGACCAGTGGTCAGGGATGATGGGAATTGTAGGCCAAAACATCTGGAGGGCCGAAGTTTGGGGATGCCTGTGTTAGATCTCTTTTCCTCTCACAGAGTTACAATTGACAGAGCTCCCTGGGAAGAGCGATTGATTATTAAACCACTCTGGTGACTGTAGCTCTGTGGGAGGAATAGGGGTCTCCTAAGAACTCTCAGCATGCTCAGTCACTGCAGTTCCCAGGAGTCTTTGGAGAAGCCATGACTGTTCAAAGTGGTATGATACTGCTTTAAATGTATAGTGCAGATGGGGTTAAGCCCACGACCCCAACTGAGCTGGAGGTACACCAGAACAAGCTCCTCATCCAGGTTCAGTCAGGGTTCAGAACTTAAGGATGTGGAACTTAAAGTGGCATAAGTCCCCTAAAGGGGGACATAACAGGAGTATGGTAGGGGCAGGGAAAGGAGACACACCCATTCCAAACCATGTTCAGCTCAGTCATGTGACCTAGGATCCAATCCTCAAAACCTGGGCCCACACTCACCTGCCAGCTCAGCCAGCAGTAGCCCTTTCTGGAGGCTCCTAAACAGAGTTTGGAATAGGGTTGACTTACACCAGTGTAAGTTAGGCTGGCTTCCTATAGTTAGGATTGCTCTGTTAAGCCTTGGGGAGAAGCTTTCATGCCTTGCTCTGGGAAATCCAAGGGTTTCTTGAAAGCTTGCCAGGGTATCTCAATAAAAGGATGGGGAGGAACGATGACTCAGACATTCCCAGCTCCAGTTCCTGCTGTTGCTAATTAAAAGGCCCCAACTCATGTTGGTGGCTTCGAGAACACTGTCCAACCATCTTGTCCTCTGTCATCCCCTTCTCCTTGTGCCCTACTGATAGCTCAGTAGGTAGAGCATGAGACTTTTGATGTCAGGGTCATGGGTTCTATCCCAATGTTGGGCAAAATATTCCTGCATTGCAGGGCGCTGGACTAGATTACCCTAGTGGTCCCTTCCAACTGTGATTCTATCTGTGATTAAGTAGTGGGTAACAGAAAAGACCCTTCTCTATCTAACAGCCTGGAGAACCACGATCAGTCAGTGCATACCAGCTGTGGGGAACTTTTGGCCCTCCAGATGTTGCTGAACTACAACTCTCATTGTCCTTAGCAACTGATCGTGCCTGCTGGGGCTGATGGGAATTGCAGTTTAGAAACATTGGGAGAGCAAAATTTTCCTTTCATCTGATATAGACAACCCTGAGCTAGATGGTAGTTCATGACAGGGAAGTCATGACAGAGAAGCTTCTCTATTTTCAAACCTATTTTATTTTAAAGATACAGTTGTTGTTTAGTCATTTAGTCGTGTCCGACTCTTCATGACCCCATGGACCAGAGCATGCCAGGCACTCCTGTCTTGCGCTGCCTCCCACAGTTTGGTCAGACTCATGTTGGTAGCTTCGAGAACACTGTCCAACCATTTTGTCCTGTCGTCCCCTTCTCCTTGTGCCCTCCATCTTTCCCAACATCAGGGTCTTTTCCAGGGAGTCTTCTCTTCTCATGAGGTGGCCAAAGTATTGGAGTCTCAGCTTCACGGTCTGTCCTTCCAGTGAGCACTCAGGGCTGATTTCCTTAAGAATGGATAGGTTTGATCTTCTAGCAGTCCATAGTACTCTCAAGAGTCTCCTCCAGCACCATAATTCAAAAGCCTCAATTCTTCAGCGATCAGCCTTCTTTATGGTCCAGCGCTCACTTCCATACATCACTACTTGGAAAACCATATCTTTAACTATACGGTATTTAAAAGATACAGTAAACCTATGTTATTTTCCTTACTATGTTTCTATCCCACCTGTCATCCAAGAAGCTCAGGAAGGCATAATGATTACTTCCCTCTCCATTTTATCCTCCCAACAACCCACTGAGGTAGAGGAGGCTGAGAAACAGCTTCCCATCCTCCTCAAACCACAGGACAAAGGCATAAAGTGATAGGGGGTGCTGACAGAGCTCCTTGCCAGGGGCACAGGTGACCCTCAGTACACCTCTGCCTGCAGTTCACACACAGCACAGGCCAGGCAAGTTGGTCCTAGCCAGAGTGTCACATGAACTACCAGTGTACTAATCATGAAAGGCATGATTGCAAAATTGCTGGTGTGGTGCTCCTCTGCAGTCTTATTCCCCTTTGTCTTAAGGGGAATCAACCTGACTCCTTTCACCCTAACACACCAAAGAATAATAGCAGGTGGGTGGAAGGAAAATTGCTGGCACCTTGAGTAACCATAGACACAACCTCAAGGCCAAAGTTCTGCCTGGGGCAGATATAAGTGGATCCATCATTTGCTTGTATTTGCCACCCGACCTACCTATTTAAAATGTGCTAAATACATTATGCAAGACACGGGCAATAGCTGTGGATCCAGACAAAGAGCCTGGAAATCTCTGTTTGTCTTGCTTAACAACTCTATTTCCCTCCCTTGCTGGCACCTAAGTTTTCAAAAAGTAGAAGTGGTATAAAGGGTGCTGTCACCCTTGCTTGCTAGAGAGCTCTAGAATAGACTGTATTTTCACATTATTATGCAGCCAAACCAGCATAGTAGTTGAATTTTTGTCATGCTGCTTTGCTTAGCTATTCCAGATCTTCCTCCCTCCGCACTGGAACAAGATGCTTGCATCTTGACACTGTCTTCAGCCTCCAGCAGGCTCATAACTTGCTGGGACAGATTATTTTAATGAACTGGAATTTCTGCTTGTCTCCTTAGCCCAGCCAGTCCTGAGCAGAGGCGATTTCTTCAGCTATCAACCAGCAGCATATGGGCCAAGAATGTCAACAGAGAACAAGCAGGGCATGATCTGGGAGGCTTTCAAGAAATTGCTGGTTTATTTCCCCCCTTTAAAAAGCTGGTGATGCATGAAGGGCTATGGGTGGGGGCTGAGGAGAGGGAGATAGCGCAGAGGCTGCATTTTGCTCCCTCTCTAAGCACAGCCATTGCTTTCCCAGAATACAGAATGCATTTAGCAAGACAAATTGAAAATGATCGAGCCAACAAGTTGTGTCACATGCTGCAGGGGGACACAGAGAAAAAGTATAAGTCACCTGATCCAACATGGGGGAAGAATTGCTTCCCAACCCCATTTTCCGTTGAATTGCTTCTGAAATAATTTTTTGTAAAATAAAATCTTATAAAGACCTGAGAAAGTCCTAGTAGCTGAAGAAAATCAATGCTGACTTTATTCTATTGCACAAATCAAAATTCCACATAGGAGGCCCATGGAAGTGATAGCCATTGAACTTGTCCCAGTCCCATTTCAGGCCTTCTCCCACCACTGCATCCAACTTGTCATCCAGTAAACTAAGGGTGCTCAAGGAACCCAGACGATCCAAGGGTACCCTGTTATCATTATCATCTTGGCTTTCTTGTGTGGCCTTGGAGCAGATGCATGAAATCTCCTGGGAAATAGCTTTGGCCCTATCCGAACTATTCAGCTTCCTCCAACACTTTTCAGATGTCTTACTTGCAAACTTCCAAATTTTGCTTCAATTTTCATGCTACATCTTTACTGTAGCATTAATTTTCATATGCAATATCCCACCTCACCAGATGTTGTGAGTCCCTGTGAAGAGTGCATATGAGTTAATGCAAGTACCGGTATAAATGGCTAGGCCGCCTCTAAGATACTTTTTACCTTCTTGCTGTCACAAACTCAGTGAGCCCAGAAGAATCATCTGGTATGTCCCTTCTTGGACTGTGGAACTTCAGGATGCAGAACAGGGGTTAGATGACCTCAAGGGTAGCCAAGATGGGGCCCTGAAGCTGTTGTTGGACCACAACTCCCATCATCCTATACCATTGTCCATGCTGTTAGGGGCTGGTGGGAATTTTGGTCCAGCAGTAGGTGGAAGGCATCACACTGGCTACCTTGGACTACATATTCCATATTGTTCCATGTCTTCTACCTTATAGATTGTTAACATGCTGGAGAAAAGGGTTCTGGCTTAACTCTCTCCCCACCTCCAGATATTGGTTTTCTCTTTGGAATGAATCTTTGAAATGCAGTACACTCAACAATGCAACCTTCCACCTGAATTCAGTCCCAGGGGGCAGGCGTTGAGATGCCTGTACCATGTGACTGCTCTGATTGTGTAGATCTGGCCTGATGCAGGATCCCTTCTGTAATCTTGGTTGGCACAAAACACTTTGATCGCTGTAAGATGTTTTACTCCATCCTGCACAATATTCCATTTTTCCAATTAGCACCATATCATACCCTTATTAAACAGATTAAAAATTGGTTAATTAATGGGTCTCAGGATGTACTTGTTAATTAGGAAATGGGTATGTGTTTCTAGCAGAGTCCACCAGGGATCAGTTCTCAACCCAGAGCTAATTGATATGTTAAACAGTGATCTGAAAGAAAATGGAAAGTCAGCTCACATAAAGTTTCCAGGGGACAAAAACTGTAGAGAGCTATAAGGGTACGTCATTAAAGAAAACCCTCTAAGTGTACTGGTACAACCGATGTACTTCAAAAGCATTCATTTTTATACAGCTCAATGTGATGGCATATATTTAGGAGCAAAAAGAACAAATCAGTCTACCAAGAGACAGGATTGTACCCTGCATACCGGTGGCATAGAAGTTTGCCTTTGAATGTAATGGGTTGGGTTACACATCACCACGACATGGATTTTTATATACTGTTTGTATCACACACCCTCTGAGACCAGGAATTGCCATGTTTTGGGGTGCAGAATGTGGAGGCTCCTCAGTGATAGGAGGTGGTGTCAGAGGCTGCTCTGCAGCAGAAGGTGTCAGGTTAAGGGTGCTGTAGGAGTGAGACTCACCTTTGACAACCTGCTCAGTCTCTCCCTGGAATCTTCACACACACACACACACACACACACACACACACACACACACACACACAGCTGCCAGACCCCTCCCAGGATTAGACACTTCTTGGGGTCCCAATTCCATCTCCCTCATCCTGCTAGGGCCTTCCCCAGGGTCCTCCAGCTCAAACTCTCTGAGTTCCTTTCATTCCATCTTGATATCTGACCTCCCCTTTATGATACCTCCACAAGGCTCATGACAATAACATGAGGGTGGGCAACCACTAATTATACAGCTTACAAGTTGAAACCTGCTGAAAATCATGGAGTGTGTCCATTGAAAGGAAGGTGATGGGAGGGAGGGAGGGGGCACTGCCAATCCATTCACTTTTGTAGCTTCCCATTGAAGTTGCTGCACTCTGTCTACCGGTAGACCCCATCCCTGATAGCTTTGAAGAAGGGTTCTGATTATTATCCATAAAGCTATATGGCAAATATCACCAACATATTTTCTGGATTCCTAACCAAACCTTTCCCCAGTGTTCCTTCACAGCTGTCCAAGAGGAGTGGTGGTCAATGGAGACCCGTGAGTCCAACAATCAGCTGGTGAACAAGTTATCCCATTGTAAGGTGCTGAAACTTGGAGCACTCCATTTCCTTTGGGACTCTTTGTTCCTCAACACCAGCCATTATCCTTTTCCATGAGCACTTGAGTCTGTCAGGGGAAGTAGGTACGGTAGCATTTGGGTAAGTCAAGTTTAAAGCTGGTTTACATAGGCAACATCAAGTCACAATAGGCAAGCAGAAGCTCTTTTGCAATGAAGGAAGAAAAAACAGGACCTTGGACAGCTCCAAGTGAGCCCTGCTGGCTAAAGTTCTGGCAATTCAGACCATAGCTGCCAAGTTATCCCTTTTTTTCAGGGATTTTCCATTATGCTGAATAGGCTTCCTCGCGAGAAAAGGGAAAACTTGGCAGCTATGATTCAGACAGGAGGCATACCTGGAGATTCCAAGGATTGAATCTGGGATATTCTGCATGCAAAGCAGAATGCTCTATCGGTGAGCTCTGGCCCTTGCACATTACTGCAAGGCAGCAACAATACATCCTGTATGTTCTTCCAAGCAAAAAGCCTTCCCATAGCTGCACAGCCCTGCCCCTTCATCTACATAGCCCCACCCTGAGTTCCATTTCTTGGTCACGTTACTGTGTGACAAAAAAAGTTCATTTCTATGTTATAACTCCTAAAATATTTCGACCTCTCTTGGATCTGCTACCGGTATACTGCAGGAAGGTGGAAGCTGCTTAAGTGAACCAAGAGATGAAGATGGCTAGAAGCATCCCAAGCTCCTCCCTTCCCTGATTCCCTGGGGCTCCTGCCTTTCCTCCTGCACACTCACGCAGACACCGACCAGCTGTAGGCTGACTCCTGTTTTCCTGCCTTTCACACCCCGGCTACAGTCGCTTCCCGGCTCTTACAGAGAGTGTGATTTTCACAGCAGGGAGTCATCACCCAGTTATTTACAGAGTGCAAGACGTTACTGGCAGTTCCTCCTTTCCACTCAGCACTGCGCTGCTGCAAGTTGCAGCAAGCACATGCTATTTATAATGTGGGGGGTGGGGGTGAACCGGCAAAGCAGGACTAAGGCAAAAGGAACCCTGGACGGTGTATAGGAGCCATGGGAGGGGCTTCCCATCCTCCGCTCAGAGAACAGGTGCATGCAGAGACACAGAAAGAAGGTGACCAATAGGTGTTCAGAAGCATGCCAAAGATTCAGGCAGGCACCAGCCTCTCCTCTTCTGGAAGAGTTCCGACCACATTGCTGCAGAGTAAAAATACAAAGCAATATAAAGTTCTCTCTCTCTCTCTCGTCTCTAGCATTCCCCTTCTGCCTGGGCTTCTCTCGATGGTGGGCTGGTACAGAGCCCTTCTTCCTGCCACATTTTACTACCTTCCTTCTGTTTTGTAAATTTGTAAAACTAAAACGCACCATTGCAGTAGCACCTCCTTCCCTCGCCACTTCACTTTGATTCCAGAAGCAGCTCAAGTTTTCTGCTTCTTTTACTGCCTCTCTGCCATGTAACCTTCATTCCTTCCTCAAACTGCAGTGTGGGAAAGGGACAGTTAATTGGCTTTTGATAGGTGCATAATCTACACTCAGGTGAGCGTGGGTGGGAGCAACACAATCAATTAACTCTGGATAAGTGGGTGGTCTACTGTGTAGATTCTACACCAACTGCATTGGGAGGTGAGCTGACATTTCCTGATGTTGTCTCATTCATGCTACTGCAGCTCCAGGCACTGAACTGCCTTGCTCTGGCTGGACCAATGCAGAGGTGTGCACTTTGTCCACAGAGGTAGAGGCGAGAACTGGGCACAATATTTGGGTCCCACAGGCTTTGTCAAACAACCTGGCCATCCTCTTGGGCCAGGAATAAGCTGCACAAGGGAGGAAACCTAAGCCTGCCCTGGATATGAAGCGATGGCATAACCAGCAGTGGGAGCCCAGTACTACAGGTTATGGAGCAGAAGCTTGAGCAAAAGCATTAGCTAAGCATTAGGCACAAACATCACCATTTGGAGTGGTGGTGAGGAATATTTTTCAGCCTGAGGACCACATTCCCTTCTGGTTGGGCCACATGCCAGTGGTAGACAGAGCTAGAGGCAAACAAGGGAATAAATGTAAATACGGTATTACCTTTGTACCATGGTCTATGTTCAGCACATACTCACACACTCCTTTCTGTCCTCCATACAGGCAAACAAAAGGCATTGTTGTGGTTCAAGGACACATTCCAGCCAGGCAAAAACACTCAAGGATGACACAGAGCAGAGACAGTGAGGAATGTGGTTGGGGGAGAGGGATTGTGGCAGTGGAGGGGGTATGGCCAGGGATGAGATGTCCTCTGATTCTGAATGGACAATAGTAGGTTACTTCTAATGCATTGAGCTTCTAAGACTCCAATTCTAAAAGCCCTATTGGGAAGGTGTGTTTTTAAATAAATTTTATTTTCCATTTTTCAAAAGTATACAGACATACAAATTACAAACACACAAATCACATACATTTCCAATACGCATATATGTTTGACTTCCCTCCCCTCCTTTTGTGGTTTCTTTTGAATTTGAATTTTTTTATACTGCATTTTCCACATTAATCTATTTTTAAGTTATTCTTTAGTTTCTCTTGATAATATGTTTAACTGCTTGTTTTATGTAAACCCTGCTAAAGAACTTATTTGCATACAAGAATTCTTCAAATATCCCACAAATTTTCTCTGATCTTTAATAATTTTCTTTACTTCTTGGCTCTTTATTACACCTCTTAGTCTTGCCATTTCGGCATGAAATATCAGGAAGTTTTTAAGTTTTAAAACCATGGACTTAATAAAGACATTGGATTATTATCTCATTATACATGATAAAGCTATCCTTAGCCATCTCACCTCCTTGCTTTTTCCTGTAAGACCAATTGCAGTTGTTAACAGTCAACAGCTATCAGTCAGTCAATCACCCACTCCCACCACAAGGAGGGAGTAATACCCCTCCCCACCCTCTCACTATATATAAGCATCTGGTGACTTCTGTTTCAGTGTATCTGAAGAAGTGTGCATGCACACAAAAGCTCATACCAATGACAGACTTAGTTGGTCTCTAAGGTGCTGCTGGAATGAATTTTTTTTTGTTTCAACTATGTCAGACCAACACAGCTACCTACCTGTAACTAGAAGTTTTTAATGTTTGATATTATTATTATTATTATTATTATTATTATTATTATTATTATTTTGCTAAAAGCTGCCCAGAGTGGCTGGGGAAACCCAGCCAGATGGGCGGGGTATAAATGTTGTTGTTGTCGTCGTCGTCATTTTAAGAGGAGTTACAAACTAAATTAACTGCTTCTGCTTGGGAGAAGGACCTTGACAACAGTCTGAAAAACAAGTCATACTAGAGACAATCAGGAATGCGGCAGCTAGACTGGTGACTGGGAGCGTCCACCGAGACCACATAACACCGGTCCTGAAAGACCCACATTGGATCCCAATACATTTCCGAGCACAATTCAAAGTGTTGGTGCTGACCTTTAAAGCCCTAAATGGCCTCGGTCCAGTATACCTGAAAGAGTGTCTCCACCCCCAGCATTCTGCTCGGACACTGAGGTCCAGCTCTGAGGGCCTTCTGGCGGTCCCCTCACTACGAGAAGCCAAGTTACAGGGAACCAGGCAGAGGGCCTTCTCGGTAGTGGCACCCACCCTGTGGAATGCCCTCCCACTAGAGATCAAAGAGAACAACAATTACCAGACCTTTAGAAGGCATCTCAAGGCAGCCCTGTTTAGGGAAGCTTTTAATGTTTGATGGATTTCTGTATTTTAGTGTTTTGTTGGAAGCCGCCCAGAGTGGCTGGGGGAACCCGGCCAGATGGGCGGGGTATAAATAATAAATTATTATTGTTATTATTACTATTCCTCAACCAGGCATCCAGCTGATTAACATTCTGTGGGTTTTTAATATGCTTGTGGGAGGAGGGGTTATTGGCTCATGTTGTTGTTGTTTTATTATGCATTTTGTATTCTCATTTTGTATTTTTCTGGGATCTTTGGGTGAAGGCTGGTATATAAATTTAATAAGTAGTAGTAAGAATAATGATAATAGTAATAAAGGATACAATACAAATGTTTAAAAAGCACAGAGAACAGCAACAAAGTTATTAGGGGTTTTTGAATGGCATCTATAAAAGGATCAAACTATGCATGTTGGGGAAAGATCTATTTGCTTAAATCTGAGTCTGCCCCAACTAAAGCCAAAGTCTTGTTTTTAAGAACAAATGCAGCATGTTGAGTGAGGAAATCTGAACCTTCCCTTTCCCAGTGGTCTGTTTCCCCACAGTCAATCCCTGAAATACCTCTCTTCTCCCCTAGCTAGGCTGTAAGTGATCTGAACCCACTGTGTTCATGCAGCACCACTCTCAGGCAGACAGCTGGTTTTTGCACTATAAACAAGGGTGAAAAACTGAGCCTGCACTGGATAGGAAGTGTTGCCATAACCAGCAATGGGAGCCCAGTGCTATTTACTGGTTACTGAGCAGAAGCTTGAGCAAAAGTGTTAGCTGAGCATTAGGCACAAGCATCACCATTAGGAGCAGTGGTGAGGAATATTTTTCAGCTCAAGACCACATTCCCTCAGCCACCCGTTTATCAGGTGATCGCTGAGACGGGCAACAATAAAAGTTATTGCCGAGATGAAACTTCATCAGGGACACCATTCCTAGGTCTGAGGAGTCCAGCCTGGTATGGCATGACTGAAGAGACCAGAGACCCAACTGGAAAGCGGGTGCAGAAGGCAAGAAGGCAAAAAATTGGAACCATCAGGGGCTAAACTGGAGGCTCCTCTGAGTGATGAGTTGCCCAAATAGAAAAAATAGAGAGGGCCTTAGAGGATGTATAACAAGCTGATTGACTCTCCCAGAATCCAGTATCAGAAAGATACAGTTCATGGTACCTACCTACAAGTCACTATTCCAAACAGTAGCCAAAACAATCAGTAACTGATCCACATGGTTTTTCTGGTTTAAGACTCAAAGTGCCCAACAACATTCTGCTTTGATACCCATCGTTATGGTTGTCCCGGACCTTCCCCACCTTTCAATGTGGGGTTTTTCAATCCTTGGGAAGTCCAAAACAGCCAAAACAACAACAACAACAAAACCCTCATTTAAAGGGGGGGAGAGGTGAAATCATTGCACTGCATGTTTCCCAGATCCTGCTAGTTCCCCCCCACCAGGCGCGTAGCAAGGGAGGGGCGAAGGGGGCAGTCTGCCCCTAGCTCTACTCTGGCGGGGGAAGTGCGGGGGCAGCACTCCCAGCCCCTGGCCAGCCCCTGGCCTCCTCTGCCCGAGCAGGAAGAAGCAGAGCGTGCTATGGAGCGGGTTGCCGGGCAGCGGTGGCGCTGGGAAACCGCTCCATAGTGCACTCTGCTTGAGAGCGCACCGGCCGAGCAGAGCAGCAGCACCAACCTGGACGGACTGCGCATGTGCAGACATGCACAGTCCATCCTGGCTCATCCTGGCGCTCGTGTCGTGCATCGTGACGTCACGACGCATGCCTCAGGATGCATGCGCGCTGCAGAACGATGCCCCGCCCCCAGGGGGTGCCGCCCCGAGCAATCACTGCCCCCCACCTGCCGCCTTCAACCAGGAAAGGGCCTGGGTTTAAAATGTAATGTTGTTATCCTACACATTTCTTGTTTTACTTGATGTTTGCAGAGCTTTCTGTGCTATTCTTCATATTGTCTAGTTCTGCCCTTGGACAGTTGCCAGGCAAAGAAGACTGGGCTAGCATATTCATGCGTGGGCCTGATCCAGTCTGGCATCTTCTGTTCCTAGGCCCACTTGTCACATTAGATGGGACATGGATGCTTAAAAAAAAAATCATGGAAGAACAAGAGGGGGGTTAAAGTAAACCTGAGTCGGAATGAACTTGTTTTATTCTTTGCCATTGGAAGCCTACCCAGAGAACTTTCACAGTAGAAAGAGGAAAATAAAATATAAAAACCCAGAATGAATTGCCAGACCTTTCCTCAGAGACTCCAGTAGGGAAGTGAAGAGATAGATATGGCTGGTTGCCAAGGTGATGTTTTCCTTTTAAAATGTAGGCGGACGCGGGGGGGGGAGCTCACAGACTATTTAAAACAAAAACTCACACATTGCCCCTGAGATGCCTTGCAGATGTAAAGAAAATAAACCTGTCTATACGCAATGATGATCCAAGCGTAGACATGACATGGGGAGGCTCTGCATAAGGCCCTCCGGGTGTCTGTTCTGCCCCTGGTGCCATACTTCTGAGGGGTGTATGATGTGTGTGTTATCCTAACATATTCCAAGCCCAGAGCAATCTGAACTCCTCTGCTTATTTCAGTAAAAAAACAAACAAACCTGTGTTGCACCTATAGCAAAGCTGACCACATTGCCATCTTTGTAGTTGCATTTCATCGTAATGCACCAAGACTTCTTACATGTCCTGGTCCTGAGGCACGGCCACATCTGCCCATGAAGCAGAGACATCCTCAGCACACGCATTTTTCTTTTCTTCTTTTGACTGCTAACATAAAACACAATAAAAAATATGTTTCTCTACACCACAGCAAGATTCAAGGGTGCTTCAGATGTGATCCCTTTCTTATAGGTTATGAATAATTGTAATAGACATGCTGTCTCCATGGGAAATGCCATGAGAAAACATTGGTGGTGTTAGTCCATGCCATTGCTGCAATGTTGAAAGATGCTTTATCTATGCATGAGATCAAATGCAGGATGTACTTCTACACACTGCTGCTTCTGCGACATGTGTACTAGCCAAGATGTGAGCTAAGCTCCTCTTAGGATGCAATCCTGTGCACTTTTTCCTGGGAGCTAGCCCCCACTGCACACATCGTCTCTGAATCGGCACATATAGGGATGTGCTATTAAACATTTGACCAGATGCATGGAATTATCCTACATCCCAGGGCTTTTCAGCAGTAAGGGATATAGGATGCATCATCTGTACAGCAGTGGTATAGTGGTTAAGGGCGGTGGACTCGTAATCTGGTGAACCAGGTTTGCTTCCCCGCTCCTCCACATGCAGCTGCTGGGTGACCTTGGGTTAGTCATACATCTCCCAGCCTCACTCACCTCACAGAGTGTTTGTTGTGGGGGAGGAAGGGAAAGGAGAGTGTTAGCTGCTTAGAGACTCCTTAGGTAAAGGTAAAGCGAACCCTGACCATTAGGTCCAGGTCGCAGACGACTCTGGGGTTGCGGTGCTCATCTCGCTTTATTGGCCGAGGGAGCCAGCGTACAGCGTACATGTGGCCAGCATGACTAAGCCGCTTCTGGCAAACCAGAGCAGCGCACAGAAACGCCGCTTACCTTCCCGCCGGAGTGGTACCTATTTATCTACTTGTACTTTGTGCATCTTTATTTATTTATTTTGCAGAAGGTGACTGACACAGCCTTCTGCTTAGTTTGTTGTTGCATGCTGGTTTAGATCTTGCTGCTGTTTAAGTTGCAATCATTTTGTTGGCCCTGCTTTATTGGCTCTGTTCTTGCTTATATTGTTCTTAGTCTTGCACGCTACTATGTTGTTGTTTTTATGAACAGCGCTGCAGAAATCATGAAATGAATAAATAAGCAAATGGAATACTGTACACAAATCAGAGGCTGAGTTATATTTAGGGATCATTTCAACAAGATAAATGATTGTGTAAAAAGGTCTTAGGAGTAAATTGACTGTAAAATCTTTTAATAACCCAGTCATCGGCACGCCATCAGCTGAAAAGCTTTACAGGCAGCAGTTCTGCAACTGGGAAGAAACAGAACCTCTTTTGGTGAGTCAACTGTGGAGCTCCCTGAAAGGGCACTGCTGTATTCATGAACACCTAACCTCATTCTCTGGCAGGCAGTCAATATCTGCTTACTTGCTCGGTGCCTTGGGACACTGATTTGCAACAAGCCAAGGTATGTTAGCAAGCTAGGACTGTGCACTCTCCAATTTCAACTCACCATCAAACCTGAACCAGAACCACTTCTACAGGAAGAGTTTTGAAATTCTCAGAGGAAATACCATTGAATATTTCTTTACTTTCACATAATGCAAGGATATTGAAGGGGGATGAAGGTGCGAAAATAGACTTGATTTGGTCTATGGCATGCATAGGCAAACTCATCCCTCCAGAAGTGTTGGGACTAGAACTCCCATCATCCCTCACCACTGGTCCTGTTAGCTAGGGATGATGGGAGTTGCAGTCCCAAAACATCTGGAGGGCCAAGTTTGGGGATATCTGGTCTATGGTGAGGGTTTGTACCCATTCCCCAGAAACATCAATATCTGAAACCAGGATAATGGTCTGAAATCAGGCATTTTAAGTAAGCGTTTCTTATTTTATGGTTCTTAGTTTGTTCTTTACATCGCTTTTGTAACTTCATTGTATGCCACTTAGAAATGGCAATGTTAGGTGGGATAGACATTGTTGAAATAAATAGGATCAGCCTTCCACAACATTGGGTCCCCAGATGCTGTAGGACTGCAACCCCCATCATCCCCACCAGCATAGCCAATGGATGATGGAGGTTGTAGTCCAACAACATCTGGAGATCCAAAGTTGGACTGTGGCACTGGGTCCCTCTGTGCCCATCTTCCTAATTATGAATGAACTAATTTAAAATGTCAGAATTTCAGTTATGATACTAAGTGCTGGTGTGCAATGTCTGCTTGGTTTGTAGGTTACTGAGCATAACTTTCCAACATCTATCTATATATATGAGCTCATATTAATATCTAAAACTAAGCCAAAATCCACTGACATTTTGTACTGTTCATTAATTATAAGTGAATGAATGACAAGATTAGCAGATGTGCTTGTTATTTAAAGCTATTTTCAAACATCTAAATTAGATCATTCTTTTGACATCTGAGCCATGTTGATCTGTGACGCCATCTCTCCCAGCTCACTCACTTCTAAACTCATTTGGGCTTTCCAAGTGTTTAGTAGGCATGCAACTAGATTGGGAGGGACCACAAGGGTCATCCAGTCCAACCCCCTGCAATGCAGGAATATTTTGCTCAACATGGGGCTTGAATCCACCACCCTAAGGTTGAGACTCATGCTCTACCGACTGAACTATCCCAGGAAAGGTGACAATTTTCTTGTGTAACACCATGCCCATGTTGCCCTGTTAACCTCCCCCTCAGTTACCTGTAGGGTCTTTCGTCTTGTTGATGGCTTAGTGGCAGGGCCAGCACCGAATAATCTAGAGGGGGAAATGTGGCACCCAGGGATCTGGGGGATCCCTGTCCCCCCACTAACCCATAATAGTATGTATTTTGGTATTTTTATACTGTAAACTGCCCTGTGATCATCAGATGAAGAACAGTATAGAAATAGAAATAATAGAAATACAGTAATAGAAATAATATTAATAATAAGGATAATAAAATAATAATAATAATACTGAGGTTCTTATGTATTATTTCCAGGTTTTCTTGTTTGTTAAAATGAAAACGAATACATTGGTTGCATTTTTCTTTCTTTCTTTTCTCTCCCCCCTCCCTATTTTTTACTGGAAAACTGATGAATTGAACATAAAAAAGAACAAGCTGTGACAGTTATTCTTTATTTAATAAGCTCTCCTGAGTAGCAAGCATAAACTCTAGCAAGACTGCAGAGTGCAGAAAGCATATAGAAAGCTATAATGTAATCTCAAGGAATTGTAAGGCATTGCTCTTTTAGGGTATGGGGTTTTTATGCATTAGGTCCAGTGAGAGCTGGACCATAAAGAAGGCTGATCGCCAAAGAATTGATGCTTTTGAATTATGGTGCTGGAGGAGACTCCTGGGAGTCCCATGGACTGAAAGAAAATCAAGCCTCTCCATTCTGAAGGAAATCAGCCCTGAGTGCTCACTGGAAGGACAGATCCTGAAGCTGAGGCTCCAGTACTTTGGCTACCTCATGAGAAGAGAAGACTCCCTGGAAAAGACGCTGATGTTGGGAAAGATGGAGAAGGGGACGACAGAGGATGAGATGGTTGGACAGTGTTCTCGAAGCTACCAACATGAGTCTGACCAAACTGCGGGAGGCAGTGGAAGACAGGAGTGCCTGGCGTGCTCTGGCCCATGGGGTCACAAAGAGTTGGACACGACTAAACGACTGAACAACAACATTTTTTTCCCTTCCTTCCTAGCAATTCCAGCTAAAAAATTTATGCAGTGTGTCCATTTATTTTTCTGCTGTAGGCTTTCACAGCCTGTACATTCCCTGCCGCGCACTGTTGACACTTTATCTGTTTGCATTTCATTAATGTATTTGCATTGCTCTGCAGAAAGGAAGAGTCACATTTTTACCAAAACTGAATCTTGAAAAAGCTCAGGTTTTTTGGGGGGATCCAAACTTACACACACACACATACTCATATTTTTTTTTTAAAAAAAATCAAACCTGAGGAGTAGCCCAAGATTTTTTGGGTGCTCTGGACAAATAGAATTCATCCTTCTCCTTACCTATTATGTTTTGTTGTGTGCTGAGCAATAGCAATAGCATATTAAGGAAACAAGAGCTGATCAAGATGCTCTTTTCACATTTTCATTTTTTAATGTCTGTCACTTTACTTCCCCCCTCCTTTGAAACTGCATTCCTATCAGTGGCTGGCCATAACATAGGCTGTGTGCACATTACTAGCTTAAAATGCAGATAGGTTGTTCTTTCTCTTCATTTGGATTGAAGCTGGTTTGCAGGAAAATGAATCTAAATGCAGTATTTCATTAAAAAACAACAACAATACGACAGATAAAGGATAGATTGTGGCTAACTTCATTTGTGCAACCTCTTTCCAAACCAGTGGCAGGAGTGCATTAATGCAGCATAGGAGAAATAGCTTGCAAAAATGTTATATTAGGCAAAATTGCAGTCAAAATGTGTATATTGGGAGAAATATGCACTTAAAGAACTTAAAAAATAAAATAAAAACTGATTTGGAAATGTAGAGAACTGAATGTAAAACTGGAAAAAATGTGAACCTGAGAGAAACCACAATTGAAGATTTGCCCATCCTTACACACCCATCGTCCTCCGTCAAGGTAAGCAAGAGGCATTATAACAGTTCATGAACACGTTCCAACCTGATCGCAACACCTGAGGAGGGTGTGGAGTGGGGCTCATGAGCAGCACAGCTGGGAGAGATGGTGTCACCTAGGAAGGCTCCTGAGGTCCAGATGTTGAGACCTAGAGGGGTATCTTTCATCCCCAGCCCTTACAATGGGCAAAATGAGGCAGTCACCTCAGGTGTAAACCTCAAAGTTTGGCTAACCTGCTCTTTTCCAGTGCTGTGGAAGGCAGCCAGCACCGCATTATTGCCCTTCACCTCAGGCAGCAAAATATCTTGGACCATCTCTGGCAGATGAAGGGCAGATGAAGGGCAGAACATAGATATCACCCAGCTAACAAGTGGCCTCTTTGCCATCCCTCACAAATTTAGGCTTCTCTCCCAGTTGCTTACATAGAGGAGGCAGGTGTCACTGGAATGTTAATACCCAAGGGCCTGGCCTTCAAAGGTAGCCCCATGTAGAGCGCATTGCAGTAGTCCAAGCGGGAGATAACTAGAGCATGCACCACTCTGGCTAGACAGTCTGCAGGCAGGTAGGGTCTCAGCCTGCGTACCAGATGGAGCTGATAGACAGCTGCCCTGGACACAGAATTGACCTGTGCCTCCATGGACAGCTGTGAGTCCAAAATGACTCCCAGGCTGCGCACCTGGTCCTTCAGGGGCACAGTTACCCCAATTCAGAACCAGGGAATCCTCCACACCTGCCCGCCTCCTTCCCCCATGAACAGTACTTCTGTCTTGTCAGGATTCAACCTCAATCTGTTAGCCGCCATCCATCCTCCAACCGCCTCCAGGCACTCACACAGGACCTTCACTGCCTTCACTGGTTCTGATTTGAAAGAGAGGTAGAGCTGGGTATCATCCGCATACTGATGAACACCCAGCCCAAACCCCCTGATGATCTCTCCCAGCGGCTGCATGTAGATGTTAAAAAGCATGGGGGAGAGGACAGAACCCTGAGGCACCCCACAAGTGAGAGCCCAGGGGTCTGAACACTCATCCCCCACCACCACTTTCTGTTATCTTCCGCTTGGACTACTGCAATACACTCTATGTGGGGCTACCTTTGAAGGTGACTCGGAAACTACAATTAATCTAGAATGCGACAGCCAGACTGGTGACTGGGAGTGGTCACCGAGACCATATAACACCGGTCCCGAAAGACCTACTTTGGCTCCCAGTACGTTTTCGAGCACAATTCAAAGTGTTGGTGCTGACCTTTAAAGCCCTAAACAGCCTCAGTCCTGTATACCTGAAGGAGCGTCTCCACCCCCATCATTCAGCCTGGACACCAAGGTCTAGCTCTGAGGGCCTTCTGGCGGTCGCCTTACTGCGAGAAGTGAGGTTACAGGGAACCAAGCAGAGGGCCTTCTCGGTAGTGGCACGCCCTCCCATCAGATGTCAAGGAAATAAACAACTATCTGACTTTTAGAAGACATCTGAAGACAGTCCTGTTTAGGGAAATTTTAAATATTTGATGTTTTATTGTGTTTTTATTATTCCGTTGGGAGCTGCCCAGAGTGGCTGGGGAAACCCAGCCAGATGGGCTGGGTTGTTGTTGTTGTTGTTGTTGTTGTTGTTGTTGTCATCGCCGTCCCCACTCATCCCACTCAGGCTGTTCCCCAGGTCATCTAGCACCAAATCCAAGATCTGTTCCCCCACCTTCTGGGATCCACCCATCTCCTCCATGACATCTCTACAGGGCTCATGACATCCAGGTAGCTGCATACATTGTCTCTTTGAGTGGTCTGGTCTCCCTCTGCTGTTTCTAAACTTAAATGTTGGAGGTTTTTTGGTGTGAGTTGCAGAATGCGAATAAAACTTGTAGAATAAAGTACCGGTAATTTGTTATTATTACTGAAAGCTAAGGGAGGTAGATAAACCATAGACTCAAACCAGATCTCCTCAAACTCACTTAAGTTAGTCATCAATGATTTCATTGAGTCTTTGAAGTATGGCTGCTCAGTCCAGATCTACTCCCAAGGTTTACACTACCTTAGATATTGTTTCAAGTTGCGCGGGAGAAAAAAATGTAGAAGAAACCAAAGTGAACATATCTACTAAACTGAATGGTTTAATCACACGTGGCTTAGTTATAGCAGGTTAGCAAATATCTGTTAAATCAAAACTATTTTCTTTCTCTCCATTACAAATCAAGCCCCTTTTCTTCAAACATATCTACTTTCTGTACCGGTATATACGGTAAAGTTCATTTGGTAATCACTGCAGTGCCTCAAAGCTCACTTAAACATTTTATCTTTATGTTTATGTTTTTGATATATATTTCCAAGATCTTCCGAAAACAATTTGTGTGACATTATCATTTTTTAATATGAACTCTGTGGTCATCCTTTTGGGTGAGCCCTTTAGCATAACAAAGGAAAAAGACTGAGAATTTTCAGGGGCCTTGATGATCAGCAGCAAATAGTTATTGAAGCCTCTTCACCACAAATAGTTAGGGTCCTGCTTTAAATCATGATAAATCCCTCTGTGTTTCACTAATTTCATATAGCTTCCAAGCTGAAAGTCCAAAATTTAAACATCATTTTTACATCAGTTCTCTCCTCATAAAACATAGACAGTTACATTCTTACAATGAGGAATGTGCATAAATCAAACAGTGTATAACTGAGGAAAAATCATCCTATTTGTCAAACCTGCATCTGATTATCTATACGGCTTTTCAAATATCATAACTGAGGAAATCTGTATGCTTGCAACATATGGAGCTAAGTTTTAGCAGGTACCAATGCACTGTTAAGTGACGCAGAATGCAGAAGTGTATATTTCCCCCCAATCTGGTCGTCTCCTTCCTGCCATGATTAAGGAATAACACTAAGCCATTTTGAGGTAAGTCTAAATCTGTGCCTCTGTTTGACAATTGCCTTGCATATTATTAGTTGCAGGAACACGGCAGTAGTGTGCTACATCTGATTTGTGTGAATTATCAGAAGCTTTCGCTGCAGCAAGTTGTGTGACCTTTCTTAACTATAAATGGAGTTAATTTTAGCTGGGTAGATATATTCCAATGTGCATTTAACGATGGGATAGAAGAGAGGCTGCTGAAACTGTTTTCTCAGGGCATAATTGCTTGTGGGGAAAGACCTATAGCTCTGATTATTACAAGGAATTTTTTAAAAGGGACCACAAATGCACTGCTTTTGCAATTAAATCTGGATAAAAATGCCTTTGACCCCAACTGTGAAGATTTCCCCTGTTGAAATTTGAAATAGCTGTCCCTGCTTTAGAGCTGCCCTTTTGTTGCAGTAGGTGGCAAAACAGGAAATGTTTCTGATGCCACTTACTGACAGAAAATGGTCATAAATAACGGACTGAAATAAACTAAATTAGTGTCAGGTACAATCTGCTAGTCAAAAGGATTGATTGACAGTCGGTGGTACCATTCCTTTACTGTCTTTTAAACCATTTTTATGGTTCAGACACTTTTCATATGCCACCTGATGCTTAAGCCCCTTTGAAAATGACAGTGTCTGACAGAAGGAGGCAATAAGAACTCTGCTTCTTTCCAAAGGATAGAACAAACAGAAATAAACCTTTTCATTGACAGCTTTTCTCCAACAGCTCGTCTCTTAGAAGCACCAACATGGCGACAGGCACAGCAGTTAAGGAGCAGGCCTCTATTCTATTCGGGGGGGGGGCCTCCATCATGGCATCAAACAGCTCCATTTTTACCTCAGATACCTCTCAGGTAAGAAACACCTATGCAAACAAGGGGCGGGGTAGTAGTTTTGCGCTCCTGACTACAATTGGGATACCTATAGGAGCCTTATGCTTGTTCCCAACCCTACTTGCTGTCTGCAAACAATGAAAGTCCCTCACTATTATCTATTCTGCACCATCCAAATCCAATTTTAAAGCTTGCCTCTGCAGTTGAAGTCGCTCGGCAGGGTATGTTGGACGTCAGTGGAGCAACCTTTCACTCAGCCAGCTCTGCCAGTTTGGCATGACAGCTGAGGAGAAGGCGAAGTTGCATAGCAATATAGTGGAGCTGGGAATAGATGGTGGAGCAGATGTATATTGCCTTGGGTCTTGTTCTATAGAGTGGGTGTTCCAAAGGGGGTCAACTGATGATGACCCTCTTGCCATTTTTGTGTGAGATAAAGATGCTGCCCCACGTTTCGGGATCCGCTGGAAATAGAAGGTTGTTTCCAATTGTCATACTCAGAGTAGACCCATGGAAACTAGTAGACCTAAGCTGGTCATTTCCATTCATTTCAATTTATCTAATTGGAACATAACTAACACTGTTTTCAAACCTACACATGTCTGCTGTGAGTGTTAAATTTAATAATCTAACATAGAATGAGTAGTAAAACATGCTGGAAATGTAAAGAGAAGAATGGTGAATTTTATCATATGTGGTGGACATGCGAAAAAATTAAAATATTTTGGGAAATGATATATAATGAACTGAAAAAGACTTTTAAATATACCTTACCCAAAAAACCGGAGGCTTTTTATTAGGACTTATAGGAGAGGAGATTGTAAAAGGAGACCAAGTACTATTTATGTATGAGACAACCGCGGCTAGGACTTTGTTAGCCCAAAAATGGAAAACTCAGGAGTTACCGACGATTGAAGAGTGGCAGACGAAAATGATGGACTATGCGGATCTAGCAAGGCTGACTAGCAGGATCCGAAACCAGGGAGAGGCAAGGTTCCAAAAAGACTGGATTAAATATGTGGACTATATGGAGAGGAACTATGTCCTTGTAAATGAATTGCAGGATTGAAATAAATCCTACGAAATGATTTTAAGTAGATGGAATAAAGGAACTGCAAGACAGGAGTGGATAAGAAAACCGAATGAGGGGAGGGAGGGAAGTCAAAGCTCGGCAGAGCAGAATTTGAGATAGTTGAATAGATATTAAAATGAAAAAATTTTGTGTTTATTATGTGTTGTTGTGTCTGTTGTTGAATGTTTTGTTATTGTTTAATATGTTTATTTGAAAATTTAATAAATTGTCTTTTTAAAAAAAATCAATAATCTAACAATTATTATTTTTTAAAATCTAAGTCTTGTAAAAGGTAAACATAACATTTACTCATTCAAAATACTTGTTGAAGAGTAACAAGTCGAGCAACTTTTCCGAGGCAGGCTTAAAACGGTAATTCAGTTACAAGGACATACTGAAGTCTGGCTTAAGATGGAGCCTGAGTATGTCGCTCTGACTTAGCAGATGTCCTCACATTCCTGGCAGAGCAGAAAGAGATGGAAAGAGAGGAAGAGGGCGAGCTCAGGCAGGCAGGAGGGATATATAGCTATGCCTTCCCGCTGTCAGGGCACAGTGGGAGTGTCTCCCACAGAATTATCTCTAACAAACTTACAGGAAAACTTTGTGAGCGTCAGCTCCTATCATGTTCCGAACTAGCAAAACATGAATTGTTGGTTTGACTGCACTTTAAATAACCCACAAGTTGGGTGAGACCCCTCCCTGAGGCCCTGGAGAGTTGGTGCCAGTCACTGTAGATAGTGGCCTGACTATGTGTAAGGCAGCTTCCTGAGTGTGTGCTCGCCTGTGCAAACACATGTTCATTTAGATTCCTTTGGGCAAGCATTTTTCTCTCCTATTAAGTAATATTTAATGCAGAACAGGTGCACAGAAAATCTCATCGATCTCTTAATAAATCACATGGCTCTTTCAGACAGATTTTACTTACTCATTTGCTTGTATGGCAATTGTTTTCTAAGAAACAGGGAGAAAGGCAATAATGGTAGAATGGATGGTTGCATTACTGGAGTTAAAAATTCTGCGGAAAAATAACTGCAATGTATTTCCTTTGGAAATTGTGCTTTTTGTAGCCAGAATGATTAATGAAATTGTTGTTTAGTGTGGAAAGCGTCAGGATCCATACATTTCAAATACAGTACATTGCTGAGTGTATTTAAACTAAGTATAAAAGCAAGAAACTGTATGCAAATGGGGAGGGGGATAGTTTGGTAATATATGTATATGCATATGTTCGTGTAGGCCACAAATACTGTAACTGAAAGACCACCTCCTCTATAGGCTCTCTCAGGTGTTAAGATTGAGTGGGGCCCCTCTTGGCAGTCCCGTTGCCCTCAGAGGTTGTGGAATAACAGCCTGTAGCAACCCCTAACCCTTGAAATTGCCTCCCCACAGAGGTGTATCTGGAACCTTCATTATACTGTATATATAGTTTTTGTTGTATGCTGAAGCCACATCTCCTTACCTGGCCTTCGACACTTGAATATATATTTTAGGAGCTACCCTCTTCTTCTTACTGTAAATTGTTTTAACAGGTTTTAATATTGTATTGATGCATATATATATTGGACAGGAGTTCCCTGTCCAAAATTACTGAAGATACGTATTTCTACATATACATGTAATCTAGAAGCTAATGTTTCCTGTTAAAACAGCTTCCACTCAAATGCCAAGAAGCAGATCTTTAATGTATGGAAGAATCTTGGGGAAGTGATTCATCTCTCAGCCTCAGGTTCCCCATCTGTAAAATGAATAACTTATATAAGCTACTTTGTATACATTGGATACAATATTTTCCAAACAACATTTAAGGGGGATAGGATAAGAAAAATTATTGCGTGCTAACCGGGGATGATGGGAGCTGCAGCCCAAAACATCAGGAAGTTGGCAAAGACTGTTCTAAAAGGAATATCCCTTCCTGCCTCTAAGCCAGGCATAGGCAAACTCGGCCCTCCAGATGTTTTTGGCCTACAACTCCCATGATTCCTAGCTAGCAGGACCAGTGGTCAGGGATGATGGGAACTGTAGTCCCAAAACATCTGGAGGGCCGAGTTTGCCTATGCCTGCTCTAAGCATAATTATCAGGGCTGTTATACTATGGTCTACAAGCAAG
Organism: Zootoca vivipara; assembly: GCF_965207765.1. Taxonomy (NCBI): domain Eukaryota; kingdom Metazoa; phylum Chordata; class Lepidosauria; order Squamata; family Lacertidae; genus Zootoca; species Zootoca vivipara. The sequence goes on along the minus strand of NC_142584.1, from coordinate 67,667,294 downwards.
AACATATTTATCAGAGAGAAAACATTTGAGGATTACTTTGACTAGTGGGTTGTCTCCAGTGGTCACCAATTTTGATGCCTTTTAAGGAATAAAAAATAAACCACAGCATCTTAGACGAGTGCTGAGACATCAGTTTAAAACACCTCGGGTCAATATCCCTCACATTTATCTGGCTGCATTAATACTGTATCGTAAATATCTTTTGATACCAGCTGATCCCAGAGCAAAGGTTCTTTCACACCTTCATCAGTTTGAAACTGGTATACCCCATGAGGCAGATAAGGTTATAATTCTGGCATACCAAGCCTAGATAGAGACAGTGGCTGATCATTATCTACAAAGAGATGGACTTCTTTAAATATAAAAAGTAATTGTACAGCTTTTTTAAGCTGTGCAGCCCAAGGAGCTGTGAGCATTCATCTTTGTGGTGATTCTAAAAATAACTAGTTTGCCCTCTTTAAAAAATAGAGAGGAAAGATTAAAAAATAAGGTGTCTTATAGCTTTGAAATCAGGATCATCCAAAGCATATTTGCCTTGCCCTCAAGACAGACGTCACTGGAGCAACTGTTCTGGCATAAAATCAGTACGGCTATAGCCTCAATATTACTAATGGCAAGGTTTAAATGTATATTAATATCACAGGATTGTAGAGTTGGAAAGGAGCTCAAGGGTCATCTAGTCCAATCCCCTGCAATGCAGGAATCTCAACGCAGACATCCATAACAGATGTCCTCCAATCTCTGCTTAAAAACCTCCAAGAAAGGAGAGTATACTCTACCACATTCAAAGGGAGCCTGTTCCACTGTTGAACAACTCTTACTGTCAGAAAGTTTGTTACAGGTAGGTAGCCGTGTTGGTCTGACGTAGTCGAAACAAAACAAAACAAAAAAAAGTTCCTTCCAGTAGCACCTTAGAGACCAACTAAGTTTGTCATAGGTGTGAGCTTTCGTGTGCATGCACACTTCTTCAGATACGTCAGAAAGTTCTTCCTGATGTTTAGTCGGAATCTCCTTTCTCATATCTTGAAGCCATTGGCTCGAGTCCTCCTTTCCTGAGCAGTAGAAAACAAGCTTGGTCCATCTTCCATGTGACAATCCTTTGGATATTTGAAGATGGCTATCATATCTTCTCTCAGACTCCTTTTATCCAGGCTAAACATACCCACCTCCTTCAACCATTCCTCATAAGGCTTGGTTTCCAGACCCCTGATCATCTTGATTGCCCTCCTCTGCACACGTTCCAGTTTGTCAATATCCTTCTTAAATTGTGGCACCCAGAATTGGACACAGTATTCCAGGTACGGTACTGCTATTTACCTTCATTTGGACACTATACTTCTGTTGATGCAACCTAGAATAGCATTACCCCGTTTCCCTGAAAATAAGACGTACCCATAAAATAAGCTGTAGCAGGATTTCTAAGCATTTGCGCAATATAAGCCATACCCCGAAAACAAGACATAGTAATAGACGGAATTCTGGAGGGCGCCAAGGAAGAGGTGAGGCTGGACGCGTAATAAAAAATAAGACATCCCCTGAAAATAAGTCATAGTGTGTCTTCTTGAGGAAAAATAAATATAACACAGTGTCTTATTTTCGGGGAAATCTGGTACCTTTCTATGCATTAAGCCCTTCTCCCTTACTGCAAATCAAAAAATTATATTGAATCCTCTCTTTTCCCTTTTTCCATCGGGTGGTTCACACTTTAGAGGTTACATTTCCAAAAGTGTTTTTTTTTGTCTGCAATTCTACAGAGCAGAAAACTTTTGATTTCAAAATGAGAACTGAAACTCCTGCGCAAACCCATTCCAGCAGAAAGGAAATCAAAGGAAAATGCTGTAAGAATCATGCATTAATTACATTTAGTAGAATGCTCCACCCATTGCACCCATCACTGCACCATAATGCAAGAGAATGGGACTCACTGGAAGTGGGACCCCTCTAGCCCAGTGTTTCTCAACCAGTGTGCCTCCAGATGTTTTGGGACTACAACTCCCATCATTCCTGACCACTGGTCTTGCTAGCTAAGGATGATGGGAGTTGTAGTCCCAAAACATCTGGAGGCACACTGGTTGAGAAACACTGCTCTAGCCCATTCAGCCCCATTCTGTCTTGTGCAACCAGTGAAATACCTTCTTGCACACAGTGCAGTGACAGCCATGGTGTGAGAAGCAGATACTGAGGTTGCGTCTTCCAACTCCCAAACAGCAGCCATCATCCCTGACAGCTGATGAGACCCATTTTCAAGAGAGGTGTGCTGCTGTTACCTTCACTGTGTCGTTTTGCCAGTGCTCAGCATGCAGGTCCATAGCCCACAGCACAAATAAGAACTGGTCTGTTGCCCAGAAAGTCCTTTGTAGAGATGGATTGTGCTATGACGAGTAACACAGAATTGGTACCACTGTGTATATTTTAATTTGCTGCAGAGTCAAAAAAATCTATTATTCAGACAAGTGTGTTCCTCTGATAGGCATCCGTTTTCAGTATACGCAAGCGGGCCACAGCCACCCTGCAAATCCCAGGGTGCTACTGAAGTAGAATTATTAACAGAATGCCCTTTCTAGAGAGTTGCAAAATGTGATTATGTGCAGTCCCTGATTTAAGAGCAAAGTAATGGTGTAATTTAGTAATTGGCTTACAAACACTTGCAGGTACAATTCCATCTCTGGCCATAAATTGTAAAACTGAATGTGTGGCCTCAGGTAATCCACACCACCTGTGTGCCTTGATGCCCTGCTTTGTAATATATAGGTAATGCTGGTGCACCTCGTGGATTTTCCTTAATTGTCGACTAAGGCCCTATTTCCAATGTTTCTCTTCCTTGTAATGCCAACTTTCCATCAGGAAGCTGCTGCTAGGTCCCAGTCTCATAGTATAGCAAGCCGGAGTATGAGCTGATGTCATTGTAATGAGTCATCAGGTCTATGCACACGAATAACATGAAATATGATGTGTGTCCATATTAACAGTGCTGGGAACAACTCAGTCATGTAAATGAAACCTTTTTAAAAAAACAACAACTGAAGAATATGTAACCTGCGCAGAAAATCATGAACAATCCCGTAATGTCATATCTGTAGAAGTCTGCAAGCATCATGTTTGTGAGCTGGCCGGCAGGTAACTGGAGTTCTAATCAAATCTTTTCATTCATTATGGAAATGAACTGCCTCCCCTCTGGTTCCTTTACACAGGAAGCCGCCTCGTACCAAGATGAACAGCCCATCGCCATCACTAAGCATTGTCTACACCCAGGATGGGAACCTGTGGCCCTATGGAAGACGTTGGACTCCAACTCTCATCAGCCCTGGCCACATTGGCCCATGGTCAGGGATGATGGGAGCTGTAGTCTAGCAATATCTGAAAGTCCGCAGGTTTCCTGTTCCCAGAATGCACTACCGGTAACTAGCAGTAGCTCTCCAGGGTTTCAGATAGGGTTCTTTCCCAGCCCAATGTGAAAAAGCCAGGAACTGAACCCGGGATTATTTTTCCCCTGCAACACTCACGCTGCAGCCCTACTGCACATGAAGTGAATCCCATGATCTTCTAGCCAAGCATAATGTATCAGGTCACTGCAGCATTGTGAACTTCATGCACATGACTGAACTTCATCGACCACATGACTGAGTTGTTCCCAGCACTGTTAATATAGACACACATCATATTTCATGTTATTCATGTGCATAGACCTGATGACTCATTACAATGACATCAGCATTTTGAACTAGACATCCACATGTCCAGGATATCGACCACAATACTGTTGGCATGGGCAAGGAAGACATGATATGGGAGGAAAGCTCTTGCCCATCAAGGAATCTCTTTTCCTTGCATTAGCCTCTCTTTTACACCTTCTCTGTCTACATAAATCAGTTAGAAAGGAAGCAATTTACTGTTATTCTCTGGGATAACCCCTGTAGAGCGTGATTTCAGGTGCATATCGTAATCATACTTGTCATTCCCATGGGACCTCTTCTTCTTGGAGCCTGCCATGTGTATTGCAGAGGACTCCGGAAGGTATGACTTTAGACAGCTAGCCTGCCACCTGTGTGTCTCTGAAGGGGAGACCAGCAGGACAAATGCTTATATACCTAAGCTCCCTTAGGTATACAATTACCTCTTTTGCAACAAGAATGCTGTTTCGCAACCATATCCAAAAATAGTTCTTTCACCATTAAGCCTAATGTACCACCGATTATTCTTTTCCTGCTACTGTATATATGTCTCTGTTTTGCTATTAGGTTGATGACAGGGTTCAATCCCGATGTAATGAAAATGCAACGACTCCCAGAGCTGTATGACAAAAGTGTACGATACTAGCATATTCTATAGCTCTGGGGTGCTACAAATACCGTATATTATATGAGTTAAACTACGAGGAAAACATGAAATGCGTCACTGTAATGAACAGAGTTTCATGGAAAGACTTTTCTCTTGGGACAGATCAGATTGGTCAGGTATATGATGTGTGTCTTCCTAGCTTCCCCTCTCTAAACCAGCCTGGGAGATTATTTTGTCCCGGATCTGGAGAAGGTAACCCGGGCAGGGCCCAGGATCAATTCTTAAAAGTAGTGGGAGGGGCGTAAAGTTTCCGGGTGACGTCAGTCGCTCGTGGCCCCACCCTTCCTGGGCGGGCCCTTGTCAGTTTCATCCTTTGTAACTTTCCCACTTGGAACTCAACTGAGATGCTCAACTTGCGAGGAGCCGCGGAGCACCGAGCGCTCTCGGCTCCATCTTCAGTCGACGGGATCCTACGGCGGATTCGGACGCCACATCTCGCCTTGCAACCCTGCAGCCACCCTCGCCCCGGGAAGAGCCGGGCGGGCTATTGAGGAGGGCCGATCACCACGGGGAGGGCGAGAAGTCCCCGTTGCTAGAAACAGGGCAGCTCCCACCACCGCCACCGGAACGCTTCCCACCCCTCTGATCCCTTCCAGCGGCAGAGCAGATTTGCAGGTGGGTCTTGGCGCGGCGCGGCGCGGGGCACCCGTGGCTTGCTGCAGTGAGGCGAGGGGAGGAGGGCCCCTGCTGGAGCCTTGGCGCCGGAGACGGCTGTGCCTTAAGAAGCTCGGTCGGCAGCTTTACCTCGCGGGGTTCTGAGGCTGCGGCTGTAAGGGGGAAAGGTTGCGCGTTGGGAAGTAGCCGCCTGTCCCGCCGCGGAGCTTGGGGAGAAAGTGGCTTCCCTGCGGCGATCCAACCTGTGGGGTCGACCGGGCTGCGTGCGAACGCTCCCCTTCGTTGCCGTGGATTCCTAGGAGTGTTTCTGCGCTGCACCTTCACTTTGGGAAAGTGACTCCGAGCTGAGTAATTGCGGATCTTCATTCCCGCACCCACCCACTCGCGCTGTCTTGATTTCCCCAGCCCGTGCAATGAGCGCGCACACACATTCAAATATTAATTGGGGGCTCCGCGCGCGAAAGAGGGGTTCAGAGTGGGACGGGGGCGGTGATCGCCCTAGAGTCAGGAGGCTGGCGGAGGATTAAGAAAAGGAGCAAGGTCGGACCCACGTGGAAGTCGATCTGCAGCTGCTGCAAAAGGAACTGGCGTCTGGTCCCTTTGCTGCTCGGTGCGCGCACCCACCCTCTCCCGCGGCGATAGGGGATTATCGCTTGGGCCCGGGGCAGAAAGAGGCACGTCGCCCCCTGTGGGGCGGGAGGTGCTGTCGTCGTCTGCGCGCTTCTCTTGGGAGAGACTCGGCGAGGCTGGCTTCCCAGCCTTGCGCAGAGAGAGATGGAGGCGCGGCGCGGGGTAGGAGCAGCTCGAATTCGGGCTGGCCACGCGGCAGATGCGCGCGCGGTGGGGGGTCTGCTTCCGAGTCAGGCGTCCCCTTCTCCCACTGAGACTCTTTCGGGGTCCTTCTCGCCTTCCTTTACTCCCGTGGCACAGGTGAGAGAGAGAGAGGGAGGAGGCAAAGCTTCCTCGGCTTCACTTTCCCCAGGCAATCCATGCGCGCGCACGGGGCTGGTGGAAGCAACATACAGGTTGCAGCTATGCGCTTGCAAGTTTCGTGCCTTGAGAAAGGGTTGGTGCTGCTGGCTAGTCCGGATGGGACAATCTGCGGAAGCCCAACTGGAGCTGGTGGCATTTAGCCGACATTAGCAACTGTAATTCCACACGCACACATCAACTCTTTCTCGCTGCCGCCTGCTCCCCCCTCCCTGGGCTTCTGCTATTTTGATTTCCTTTTCCCCGCCCATCAACTCGCTCTCTCGCGCTTATTTCCATGACAACAGCGAATGTCACAACTAAAAGATTCTGTCTTAATTGCAGGTTGCAGAGTGCGGGGGGGGGGTGCGATGTTGTTTTGAGAACAGGAGTTTTTATGCTTCGATTCAGTTCCAGGCTAAAGATGCCTCTAAAAAGGGAACGATCTCCATAGAGGATCTGAAGCTCAGACGGTACTTGGGGGGTGGGGAGGCATCTTGTAAGTTTAGCGGTTCTGTTTTGGCGCCCGGGTGGAGATGCTGCCTGCCTCCCCCCTGGCCTTGTGGGTGGGAAGCTCGACCTGCGTTTTCTCGCTTGTGTGTTCCTCGGGCTACGGCGTGTCCCTCGCTATCTTGTCCTTCGTTACAGAAACTCCCGGGGTTGGAGTGCGCAGCGCCACCAGCGTTCGCTGTGGTTCGCAGAAGGGCGCCCGCGGGGCTGCGTTAGCAAACGGAACTCATCCGCAAGGAAGGAGGCGCGCTCAACTCCTTTGCCCTGGCTGTAGGTTTCTCTGTGTTTTTTAAATCATCCGATAAGCTAAGGGGTGGCTGCTGAAGCTTTTAAATACCCCCCAATATGCTCTCATCCAGGTAACATTATTAAGATCTGTACAGGACTTAGAGTTCATTTTTAATGACAGAGTAGCCTTTTTGACTAGGGCTCCAGAGCATGGATAAAACAACTCACCAAGAAAGCATATTCTATAGATATATTTTTTTGCAGTTGGGGTGGGGGCCTAAATATCACCTGGCATTGTTTTGGACCAGCTCTGTAAATCTCTGCCTTCCACAACCATAAACATTGTGACTAGCCAAAATAAAAGATCCCCATTTTTTTTATTTTTCGTTTTAAACCCTCAAACTGATGCCTGTATTGGGATATATTAAATTCATTTGCAGTCAGTTAAAGCCCATATAATCCCAGTGCAGGGTGGGAAGTATTTCAGAGGCCTCCTGCTTATATGGGCTTTTTTCGGAGCCCTGTTGCCATATCCTAAAATCACATCCGCCTTAAACATACTGGATTAGGAACACCGTGTCAAACTAGGGATACAAGAAGGGCTAATTAATACATGCCAAAGAGGGTGGATCTCAATTCATATGCCTGTTGGCTCCCTGAAAGAGGAACCTATGCCATCTGAAACAGAAGATTCCTTTCCTGCCAATTCATAGTAGATCCCTTTCCTACCTTTGCCATATTAGGGATATTGGAGTTGCAGAAGAAGAAGACTCCTTCCACCTCTCTGTGCCTCTTCAAATGCTCAGGGACTCTGAGCAAACCTTGTAAACAGAAGTAAGAGAACTCTGTTTGGGCTCACCCCTGGGCTTTGGGTCCTAGAAGCTGCAAATGACATGCACTGTTTTCATTATCAGTAGCAGTGTGAACCAATTAAAGGATTTTTAGTTTTAGTTTATCATCTGCCTCTTCAATTAGCAGATGAACTATAGCTAGTTATAATGTGATTGAGTTTTCATATTACAAAACATCATTAATAGGTACCAAATTCTTGTTCTTAAAAAGACTGCCTTTATAATATTTTTCACTTGTGACTCTTAAAGGTATTAACAGGGTGAGGTGAGTCACAGTTACATACTAGAACCAAAATATTCTCAAAAGTGGACAAGTGTGCCATTAATCTGAAGTCCCCTGATTAAAAATTACTACTCTCTGGTTACAATTGGCTCCTGGAAGCTTTAGATAATTGGTCTACTTATTAAAGCATGTGGCCCTTGCTGTCAGGTTTCACTTTCCACAGAGCTGCCAATGAGCCCCTTCTGATTCCTCCCTGTGGAGCCCTGTGGCCTATTCCCATTGTTGGTCATTCCCAGAAGTATGTTGGATTTGCTGCCTTCACAGCGATTGTGTGCCCCAAAAGACACTTCAGCTCAGAATTCCTTAAACCAAAAGGATATATAGTTGTTGTTGTTTTTAAGTAAGCACTTTAATGGATCATCTATTAAGGTCTGAGCTTAGAAAACAAAACAAAAAATGGCTGCACAGATGCACTTTTAAAATGTAATATGTGGAGTCCAATCCTACCCTGTTTCGCCGAAAATAAGACATGCCCATAAAATAAGCCAAAGCAGGATTTCTAAGCATTTGTGCAATATAAGCCATACCTCGAAAATAACAGTAGAAATTGGAGTTCTTGGTAAAGTGCAGAAATAAACAGTAAATTGCAAGAACTCAGGCCAGAAGAAAAAGTATAGTACCTACACTCTGACCTGTGAATCTTTGCTGACGAAGAATTGTCGAAACAGGGCCTTGTCCTGATTTTTACTGGAATTTATTTTTATTTGCCTACTATACTGGGATTGATTCCTATTTGAACTCTTCATCACACAAATAAAAACCTTGTGAAGATATATTTGAAATCCATTTTTCTTCTGGCCTGAGTTCTTGCAATTTACTGTTTATACCCCAAAAATAAGACATAGTGATAGGTGCAGTTCTGGAGGGTGCCAAGAAAGAGGCAAGGCTGGACACATAATAAAAATAAGACATCCCCTGAAAATAAGCCATAGTATGTCTTCTTGAAAAATAAATATAAGACAGTGTCTTATTTTCGGGGAAACACGGTATGCATGTTTACTCAAAAGTTAGCCCCACAGTCTTTTGTGTGGTTCACCCTCTCATAAGTGTGCATAGGAGTGCAGCTTTAAGAATTAGTTGTGCAACAGTAGCACCTTCCTGTGACAATGAATGTGGATCTTACTGAAAAATCTGCCATATGGGTGCAGACTCATAACATACATAACCGGTACATCCTCCCCACAGAATGTCCTTTGAGCAGTGGCGTAGCTAGCCGCCTGGCCGCCCGGGGCGGCAAACGCGAAGGCACCCCGTCGCACGCATACATCACACGTCACAACACATGCATCATGACACACAGCGCATGCACGCACAGGAGGCATGCAATGCGGCGCTACGGCAAACCCCGCGAGCAAGCCGCGGAGTGAGGCAGTCTCGCTTGCGTCGGGGCTTCTCATCCATGGCAGCCCCCCCTATTACTACGCCATTGCCTTTGAGGTATACTTTATAAATACTGGAAAGTTTCTGGAAGCCAAACCTTTCTTTGGCTCTCTGCTTCAGGACATCTGTTCCTTCTCCCTTACATTCTGAAAAGGAAAGAGGGCTCACCTAGTCGTACTCAAGTTAATTGAAAGTTGGGTGGAAAATAACACGAGTGCGTCTGAGCTCAAGATAAGAGAATCCTATGTTGGATGGAAATCGGCTTTTAAAAAAGTACAATGGCACCTTGTAAACAGAGAGAGATGATGATGATGATGATAATAATAATAATAATAATAATAATAATAATAATAAATTTTATTTATACCCCGCCCTCCCCAGTCAAAACCGGGCTCAGGGCGGCTAACACCAATAAGAGATAAAAGAAAAGAAAACAATTAATTAAAATACAGATTAAAATACAATATTAAAATTTAAAATGCAGCCTCATTTTAAGTAGTCCATAAATCCAAACCATGAGGGAGGAAAACACAGGGGTCAGACTGAATCCAACCCAAAGGCCAGGCAGAACAGCTCTGTCTTGCAGGCCCTGCGGAAAGATGACAAATCCCGCAGGGCCCTGGTCTCCTGTGAAAGAGCGTTCCACCAAGTCGGGGCTAGTACTGAAAAGGCCCTGGCCCTAGTCGAGACCCATCTAACCAACTTATGGCTCGGAATCTCCAGAATGTTGTTATTTGTGGACCTTAAGGTCCTCCGCGGGGCATACTAGGAGAGGTGGTCCCGTAGGTATGAGGGTCCTAAGATGGGGAACCCTTGAGCCAGCAAGTGCCGTTGCAGCAGATACACACACAATTCCTGGAATGGTCTGCACGTTGCCCTTTCAGCTATCATCTATGACTTGGCAGAGCTAGAATTCCCCAAACCCACCTCCCAGCCTATCAACTCAAATCCAAAGAGGCATGTGGAAAAACATGTCATCTTTCAAAATTCACGTGCATTTTATAAAGATTTGTGGACAGGAATGGGCAAGTCACCTGATGGCGTGCCTTTTTTGCAAAATCTTCCTGGATCCTTCAAGTTGTGTTCTCACATGCATTTCTTCATTAAGGGATTAAGCATTGCTACGAGCTACAATGACTGGGTACTACTATCCAGTATCGGAGGTAGAATGCTTTTGAATTCCAGTTGCTGAAGAGCACAAGTGGGAAGAGTGGTGTTGCACTCATGTCCTGGTTTGCAGGCTTTTTTGTAGACAATTGGTTGACCACACTGGAAAGCAGGTTGCTGAACAAGATAGGCCTTGGGGTCTGATCACACAGGGATATTTTTGTGTTCTTATGATTCCATAGGATTGATCCCAAACATGTTTGGCTGCACTTTTTTTTATTCACGAGCTTTCTGATATATCTCCTTCCTCCATCATCCTGCCTTGTGAATGACAGTTGAGTTGTATTCATACAGATGGATTGTGCAGTTGGCACATAAAATGGCTTCAATCACATGTGCAGATCCAGTGATCTCCTACTGCAACGGAGGGTGAGGGGAGGACCTGTTCTGCCCCTCATTTATTTTAAAGACTAAACCTGTAGCTCAGCTCCACAAACCTTGGTATATTTTGCTTTCATGGCCCTGGGGTGCCTTCTTTCCCCCAAGGCGCTTAAGATAAATACTGCATACAGGGCTCTTGACGCATTTCACAGACAGAGTTCACTGTTGAGATGAAAAGCCTTCAGCTCAGGAATAGATTCAGGATGGAGACGGTCTTTCTTTCCACAGTTGAAAGAGGTTTGAAATAAAGGTGGCTGCTTTCGGTGGGTACATTTCATCCCACTTCTGCAGCCACTAAAGAGATTTTGCAAGTTCCCTTATTGTTTCAAAAACCGACCAGAATTAAGAGTGGGGGCAGCGCTCGCAATGGGAAGTGATGGCTCTCTAAAACCCATGCAAAACACTCCTTTAAAACGATTCCTTTTCTCCAACCTCAGTTGGTAGAAGTGGCTGTTGGCATCCCTTTGGGGTAGAGGAATGCACAGGAAGGGAGAGACATTTGCTCCATGTAGCTACCAGCAAATTGACTTATGTGGGGAAACAATCCTTGCCTTTACTTGGTTCTTTTCCTAAGTGTCTGGGAACACAATAACATAGGAAGCATCACAGCAAGTCAAACCAATGGTCTCTTGAGATCCGTATTGTCTATACTGGCAAGAGGCTCTCGTATTGTTAAGGCCCATGTATAAACAGCACAGTTTCCAGAAGATGTGTGAAAGAAGGCAGGGGTGGTTCCTGGCAAAACTCTACAGGTAGAGAGTTCCAACTGATCCCCAAGGGCTTGAGAAACACCAGAAGTGCTCCATCAGAGGATCTCAATGGCAGAGGTGGAGCATAAGGAATCAGACGGCCCTTAAGGTATGTTGGGTCCAAGCTGTTTAGGGCTTTGTAAATTAACACAAGGACCTTAAACCTGGCATGATAGCAAATCAGCAAGCGGTGCATATCTCTTAGCAGAATAGCATGCTGCCAGTAATCTGCTCTTGTGAGCAGTCTAGCTGCTGCTGCATCCTGCACTCGCTGCAGCTTCCAGACCCCATACAAGGGCAGCCCCATATAAAGCGCATTACAGTCTTGAGGTCATCAATGTATGGACCACTGCAGTCGGATTATTGCCCACCTCATAATTTCCCATTTACTGGAGAATCAAATCCTTCAAGGAGAAGCAGAGGAAAGCCATCTTGGTGCCCATCTGTGAACAGTTAATGCTGTGGGTCTGTTTAGATACTGCCGAGTCTGTGTGTTATCTCGACACCTGGTGTGAAAACCACCAGCTCAGCCTGGCCTTGCTGGCATGCTTGAGTTCCTGAGTTCCTGACAGAGATCGGTCTTTGCCTAGGCAGGGGGAGAGCAGGACAGAAGGGTTTGAAAAGGCGTGACTTGCGGAAGATACAGGTACACATGCATGTCAGTATTCTGTATATCTGTCGTCTTGCCTGTTCTGTTATTAAAATGTTGGGAAAGGGTTGATTATTTAATTATATATGCTTCGACTTTGATCCATCCTGGTTTATTAATATGCAAGGAAACATATAGTAAAGGGCTAAACTAAGGAGAACAGCCCATTTTTAATTGTCTAGGCAATTGCTCTTTATTTATACAGTCAGCCCACTTGAGAGGATCCCTATGAAGCCCTGAGAATTTAGAAGTTAGTAATGCTGTTGGCTTCCCTCCTCCTAGGGCAGTGGTTCTCAAGCTTTTTTTCTCTGGGCCACATTTTCAGAATTAAAATTTGCTTGCGCCTCTCACTTAATTTTTTTATTGATAAAGAAATACATTGGAAAGCAAAAAAAGTAACAACTCCTCGCAGTGCTTGATTTATAACATAGAACACAACTACTTTATAATGCGATCATGGGACATGCAGAAAGTATAAAAACAATGCAGCTACATTAGATCATGAATCATTCCCAGTGAGAGGTGTGAGCTTGCTAGGGCCTGGTAATCTCATTTATATTAAGTCTGATTTGAGACAAACAAACTTTTGTCTCCTCATCAATACAAAGAAGCTCTTTTCTCTTTTCTGATCTTTCATATTTGTCAGAATTGAAAATCCCTGTTCACAACAATGTGTCTGTAGAAGAATAGCCAATGTGCTTGAAATGAGGTGTGGACATATTTAAAATTATTTTGATACTATACTATAGACATGTTGAAATGTTTCTTTGATTATCCTTGAATCTTACTGCCACACTTGCCATCTTCTCCTGCCACACCAATGTGGTGTGCCACACCCTTTGTGAACCATTGTTCTAGGGCAGGCCTCCCCAAACTGCGGCCCTCCAGGTGTTTTGGCCTACAACTCCCGTGATCCCTAGCTAAGAGGACCAGTGGTCAGGGATGATGGGAATTGTAGTCCAAAACATCTGGAGGGCCGAAGTTTGGGGGTGCCTGTTTTAGGGGAAAGCCATCACTCAGGGAGCGGGTCTGGGCCTCTGACACTTCACAATGAAATCTTTAGCTCCTATCTCTGAAACTGTGGTTTAACATCAGAACTGAACCTTAGATAAACAAAGTTCCCACTTAGGATCAGCTCTACTAGGACGTCAGGTGGCAAATTTTTGGGGTATTGGTACAGAAAAGCAAAATGTCATTCAATAACTTAGTTTGATATATTTCCCAAAATGGGATCACCACTTGGATTTTCTGCCAGGCAGCAAAATGTCTCTAGTTATGATGACCAACATCAAGCTTGCTCAGTAGTATATTACATATTTGATGCCCGCAGAGCCTCTGTCTTCATAAACTCTATAGATGTGGATTGTGCCTTTTCTTCTCACCCAATCCTGGCGACAAACAATGTAAGACTTAATCCACAGGATGACTCCTGCATGGAATGTCATGGGTACATAAAAGTGTCCATGTTTTGTTTGGGGAAAGTCCAGTGGGGGTAGCAATATTACTTTTTGTTACAGCAAAAACAAATGCCTTATTAGATAAGGTGTCACAAGACACTTTGAGGAGATGTTTATTTTCGCTGAAAGGATAATTCACAAATCACAAGCGTAATTCACAAGTGGACCTTTATGTCCATGGTTTTCAGGATGCAGGCTGGAGTGTTTATGGTAGTTCAAGATCAAAAAGGTCTATTTGATTGCTCACCTCCCTGTAAAAAAAACATTTCCTGTGATATAGGATTCACACTTGTTCAAGGCAGGTGCTCTGGGTCTGGGAATTCTGGCTGTGGTGACTCATTACAACTTGTTAAAAGAGGTCCAAAGGGAAGCCGAATTTGCAAATCTAAGGGCATGCTGCTATTTGAAATGAAACAGTCAAACTTAATGTGGCTTCTCTCTTGGGTACAGATAATTTATAAACATGGCTGAAGATCAAATGTGCCAGCCAGCATCTGATCTGATCTTAAGGAAAATATCCCCCTAAGAACTCCTTCATGAAGCACTCAGCCATTTAAACTCAATCAAAGTCAATATATTGGCATAATGAGTGGTACAAATGTTGGCAAAGTGTGACAGAATGCTACATTCGTCCCCCCAAAAAAAACATCCTGTGTTGGGGGAACACGAAGTAGAAAGGAACAACCTATACACAACAGATCTAAAGCCTTTTGCTGTGACCAGAATCTTTTGTGTGTGATTTAGGGAAGGTGGGCTCATTTATTCCACTTTGTAGCTTGTTTCACTGATATACTCAACTGATTCTTGGAAAACTGATTTCATTTTAGGACTGTTGTGTTCAATATATAAATGTCAATTGCTTTGTTCAAGCTCATTTGTTCTCCTGAGGTACGTGATTCAGTTACGACTCACATTACAAAGTATACTAGGTTGTCTGTCTGCTACGTACCAATGTTTTGTTTTTGTGCACTGCTCTGTTAAAAAAAAAGTTTTCATGTTCTTCCCTGAAGATAGACTGATTTATTTTCAAGTTAATTGAGAGCCAATGTGATAACTCAATTAAAGAGTGTTATAGGTTTAAATCCCTGCTCAACCATGAAGTTCAATGGGCAACCTGGGGCTAGTCACTATGGTTACTCTACATACTTATATGTCAGGGCTTTTTTCAAATAAACCTGAAAACCAGTTTGATTGGGCTGGGGGTGTTTCAGAGTCTCTGTGCAACCTTAGCTCCTCGGAGAAGGAGTGGAAGATGGATGTTCATTCTGAATAATTACTAGCGCTTTCTCAAACTGGGGTGGCGGGACATTTCCCCAGGGCTCAGGTTCAAGTGGAAGAGCGGGCAAAGGCCAGGCCTAAATGGTACCATCACTCCATGACATTTGGAGTTTTCACGCCATGCCTTTACTTGTCTGTAATGTGCATATCATGTGCGGGTGGTGTGTTGAGTCTCCCGCTTTCCAGCTCAGCATGGCATGATGTTATGATTGTGTGGGAAGTGAAACGTCACATGGGAAATGGCATGGAAGAGATTTTTATTCGTCTGCTAGAGCAGTTTGTGCAGTGGCCAGAAGGCCAAGCTGATGAAAACAGTCTAGCCTTCTTGCTACCTATCATGGTTTGTAAAAGTGCTTGCACAAAGGGAGGGAGTCCATGGTCTGCCTGCCTGTGCAAGGTAGCTATATTAATTAAGGGAAGAGCCTATGGAAACAAAAGGCAACCTTTCGATGCTACCTGTCTCTCTTGGTATATGATGCTTCCACAACACACACCACAGTAGACTACTATGTAGCAGAGATGGAGAGCTCGTGGCCTCCAGATGTTGTACTCCAACACCTGCATCCCTAACACCAGGGCATGCTGGATGGGCCTGATTGAAATTGGGCGTCCATCATTACCTGAACAGTCATGGGTTCCCCATTCCTGAAGCAGAGCAAACGCCACACTTGTCAGCATTACACTCCAATTTCTAAACTGGCACCTAGCAATGGGGTAAGTGTAACATGTAGACCTAGCTGAAGACCAGGTAGTATCTGAAGGATTGAGGGAACACAGTCAGGGTGTACTGTTCTTGCTTCCTCTCTGGCACAGCTGTTATGATAACTTGCTAAGCAGCTGCTGCCAATTCCATCCTTTTCCCCAATCCTTGTATGTGGCAGTCATGCAGAAGGCAGTGGAAGGAAAGGCAAAGCCCAGAAAGAATTCTCTCAGCAACCATGAGAGCTAGGTAGGGGTAGGTGTGCCTCTTGCAGTTATTAATATTGCACATTTGGAAGCATTAGGATGGATAAAAACCTGATTTTTTTGGAATAAAAATTGTCCAGACCAAAAGCTTTAATAACAGAACTTTCGTCAAAACAAACTTACAACAATAGTGATACGTTCAAATAGTTGCATAAAATCCAAGCAAATTCTTAGAAATGTAAAATTACTCCAAACAGTACTGAAATCAAAGTTATTTTTCTCCATGCAGCCTGCATTCCAGCCTGAGGCTGTTCTCTCCAGGGGGGAATCATCAGCACAAGGTGGCTTGAGAGCAAAGACAACTCCCACAAAATGGAGATTTGCAACTAAATACCCCTCCCATGTAATCTAAGTTAAACACCACATGAGAGAGTAGCAGAGATACATTCTCAGTTACCGTGTTTCCCCTTTTTTAAGACACCGTCTTATAACTTTTTTCCCTCAAAAAAACACACGGTGTCTTATTTTCAGGGGATGTCTTATTTTTTTAATTATGTTTTTATGGTACCTTAAGGCCTCCTTGGCCGGGCCGGCCGAGGGCTCGGGGTGCTGCTGGGTGCTCTGCATGGTTCCAGGCACCGAGGCGACAGGTCGCTGGCTCTTTGCTCTGCCCAGCACTGCCGGGCGCTCAGCGCTGCGGAGCGCTCCGCTCTGCAGCCGCCGATTCCGGCGGCGGGGCGGCAGACCTCCTCGGCTGGGGCAGGAAGAGGCCAGGCTGTTGGCTCGGCACTCCGCCCGCTGCAGGGCGCTCCGAGCGCTCGGCGCTGCGGAGCGCTCCGCCCTGCAGCCGCCGATTCCGGCGGCGGGGCGGCAGGTCTCCTCAGCTGGGCAAAAAAAAAGAAAGAGGCAGGCCGATCCTATGCGGAGCGAACCTTCATCTGCCCGCGCTTCAGCATGCGGGACCCGGGAGACGCTGCAGCGGGGAGAAGAGGCAAAGGGGGAGGAGGAGGAGGCGGTGGAGGGGGAGGTGGCTCCGGCTTCGCCTCCTTTCCTCCCTTGCAAGGCTCCTCGGCAGCCCCAGCGGAAGGCAGAACCTCGGGCCCGGGAGTCCCCAGCCGGCACTCACTGAAGGGAAAGGACTCAGCATGCCGGCGACCTGGCTCGCGTGTCTGTTAGCTGCCCCCATCGCTTGGATTCACACCGCCTCTGCCATTTTCCTGGGGCTCCGCACATGCCCGGCAGCAGCACGGGGGGGCTTCCCTCCCCCTTCGCGTCCTCCCTTCACAGCCCCCTGACAAACCCACCGCCTCCGCCGCTACCACCATGCTGCGGACCCGGCTCGGAGGTTTCGGTGGTGGTTTCGGAAGAGGGAGCGGGGGGAGGGCCCGCTTCGGCAGAGATTAAAAACTCTCTCGCGCTCTGCGAATGCGGCAGGCGCACAAAAACTAAATAACTAAAACAACAACAGGGGGGCGAAGAGCGTGCGGGGTGGCAGCAGTGGCGGAGGTGGCGATAGCAAGGCTGGCCACCCTCAGGAGCTCTATCCAGGGCCGTCTTAGGTATGGCTTATTTTCGGGGTGTGGCTTATATTTCTCAAATGCTTGAAAATCCTGCTACGTCTTATTTTATGACTACGTCTTAAAAAGGGGGAAACACGGTAATTATCAGCCTGTTTGGTGCTGCTCAGAGAACTTTACTTAGCTTCAATGGAAATTTCCATGCTCCTTTTAGCAATACACATACAGAGCTATTTTCCATTTACAATTAAACAATTACGCTTAACAGTACCCCCCACAATTTGAGTTTCGAAACAGCAACCACAAATCTCCGGTGTGTGTGGTTACCAATTACACAGTCCTTGTTAAAAGCCTGTCCTCTGATGAGGTTCTCTGCTAATTCAATAACTGTTGATGACTCATTTTTGTCTCCCCGAACCTGATGCCCTCCAGGTGTTTTGGACTACAACTTCCACCAGCCTCAGTTGACTGGGTCTGATGGGAGTTGTAGTCAAAAACAGCTGGAGGGCACCTGGTTGAGGCACACTGGCCTATAGTGTGGTGCCAAAATAACTTGAACCAGCCCATTGCTAGAGCAGCGGTAATTCTTCTTCTCTCCCCACATTGCCCTGATGACTCTCAGTGTTCCTGCTGCCTTTTCTCAGCATGTTCTCTTGCTGCTAAGCCCAGGAGAACAGTAACGGAAGGCAGTGTTTGAAGTAAGAACAAGCTGCTGATTTATAAAACAGCATCTTTCTGCTACTCCTCTCCTTAGTACTGCCTAGCATCCAACTTGGTGGGGTTTTTTCCCCTGTTGGTGCGCCTATGATTGATGTTAGCAATGCCATTAGATTCGGTACAGGCTATTTTGGAGGGGTTCGTGTGTGTTCTGCCTCTGCCTCTTGCTATTTTCCTCTGAACTCTCGGAGCAAAGTTGAGACAGCAGCATGTGGATGGAATACCAGCAAGGAGCATCTGTTTAAAGAAACACAGTGAGGAAATTCCAGCACGGGGTCAGTGCAGATCTGGGTGCTGGGGCCCCAAGCCTGCCTCTCCTCATCCCCCACCTCCACTGATATGCCAAATTCATTGTTTGCACTCACCTGCATACACAGAGTAGTAGTGTACGCAATGTTTAGGGAGGCTTTTAATGTTCAATAGATTATTTTATTTCATTTTTCTGTTGGAAGCCGCCCAGGGTGGCTGGGGAAACCCAGCCAGATGGGCGGGGTATAAATAAATTATTATTATTATTATTATTATTATTATTATTATTATTATTATTATGTGTGCCTTCCCCACGTGAGCAGATTTTAGGGCAATAAATGCACTTTTTTCTCTCTCGCTTCTTACACATTGGCCCAAGAAGTTAGTCACTCCTAAGGATATTTAATAATAATAATAGATATTTCCTTTTCATAGCATTGTAATGGCAATATTTTGCATCAAGGGGAGATGTGATCCTGTAGAAAAAATTGCTTTTGTATACTTATTGAAGGTTTTAAGAGATAAAGGTTTTGCTTTTATCTGAATTCACATTGTAGAATGTACAGAGTTAACTGTGTATATGCTACCTTGACTTGCTCCTAGGAGATGTAAGAGGTAAAAAGTTTCCACAATAGGGCTGCAGCTGGCTGGACTGTGAGTAACATTCTGTCAAAGCAAGCACTGAGTTAAGAGTGGCCAGTGTCATTAACTATTGGTTTAGACCAGTGTTTCTCAACCTTTTTTGGGCCACGGCACACTTGTTCCGTGAAAAAAATCACGAGGCACACCACCATTTAAAAAGTTAAAAAAATTAACTCTGCCGCCCTATATTATAATTATGACTGTAAGAAACACTTGCCAATTATTGCTTTCCGGCGGGTCAGTGCTGTGTAGCTCGTTTGCACTGAGCTTTGGGAAAGAGGAGGAGAAATATTGCTTTCCGGTGGGTCAGTGTGTATTGGCGGCCGCCAGGCACGTGACAATGCAAATCGCCCTTCTCGTCGCCGCACGTCGCGGCACACCAGCCAGCGTCTCGTGGCACACTAGTGTGCCGCGGAACAGTGGTTGAGAAATGCTGGTTTAGACAAGAGGAAGAACTTAATATCTCAGAATTGTCTTTTTAATGTTAAAGCAACCTGGTAGAGTGAACAGTCTGATTTATACTAAGAGCAGCCAAGTTAAGTTTCTTATATATTAAATTTAAAGCTAAGCATCACCGCCCATTTTTAATTATTTGTTGATCAAAGACAAAAGACATCTTACGTACATTGTTTTACTTGGAAGGGGTGCCTGCACTATTTCGCACCGCGCTTTGCCACAGCTATTAGCGGGTGAATAGAGGTTTATCATTAACTTGCGATTTAAATATATGGTGGCAGTGAGGAAACAGGGTCGAACAACTAAGTAAAGGGGTGTAAGAGCTGGAGTGGGATAACAGGAGTTAATCCTTGACAGTTTGGTGGCAGCAAACTGGGATTATAGTAAGAGTAGCTATAATAATCTTTTAACAAGTGGTGGCATCGCTGTGGGATAATAGAGGAATCTTTTACAGATTCTTCCTGGAGCTATTGCATTCATTGCTGCTACGATGGCTGTGCTGGACCACATACATTTGAGAGGTTTTTTTGGGGGGGGGTAAGATAGGAGGGCCTAATTGTAGCATAGGCCCTGTACACAGTCTGTTGTTGCATCTACACTCAATAGAATATTTAGAGGGCAGTGCCAGGATCACTAAAATGGTACCCATGGATCCATATGTCCCCATGGAAGCTTTCCTTGATGCCTGCAGGATCTCCCCCCCCCAAAAAAAATTAGGCAAATGAGGCAAAGTAGGGGTGGAGAGGGACTGATGGCAAAGCTCTGGAGAACACCTCCCCTCTCGCTGAGCTGGCGAGGCAGGAGGCATTCTGCCACCCATCTTTGCTGCTGGGCAGGAAGCTCAGCAGCAAGGCTCTGCAAGGACTTTTCCTTGAGGGGGAGCCCTTGCAGAGCATCACACAAGCACACTATTGCGGGGGTGCTTTGCCTCAGGTGCCAAAACATCTCAGGCCACCCCTGAGTGCAGTTGAGCTGGTCATTTTAAAGAAAGACCCTTCGATTTGCTGCTTCAAGGCACAAGGGGCATCAAAGGTGAAAGGGGGGGTAGGCGACCAAAGATAAAAATTGCATCATGTGAAACAGGGATCCCCAAACTTGGGTCTCCAACTGCTTTTGGACTACAATTCCCATCATCCCTGACCACTGTTCCTGCTAGCTAGGGATGATGGGAGTTGTAGTCCAACAACAGCTGGAGACCCAGGCTTGAGAAACTCTGATCTAAAAGCAGAGGGTACAGATTTGAAGAATGCAAACTTAGAACTAATTAGTTAAATTTAAATAGAGATACATCTCGCTTAGCCTGATGAGGAAGACTGTGACCAGGTGACTCTGTGTGCCCACTCAGCCTGCTCTCCTGGTGCTAGTGCTAATGGGGAGCTTCAAGATCCTCCTGCTCTCTCTTCTTATGGTTCTTCATCTTTAAGGTGGACTTGAACTTCAAATGGAGGACTCGCTACTGTAAAGTAGGGCACAGGGCCACCCTATGCAGGTGATGAAACAGAGGAGCAGGCAGGTGATGGTGGGGCAAGGGAGGTATTTCAAGGTAAAGATGAGGAGCTCAAACTGGGTCCAGGAGGAGACAGGCAGCCTGAAGAGGGATGTCACAATCTTCAGTAGATAGTCCTATGATCTCATCTGGGCTACAGCAAGACTTCTCCTCTATAAATATTTAGATTAGACTTCCACCGCCACTGATCATTTTTACAGCTCTGTCCCTCGATTTATCAGTGTCTTTCAGGAGAGGAAAGGCTGCATCGCAGCCCAGGTTCCCTGGTGAAATAGCTGTAGAGCTGTGTACAACAGGGCTGGTGCTTCACACATTCATGATGGAATGCTTCCGCGTTAGCAAAATGACACAGGCTGTTATTTTTCTTCTTTCAGCTATATTTCATCCCTGGAAATGCAAGCAGTGGATTTTTTTCTTTTTTCTTTTAAAGGATTCTAAGCGATGCTGGGAAATTTTTAGCACAGCAGCAGCAGCAGCTGGGGATGGAGTAGGGAGTGGGTGGACCCTGACTGAAGCGGCAGAATCCAGACTTCCAAAGAAAACCAGACAAAGATGGGGCTTATTCATTCTTCCTCTGGTCCCACTGCTTTCCCCCCCCCCCCCTCTTTAGAGCTCAATCAGAGCAAACAGCAATTCGAGTTTTCTCTGGATTGACATTTGCTCCCGTTTAGAGCTAAAGAAAAAGTTTTTCCTCGGAAAGAAGCAGGGAATTGGGAAAACTGCTCGGAGCCATGCTTTCTAGGCACGGGATAAGCAGACGTGTTGGCAAGCCCATAGATGGATGAAGTACCTAATTGAGCAATCCTGACTATGTGAATTAAAAGCAAATTATGCTTTAGGGCAATCGAAGAGTGATTTCGGTCTTGCAATCTATCGTTTTACTGTCCCAGTGGTCCAACAATTATCTTGGGCCAGATTCAATGAAATAGTTGAGCTAGTAGGAGCCAGTACAATGCATCCTGCTAGAGCAGCAGGTATTTCCCCCTTACCCCAATGTGTCCTCTCTCCAAATTGGTTCTGGGCTATTGGGATAACCCCCAGAGCAGCATTGGGGGGGCGGGGAGATAAGTCCATCAGCAGAAGCAGAAATGCCTGTGCTAACAGAGAGGTTGGCCTAGCCCTAGTGCAACAGTGCATTCTGCCCCTTTAAATTTACAAAGTTAGAGTGTGTTCTCCAGATCAGGACCAACCCAAGGCAGTTTGTTGCCTGAGGCAAAAGACAAGATGGCACTCCTGACCGCTGCCACGCGCACACAGTCTAGATAGACCTGCTCTGCCTAATGCTGGGCTGCCCCTGCTCCAGATCTACTAAAAGTAAACTAAGTCTTAACAATTCTGTGTTAATTGATCCTGATGATGCACTCTTGCTTAAAAATCTTACTGAATTGGACAAATGTTCACCATATCGAACATTCTTTGGAATCCACAGGATGTGAACCTTCTTCAAAACTGTGTGTCAGTTTTGCAGTTATTAATCAATCCTCCCATTTTGTACCGTTGTCTGCCATACCCACTTGCTAAATCTTGTTTCAAACAGAATGGTGAAATACTGAGGATAGATGGTGGGTGGGAGAGAGAGGGGGGGTTGCTTATATAGGCAAAGTAGTTTCTCAAACATATCCCTGGGCTTTTATACTGGCCATTACAGAAGTGCACAAATTACCCCTACATTTCAATAGTCATACCTCGGAAGTCGAACACCTTGCGAGTCGAACAGTTTGGCTTCCAAACACCACAAACCCAGAGGTGAGTGTTCCGGTTTGCAAACGTTCTTTGGAACCCGAACATCTGACGCGGCTTCCGATTGGTTGCAGGAGCCAATCGGAAGCCGCGTCTTGGTTTCCGAATGTTTTGGAAGTCAAACGGACTTCCAGAATAGATTCCATTTGACTTCCAAGGTACAACTGTACACCTCAGAGTAGCCTTGC
Organism: Zootoca vivipara; assembly: GCF_965207765.1. Classification (NCBI taxonomy): domain Eukaryota; kingdom Metazoa; phylum Chordata; class Lepidosauria; order Squamata; family Lacertidae; genus Zootoca; species Zootoca vivipara. Next base: position 67,644,517 of record NC_142584.1, on the reverse strand, counting down.
CCCTCTCCCCCAAAATAAGGGCCATAAGCAGACATCCAGTCCAAATAAGATGGAAGTTACTGTGCATAGTGGTTTGTCTGCCCAGGGGAGTGATCCTACACTAGACAAAATTGCAGGTATGCAACTTAAGAGTTCTCCTTCATCCAACTTTCTTGTTAGAGCTGCAAGTTGCTTCAGTGGCATGGAGTGCCTCTTACCAGCTTAGCTATGCCAGATTTGACCTTACCTGGATGGAGATAGCCATGTGCCATTATTCATGCTTTGATAACTCCGGGTTATCACTGCTATACAGTGGTACCTCGGGTTACAGACGCTTCAGGTTACTCATTTTCAGGTTACAGACCGCGGGAAACCTAGAAGTACCAGAAAGGGTTACTTCCGGGTTTCACTGCTTGCGCATGTGCAGAAGCGCTAAATCGTTCTACGCACATGCGCAGAAGCACAAAAATGTGTCACGTGCGTGCACAGACGCAGCGCTGCAGGTTGCGAACGCTGCAAGTTGCGGACGTACCTCCGTCATGGATTACGTCTGAAACCCGAGGTTCCACTGCAATGCACTATACTTGGGGGCTACCTCTGAATTATGCTTTCTGCTGCAGAATGCAGCTACTAGATTGCTGACTGGATATTATAATCATAATATTACAATATTATGCCTGTGCTATGCCAACTGCACTGGCTCACATTCATTTCCTTGCCAAGTTCAAAATGCTCTCCCCCTCCCTTTGCCTTTTGAAGCTCCACATGGCTTCAGACCACCAGTCTCTCTATATATTCCTTTCTACGGAGGCCCTTCTGTGAATGCCTTCACCACCTAAAGTGAGTTGGGTGGATACCAGAGAGCCTTCTAAGTGGTGGTGCCCCAGTTCTGGAATACTCTTTCCAGAAAGGCACATTTTTTTGTCATTTTCACTTTCTTGGAGTTTTTAGATGTGGGTTTTTTTCTTTCTTTTAGAATACAGCTCATTATTTTATGCTGCTTTTATAAGGTTGCAGCTTTCAGCTGATTTTGTTGTTGTAGTTGTGTTTTAATTGTTATTTTTTCATAAAACCGCCCTGGGAATATGATTGAAGGATGGTACAAACATAAGAAAGGAATAATAAGTATTACATACAATCCCCCGCCCCCATGGAGTGATTCTTCTGGCAGCCCTTCTAGATCACTTCTCATCTCTTTTGGCCTTTTGAATACACTTGTATTTCTGCTAGTCCCTGTGCCTTCACATTTGGTCTTTGGAACAAATTGAATTAATATGCCTCTCATGCCTGCTTCCACATCCTTAATGAAGATGTTAATGGGGCTGGAGCTGAACCCTGATCTCTGCTAAAGTTCTTTTTCTTTAGTCTTATGCATCAATGCTAAGCATTATCCTGTAACCTTGGGGCTGTCCCTGGAGTCTTGTTTGAGTTCAATGGAAGCAGAAAGCATTAACCTCCCATCAGAAACGAGTGTAGATAACACGCTGCATCTGGAGGAAACCCTATTCAAGCCAACACAATCAAATTCTGCAAGTGAGGCTCCCTTCAGATGCTCTCAAAATGCTGTAATAAAATTCCAGTCTATTAAACCATCTTGCTTCTACTTGGCCACTAATTCTGTAATTACAGAAAAATAAAAGTTGTCAAATTCACTGGCAAGATTTATTCTTGGTAATCTCCTTGTGCAAGTTTTGCCTTACGGTTCCATTATTCTCTAATAGCTCAGAGTCATCCTCCCCACCCCCCGGTGTGCTTTCCGTAGGGTTACTACATTAGATTTGCAGGGCATCAAATGGTCAAGGGTCAGTGTGCCGATCTGATCCCTGATTAGGTCTTACTGAAAAAGTGTGCTCCTGGGAGGCTGGGCGGGTGGGGGGACACAACCTTTCATGAATAACACAATGTTGGGGTGGAGAATCTCCAAGCTGCAGTCCAAATCTAGACAGCCAGACCTCAGAATCTGAACAATTAAAATCTCTCCAGATCATGCATCAATGCTAAGCATTATCCTGTAACCTTGGGGCTGTCCCTGGAGTCATGTCTGAGTTCAATGGAACTCTGATGAAGTGGACCATAAGATTGTACCCTAAGTCTGTAGAAAGCCTAAACAGGTCCCTTTTGCCCTCTGTGTCCACCTCTACCTACTGGAAATGCTTTGGTCATATTCATAACAGCCTCTCAAATGGAATTTACACCTTTCGTGTGATGTCGAAACAATTTACATTTATGAGAGATTTTGTTCCTCTCCCCCCCTCCCCATGTTGGATGCTTTCCTCTTATGCCTTAACTTCTAGTTGTTCTGTTACAAAATCTATTTTGCTCTGGACTCCATGGGATCTCATCGGGATATATCAAAAAGTTTGAAGGGGAATTTTGGGATCATAGAATATATGCCAGGTATGGAGGAACAAAGGTGACAGCTCCTCATCCAATTAACTTTTTTTCTTTATGGTAAATATTGCTAAAACAGAAAAGGGTGTTGGGATTTACTGGTGGGTGTGTCTTTTGGCCCAAATCTGGAAAACAGTTAATTATACTCGAATTCTGCTAAAATCAATAAAAATATATATAGTTCAACCATCATTACCTGCAGTTGACTCTCTCTGGGTTGAGCTTATGTGCCTTCTTCTGCTAGGCTCAGAAAGTGAGATAATTATACAGTAGTCAGAAAGTCTCCCTTTTTGTGTACTCTAATATTACCGTGTTTCTCATATTATAAGACATGTCTTATATTTATTTTTTCCTCAAAAAAACACACTATGGCTTATTTTCAAGGGATGTCTTATTTTTTTCCTCCTCCTCCTGCCGCGGCCAGCATTGCTGCTGCGCCTATCACTATGTCTTATTTTCGGGGTATGGCTTATATTCCTTGAATGCTTAAAAATCCTGCTATGGCTTATTTTATGGGTATGTCTTAAAATATGAGAAACAGGGTATCTAGATCCCCCTCTGTTTTGACTAAATGAAACTGTTGTTTATGCCCACTTCAGAATCAAAGCTGTTGGTGGAACAAAAATCACTGAGCAACCAGAAAGTGTGCAGTTCAAGGGCTTATCTGTTGAGCCGACCGTAATCTGTGTAGCCCCACTTTGTGTTCCATTTCTTGGTTACACTAGCGCATAACCAAGAGATATAGCCTAAGGATTGGCTCTTGTGGTAATCCAAGTCTCTGCATGAAAAGGCACAGGAGAGGAGAATTATCTGGTCCAATGATCACAGGCATCTCGGTTAGCCCAGCTGCCGTTCCCATTTGGGTTGTAGTGGTCACCACTTGAGAGCTGCAGGTGTGACCAAGCCCATGGCATAAGCTGTCTGTTTTGATACTTCTTCCCTAAAAGCTCCAAACAAAGCATGTAACATATTTTTAGTTTCTTTCCGAGACCAACATCCTGCCAATTGCTTTCAGGGATTCTTCATATTTGGAGGGCTATCTAGACCATTACTATAGCACACAATTCTTACTAGGAGTCATAAGTCATTATTGTATGTATTCTTCCTTTCTTTTCCTAGTCAATGCCTGGCTCTCTCCATTAAAAAATGAAAATGAAAACAACCCTTTCTCCCTGACCTTCATGTTATAACATTAATGCATTCCACTAACATTAGCTTCTCTCTGCTGGAGATGCCACAGGCTTTACTTGCTTCTGACTTCCCATCTCACATACTGGTGTCACTTTCTAACCCTGTCTGTGTTCTCAGCCCCCATGTAACCATACAATCTGTCTCTCTTGGTTTTCCAACCTTTGGAAGAATCTGAGCTTAGCTGCACTGTAATGAGGCTGCTCTCTAGAACGAACAGACTGCAGTTTAGCACTTCCTCCCACTGTTCTTTTTATTCACACGGTTTATTCTCAAAGCTTTCCAAAATTCCGGCTTCCTTACAGATTTGCTTTGTGCAACAGCTCTGCGGGGCCTCTAGCGAAGCTGAGCTTCGTGCCCTTGCTCAAGAGGAGACACCGTTTCTTCCCTCTCGGACATTATGCCGTCCGTGCCTGTGCTCTCATCTTAGTCCTGCCCAACAAGCAAAAATAAAGGAGGCAGTTAAGCATGTTGCTGCAGAATAGGCTGGCCGAATGGGAAGATGAACAGGGCTTCTGTACTATTAATAGTGTCATGGAAAAAGGGAATTTCAGCAGGTGCAGCTTATCATGCAAGAGGGAGAAAAGCGATTGGAATGTTCTCTTCTGCACAGCTATTTATGGTACATGTGTCCTATCTTCCTTCACATCTGGTCAACCTACTACTTAGCAGGAAGAGAGAACAAAAGTGCCAAATTGTTCACTTCCAGATGTTGGCCAAGGGTGGCTAAGTATACAGTGCTCTCTAACACCCAAGGCAACAATCTATCCATCTTATGAATTTTGTTTGTTCCAGAACAACACATCCATCCAGTGTTGTTGTTGGGTTTTTTGGGGGGGGGAGCATAGGTGGACAAATTGACAGAAACATTGAAGTCCACATTTGGACAATGTCTAGGACCACCCAAAAATATACAAAACAGGGGCAAGCTTTGGAGTTCTACAGAACTCTTCGTCATCAGGCAAAGATGTTACACAAGACAGGAAGTAAGAGGATGAGGGTTTGGGATTTATTTAAAAGAAGCCGAACATCATAAATTAAGCTGGATGTTATAGCCATAAGGCCAGCTTTTAGGCTTGGTTCCTACATGCAGATTTCAAACCGACTAAGTATCTGCTAAGTTCCATAAGTATGAGGCTTCTTGAAGCAACAAGCAATGGCTGTTCCCCGCATTGAAAGATCAGCTGCTACCCAGATCCACCCCATGCTGTTTGCATATTTCTCCTGATGCCTTTTTGCCCTTCCTACAGCTCCCTGTTTTCTCTTGAGGCTTAGTGTCTAAGCCTTACCCCTGCTTGTTCCCCAGCTACGTAGCTGTTCCATGATGGCACTTGCAGGCTTTCCTGACTCAGCTGTCACAGTCCTGCTATCCTGCTTTATAGCTGGCTGTCTTCTTTGCAATGTGATGTGGTGCGCTAGCACTTTTTGCCTGTGCGGCATTGTCAACTGGACACATGACGCAAATGAATCGGCAAGACGGTTTACCCTGTTGTGACCTCTAGCATTCTTGGCACACAGCCTAAGATACTTCACACCTCCTTTTGGACTTCAGAGCTCCCACAGTACTAGGTTCTAGGTCAGATCCTAGTAGTGGGCATTGCAGCCACAGTAGAGAAGAGAGGTGGTTATTTTTTGTTGGCAATAGAAACCAGCAGGCAGCAAGTCCCCAGCCTCACTTCTCTGGGAGAAAAGAGAGAGCTAGAGAACCCGATGTGCTTTCTTTTGAATTCTGATCTAAAACGCACCTGGCACAAACTTCTGTGAACTTCTCAGGCAGGAGAGGTGTGTTTTTTATTGCTTCATAGAGAATTTCTGAAATTGCTCATTTCAGCATAAGTATCTGCTGTGGCCATCGTGCAGCCTCTTCCAAAAACTTAATCATATGAACTGGACTTCATCTATTCTGTGACTTGGGAGCACACCACAAAATGAAAACTACCTTCACTGTTTTTCTAGCAGTTGTGGTTATAGGGAAAGCTACTGAAAATGCACCGTCAAGCTATTGTAGACAGTGTGTGATGGAAGCAAAGGCCCACAGACCAGATGAGGGGGTCTGGATGGGACAATGGGGCTTGATTTGGAGTTAGTGTCCCCTGCCAACATTCACCACACACATATGTACAGCAAATGATAAGAGTTAGTCACTAAGTAATGACAAGTGAGTATTTTTGAGACTGACGACATGACTCTATGCCCCAAACTAAGGCCAGGGGGCCAGATGCGGCCCAATCACCTTCTCAATCCAGCCCATGGATGGTCCAGGAATCAGCGTGTGGTGCCTGCCTGGTGTTTTTACATAAGTAGAATGTGTGCTTATATTTTAAAATGCATCTCTGGGTTATTTGTGGGGCATAGGAATTCGTTCATATTTTTTTCCAAAATATAGTCCGGCCCCACACAAGGTCTGAGGGACAGTGGACTGGCCCCCTGCTGAAAAAGTTTGCTGACCCTTGCTCTATGCCATCATCCAATCTAATGAAAGTATTGTTAAGATGCAGGTTCCAGGGATTTCTATATAATGGGATGTGACCCAGAAGGCTTGTTCTTTGCCTGTCTGTGGCTTAGGGGGCACCCCATTTTTCACCATATCCTAGCTGCACCTGAGACTGGAATTTAAGAAATGAGTGTCCGTTGCAATATGCTGTGAAAGAATCACAATCTACCCCAGCTAGGAGACCACATTTAATCCTTTTCTTTGTGTCAAGGGATAGAGCCAAAATTTATCATCCCTGAGCAGTGTGTCTTACCATTGTGGAAGGGCCCTTTTTGAGCTTTCAATCCAGGCTCTTCCTTGGCCTGTTTTTTTCAATACAGTGCTGTATCATCACCACCACCAAACCATCTGTCTGTAGCTGAGTCGCTGGTCAATAAAATTGCAAAATTCCACCTTAATTAAGAGACCACATGAGCATTTACCTTAACTAACTGAGCCTTGGTAAGCAGAGTAGAAAAGGAACCCTCAGTATACTTAGAAGTCTTCTGTATCTGTAGCAGCACTGCATCGTAAGATTTTAAAACGGGATTGTAGCACATCAGGCTGTAGGAGAGGGCTGCATTTAGAATGTTTTTCCCCTCCCCAGAAACCCACCACCACCACCTTGCATGCAGAAAACTAGTGTGTCAGCCTTGCCGCCTTCCTGACATTTTAATGTGGGCAAGGTGGCTCCGCCAGCTCAGAATTCAGCTACGTGTAACCACACCTTCCACTCTCTCACACACTTGTGGGCTGAAGTGGCAAGGAGTATGGCGCAAGGGGCAAGGCAAGTGCTGCCAGGAGATTCTCCAGCTTTATTGACTGCTGGAACAAGGCTAATGTCTGAAGTGTCCCACGGCTGTGACATGGACTAGGGGAGCACTCAGTCTGCTGACCGCTGCATGGTGTGTTTGGGAGACAAAAGAGAGAGACCACTCGGCAAGAAGCAGCAACAAGGTCTCAGACAGAGCAAGATCCGTTTACTATAGTCACCAGGTCAGCATGGGAGGCTGAGCAGCTAATTCTGACTTCCTTGCCTCTTTATTAGCCCCATAAACTAGCCAAGCATTTCATTAAGGGGAAGCAAACGGTAGGCTATGCACGCCGAGATGCTTGTGCAACAACACCTGAGGGATGCATAACAACGGGCTGCTTTTCAGGAAGGCTTGTGCATCTGTCAGGAACTCAGGGCCGGACTAGCTGAACCAGCACATTTCTTGCCCTCAGATTGAGTGGGGTGGCTTAGAACGCAAGAAACAGCCTTTTACTGTGTCAGGCCACCAGACCATGCACCTCAGCATTATATACACTAGGGGTAGGGAAGCTTCTTCAGCCTGGAGGCCATATTCCCTCATAGACGAGCTTCCGAAAACAACATGCTAGACAGTGCTAGAGACAAAGGAGGGGTAGAGGAGGTGTGACATGGGACATTGGTACTGGGGTGTGGCCTGGGAAGAGTCTCAGGGGGCTTCAGTTGCCTTTTGGGCTTGAGGTTCTCAATCCTGGTCTGTAATGACTGCCAGCAGCTCTCTAGGATTTCAGACTGGAGTCTCTCTCATCCCCAACTGCAGTTGTCAGAGATTGAACCAGGGACCTGATGCAGCAGCTAAAAAAGCCAATGCAATTCTGGGCTGCATCAATAGGAGTATAGCATCTAGATCAAGGGAAGTAATAGTACCACTGTATTCTGCTCTGGTCAGACCTCACCTGGAGTACTGTGTCCCGTTCTGGGCACCACAGTTTAAGATGGATACATACAAGCTGGAACGTGTCCAGAAGAGGGCAACCAAAATGGTCAAAGGCCTGGAAACGATGTCTTATGAGGAACGGCTTAGGGAGCTGGGTATGTTTAGCCTGGAGAAGAGAAGGTTAAGAGGTTATATGATAGCCATGTTCAAATATATAAAAGGATGTCATATAGAGGAAGGAGAAAGGTTGTTTTCTGCTGCTCCAGAGAAGCGGACACGGAGCAATGGATTCAAACTACAAGAAAGAAGATTCCACCTAAACATTAGGAAGAACTTCCTGACAGTAAGAGCTGTTTGGCAGTGAAATTTGCTACCAAGGAGTGTGGTGGAGTCTCCTTCTTTGGAGGTCTTTAAGCAGAGGCTTGACAGGCATATGTCAAGAATGCTTTGATGGTGTTTCCTTCTTGGCAGGGGGTTGGACTGGATGGCCCTTGTGGTCTCTTCCAACTCTATGATTCTATGATTCTATGACCTTCTGCAACCAAAGCAGATGCACTTCTGCTGAGCTACAGCCCTTCCCTGCTTGTAACATGAAAGAAGAAAGGTGGAGACAGAAATTGATATGAATAGAGCTGAAAGCGGTATGAGAGGAATCACTTCCTCTGGTGTACTGTATTCACATTTTGTTTTACTGCCGATTCTGTGCAGGCAGGTTTTGGGGGAAAATATATTTTAAAAACATATAAATCCTGTTTACTAGAGGTGGCAGGATGTACCCACCACCATGAACTTCTTTGAAACTGCCTTCTGCTCTCTTAAAAAAAAGGCAGCTATCTAAGTCCACTAAATTTCACATTGGTGCATAATCTGCAGTAGCTGTCACTACTCTGACTCCTATTTAGCCCTTAAGAAAGAAGTACCTGATTACCATATTGCATTGTATCTGGGGAATTTGTGTGAAGTCTAGGCAAGCTCTCTCAGTGTTTGCATTGAAAGAGAAGATGCGTATATAATTAACCATTCTCAGCACTGTTGCTTGCCTTCACGAGGGTAACCGGGTTTGACTTCTCTATGAGATACCCATCTTCTCTGTTAGGATAAAATACCTATTTCTGCAGAGCAGCTTTTAGAGAAAATAAATTCCAAGAGTGTTTTCCACAATCCCCTTTAGATAATAGCACAGGATAGCTAATACAGTATAGGCTGAGACATTGCACTACAAATCTCCACAACTTGCCTCTGCCATAAGTTCATGGCAGTCTCAGGCAGACACTGCAATATGGGGATTTTACTTGACATATAAGATTCAAACTATGTATTTAAAGCAGGGATAGGCAACCTATAGCCCTGCAGGTGTTGTTGTGCTACAACACCCATCACTCATGGCTATTGGCCATGCTGGCCTGGGCTGATGGGTGCTGGAGTCCAGAAGGGCCACAGATTCCTCATGCATGCTCTAAAGTCTAAACTGTTACTATTACTATCAGGAATATCATAATCAGATCAATCCTTCATTGCTCGTGTTTTCCTTTTCCAATGCTTCTTGACATATTATATACACATCTTCCCTTAGTTCTTTTACATTATCAGTGCTCCCATCTTGCAGTACAAGCACAAAGCAGATAAAGCTTAATGAAAGGTGGATCCAGGGCAAAATGGGTTGCCTTAAAAAATGTATTTATTTAAGAAATAAGAATACAAAATCAGCATATATGAAAATACGTACAATAACTTTAAATTGATGGCAGAAAATGTTGTGGTTGGACATGATGCACAGAGTTTTGATTAGGAGTGTAGCTTGATTAAATCAAATTAAATTATTTGTTAATCAAATAATTAATTGTGTGTGTACTTAACCTATGAACATTGGGCGGGTGGGTCTTTTAAAAGGCATTCTCTCTTTGTTTTTAGATTGTGTATGCCATAGAATCATAGGGTTGGAAGAGACTTTGGGAGTCATCTGTTCCGAACCCCAACACAGTGCAGGATGTAAACACAGCATCCCTGCCAGCTGGCTGTGCAGCCTCCACTTCAGTATCTCCAGAAAAGCAGAGCCCACCACCTCCCAAGGCAGCATGTCCCACTGCCCACCATCAGGAGGTTCCTCCTAATCATATTTATCTGAAATCTGCTTGCCTGATATTTCTAGCCATTGACCTGCCCTCTGGAGCCAAAGAGCAAGTCTCCAACTTCTAGGCAACAGACCTCCAGATATTTCAAGATGGTTAGTTAATCTTCTTAAATATGGCAATTCCATCCTTTGTGAGAGTCAAGGGGGAAGACCTCCTTTAAGACAATGTCTGCCATCTGCTGTTTTGTAAAGTACTAAATTATTATAACATTTCTTTTTTTAAAAGAAAAAGAAAAGTTGCCCGGCTAATGAAGGATGCCCTTTAATCAGTTGAGAACCTCTCTAATAGACTACATCCAACTCATTAATTAATGAAAGGTTGAAGACCTGTTTGTAATTGTTCTTCGGGAAATTACAGTACTACTGCAAATATTGCCAAATGTCAGCACAAGCTTTGCTGCCACACTTGACAAGCTGAAATCCAAACAAGCTACCACATTACTGCTCTCCCCATAAAAAAAAACCCCTAGCCCTCACCCACGCATATTCCAGAATGATTATCTGAGTTTTGCAACGTTAAACTTTTACTCTGAAATCTTTGTGCTTTGGTTGAGAAAAATACCAGAACAGATGTACTGTGCAGTCCATCATCATATATCCTATCTCCACTACCATTATGATTTTTACTCTGAGCCCGTAAATCAGGGCTATCCAATGGGGTGCCTTCTGGATGTTGCTGAACTGTAACTTTTATCATTCCTTACCATTGGTCATGCTAGCTGCTGGAAATTGGAGTCCCAGCAGAATCTGGAGGGCACCACATTGGCTACCCCTGCCATTAACAATACCTTTTTTGGTTTCTTATGATATATGCCTAATTAGTTTGCTGAGACTTGCCTTATCACCAAACCAGCACGAGATTGTGATTTATAGAAGAAAAATATATTTGCCCCCCCCCACACACACACACAACCACCAGTGTACGTAGCAGACTTGCTTGTCTGCAAAGGAGAGGAAACAAAGGGATTCGTGTGTGTGTGTGTGTGTGTGTGTGTGTGTGTGTGTGTGTGTGTGTGTAATGGAAAGCACACAGACACTTTGTATTATATGCCTAGGAGGAAAATCTGTACTGGCTACTGTTCCTGGCTCTCTAGCTCTTGATATTTGCTGGATGAGTCACTTTTGATGACAAATACATTAAACAGTATCTTTAACCCTGCTTTCCAATCATTCTTCTTTTGTGCAAAATACAGCACAGTATAGTCACAGCTGCTGTGGCATCATTTGCAATATATAAATCAATTGTGCATTAAGTTATTGTCTGAAACATGATGGGTCCAAGCCAGAACACTCCCCAGGACAATTTCACTGTATACAAGCTTAGATCCTGTCGACACACTTTTCTTCCAACTGAACTTGAAGATTTGAGGCTACGATGAATGATATTCTGAGAGGTGTTTTCTCCCACTGGCCCGTCAAACCAGATCAACAATAGCTGTTCTGTTTGTCCTGTTTTCTTAATTTTTAAATTTTTTTTAAAAAAGAGACTTTTCCCAAGTTAGGTAACAGACAAGACACTGACACACAGGACCAGTGAAATTGGCCGCAGAACATTACTTAAGCCCAGGTCTCATATTACATAACCTCTAAGATAGGTATATGAGAGAGCACAGAAAAATATAGGCACATCTTGTGTAAACATGAAGGTGTCATTCTACATCAAGCTAATAGGATCAGGTTTCTTATTCTAAAGGGAAGATATTTGGTGATAACAGCAGTTGCTGCAAAAAAGAATATGGTGGGTGGTATATGCACCATGACCCTTGTCCAATTGTGAGTCTCATCCCATTCAAAGTAAGTAGAGCGGTTGCAGAGTGCAGCCTACTCTCCCATTTTCCATTGTAAAACAACTCTGAAGTGGAAATCCATCCCATATGATAGAAGCCCATCAAATATTATTCAGTACCAGCTCTCCTGACCCCTATCCTTTAGGACCAAAGCAGCCTGGTTCTTGGTTTTATTTAAGGTCTTGTTTCTCTTTCTTTCCTGACACTTGTAATCAAAAATATATCTTTTTTTTCTACATAATGACTAGCAATAAGAAGATTCCTTGATCCATTCTCCAATGACATTCACTGATCACAATGGAAATTGATCAAAATACCAGAGGGAGGCAGCATGCGGCTCCTGAAACCTTTTTGTGCATACATGGTCTCCTTTCCTGTTGTTTGTCCTCACCATCTGGAATTCAGAAAGGGAGGGGTCTGTTTATGCTATTATCTCTAAGGCTTTAAAAAAATTCTTCTTTACCACTTTCTCTCTCTCTCACCCCCAAATCTCCTTCTCTTCTACCCCAGACATATTAATAGTTAAGAATACACTAAATTTATTTTATCTTCAAAGTGCTCTGCAAACATTAGTTAATTAATTCTCAGAGCTTGCCAGTGAGTCACTATTATTCCTACATGTGTTTCGAGCATCTGCGTGATTTGCTGTCCACTCTGAGCTTTTTCCGCAGTTTAGCTTCCCAGGGACTCTCTGTGGATTACTTTCCTCGCTGATATCTACTTGCTGCCATTGGCAGTTGTCATCTTCTGCCAGCATTCCTCCATCCATATCCCTTGCTCCCTGTTTCTCTGCTGTGGCTGAAGCTTACAGCTCTTTCCATTAAAGAAATCTCCAGAGTGGAGGAGTCAATTAGTCTTGGCAAAATGAAAGTGTGTGGGGTTGGGGGGGGGAGAGAGAGAGAGAGAGAGAGAGAACCCCAGAAATAGACCAAAGATGAGGAAAATAAATATTTCCCAAAGAGTTAATGAGCTCTCTGTGGGATTTGAACTCAAGACCCCCAGTACTGCTGCTCAGATCTGTACCATATTCACTTAAACAGTAACTCTGTTAGCAGACTTGAATAGTTTCGGTTTCTGAGTAACAAAATTGCTTGATTCCCTGGTATATTTGCCTCACCCTGTTTAAAATCCCTGGGGCTCCCAGCTCCTACTGCAGTCAGTGAATTAGGCAAACTGACTCAGTTGACGTAAGGATTACCTCTGAGATACTTACAATTCTCTTCTTGGAAAGATCTAAATTGATTTAAGGCAGGACCAGCTTAGTCCTGAAAGGAAACTCAGATCTTCTTAATGTAGCTCGGTGCTTTGCTCTTTTTTTTGCTTTTTTTTTTTTTTGCTTAGTACCAAACTTTTTAAGACTCTGGTGTTTTAAGAATTTAAACGCAGAGATCATCGTGTACGTTTTGAACACATTTAGTGCCATGTTTGACATTTCCTCGCCTACTGGACGTTTGTCCACAGACAGTTTTTCCGGGTCATGTGGCCAGCATGACTAAGCCGCTTCTGGCGAACCAGAGCAATGCACGGAAACGCCATTTACCTTCCTGCCAGAGTGGTACCTATTTATCTACTTGCATTTTGATGTGCTTTCGAACTGCTAGGTGGGCAGGAGCTGGGACCGAGCAACGGGAGCTCACCCCGTCACGGGGATTCGAACCACCGACCTTCTGATTGCCAAGCCCTAGGCTCTGTGGTTTAGACCACAGCGCCACCCGCGTCCCTAGGGTATGAATATTCAGCCTAATCTAATCTGCCTCTGACTTGCTCATGGTACACACACTTCCCACGACCAGCTGCCCCAGCATGACCTCTGATCAGACAAAGTTTCTGCCATGGTTCAAACCTAAGCTATTTCCCAGGAGAACAACCATCTCTGATGCAACTGGAGTGCATAGATATCAGTGTGACTGTTGTAGGAACTCATCCGGTAGTGCCATTATGTGAAAATAGGCACTCTGTCATATGCCTGCAAGATTTTTAGAACTATTTTTGAATAAATAAAAACTTTCTGAAATGCACTTGAAAGGGTCTAGATGAAAGCACACAGATCTACATAAGTACATGAAAGGACAAGTGCAATCGCTTCCTCTCAGCGATGTTCTACCATCCAAGTCCGTTCCTTTTTCCCTTGACTAAAGAAATTGACCAAACTAGAAGCTGCTTCTGATCTGATCTGGTTAATTTTAACATCTTATTAACTGCCATGGGACATGGGGAAGCAACTGTAATGAGGAATTAGGATAGGAATCAACATACTTTCCCCTCATATGTCCTTTCATCTATAATGCTTGTAACCAAGCTGTATCAGGGCTAGTACCGCTTAACAATACTATTATGGGGGTTGTAATTCACTTTACTCTTCAGAAGCAATCACATGTACATAGCCATACCCATTTCACAGGTTGCAGAAAGACTGCATGGTAGAGCTCCAGACAGGAAGAAATTTAAGTACAGTGGTACCTCGGTTTAAGTACACAATTGGTTCCGGAAGTCTGTACTTAACCTAAAGCGAACTTTCCCATTGAAAGTAATGGAAAGTGGATTAATCCGTTCCAGACGGGTCCGCGGAGTACTTAAACTGAAAGGACTCAAACCGAAGCATACTTAAACCGAGGTATGACTGTACATGCATACTATCGCAAGAAGGAGCATTTGTCCTTTTGGACATTTAACCAAACCAACCACAGCCTCTCCTTTTTAGTACAGTGGTACCTCTGGTTACAGGGACGCAGGTGGCGCTGTGGGTTAAACCACAGAGCCTAGGGCTTGCTGATCAGAAGGTTGGCGGTTCGAATCCCTGCGAAGGGGTGAGCTCCCGTTGCTCGGTCCCAGCTCCTGCCAACCTAGCAGTTCGAAAGCACGTCAAAGTGCAAGTAGATAAATAGTGACCGCTACAGCGGGAAGGTAAAGGGCGTTTCCGTGTGCTGCTCTGGTTCGCCAGAAGCGGCTTTGTCATGCTGGCCACATGACCTGGAAGCTGTACGCCGGCTCCCTTGGCCAATAATGTGAGTTGAGCGCGCAACCCCAGAGTCGGTCACGACTGGACCGAACAGTCAGGGGTCCCTTTACCTTTACCACTGGTTACATACACTTCAGGTTACAGACGCTTCAGGTTACAGACTCCGCTAACCCAGAAATAGTACCTCGGGTTAAGAACTTTGCTTCAGGATGAGAACAGGAAATTTGCGGCGGTGGCACAGTGGCAGCGGGAGGCCCCATTAGCTAAAGTGGTACCTCAGGTTAAGAACAGTTTCAGGTTAAGAACAGACCTCCAGAATGAATTAAGTTCTTAACCCGAGGTACCGACTGTAGTTTGTAGTGGAATAGTTAAAAGTTACATTCAAACAAATGACTTGCCACATGGAGTTTCCTCCACACATTTCTTTCAAGTGTTTGCCCATGTGACTTCAATATACAAATCATGGATAAATTATTTAGAAATTAGTTACGGGCTGGGAATAAGCAAGAGTTTAGCTTACTGATATATATTTTTAAGAAATGTATGCTATTTGAAATATTTAAATCTATGTCTTTACGTTAAAATTACTTTAATGTCGTAAAATTATTTTATATTATTATGTCTGCTTTGTATCTTAGTATTGTGTGTTTAATGGTTATTATGCACCCCGAGGCTGTGAATAATGTATGTCATCTGAGGAAGTAAGTCATCATCCACTGCTAAGGTGCTTTCTGAGCTCTCGGCTGTGTAATTTCTCTCCATTTTACTGTGTGTACGATGTGATCTGCCCGGGGGGGGGGGGGTGTGAATCTGAGTATAAATCCAGGGAGATGTTTCTGTGAAATTTCTCCAGTAAATTCCATCTGACACTTTAGGAGGGGGCCAAACATTGTAAAGTTACCACTTTCAAAGTGCCCCCCAGATACCCTGTTTTTAGGTGCCTTCAGACATGGATAACTTAGTGTAGACTATTATTGCTATATAGAAATTTGAAGGACTAGAAAAAAAAGTTTTTTAAAAAATGGAGGGACCCATCCCATTCCACCTTTGATTTTTCCCTTTCTCCCCTTCAACTTCCCTGTTCTTGGGGGGCGGAGGCTTCATATCTGTGGAATAGCAATGGCACTTCCAGCTTTTCATAAGCCCGCTCACCTCTATATCGGTGGGCGGTGTTGCGCATGGACAGCCGTGCCTCAAGGTCTTCCAGCATGAGGGGAGGTACACTACCTCACCCCTATGTCATAGCCAACCACGGTATTGCGTGGCAGCTGCAGCCAATCAGCTGGCAGAGTGGGTGTGGCCAATGGCCGTTGAAACTTGGTATGGCCGGTTGGCTCCCTCTTCCTGCCTTTTAATCAGATCACCCCACCAACCCTCTTATCATGCTTTGCTCTGATATGACCTTGCTATAGCAGTTGCCGTTCGCCTGGTTGTTGGGCCGGGTAGGAATTTTTTCCATTTGGCAAATTGGCACCGGCCATTTGGTTTTTGCCTACCTAGTAGCAATCGTCACAACTTTTGTGAGGTTAGGCATTGGGTAAGCCTTTGATTGGAGGGGAGGTTGTTGCCTCGCCTGCCCCTCCTCAGTAAGGGTATCCTGTTAAAGGGACCCGGGGTGTAAATACAGTCTGAAGCCTGGGTGTGGGCTAGGCCCATGTCACAGCCCCTATGGGAACCCCTCGTGGTGCCACTATTTGACGTAAGTTATAGGGCACCTCCTTTTGGT
Source organism: Zootoca vivipara (assembly GCF_965207765.1). NCBI lineage: Eukaryota > Metazoa > Chordata > Lepidosauria > Squamata > Lacertidae > Zootoca > Zootoca vivipara. The sequence continues at coordinate 67,628,195 of NC_142584.1, read as the reverse complement.
GGTTTACCCTTCCGTGGACTCCCTGCAGATGGGCAGGAGTCAAGATACAGCCTGGCTTCACCCCAATGCCTAAGCTGGCTTCCTCAACCTTGGCCCTCCAGATGTTTTGGCCTACAACTCCCATGATACCTAGCTAGCAGGACCAGTGGTCAGGGATGATGGGAATTGTAGCCTCAAAACATCTGGAGGGCCGAGGTTGAGGAAGCCTGGCCTAAGCCAAACCGCTCACATCTGTAACCAATAAAGTTGTGGACTATTTGAACCCATAAACCAAATATTCCGTGTCAGTGTGACTTCTTGTTCTCCTGGAACTTTGTGGCTCGGGTGCCTCGGGGCGCAATTCAAATAATGTCATGCAGCCATTTAGCAACCCTAAATGTTGTGAGGAGGGGCACAGTTTTCATTGGAACCATGATGTGGGACGGACAGGGTTAAATCCCACACACACCTGCACTACACTTCTGAACATGATTCTTTCCCAACTGCAAAGGAGGTGGGAAACCTATAAAGACGATGAGGTTCGGAAAGGAAAGAGTAAAACTGATAATAGCCCTGATTCCCAGAGATGGGAGATGGACCATAAAAAAGGAAATTGTTAAAGCAGTCTATAATGACTGTAAGCATTACCTCCTTTTGCATGTTCTGAATCTCCCAATGTTCAGCTTCATTGGATGGTCATAAATTCCCCATGCACAATCTTCTACCCTTCTACCATGCCCCCTGCACTGTTACTCACCTTTGTTCTAAACTAAAGTATGTTCCAGGAACAACAACAGGAGATAGATATTGTGGCCTTCCTGCCCTATTTGTAGGCTTCCCACAGGCATCTTATTGTAGCATGTGAGATCTGGTCGTGGACAAGACAATGCTATCTGGATGGACCTCTGGTCTGATTCATCAGGACACTTTCTTTTCCAAATCTTGGTTCAACAGACTCTGGGTTATGCACACCACTGCCATTTGGATGGCTGAAATTGTGGTGGTTCATCTGGATACATTTTATATGATATTTTTATGGGCTCATTGACCAGAAAAAAAATGTTTTGCCATTTTGTTCTGTTACTAGACCAAAATTAGCATAATTTCAGCTTCTGCCAAGTCAATGAATAATGATGAACTGCTGAAAAATTGTTTGGGGATTATAAGAACTGGTCTTTGCAGATACAAACGGTCAAAAGAAAAAATAATTTTTAAACCTTATATTCCATCCTTCATTGCAACACACGGAAACTGGGGCAAGAGGCTACCACAAAAGAAGCATGGCTAAAGTTTCTGTTGGGTTAGTCTGTCCATGAGTTTTCTACTTGTGGAATTAAGCAACACTAATTTAGGCTAGAATCCCATATGCAGTTACTTCCGTGTAGACATTAAGCGGTCAGTACAACTCTCACAGACATATATAAAGTTCAAGGACACATGGAAACCGCTAGGCCCTGCATGCCTCCAGAGTTCTCCCTTAGATCGGTAAGAAGCACAGAGGGGTTATTGCCCAAAGTTGTTTTTAGGGAGTCAGCCACAAAGTTGTTGATCTTTTTTGGAAAACATTGCCAAAACTTCCTACAGCCCTCCATGGATCCCCCGTGGTACCCAATGCATCCTGCCCCAGCCTTCCTTTTCTACTGCACACAGGTCTGGGCTGGGGTGCAAAAATCACCCCAGAAATCTGTCTCCAATTATCTGCATAAGGTTGTGAATTTAGACAAGAGCTGGGAGCTGAGAAATGGCAAGGGTGCTATGAAGGTAGAGTGCTGGAGACTGTGGAGTATATGATGTATGTGCATGTAGCGACATGTATGTAGTAAAATCAAACGCAGGAGAAGCTTCCCATCCTTCTCACACCGCATGGCACAAAGGCATGCATTTTCCCCCACCCTTCCTCCTCTCCTCACCCTCATTCTGTACACTTTGAGTACTTGGGTCCCATAAAATGTAGTACCGTATTGGCCTGAATATAAGCCTCACTTTTCCCCCAGATTCCAACCGTGAAAAGTTCAAGTGCGGCTTATATTCGCGACCTTACGGTATGCAGCCAGGAGCATGGGGCAAACAGCGCCAGGGGTGCCCGCCCTGTGCATAGTCCTCCATTCTCTCCCCCAAGGCCGGGAAGGGAGAGAGCGAGGAAAGGGAAAGGCAAAGTCAGCACGGCTCCTCCCCCCCCCCAGTATGCAGCCAGGAGCAGTGGGGAGGAATGGAGCGACTTATATTCGTTTCCTCCCCTCCAGTTTTTAAAGGTGTGGTTTATATACGGGCCAATGCGTTAATTTCTAATGTGGCTATTGAGGTAAAGTGATTTGGGGTGGGGGGGAGGGGTGCCAATACAGCTCCTTGCCAAGGCTGCAATGGACCCTAGGTATTCCTCTAAAGAAGAGCCACTGTTTCATGTCCCAGTTTACACAGTAGAAAGATTTGCCACAAGGTCTCTGTGATGACCCCAACATCTGGAATGTGCTTCCCCTAAGTGTAGGCAGGAGGACCCTTAGGCTGGGGGGGCCAGGCCTCTAAAACCCAGCTCTCATGACTCCTTTCATTGGCCCCAAATGAGGCCCTCATTTTGTCTGAAACCTTAGCACCCTCACCAAACTGCACTTCTCAGAAAGCTATGACAGTATAAAGCTGAAATAGGCTCATAGATTGTAGAAAGACCCCCCCATAGGCAATAAATACCCGTATATTCCGGCGTATAAGACGACTGGGCATATAAGACGACCCCCAACTTTTCCAGTTAAAATATAGAGTTTGGGATATACTCGCCGTATAAGAAATACGACCCGGCATATAAGACGATCCCCGAATTTTGAGAATATTTTCCTGGGTTAAAAAGTAGTCTTATACGCAGGAATATACAGTAGTTCATCTAGCCCAGCAGAATATCTCTGGCAATAGTCAATGCCCTATTTTCCGGGAGACAAGGCACCAGCAAAGAATCCCATTCCTTGTTGGGTTCCACAAACTTTGCTAGGTCTCTTTGAAACCTGCATACTGTTAGCCATTACGCAGCTTTCCTGAATGCTAATAACTTACAAGAATGAGTTGTATTCCGTTTGTGGTTCATGTGCAAATTAGTAAGTACACTTTCTATATTGTCTCTCCTCAAACCATACATTATTTTACTATGCCTGTATTATAACATCTTAGCTGCTGCCTTTCAAAGTTTTATCCTTTCTGAGAACGGATGCTTCATTATTTTCTAATATGAAGAGATAAATCCCCCTTAGCACGGTTTGCCTTTTTGATAGTCCCGTCTCTAGCTGTCTCGGGATCTCCTCCTTGAATGCTGGTTGCCAATTCTGGATGCAGTAAAGTGGAAGTACCATTGGGCTTTAATTCTTCTTAGCATGCGTCACTTTACATTTACCAACGTTTAATTTCATCTGCCATTTCATTGCCCTTTCTCTCAACACTGCGAGATCCTTCTGTAAATCCTCGCAGCCTGCTTTAGACTTAACTGTGTTGAATAATTTAGCATCATTTGGAAATTTAGTCACTTCGCTTGTTCGTTCCTTTTTACAGGTCATTAATGGCTGTTCTGTAAAGAGCAAGTACCCCACAGATTTTGGGGCACCGTCTTAATCTCTGTTTATTTTATTGCATTTATATCCCACCTTTTCTCCAAGGAGCTCAAGGCGGTGTACAAAGTTCTCCCCCTCATTTAATCCCTACAACAGCCCTGTGAGGTAGGTTAGACTGAGAGGCAGTGACTGGCCCATGGTCACCCAGTGAGCTTCACGGCTGAGTAGGGATTTGAACCCTTGTCTCTCAGGTCTTAATCTTACCCTGACATCTCAAATCTTTGCAGTGAGAACTGGCCATTTGTGCCGCAGCTAGTTTAGCTCTTTCAGCCAGTGTCTAATACGGAAAAGGATGCCACAACATCTACATTTTCATGACACGATTTTGTTATCAATACATTCTCTTTAAACCTGGAGGGATGATGGTGGGCTCTCCCCTCCTGAGGGGTTTTAAGCAGATGCTGAAGAACTATCTGTTGGAGATGCTCTGCTCTCGATCTCCTGCAGCCAGCAAAGAGTTGGACTAGGTGGCCCAGGAGGTCCTACCTGACCCAATGATTCTGTTTGTAAAGTTAAAACCAGTTTTATAATGTATTTTAGGTCACTTATGACCAAATAGGCAGAGTTTTGTGACTGCAATTCTAGCTATCTTATCCAAAAAAAAGCAGCCACTTGGCGGGGGCCAGTTTAGATCTGGATCACAGCACAGAGGAGGGATGTCAACAACTTCAGTGATGGGGATCCCGCATTTTCAGAGGGGAGGGAAGAGAAGCTCCATTGTGGAAGCAGAAGTCTGTCGTGCGCAGAGCAACACTGTTAGATGTAGCCCAGTGTCGAGAAGTATTCTCCAATAGCAGGCATCCCCAAACTGCGGCCCTCCAGATGTTTTGGCCTACAACTCCCATGATCCCTAGCTAACAGGACCAGTGGTTGGGGAAGATGGGGATTGTAGTCCAAAACATCTGGAGGGCCGAAGTTTGGGGGTGCCTGTCCAATAGAGAAAGAAGGCTTAGCAACCATGGGGTCAGGCTTGCCAGTGGCACAGTTATGTAAAGGGGAGAGGGAAATAACACACCACACCACACATAGACACACACAAAAAACAATTATTGTGGACTGAAGCTGGAGTTTACAGAAAGCACTAGCTAAGGCTGTGGTGACCTCGTGCTAGTTAAAACAGGAGATTGAGATGGATTGGTGGGTGCAGCTAGCTGGGGAAAACTGCTCAAGATTACTAGAAGTTTAAAATTCTGTATTACTGAAGAGCAGAAAATATTCATTATTATTTTTTGTCTCTGCAAAACACTCTACTGAAACTTCGCTCATATTCTGCCTCTAGCTGGTGTGTGTGTGAAGGCAAGGTAGCTTATAAATAAATATTTGAGGAGTTGGAGCTTCAATGGTTTTTAAGAAAGCTGGCTTTTTTTTTACCATATTTCATTGGGATATTTCTTGCAGATGGATGCTGTGTGCTGCCCAGAATTGCCAGCACTGAATATGCATTCTTTGACTGTTGCTTTGAGGGTTGTAAATGTTTTATTATTTTGGTTCTAATTTCCCCGCATACAACTTTATGTGCTTGCGGTGGCCTGCATAATGTTTCTATGTCCACTGTTCTCCTTTTTGAAAAGCTTCTCAAACTTCACAAATACTGGTCTATGTATATTAATGTATTTTTTTTACATCTGGTATAATACTTATCATCACCCCCTTTAAGTAGAGATGTGGCTTTCTATTATGTAGACACTGTTTCTCACTGTTCCTCCACACTCCAGTCAAAAGCGGCCACGTGCCTCTCTGGGTGTTGCACGTAAAAGTGATTGTTTCGATCCTTTGTCACAGTTCTCCAGTTCCCCAAAGGTGGACCCAGATGGCAACAAATCTCCTTTATTCCCTAGCCAGAAACACATACATACAATGTGGCCAATAATTTGCATTGCAGCGACCTCTGGTGGCCAAGAGTCCTTTCTGCTTCTGGGCTCTGCCTGAAGTCACTCCTCTAGGTGCCAGATTAAATATTGTGTACATTTGTGTGTAATTTTCCCTAGTTCTTGCTGTGTTGTTGTTGTTGTTTTTTAAAAAAAGGAAAATACAAAATGCCATGGGAAGCTGTCACTTTCAGCACAAAGTGGTTAGGACATTTAACCCGTTCTCCTATGGACAACCTTCTGCTCAAAATCTCCTCTTTCTGGCTGTTTTTCCTGTATTTTCTAAAGTGGGTAGAGAAACAATTGGGTGGAACAGTTTCTTACAGAAAAAATAGCAGGTCAGGAAAGGGCTAAGTATCTCCTCCCCAGTGTCAACATCCCGTAGGGAAAGGCCATAGCTCAGTGCTAGAACACCTGCTTTTCATGCAGAAAGTAAAAGGTAAAAAGCAAGCCCTCTATGTTCAATCCCCAGCATCTCCAGGTAGAGATGGAGGAGAACCCTGCATAAAATTCTGGAGATCTGCTGCCCATCAGTCCAGACAGTACTGAATGAGATGGACCAGTGGTCTGTCTCTGCAGCTCCTTATATTCCTAATTGCAGGCTCCAGTGATTTATTCGTGTGTTGTTCTTAAAAATAAAATTTTAAAGTCCAGGGAGAGTAATGCATGAGTGCATGTAGCAAGTACCTTGGCTTTATGTCGCAGCAAATAATTGCCTCGTTAGCAACCACTATGGATTTCACAATGTGACTTGTGTGAGTCACTGTGAGCTATGCCTATCTCCTTTGCTGGCATTTGTTGCTGCTTTTGTTTTCTTTGCTACTCGGGAGATAAAGTAAGGTGGGGTAAATTTGACTGCACCATGCCATCTTTGGACCAAAAGGCCCCCAAAGTAGCATACAAAATGTATGCCTACAGTATAAATAAAGCATAAGGATCCAAGAGTAACCAAAAAATAACACTACCACCCCAACTGTATTTAAAAGACAAAAAAAATAGCATAGGCACCAGAATAACAAAATGAAACCCTTGTTATTAAAAGCCTGATCTTCACCATTTCCTTGGAGGAGAATGAGGGGGCCAATCACAGCTCTAAAGGGAGGGAGGGAGTTTGGGGAAGATGTGTAGCTCAGTAGCAAAACATCTGCCTTGCATGCATGTTCAATGAACCCCAGGTAGTGCTGGGAGAGACCTGCCTGAAACCCTGGAGAGCTGCTGCCAGTCAGTGTAGGCATTACTGAGCTAGATGGATCCACAGGTCTGACTCAGTGTAAGCAACTTTCTGTGCCCCTATGTTCCAATGCCTGGGCCCCACAACACAGAAGTCCGTGGCTCGCATGCTCACTGGCCCCACAGCAGGCAATGGTGGAGTGCATAACAGGCATGTGCAAAAAGGTTCACAATCCTTGCAATAACCCTGTGAGTCAAGTCCCTATAAATCCTCTAGGGACCCTGTGGTGGCGCTGAGGTCTAAAGCACTGAGCCTCTTGGGCTTGCCGATCAGAAGTTTGATGGTTCGAATCCCCACGATGGGGTGAGCTCCCGTTGCTCTGTCCCAGCTCCTGCCAACCTAGCAGTTCGAAAGCATGCCAGTGCAAGTAGATAAATAGATACCACTGTGACGGGAAGGTAAACAGTGTTGTCATGTGCTCTGGCTTCCGTCACAGTGTTCCATTGCTACAGAAGTGGTTTAGTCATGCTGGCCACATGACCTGGAAAACTGTCTGTGGACAAACACCGGCTCCCTCGGCCTGAAAGTGAGATGAGCACCACAACCAAATAATAGTCACCTTTGACAGGACTTAACTGTCCAGGGGTCCTTTACCTTCCCTTTAAATCCTCTAAGGCTGGGATGAGAGGATGGGGTGGGGGCCTCTGGTGCAACACAAACACTGCAAGTTCTTAAGCAAGGAGGAGATTCAAGTACACATCCTTTCCTTTCCTATGCCCAACAATACTAACTTTTGGTGTGTGGTCCATCCATTCTCTTATCCATTCCTGTCCCCTGAAAAGTGTGCTTTTACAAGCCAGTAGGAGCTAGCAACCCTGCCTGACTGGTCACACATGCATCTTTCTTTTCGGTAAGAAACACAAAGCAAAAGAGTGCAAACACCTGGTGCAAATGTTTAATCTGTTTTGCAATATTTTTCACTGGGGGCAGTTAGCTCATTCAGCTAGTAGCCTTCGTGCTGAATATTGAGAAATCAGCTGAAGAGAGCTATCCACGCAGTTCTTAATTCTAGATGGCTATGCCAGCACTTCTGTCTCTTCCCATTTCATATATTCCAGGCTCTGTAAACAGAAGCCAAAGCTGGAGCTGTGGCACAAATCATACCTATATAAATGAGCATTTTGTGTAATGGTTCATGTCCCAGTTCAGTGTCCGGGAGTCTTATCATGCTAAGGTAAAGGGACCCCTGATTTATTACATTTAAAAATGCTTCTGTCCCACATATCCATCCATGAGTCCCCAAGGCAGCCAAGGATACAAAACAAACACAGCAAGATTAGGCAACAGACAAGCAATCAAATAAACAGTAAGCAATCAAAGATGTGCTCTGGGAGCACAAATAATAAAACAGTCTTCCGCAACTTTGTGTCACCAGATGTTTTTGATCTTCAGCTTTCATCATCCCCAATCATAGGTCATGCTGCAGTCCATGTTTAGCTGTAATCCAACAATGTCTAGGGACCCAAGTTTGGGGGAGGCTGTACAAATGTCTCAATAACTACAAGCAGAAACAACGAGCAGTAGTTAATCGCTAACTTAGCCCGCAATGTATTTTTCATAGCAAGATGCTAGGCTCGCTCTCAGTGTGGCGTAATGGATGTACACCAGGGAGACCCAGATTCAAATCCTCCCTGAGCCATGAAACTCACTTGCTGACCTTGGCCAGCTGCTGACTTTCAGCCCGACTCTCAGCCTAACCAACCTCGCAGGGTTGTTCTAAGGAGAAAATTAATAAGGGAGAACCATGCACTCTGCACTTTTAACACCTTGGAGTAAGGCAGGATGTAAGTTTAGTAAATATATAAGTAAGCTTTTCTTCCAGCTGTCGCCATTCTTCTTCCAATTCACCTTCCTTTTGAGCTGTCATAAAATTCATAAAGTTATCCCCACTGAGCAGATGCTGGTCAGTATTGAGATTGCAGCCCAATTATGCCTCAAAGAAGAGTACAAATTAAATAACCTATTTTTTAACCTCTTTTCTCATGTGGAACGGACACTGCAAGAGACAATCCCAATACACAGCCCGAACTCAGTGGTGGTAGCAATCAGTGGGAGCCTACTCAGCCTCCACATTAGAAGAGGTGGTCTGGTAATAATAATAATAATAATAATAATAATAATAATAATAATGAAATTTTATTTATACCCCACCCTCCCCAGTGAGAGCTGGGCTCAGGGCGGCTGACATCAATAAAATTACAATAAAACGTAAAAGAAAGAAAAACAACTGATTAAAATGCAGATTAAAATACAATTTAGATTTAAAAATTGTTTTAAAATGCAACCTCATTTAAAAATGGCCCAAATCAAAACCCAAAGGCCAAGCAGAACAGCTCCGTCTTGCAGGCCCTGCGGAAAGATGTCAAATCCCGCAGGGCCCTGGTCTCCTGTGACAGAGCATTCCACCAAGTTGGGGCCAATACTGAAAAGGCCCTGGCCGTAGTTGAGGCCAGTCTAGCCGCCTTATGGCTCGGGGTCTCCAAAATATTGTTCTTTATGGACCTTAAGGTCCTCTGCAGGGCATACCAGGAGAGGCGGTCCCGTAGGTACGAGGGTCCCAATGTAGCTGTGTACCTTGCATATATGGAGTCTCACTATGGTTCCCAGGCTTCCTGAGTAGAAAACTGGGCCAGCATTGCATATTATAGCATTGAAGTGGAAAATAAAAAAAATTCCTTCAGTAGCACCTTAAAGACCAACTAAGTTTTTATTTTGGTATGAGCTTTCGTGTGCATGCACACTTCTTCAGATACGTATCTGAAGAAGTGTGCATGCACACGAAAGCTCATACCAAAATAAAAACTTAGTTGGTCTTTAAGGTGCTACTGAAGGAATTTTTTTTATTTTACTTCGATCCAGACCAACACGGCTACCTACCTGTAACATTGAAGTGGAGTTAATGAAAGTGTCCAAGGCATGTCACATGCATTTATTCAGTAATTCCCACGTCAACCTTGCATAAGGTAGGTCAGTATCATGGTCCCCACATTGCAGGGGAGGGGCTGATGAGGCTGGCAGTGGCTTTCTGACGTCTACCTCGTGACTCAGTTTTGACGTAGGAACGTTCACATCCGGTTCTCTTTGCCATCGTACCACAATACCTCTGCATGCAAGCCTTTAGGTGCGAGCCATCTGCGTAGCTTTCTGCAGCCTGTTCGCTATCCTCTTGCTGTGAAAGTAAAGAATGGAAGTGGGTTTCCAGGGACGGTGAGGGCAACAGAATTCCTTAGAACAGGGGCGGGGTGTTGTCTTCCAGATGTTGCCAGGCTACAGCTTCCATCATCCCTGGACATTGCTCATGCTGGCTGGGACTGGTGAAAATCAAAATCAACAATGTTTGGCCAAGACTTCCCCGCGCTACCTTAGAGTGAGAAATACCCCATTGCAGGGAGAAATTAGCTCTTGGGATAGTCAAGTTTGAAGATTCCTGCTACAGACTTTTCCCCCTTTCATTTTTCAGTTGTGCAAATTCCACCAAAACAGAGGCATCAACTCAAGGATTTTGACGGAAGGTTTCCAGTAACAGCAGAGTGCTGTTTCACCATACTGTTCTTACATCTGCTTTGGATGTAGAGGTCTCCCAATCAAAAATGAACAGCAAACGCTTTGGTATCCGCCGTCTGAGTTGTCATTTGCGGGGAGGAGTGTAAGCCATAAAGTTTTGTGCTAAGGGCTGGGGAAAAGAAAGCGTGCACAAAAAGCAAAACAAAACGCACCTTCATTTTTTTCATGCATTTTAGCGCTTGCTCAGTGCTTGTGTAAGCCCAACCAATCCTGGATCACGCAGTTAAGATGAGGATATCACAGCACCGCATAGCCAATCAGATTGGGCTGTGTGACAACGTGGAAAGTAAACAAAGTCCTCTCGTTGCCCTTTGACTGCCAGGAAATTGGTCAGTGTTCTTGCCCTGGCTGCATTCAGAAGTCATGTCCAAGTAAGGATTTGTCATTAAGAACCATGGATATCTTCAGTCATATGTGCTCCCTCCTCCTTCATGCATGTGGAGAGTTCATATGCGTCTGCTTCTTATTGACAGAAAACCATAGTTTGCCATTTCATCCAAATGTGGCAAATCATGGTTTGCATGAACCATACCTTGCAATCAAATCAGGAGCCCAAACCAGTTTGATCCTGGTTTGGGACCCTCATTTCCCCAATACTTAGATGTTTGCTTCTGGTACTGTGGGTAGGCTCAAAACCTACCTGGAAACTGTATTCTCTCCCTCCTGAAAGCACCACCCCAGTTCATAGCTTACGAGGTGCAGAAGGCAACACATTCTGAAAGATAACTTGAGCTTTGAGCAGCATCACTTTGTGGAATGTCAGTCACTACTGCAGTTATTTGGGGTGGAGAACCTGGGGGTTGTGAGAAACCTCTGGATTACAGGCACCTCCATCAATCCTTTCCCCCCTCTTTTTCTACTCCCGGTAGTTCTGCCAAAAGTTACAAGTATGAATGTGGTATCGAGATTGTCAGCATGGTGGGGAGCCTGATTGATTTTTGCTTGGCTGAGCATGTTAAGAATTGGATTTTTCTGCATCTCTATGCCATTGGGAGGGCGAGAAAAGGTTTACTTTTGTTTTGTGAGGATCGTGTGATTTCGGTACAGTTTCAGAACTGAGAGCTTTTTAAAAAAGAAGTAAACTGAATATGGCAGTTCTCGATTTGTGATGGATAGGAGCGTGATTGCTGGTGTTTCTGCTCTGAGCTCATTGCACTGTAGTTCAATGCACTGCTGGCTAATTACACTTGCTGGAGATGCGTTAATGATACAGCTGTCACTATCACTGTGTGACAACCCAAAGGCAAGGAGCTGCCTGATGAGTAATTCCAGCATTGACCTGGGTATATTATCTTGTGCTTCATTTTTTTTGTCAAGCTGTATTTCCAGAATCTCTAGATTCACGCACAAGAGGTGGCCTATAACCCCACAGATGGGCGGGGCAGCAGCTGTTCCCCCACCCACCCAGCATTCATATATATATTTGTGCAGGATGCTTGCAAAATATTTTTATTCGGGGCTGCTCCACACACGGATGGATATTACTTCCATGCAGGAAAGTTGTATGTACATTACCAGTTGCGACAAATAGACACATGCTGAGAAACTGCGAGTGGCAGCAGGGTCCCATCATGTGTGCGATGGATTCAGCCCATTAGGTTTGACCTAAAGGACTACGGGCAAACAGAAAGTAGTCGCTCGTCCTCTGCTGCAGTCTGTCATCTGAGCTTCCACAAGTCTTTTTGAGCAGTATTATGAAGATAGGGTCCATGACAATGCAATATTCAATTTAAGGTGAGCCTTTCTGTGAGTAGGTACCATCTGCATGCTGGAGTATTCCTAAATCCTTCTCTGTAGTGTTTTTTGGGGGGAAATGAGACTAGTTTCCTACCTCTAATAGAGAAGGTGAATCTACTGTATGTGTCCATTAACATTTGTTTAATGGAGCAGAGCCAATTTAGCTAGGCTGATCGACTATCATAGATGCAGAGGATCGTCAGACATATGAAGCTGTCATATGGTTTCTCTCCGTGGAATATTTTTGTGGCTCTTGGCCAATTACAGAAAGACGTGTTTTGTTTTGTTTTTAAAGGTAGGAGGTGTTTCTAATCAGGAAAAAAAAATAACACAACTTCCTTGGCAACTACCAACATTAATCGTATGGATTTCACACTGCATAACCACAAGATATTAGTTTCGTAATAATTGTTCAGGTTCTGTACCATTTTAAACTACAGAATTTATTTTTATGAACTGACATTTTTGCCAGTACTGGGATACAGGGTGGTCATTGACACATATTCCACTATCAGCATATGGAATATGAAGCATGGATTGCAAATGTCTGAAATGCATTCCTATTGAAGATCTTTTGAAATGGGGTATGTGTGTTATTATGAGCTATTGTGTTTTTATGAGGCTCATATACAGAATAATTGCAAACTTTACAACCTTTAGAAGACATCTGAAGGCAGCCATGTATTAGGAAATCAAATGGGTGGTGTACAATTTATTATTATTATTATTCCTGTGACAAAAAGGCATATATTTCCCTTATCTATATATGCATATCTAGCTCAGTTGCATATCATTACATAAACTATGGCATATATGGAGCCAGTAATAACTAAAGTGTGTGAAGAAGTGTGCATGCACACGAAAGCTCATACCAAAATAAAAACTTAGTTGGTCTTTAAGGTGCTACTGAAGGAATTTTTTTATTTTACTTAGAATAATAATAGTAATTCTTTTATTTTTTTATTTTGATTTATTAGATTTGTATAGTGCCCTATACCCGTAGATCTCAGGGCAGTTTACATCATACAATTACAATATAAAAACACAAAATACATAATAAAAATAAGAAAAGAAACAGAACAATAATCTGCCCTTCCACAATACATTTAAAAGTACATCATTTTAGTGTGTCACTAATCGGTTGGGGCAACCACACACAAAATAAGTGGAGGACAAGATGGCCGGATTTTAATTGGCAGAAAAGATGATGCAGGTGAAAAGGTTAAAATCCCTCCGCATTGTGGCTGTGTTCCAAAGAGGGGACCTCCCACCACTGCTTTCAACTTAAAAACAAACAAACAGGATATCCCATTTACAGAACTCCGATGCCATATCAAGTCTGGCTCTAACATAGCCAGAAAAAGTGTTTGAAATGACTGGCTATAAATGGATGAGCAAATAGCAGCTCATAGTGGATATTGCAACTGCACCTGAGTGACTGAAGTCCCTTTTTCTGACCTAAGTGGGTGATGGTTCCTTGATTGCAGCTTCCCCATCAACTTGGTTATAGTGAGAGTGAAATCACTGTTTTACTGGACACCCAGCCAGGCAAGTTGCCTTCTCGGTAGTGGCACCCACCCTGTGGAATGCCCTCCCACTAGAGGTCAAAGAGAACAACAATTACCAGACCTTTAGAAGGCATCTCAAGGCAGCCCTGTTTAGGGAAGCTTTTAATGTTTGATGGATTTCTGTATTTTAATGTTTGATGGATTTCTGTATTTTAGAATTTCTGTTTTGTTGGAAGCCGCCCAGAGTGGCTGGGGGAACCCGGCCAGATGGGCGGGGTATAAATAATAAATTATTATTATTATTATTATTATTATTATTATTATTACTGCTCATCTATGGTGCAGTGGCTGGTGGACCTTCAAATATCCCTGATCTCTATGCCTGAAACTACCTGAATCCAAGGGTGATGACCTAAAGCTTTTTATTCTCTTATATTTCAGCACCAAGCTTGGCAATGCCGTTTGGATGTGTTACCCTGGGCGATAAGAAGGATTATAACCAGCCATCTGAGGTGACTGACAGATATGACCTAGGGCAGGTCATCAAAACGTAAGTCTTTGCTTCTCCTTGCTTTCAAAGCTCCTTCCAACTCTATGCATCCTATACAAATGGCATTGGTTGCCAGTTGGGTACTTGTCGTGTGAAATGGTAGTTTCCGTTGCAATGACTCCATGTATCAATTGCGGTCATCAGACAAGCTAAGACTTAGGTCTGCCCCTCTGTCACTAAGAGCCATCCAGGTCCACGGGAGTGGTAAAGCTTGAATGAACCACAATATCCATACTGCCTAAATAATTTGGCTGTTAAGGCCATGACCCTGAACAGCAGCAATTCACTGGCATTTTGGAGCTTAAGGGAACATGGAAACTGAAAGGGTTCTTTTTTTGTTAATAGAATTCAACAAACAGGTATCTAAACTGCTGCTTATTGCAGACGTAGGATTGCTGACCAAGGCAGCTCCCCACATTACGTTCTCCCCTCTCTCCTGCCCCATCTCTTTGTTGCTGGTGGGGAATAGGAAAACTCACAAGAAGTTGAGCTCACACTTCGCATTAAGTGCAGCCAAACAATATGGGGAGAGAGGGCTATATTCAGTGGCCACCCATGTCTCCTGTAATGGGTCACTTAGCACACATGGTAATAGTAATTTTCTGTACTTAGACAGCACATAGTTCTGCTGGTTAGGCTTTGTGGATTAAGCCAATAACCACCCATTGCAGACCAGGAGGTGAGGACTCATGCTGAAAAGGCAGTGGCTTGCCTAGAATGGCATACGGGCTGCTCACACTATCCCACATGCATACAACAAATGTGTTTAGGAGGGAGTGGAATCACAGTGGCAAGCCCTAGTCACATATTTTTGTACATTTTCGATGTACCTATGCATGCAGACTCATACACAGAATTTGAGACTGTGTTTATCCCCTGCCACTTGTACAAATCTCTATGTGTACAGTTTATAAATTTATACACATGTAGGCAAATGTATGTGCATATGGCAGGGGTAGAGCTTGTTGATGCGATCCTGCTCCTCTTTATGTGCACACGTTATAAACATGAGGCTACTAGCCTCGTGGCGAGTTTAAGTTGAGATTTGAACTAAGGATTTCCTGGCTTGCAGCTCGCATACTTTTTTCAGAAGATATTACCCATGGCCAACATATTTGGGTACTAAAAGGCTTGCGATCTCTCTTCAAGGTTCTTTTCAACCTCCCCCCAGGTACTTGTTGACTTTAGGTCTAGTGCCGGTATTTAGCCTTAGATGGAGTTTACCGTGTTTCTCATATTATAAGACATGTCTTATATTTATTTTTTCCTCAAAAAAACACACTATGGCTTATTTTCAAGGGATGTCTTATTTTTTTCCTCCTCCTCCTGCTGCTGCTGCGGCCGGCATTGCTGCTGCGCCTATCACTATGTCTTATTTTCGGGGTATGGCTTATATTCCTTGAATGCTTAAAAATCCTGCTATGGCTTATTTTATGGGTATGTCTTAAAATATGAGAAACAGGGTACCACCCTCTTTGCCAAACAACCCAATTCTGAGAAGACCTGGTCCTGGTGCATCAAGAGACTCTAGTGGCCTCACACCAGCCATGGGTGGGAAGGGCTGTAGCTCAGTGACAGAGCAACTGCTTTGCATGCAGAAGGTTCAACCCCCGATGTCTCCTGGTTGTACTGGGAGGGAACCCTGTATGAAGCCCTGGAGAGCAGCTGCCAGTTAGCATAGACAATACAGAGCTCCATGGGCCAATGGGTCTGGCTCAGTAAAAGGCAGCTTCCTATGTTCCTCCACTAAACATAAAAGGAAGTAGTGTGAACCATTTGGCCAAGCTCACAATTTCTTACGTTTCCACAGGCTTATAGGACAGTTGCTCCTCCTTAGCTTTCTTCCTACCCCTACCCCATGCCTGGACTTCTCCAAGAGCAATCACATTTTGGTGGGACCTGGGAAAGTGTGCTTGAATTTGGCATGCATCTAATAGACAATCTGGTAGATGGATGCATACTGCGCTCTTGAGAGGGTGGGTGACTCATTAAGTTAAGGTATACACGGTCACTCTTGGGCTGCTCCAGCTGCTGGGCATGGACTGCTTAAATCTGAAGGTGGGTGTTCTTTCGCCAGAGAGGAGTTCTGTGAGATATTCCGTGCCAAGGAGAAATCAACAGGGAAGCTCTATACATGCAAGAAGTTTCTGAAAAGAGATGGGCGCAAAGTGCGGAAGGCAGCAAAGAATGAGATCATCATCCTGAAAATGTGAGTTGTGAATGTCTACACTGATTGTAGCCTCTGATTGTACACTGATTGTACACATTAGCCTTTGCTTTTTTCAGCTGCTGTGTTGCTATCTTTTTACTAATTGTGGTAGATAACCATAGTGTGTCCACATCCGCTGCAGCAAGAAATTATCTAGACTTTCTCTGATTCTCTAAACCTGCTCCTACATTGACCTGGGCATTGCCAATATTTTCAGGAGGAGCTGGATGGGCACAGCACTGATTGGCCAGCCCATGCGTCAAACGCAAAGCCACATTCCTCACTCTCCCCTCCTCAAAGCAGGGTCCTCAAATGGAGTCACAAAGCCAATTCTTGAAATAGGTTCTTAAATGTAAAAAATGTAAAAACACCTTAAAGACTAAATACCAGTCAGATGTTTGGGCAGAGAAAACAAACAAGCTCTACTAGTGCCATGACAAGAGCAAAGCTGGCAAGGAAGCACAATACAACTCGCAGCAAAAATAAACAAACAGCAGAACGCCTTTTCCTATTTGAAAGCTCATCTCTACACAGTGTTAATAGTTCTTTTTATATATAAAAAAACTATTGGCATTGTACACTGGCACATCTGATCCCAGATCACGTGCCAGATAGCTTATCCTGCCTATAGGTGATATACAGTGTTAGAGTAAACTCACTGGGTGGAATTCACACACTATTACAGAAGCTCCATCTGTGCAGGAATATCAGCTTGCCAGATAAAATGAACCCCCTCTCCCCCACTGTCCTGAGGCTTCTTCTCTCTCTCTCTCTCTCTCTCTCTCTCTCTCTCTCTCTCTCTCACACACACACACACACACACACACACACACACACCGAGCCAGGGATGGGGGCAAGTCCCATTGCACAAGCAAGAGCCCTTGTGCAGGATTTCCGCTAATGGGGTTCATTAGGTGGCTCTTGCCCACTGAAGCCCAATAACTTAAGTTTATTGCTTTCCATGGCTCTGCTCTACAAATGACAAACTTTGCATGTTACTCTGTATGAGTGATAGGGAACCTTTATCAGAATGAGGGATATACCGGTACTTCCTTCCAAGCAACCTTGCCTTTAGTGGGCCCTGTCGTCATTGCAGTCAGAATTGGGGACGAGGGATGGGGCTTTGCCTGCTATTCTCAGTGAGAAACTACCATGGGTGCCCATGGGAAGTATCTGGAGTCCTGTGGCCACCGATGATCCATGAAGGATGCTTACACACAGGAAAAAAGATTTAGAGGAGAGCTGCAGGAATGATGAACGATTTTGAAGGCTAATCCCGTGCTGAAGGAACGTGGTGCATTCTGTCTCAAACAGAGATAGTTAATCTATCCATTAAAGAGTTTTTATTTACCACATCCACTGAGGGAAGGACTCAGATTTAAATGATAGGTAACAAGGTTTAGGTTAGAATGTACTTCCAAATTATGGAAGCAGCAAACGACTGGAATATGTTACAAATAAAGGTTTTCAAGTAAAAGTTGAGCAGGTACCTGCCAGAAATACTTTGGCGACAGGGTCTAAGCCATACACCAGCAGGTCTCTTCCAACCCCTAGTTTTTCTCTTCCTTTCCTTTCCCTACAGGGTGAAACACCCCAATATTCTGCAGTTGGTGGATGTGTATGTTACCCGGAAAGAGTACTTCCTCTTCTTGGAGCTGTAAGTAGTTGTTACCCAGAACTCCCAAGATGCCGCATACATAGTGGCCTCTCCCTTTTGCTTTGTTGGGGCCTTGGACTGCTTTACTGTGCCTGCTCAGCTGCAAACCATCTTGTCGGCACTTCACAGGGTGCCTTCCCAAAGAGTCGTCAGAAGCTTCTTCAGGAGACCATCCATAAAGAAGGGCATGAATATTTATTTACTCTTCACTTGCTCTCCACACCATTCATGAATTTCTGTTCATTTGAGGGAACAGTTGTAAAACATCTGCTTTGCATGTAGAAGGTCCCAGGTCCAATCCCCAGCATCTCTAAGTAAGGCTAGGGAAGGCCACCCTCTGAAACCCTGGAGAGCTGCTGCCGCTCAATGTAGACAATACTGGCCTAGATGGATCAGTGGCCTGACCCCAGTGACCTTCAGCTCCATTTTATACTCCACTCATGGTTTATCGTCTTTCTTCTTCTTCTTTGGCGATCACTCGTAGCCAAGTAAGATTGTCTTCCATAAACACGGTTTTAACAGTGAGTCCGTAAGTGACTGTGGAGGCCGAATCTGGATCCACACGTCCTTCCACAGTGGGGACATTGGTTTCCGGGCGGGAGTTGATCATGGTGTGATCAAGCGTGCCTTCCTCTTAGCACGTTTCTCCCTTGCATCCTGAGTTCGAGCATCTTCAAAGCCGATGACACCTTTGGTAAAGGCTGTTCTCCAACTGGAGCACCTGCAGGCTCGTGTTTCCCAGTTGTCAGTGTTTATACTACATTTTTTTAGATTTGCCTGGAGAGAGTATTTGAACCTCTCTTGTTGACCACCAGCATTACGCTTCCCATTTTTAAGTTCGGAATAGAGCAGTTGCTTTGGAAGACAATCATCAGGCATCCGAACAACATGACCAGTCCAACGATGTTGATGTTGAGGAATCTCGGCTTCAACACTGGTGATCTTTGCTTCTTCCAGTACACTGGCATCAGTTAGTCTGTCTCCCCAAGTGATGTGTAAAACTTTTCAGTCATGGTTTTTACCTGTTTTACCTGTTTAGCAAAATTGTGGTGAAAGTGCTTCTCTGTCCATGGTGTGGCAACCCTTGCATTGCAGGTTACACAATTTCATGTCTTCCCTTGCCACTATGTCTCTCTTCTCTCATTTGCAGGGCTACTGGCCGAGAGGTATTTGATTGGATCTTGGACCAGGGTTACTACTCTGAGCGTGACACCAGTAATGTCATCAGGCAGGTGCTGGAGGCTGTGGCATACCTGCATTCACTCAAGATTGTACATAGGAACCTCAAGGCAAGTCCGTCAATCCTGCTGCGAGCCTTTGCTGCACAAATGTCTGAGCCAATTATCCATCCCATCCTCATGGGTTCTCGCTTCCCCTAAGAAGCAGACATAAGCAAATATAATGAAGCTGTCCCTTCCTATTCCTTTCGTTCTCACTGTTTTCTGTGGCTTCCTGGCAAGTCCCATTCATGTTTCTATATAGAGAAATAGAAGCAGACCCATCCCAAATACCTTGCTTTGCTCAGAATAATTTACATATATATATTCTGTCCTTAAAAGAGAATTCCAATAAAAGGTGTCATAAACCAAAAATTCCAACAGCAGCAGTGATTCATAGAATCAAGCAATCAGCAAGGGAAAAACCTTAACATAGCTCATGGGAGGCAAAATGAAGAAGCTAAAATCTGATGGTTTAAGAAGGCTTTTAACTAGGCGCCTTAAAATATACAGGGTCAGTGCTCGATGGCTCTCATCTGGAAGGGGCCCTCTGTGTGGCATAGCACAGTTTTGCCGGGGGAATTGCTTTTTCATTCATCTCTTTCCCCACCCCTTCCCTGCTGTGTCCCTGCAGCTAGAAAATCTAGTGTATTACAACCGTCTGAAGAACTCAAAGATTGTGATCAGTGACTTTCACCTGGCCAAGCTGGAGAATGGGCTCATCAAGGAACCTTGTGGAACCCCTGAGTATCTAGGTAAGAGTCAGCACAACCAGATGATGTTTTCATGGAAGAACCCAGTAGGGGGAGAGAGAAATTATACCCATATAGTATGAAGTCCACCAAGGACTTGCCACCTCAGACGCCAATGCCTTGTGCAGGCAGATGAAATGCAGTAGGTGCTGATTTCTCCAGGAAACTCACGCCTTTGAGATTAGCTTGTAAGGTTTCATGATGGAAAAGGTAGACCCAGCCACAGCTGATTTCATATTCCATTGAAAATAATATTCCTGCTCTCCACAGTTCTCATACAAGAGGCACTCATTCCTTCAAAGCCATAACTGCTGTCTGATGAGACATCTAGTGCAATTCCCCGAGACTCCCAGCGAAAGGAGAGTGAAGATGTGAGGGGTGTTTCCAGAGTGGCTCACTCATGACATGGGTGTCAAATGCTCCTGAAATGTTGAGTTCTTTGGGGGCAGTTTCCTCTCTTATTAAAACAACTTCCCAGTTCTATCTCTCAAAACCTGCAGCACATGGGACGTTGTATGTCAGGGCGCACTAGTTCTGTTTGCAGGGAAGTGTTATAGGTTCAAATACACAGTTCTTGCAGCTGGTTTCAGAAGTAGTATAGTTCTAAGATGACTGCACCAGGTCGTATTTTATCAGTGTTGATTTCCACTCAGATCAAGGCAAAGTTTCTGAAATCCTATGTCTTGGAGTTGTGTTTCATTGCCATATATGCTCATGGGAGCAGCACTTGCCATCTGTTCTTGTCCTTGCAGCTCCTGAGGTGGTCGGGCGCCAGCGGTATGGACGGCCTGTGGACTGCTGGGCTATTGGTGTGATCATGTATATTCTGTAAGTAAGGAGCAATGGAGAATACTGGAGTCCTCAACCTATCATACTGGCGACCGGGGGGTGGGGGTGGGATGGAGGAGGGTGAGAAAACAGAATAGATATGAGGAGGCTGGTGGCTAATGAGAAAGAACTAAAAGCTATCTACAGGAGAAGAACCATTCTCAGCTCTTGCAACGGCAAAAGGGCAAAAGATTGTGTACGGTCAGAGGCTTCACTCAGTGGCAAAACTCTACACCTACCATTTCATATGACTGTCAGTGCGATCAGTTAGATCTGCAGGCATGACAGGGCCTTTATGGTAGTAGCCCCATGAGTTTTAGGTTGAGGGGTGCATTTGCAGGCTTTAAGCAGACATTAACATTCATTTATTTCAGATGGCATTTTCATAAAATATGTTACAGTCTCCTGCAGAGTTTTTATAAGGTTTTTAAGGCAGCAGTTTGATTTCATCCCTGTAGGCGTACTCCATTGTCTCTCGAGACTTTTGCCAACGACAAAAAAGCTTAGCTTGTTTTACATGGTCTTTATTAATTATTTTTTATTTATTTTTATTTTTTTCCCTTTATTTTATTTTAAATTAATTCACATTACATGTTACTCGTCATACACATTCAACATTGTACATAACATATCTTATTTCTACAAATCCCCCACACCTAACCCTATAACCACCTCCCCTTTTACCCAAATACCAATGTGACTTCCTTCACCCACATGCATGATATCCAACTTGTTACTTTAAAAAAAACACAACTCTAATATTGTGTTCATTTTTGTTCATTAGAATGATCATTCATCTATTAAAAACATAGCTTCTTAACTTAATGGGTTCAATCTATACTTATCCAGAGATTTCTAATAGAATGATTTTGTACAATATATTGTTCAACACATTTCCATTCCTTTCTTATTTTTTCTTTATTATGGTGATTTTATGGTTTTTCTTTTTGGTATCGTATAATGTTTTTGTTTTGTTTTTAGCAGTATGTCCGTTGTTATTCGGTTTTATATGGAAGACACCTTGCTGCCCTAAAAGGCAGCTTATAAACTTTTTCAATAAATAAATCTCTTGCAGCTGATCTCCTTCCTATAGCTAATTCCCCCTCCTACCGTTGTGCTACAGGTTGTCAGGAAACCCACCATTCTATGAGGAAATGGATGAGGATGATTATGAAAACCATGACAAGAACCTGTTCCGTAAGATCCTGGCAGGCGACTATGAGTTTGATCCTCCCTACTGGGATGACATCTCTCAGGCAGGTAAGGTTCTATGAATACTGGAGAGAAGGAAAACGCATGCTGTTACTTGTAGGAGGTACACCCACAAACTATGAAGGGAAATACATTGTCAACGGTTCCTTTATCAAATGGACAGCATTCCCACCTAGCAGCTGCCCTACGACAATAAACTCCTACCTGATTCTCCCAGTCATGTGTCTCAACAAAAGTCAGTGTCATTCTAAGGCAGGTAACTGTGATCTCTTCCCTGGCTAATATGTGCCCCTAGTACCTCCCTCGTAAAGGACCGAATTAGGTATTAGGCAAAAAAAATCACAAGAGGCTTCCAGTTTCATCTGATGAATGGTGGTGAGAGGGGATACTACATCCTTTCCTTCTTTGTTTCTCCAGCCAAGGACTTGGTGGCCCGTCTAATGGAGGTAGACCAAGACCAGAGGATTACAGCAGAGGAGGCTATTTCTCATGAATGGTGAGTGCCAAATAGCTGTTACTGGTAAAATAAGGGTTAAGGACTTAGACCCAAGGAGAATGGGAGGAAACAAAGAGAGGTAAGGTGTGTAAGGTCTTTATACTCTTAAATTGTCTTCATGCCCTAGAAAAGACACTGAAAATCCTAAGCAGGGGTAGCCAACCTCCAGGTGTTTGGAGCACAACCCCTACTGGTCCCAGCTACCACAGCCAACGGTCAGGGGTGGTTGGGATATTAGTCCAACAACATCATCTAGAGGGCACCATGTTGGCCACCCCTGTCCCATGCTATTGAATAAAATAAGCAGAAGCTGGTGAAGGGAGAACAAACAAGGTGTTTCAGATGTTATAAGCACTGAAAATCTAGATTGGTTTGAGCAGAGGACAGGGCATTCATGGTAACTGCTGGAGTGGAAAGTTGCCTTCCCATTTAGGCCCCAACAGTACAGGCCCGTGAGCAAAGCTAAGGAAGGAAGTTAGACTAAGGAAGGGTAATTACCAAGAGACACAACTCATTGTCATACTTTTTCTGTCCTCAGGATTTCTGGCAATGCAGCTTCAGACAAGAACATAAAGGATGGAGTATGTGCTCAGATTGAGAAAAACTTTGCCAGGGCAAAATGGAAGGTAATGTCCTGCGTACTTGGTGCTGCCAGAAAGAATCCTCTTTTGCACTTGAGGAAGTTTGAGATAGCCTCAAGAGAGGGGACACATTCTGGGCCTTCTCAGTCTGTCTCCAAATCTCCCCTGCTTTGTCAACCCTTATGGCAGGCACCCCCAAACTGCGGCCCTCCAGATGTTTTGGCCTACAACTCCCATGATTCCTAGCTAACAGGACCAGTGGTCGGGGAAGATGGGAATTGTAGTCCAAAACATCTGGAGGGTCGAAGTTTGGGGATGCCTGCCTTATGAGCATTGGTTTTATTTGCATAAGGCCGCACAAATATGCAAAGAATTAAGGCTAGCCTCACTGCAGCCGGGTAGGAAACAGAAATGCCATTGTCCATTCCTCGCTACATTTATAGTAGTGGTAGAGCAACTAGAGTCTTGAGGATGGCTAGAATGATTTCAAAAGGGAAAACCCAGACTCGAATCCCCTTTCAGCTATGAAGCTTGCTGAGTGGCCCTGAACCCACCCGTCACACAATTAGCAACTGACTGGATTGTCAACAATAAATTGCCGGCATGGGCCCCATCCACATCATGACTTTTCGCTCCCTGTTGCAGTCCCAGTCAGGATGCATCTGCAATTTGCATGGAAAGTGGGGTGCACCCATTGGGGTGAATGCTAATTACATGAATGGCCCTTGTCATACCCTCAGTTAAACTGACACTTCATTAGACTTAAGGAATGGCAGGAAGTAATTAATAATTTCTGCCAGAGTTGTAATCAATTTAATAACTATTGGGATAGGCCTTACTACCAAAATATTGATCAGGAGATGTTTACTTCATGAATATTGTATAGACTTTTGCGAGTGATATGTTTGTCTCCTGGTTGTGTTGAAGAATATATTGGTAGAAACTGAAGAATCTATATTAGCTCAAATACTGATAAGATTTTAATATTTTGAATATCTTCAATACTTTATAAGTACTTTGTATCAATTGCATTTTACATTACATTATTAAATTTCATGTAATATTAATCTGTACCTTAATTATTTTTATAAACCTTTTTATTCTTTGTCATCTTAATTTTCCATGAAATTTTGCCTTTAACTCCTCTATTAATAATATTTATTAACTCTATGGCTTATGATTTATATATATATATATATATATATGGTACAATGTTCTAGCTATCTTTAAAAAGAAACTTTAGAGATTTGGATGAAGAAAGCTGTGTATCCCCCTCAGGTTCTTCTTCCTTAGTGATAATGGCACATGAAGAATCAGTTTCCCACTAGGATATTCTGGAATTTTTACTTCTAGTCCTCAGTGAGAAAGGATGCTCCGCTGAGCCCTAGATCACCCACCACCACCTCTGCCTTCTGCTGCCCAAATGACTTTGGGGAAGGAAGCAGGAGGCAACATACAGGGTATTGGTACAATTGGAAGACTTGACCTTTCTCAGCGACATTCCCATAGAAAACATTGCCATAGCTTAAACGTAAATTGGATGTTATCCCCTGCCCCAATGTTTTCTTCTTCTTTGAGGCAGGGGAGGAGTAGCATTCAGGGACCACCTCTAGTTTTTCTATAATTCAGAAGATTTTGTGGACTAAAAAAGAGAAAGTAAATTGGCTAATTACCATTTTTGAATACTGCTAGCCTTCAGTAATATGGTCAAGAAGTCACACAACTGGATCGCTCATCATGAAATGAAATAAAGCTTGCAGTACATTTTGGGGCCTAGCTGCTTGCTTTCTCATGCTTTAGCCTTGAGCTGCTGTTATACACAGTGTCTCTTCTCAAGTTTTGTCTGCAGTCGCAAGAACTGAAAGCACACTTATAAATAAAGCTGAGATTCTCCAGTGTGAACATGCTATAATTATATATAATTTTTTTGTGTGTACACACAGACACACACACAAGCCAAGGGTTTCATAAGATTTTGAATTAGTGACATCAAATTATAGAGGGTGGGGTGCAAAGGAAGCAGGGCGGAGGTGTTGCTCCTATTCTTTCTCCCCACAACAAAACTGCGAGAGGCCACGAAACGTTACCCACGAACAACCACCTTTCTCTCGCCAACCTGCAGAAAGCCGTTCGAGTGACCACAATGATGAAGAGACTCCGAGCGCCGGAGCACACGGATGCAGCGAAACCAGCAACTCCTGCCGCTGCAACGACAGACAGTGCTTCCCCAACAGAAGCCACCAGCGCCCCACAGGCGAAAGCGGAGGCAGACAGCACGGCTTCAACTACAACAGCCGAAACAGCCCCAGCGACAACAATGGCAATGCCAGCTGCTGCTGCTACTACTGCCGCAGCAGCAGCAGCAGCGAGCCCAGAAGAAACGACATCAACAGCTCCAGCAACTACAGCGGAAACTCCGGCGACAACACCGGCAGCCCCAACTACGTGTAACGGGGGAGAAACTGCCGCCCCCAGTGCCGCCCCAGAGTCCTGGAATGAGGATACTGGCTGAGTCAGAGGGGAGTAGGGCTAGGGCAAGGGCAGGGCTGTACCTCTCTTTGTTGTATTTCTCTTTGTAAATAGTCACTGGCATGGTACCCCCACCCACCCCAGCTGTCCTGGCTTCCCAACCAACCCCTCTGCGTGTGGCTGTCAGTTTGTCTGACTTTTATGTGTCTCCAGCTAGGTGCCAGCAGAGTTTCTATTTTTTATGTGACAGAGTCCAGAGAGACCCCGTTGGGCCCAGGTAAACAACAAGTGGTTGTAGAGGCCCAGCCCACTGCATGAAATTCTCTCTCTTTCTCTCTCTTCCCCGCTCCTTCTTTTCCTCTGTTGCTTTCCTTTTCTTTGTCCCATTTCTCGATTTGTTTTCTTACTACTCTCTCTCTCTCTCTCTCTCTCTCTCTCTCTCTCTCTCTCTCTCTCTCTCGGTCACTTGACTTGCTACTTGACTCCCTGAGGCTGGTTGGGAGAAGCTGGAGCAGTCAGATCAGAGACAGTAGCCATACTTTTCAGCCGACTGATTTGTTATATACCGTGGAGGTATGGGGAATGGGACGCAGGTCCAGGTCAGGTTGGAGAACAAAGAGGGCCACACACTGTCATGGCAGAGCTCTCAAATTAGTCATACTCATTGGGGATGCATGTGGAATTCATCTGTACAGCTGCTGGCAAGATCTCCTGTAGCAATTTACCTCTATGTCCAACATATGGTTGTGTGTGAACAAAGCTAATGCAAAATCCATGTGAGAGAGCGTGTGCATTTGCTTGACTTTTCACTGAACTGTCAATATACTGACACAACTGGGGTGTAGCTATCTATATGTTTGTGCAGAAGCAATTTTCCCTGGGGACAGGAGACAACCCTAATCTGGAAAACAAGCCAACTGTGAACAAGCAGGGGCAAGGAAGATTAAAGACAGGTGGGAAGCTGTATTATTATTATTATTATTATTATTATTATTTTACACTTGCTGCGTTATCCCAAGGCAACATGTTGAGATTCCTGCATTGCAGGGGGTTGGAGTAGATGACCCTCAGGGTCCCTTCCAATTCTATGATTCTAAGCACTCAGGGGAGAATTTTATTATTATTATTATTATTGTAGGCTATGGGAACATTGCAGAGAGACCACTAAATTATCAACAGTAGTTGTTGGAAAACAATGTGACAGAAGAAGCAAATGAGCAAATGATCTCCAGAGCAACACTGTAGAGCAGACAGGTGAATCCTACACTGTGGCAAAATCCTGTAGATGGATTCTGCAGGTGATTTATCTTAGCGGAAATCTGTAGAAGCCTTGTTTAGGTATTTACATTCCTGCAACTTTACTATTAGGTTAAGTGACCAGATGAAAAGACAATCTGCTTCTGTACCTTTAATGGGTAGAAGAGGGGATTTTTGCAGGTGTAACTCATTATGCAAAAGTGAAAAAGCTGTATACCGATCCAAATTCCCTCTCTGACACTATTTAAGGCATTCAGCTGGGAGGGAACCTAGCATTTAAGGTGGAATAGACTTAAAAAGCCAGTTAGGGTTGCAAGAGGGTAGAGTAAAGAAAAGTAGTAAGCAACTTGTAGAATAGGATCAGCAGAAAATGTGTGTGCACTAACAGCTCGATCATGTGCTTCCTTCCCAATCTGCAGTAGGCAAGAAGCTCATCTTTCAGTAAAATGAAAGAATGTTCTCCCTCACCCTGAAATACACACTTTATTCCAACAGCTAGCATTCCTGAGCCTATGTAATAAACACTGCAGTCACCATTTTTGTCATTATTCTATACTGCCATACCCCCTCCCATAAAACAGAGATGAAAATGTCTCTCTGCTTCCAGACATACTGTGAAGATAAACGTTCTTTACACACTAGGAAATTTAGTAATTCTATATTTCTTACAGGATTTGTTTGGCATGCTATAAAAGAGGACCAGAGCCACACAAAAAATGTTTATGAGCAGTTGTTTCAAAACACTTTCAAGGAAAGGTTGTGAACAAAACTGAGAAATCGGGTAATCAAGGGCTGTGCTATAGCATATATAAAAGCAGACAAATAGCACAATGCTATGCATGTTTATTGTTAAGTTCCACTGAGTTCAATATGCCTTACAAGTAGGGAGGCATAAAATCAAAATTCAACAACACAAGGATGGAGAACATGTGACCCTATGGATGTTGTTGGACTCAACTCCAAGGGGGATGGGGCGGAGGCTTAGTGGTAGAATACATGCATTGCATGCAGAAGGTTGCAAGTTCAATCCCCAGGTATGGCTAGGAAAGATTCCTGGCCTGAAACCCTAGAGAACCACTGCCAGTCAGTGTAGACAATATTGAGCTAGATGGATCAATATTTTGATGCATAAGTTAGAACTCTTATGTTCTTAACAGGTATAGGATTAATATTTCATATCCAAAGTGGTGTTCAGAGAGAATGTGGTTTTTAGGGGAGAAGTAGGGGAGGTTTGTTACTTTATTCCCCAGCTGCTTCACCCAGATGGGGTTCCTAAATGTGTTTTCAGCAACACATTGTTTGCAGAGATAAGAGAAAACCAGAGAGAGGATGCTGCAGAAGAGAAGCAGCAGGTGGGGGAAGGGTTGAGCCCCACAGCCAACCTTTTCCTCCTCAAATCATGCTCTCAGCTGTTTGGCTGCAGACTCCAGTTTGCAAAGCCAGGCCACTGCCAAACATAACAGTTCCAGTTTAGGTTCGGTTTGCATAGCCTACAACTATGGGATTGTTTGGCACATTTAAATACATAGCATAGCTATTCCTCCATGAAGCTGCCAATGGGCTATTGCATATTTTCATTCCTGTACGACAGCACAGGACAATTTGCATTAGCTATAATGAAAAGCTTTCAACTGGGCTGCATGGTGTGTGATACAATACTCCTAACAGCCTCCTCTTTAATCCGGATATTTGGGCAGATTCTGTATCTGGGTTTGGACTTTTCAAGTACAGTTCAGTCTAACCCTATGAATGGAGTCAGAGCACCAGACATGACTTCATTTCTGCCAACTCCTGCTACCTACGTGAGGACAGCCTGACCATAGGTGGCATACACACCTAAGACTTTAGGCATGTAGGCCTCAGCAGGACATCTTCCATGGAAAGTGAATGCTGGGCTGGGGTGCCAGTAGCATATATTAGGCCAGATTGAGTCTTTCAAATATAATCCATACTGACTCCTTGAGGGAGAAAGCAAGACTGTAGCTCCTGTTGCACGTATGACATTTTGGTGCTTGCATGTGAACTAGATATATGTACCCCCAAACAAAAGCCTGATTCCCCCCCCCCCATTTTCTGGCACAGATAGCAGGTTAAAAAAATTATGTCAATTGCATTGTGATCTAGAAACACAGACTTCTTACAGCCATAGGCTACAGTCCTTAAAAGGAAGAGAACTATTAGCACCTTGATTATATTCAAAAGCTTAGCTCCAGAGTAATATTTTTCAACAACAACAAAAGGGCCTGCTGGGATCAGAAGGGGTTTATGTCACAGAAGGAGCAGCCCTCAAGCTTAGAAGTCTCGCCGGTTTCTATCTATTAATCTGCCACTATACACCCTAAGCAATCAAGGACTAGAAATTTTTGTTCCTGCTTCAAGTTGGTTCCCAAGTCCCTCTCCACAGGTGTTTTGTCCCAAGGCCTGCGTATGACAGCTGGTATGAGCAGCCAAAATGGTTCCTCACAGTAGTAGAAAAGCTTGGCTCTGGGAAAGGAAATGCTGCGGACTGGATGTATTTGGTATGCGTGCAGCACATGAAATAAACAAGGTATGTGTGATTAATAAAACACCCCTAGTATGGTTTGTGATGGTCACGTGTGCATGATAAACAGAAGGCAGTCTATGATTTGAAGTATGTACTTTCTGGACTGTTCTGTCTGCACATTCATGTCTCGCCTTGAAGCTACTATTGTATGTGCAACCTATGTACAGCACTATAAGGTAGACCTATCATGTAGTCACCTCTTCAGAGCACGCTCAGGATGGAAAACACCAGACTCTGGAGGCATCCAGTGTTCATTCTAAAATGGCATGTTGTGACTAGGTTGTTAGAAGAGCAGTTGTGCTGTTGCAGTGGTTCGCACCAGCTCCTTTGTCTTTAAACAAAGTAGTTCTGTTGTACTGGAGGGCCTGCTTCTCCTGGGCCACTGGTCCTCTAATCACAACTGAAAATGGCACCTAAGGCAGGCCTGCTCCTAATACTTCCTGTGTGCAACTGTTTTGAAGATTAAATGTAATCAGATGTTTATTTCTGCTGGTGAAATACAAAATTCCTTCTTTAAGGCTAAAGTTTTTCTTATTTTCCAACAAGGATTTTCCTCCTTCCGTGTGATGAGTGATTCCCCCCCCCCCAATACGAATTGTGCCCTTTTCACTCAAGATTCTAGATTGGAGGTCAACAACTTTTGCCCATGAGCACATCTGGATATTTGAGCAAACACTGTGAGCGCCACACTCTCTAATCACTTCTCTCCCCCTCCTCAGAGAGACAGAAAGAGAGAAAGCAGGCACTTAGCTTTTCCAAGGGATCTGGATAAAAATCAGATCAAGAAGAATTAATCCTGAAAAAGAACATAGAACTGAAAAAATGGGAGAGTGTTACCCTTCCAACTCCTTCCTTCAACTTTATGTACCGTATTTACTCAAATCTAATGCTCACCTTCTTTGGCCAAATTACGTTGTGAAAATTAAGGTGTGCATCAAATTCGATGGCACATTTACATTCGCCGGCAAATACTTTCTTTGGTTTCAAGGTTCTGAAAATTGAGGTGCACATTAGAGTCAATGGCGCATTAGACTTGAGTAAATACGGTACTTTTCAAGGGAGAAAAAGGTAATAGCTATTACCACCTCATGACAAAGAAAATAGTGAGGAGGGGGGCTCAGAGGCTTCATGGATGTCAGAGAAAGGCCACAAGGATGGCACTGAGTTCATGGGCAGCGCCATGGCAACCCCCTTTTCTGAATTACTCTCAAGGCAAGCCCCTGCATAGAGTTAGAATTGAATGCATTTACCTGTTTTTGCTAAATAAAAAATGTGCAATATACTTCATCTATTCAGTATTTTTTAAAATAATATAGACTAGTATAAACAAGAATGCTCTAGATCAGGCAAGTACTAAAATTGCTACAAGTGCATAGATATTTTTTGCCCATTTAAGCATTAGATTGACAGTACAGGCCTTCTCCGAGTTCAGTGGAACCTACTCCCAGGTCAAGTGTCAATCATATACTCACTTACCTGAAAGTAAATCCCATTGAACTATTTTAAACAGAAGTTATGGCTTTGGGGCAGACTTGGGATTAGGAAAGAGCTGTTTCTTTTTCTGTGAAAGGGCCTTGGCTTCTTGTAAGCAGCTCAGATAAGTTTATTTTATGGAGCGGCATAGAAATGTTGTGAATGATTAACTTGACACAAGTTGAGCACAACAACTCAAATAGGAGCAACCGGGTTATATGTCAATTAGCACAGGAGCTTCAGATTCATGCACAGCTATTAATTATTGTAAAACCCCACATACACTACACACTTGGGGAGGGAAGGACCCACCTCAGCCGTGTCCAACATGAAGTTTGAATCAAGTTGCCATTTTCTTTCCTGAAGGAGTTCCGTTACCTTTTACCAACAGCATAGTATGCTGAAATCAAACTGCTATGCTTTATCCATCCCTGCATCTTGAAGCTGACAGAAGAGTTCCCTGTCTGTTGCACACCTGTTGAAGGCAGAGCCTCTGTCAAACCCTCCACATGAGCCACAAGCACCCTCATTTCCCATAACTGGGTCTTGCTATCCCAGGTTCAGTCCCACATAAGGCACACAGAGAAGCCTGGCTCTTGTTGTGAACAGCCTACGTAGTAGACGTCAAGGCCTTCTCAGCCACCTGCCTGCCTCAGATCCTGACTCCAGCATTTCTTAGCCTTTCTCCCCCCTCACAAGCAGCTGCATGTTTGTAAGTTTTGAGTTTAGTCTATGAAATTGTTTTATTTAAACTACAACCACCCAGAAATTCCTGTGTAATTGCCGCACTGTACCACTGGAAAATAAAAATAAAGTCCCTTCTAAGGGTAAACTGAGAGAGCACCTGCTAGTGCATTGTCTGTCTCTGTGTCTTCGCTGTACA
The DNA here is from genome assembly GCF_965207765.1 of Zootoca vivipara. NCBI lineage: Eukaryota > Metazoa > Chordata > Lepidosauria > Squamata > Lacertidae > Zootoca > Zootoca vivipara. The sequence continues at coordinate 67,596,589 of NC_142584.1, read as the reverse complement.
CACAATCCTGCTAGGGGCTGTCTTTTTCTAACTAATGCCAGGGCTGATAGTAATGCTGGTCCATCTTTATACAATACAGTGGTACCTCGGGTTACAGATGCTTCAGGTTACAGACTCCGCTAACCCAGAAATAGTACCTCGGGTTAAGAACTTTGCTTCAGGATGAGAACAGAAATCGCGTGGTGGCGGCGCGGCAGCAGCGGGAGTCCCCATTAGCTAAAGTGGTACCTCGGGTTAAGAACAGTTTCAGGTTAAGAACGGACCTCCAGAACGAATTAAGTTCTTAACCCGAGGTACCACTGTATAGATATAATTTGGAAAGCAACCTGAGATAGGAAGGGGGACACAACTATGCCATGATTTTATACCTGCTTTAAAACCAATTTAAGCCCTCCGCTTTAGAAGTAGGAGGAAACCCTGTCAATTAAGCCTAATATGAGACCAGTATAATATGTTAGAGTAGACATGTCTTGTTTTCTTTTCCATTGAGCTCCCCACCTTCAAGGCCCTACATAAAATTCCTGTTTCAGCCTGGGGAAGAGGCCCTGTTGCACAATCTTGCATTCTTCAAGCAAGAAACCTAACTTACTGATGTCCTCAAGATGCACAAGATGGCCACCTACACCCGTGCAGAGACTGCACACATGTTCATTGATTCCTTATCTCATTTATGGCATCTATGGGGAACCTATGGCCTTCCAGTAGTAGTTACTAGATCAGGAAGCCCAACCAGTCAACTAATAGCAGCAACCAGAATCTTGTCCTTTACAATTCACAACAGCTTTCTTGCCTCCGTATTTGTATACTGTAGTAGCTCGTGGCACTGCAAGAGGAACAAGGAGATGCAATTTCATGTCCCACCACATACCCTCCCCAGCAATGTATCCTTAGCAGAACCTTTGCTAGGAAATTCTGTTACAATTTGCAGGATAAGATGGTTTTCCAGATTAGAGATGACAGGAAAGTGGAACAAGCTATCATGGTAAAGCTGAGGTCAAAAACACACAAGCATTTTGAAGCACTTTAATGATCACTTGGGAATCATACCCAACTTCAGTTAATGCACATAAAAAGTTATGCTTTGTTTTAAATGCAGAAAACATTCCCCCAGTTAAGTTCCCCAAATGCTCATCCATGCAGCCCTGTGCCTAGACTCAACTGCAATGCCACCATGAGCTTAGGAAAAAAATACATGATGAAAGGTAAGCATGACAGAGTCATCAAATTATACATTGCATGGGGGGGAAATGAAGATTTTTCTTTCACTCATACGGTAACACTAGAACATGGAGTCATGCAATTAAAATTGGCAGTAGACTCAGAACACGCAAAATTAAAAAAATTCACAAGCAAGCAATTCATTTATGGAATTTGCTGGCACAATAATTGGATGGCCACTGACTTAGGCAGCTTTCAAAGGGGATTTAACCAATTCATGAATGATAAATCTACCAACAACTATTAGCCATTGTACCTTTTGGAACCATGGAAGCAACATGCCTCTGACGATCAGTAACAGAGGGACAAACACCGAAGAAGGGTTGCTATCTTTAGTTTCTGCCATGCCTGTGGAATTATCTCTTGGGCCATTGGATGAAACAGAATACTGGACTAATGGGCCTCATCTGATTCAGCAGGGCTTTTTGATGTTCTCAATGGTGACAAAAGAGACACTTCAATGCAAGTAGGCAAGCTTAAAATACGAAACGGTCATTCCCAAATATGTACAACTGTATGGGGGGAATGGAGAGCTGGAAGGTTATATATTTCAAGGCAGAATACATCTGTTCTCAGGTGACGCAGGAAATAGAAGATGGTATAAATGCAACTGTAAATCCACCTTCATACCTGGTCCCTAACTGATTTCCCAAAGGTGCATTTGAAACTATTCTATATAAAAGGAGGCTCAAAAGCCCTCTGACCAATACATGTGACATCTATCCCAACCAATGTTAAAGACCAATTATGCAAGTGTTGCCAGACCCATCATGTCATCCAGCTGCATACAGTTGTGTAAGCTGGTAAATATTTTATATACCGTATCTCTACAAAGCTAAATTAATCTCTTTATTCTGCACATAACAGAAGGCTGGAAATAATCCATTCGCAGTGTCAAATATCACCAGAAAAGTTTTCTTTTCCAGGTTTCACAACCAAAATGACAAGTTTACAACCTTTATGCAATGTGTGACAGCCTGCAGTTGCATTTAATGAAGCACAAATGGTGTTGAATTTTTAATTCCCACAGAAATGTCTTCACCAGCTAAAACCCACCAAATTGTTTTGCCTTTCTTTGTTTCTAGATACCATATTATTTCTGTTTAGCAAAGCCAAACAAGGGAGTCTTATTATAGAAACTCTACAATAAGTTCTTCTGTGAGAAACCCTGTTATGTCAAACTGTAGATTTTCCTAAGATTTGTACATTGCTATTAGATATGACACAGATGGGATGTGAACTTGCTGCTTCCATGCTTTGAAAATAAGCAACAGCGCCAGCAGTCCCTTGAGGTGCTGCTCCGTTGGGGAAATTGCAGAGAAAAAGAAAACATCAAAATACACTCAGTTAAAAGCCCCCAGAGCCATTCCCAAATCTGCAGGAAAATGTGCCGAAAACTGGTTTAGACAAATCTGGGAGGTTGGGTGTGGAAATGTCTTCATGTGGGGTTAAAGAAGACGACAAAAGAAGGGTGATAATAACTGCATTTCCTCAATAACATATATTTTTAATTGTTTTGTTGTTTTTCAACATGCAGCTTACCTGACCCAAGGAATGCTTAGTCAGAAGTTAGAAACACAGCATTCAAGGGGTCTAATCTGAAACGCTTCCCAAGAAGTAAATCTCATTACACTGGAGTCAACTAAATTGCCATATGCATTGAATGAGGTCGCCTAGTACAACAGGCCTTTCCCCTCCTCCTCAACACCTCCAAGACAGATTTGGGGAAGTCAGAGAGGGGAAGTCTCATTGCAGTGAGACCTTGTTCCATACACAGGAACCCCACTTAGCACTCATTTCCATTCATTATATTTAGTGGTACTTCTAACCAAGCATGCTTAGAATTGCACTGCACAGATGCATCCTAAGCATACTTATCCAAATGGAAACAAATACCACCATGGGGTTGTATCCAATTCTACTTTGAACAGAACTACTGGAATTACCGTAATGCACTTAAACTGGTCAAATCTGTTACCATAATTTCAAGGAGTCTGCTCTAACACTGGATGCAACCTATGAACTATTTCCAAATAACCATGGTTAGGATGCAAGGGTGCAATTCTGTGCACACTTAATTTGCAATACGTCCTATTTAATTAATTCTGAGACTTGTAACTTCAATAAATAATAGTCCCCTCAAGCAACAGTAGACACCGGATTCAAGACAGGACATTATTCCTACACCTTTTAATAACTCTGTAGAAAGAGCAATCGTCGCAGGTTTTCCAGCTCATTCCCTGCCCAGCCCCTTTTCGATTACCACTTCCATATAAGAATTGCATCCCTTAGGCAAAACTGTATATAAGCTTCATCTCATATTGAATATAGCAGCCGTAATGGTCCGTGACAGCACCCATCCAGGACTATGGATGTCCAGCCACTCTCTCTCTCTCTGTAGAAGTTTGGTGTGGCAGGAGGAGCGTCTCAATTCCCTGGCAGGTAAGGAAATAAATAGCCTGTAGCCAGAAGCAACCTCATGTATGAATTTTTGCTGTATAATGGGCATCATGCCATCAAATCTAACATTTCCCCAATCCTTGTACAAAATCCTTGTACAAAAAGTTCCTATTTTCTATATATACATATATATGGTATGTGTGTGTGTGTGTGTATGTATGTGTGTGTGTACACACAAATACACACACACACACACACACACACATAATTGATCTATTATACCAACACCAACACAGACAACACTCACAAATAAAACTAACAAAAAGATATTACAACTACAAATGCAAAGCAGATGTTACAGATACATCCCTAATTCAGTTCTTATTCATTTCTATTTGACTTCCTTCATCCTCAACGCAGGTCCGGTTGTATACTCAGTCAACATTTTCTTTCTCAATTCCTCTTCTCTATTTTTCTATTTATCTTAAATTCTTACACCAAAATTTGTTTTGTGGAAATTAGTCAAGACAATTCGAGGTATTAATTTGAGGGCACTCCTTTTTCAGATACTCACTATATTTTCCCAATTCTTTTTTTAAAAAAATATAAAATTATTTTTATTAAGGATTCTCTTGGGTTACAAAGGCAGTGCAATGTCTCATTCCCCCCCCCTGTATCATTTTTATATATCGATTTTACTTGTTGAGACATTTTTGTTTGATCTCTAATTGCTTGTCAATTTTAGATTACAGTATTACGTATATTTTTAATACCCCGCCTTTCGCCCTGACGGGACTCAAGACCATAGACGTAGCCACGGGGGGCGGGGGCGGCAAATAATTCAATAAAAATACGTAACTGAAGTTCCGCCCACCCCCGCAACATAAATCCTGGCTACGCCCATGTTCAAGGCAGCTTTTTCTAGAACTAAATGTAATAAAAAGTCCGATTACACAAGCCCTATCCCTCTCTAATTCTAAGAGCGCAGCACCGATGCGAGATAGTTTTGCCTTCTGCAGCACCCATTCCCCGTTTAGCGGCGCGCGCTCCGGGCGGGGTGCGAGCACTTATTAGCCCCGCCTCTCAAAAAGGGCAGCCGCAGTGTCGGAAGCTTTAAAAAAACAGAAGGGGGGGGGCTTTTTTCTGTTTTGCTCCCGCGCTTTAATTAAGAACGTCATTTCCGTTCCCTTCCGGAAATCACTGAGATAGGAACCAAATTTGAATCCGGCAACAAAGCGAGGCTCGAATTGGAAACCGACAGGTTCACTGTTGGGCCTGATAGCGGCGGCTGTAGGGAGAGCTCTCCTTCCAGGGAAGCTTCCCGGGTTCAGGGCGGGGGAAGGAAGCTGGAGGACAAGAGCTCGAGACAGGCGGGTAAGCTTCGCGGGTCATCTCGAGAGAGAAGTCTCTCCCCATCCCCAGCTCCAGCTGCCTGGAGCTGGGCGAGAGGACTGGACCGCGGGCTCTCTCTCTTTTTAGTCACAGCTGCCAGCCTTTTATAGGCAGAGGCTCTGTGAGTTTGGGAAGCTGCCTAACTGTACGTTTTTTTTTCTTTTTCTGTTCAGTCCCCGCAACCAAAGGTTCTTTCCCCACCCCTTAGCATAGCTGCCAAGTTTTCCCTTTTCTCACGAGGAAGCCTATTCAGCATAATGGAAAATCTCTTAAAAAAGGGATAACTTGGCAGCTATGCCCCTTAGGCTCGTGAGGCTGGTTATTCTTGGAGACACTGACTAGCCCAAGGTAGAGATTTAAAGGAGGGGTTCTTAACCTGTGGGCTTCAGCAGGTTTGTGGAGTTGGGGAGGGAATTATTATTATTATTTACCGTCTTCATTTCCTTCCTGTTTTGAAAACGGTCTTCAAAGAAGGGGAATCTAAGAAAGAATTCACAGATTTCATCAAATTCTGAAAGCAGTCTGTGCTTGTTGAATCCTTCTTTTGACAAGGGGCAGTACTCTGTCCTAATGTTTTGCAAATACTTTGTTTATAATGAATATCTGACCTATATCTTGCTGGCTAGTGGTAGTTGACCAACTGAACATCCCGTATTATAGTTGGTATTGCCAAGTTGAGTGACAGTGAAAGAGCTCCAGAGGGGAGTGTATGGTGTTTTCGCTCACTGTTTGGTACTACCGGTATAGAGCAAAACCAGAAATGCAGGAAGGAATCCTTTCCCCTCTGGGTTTTGCTGCTGTTATTTTTTAAGTTTCCAGTAACCTAGAATGTAGTGCAGGGCACAGAGAGATCAGCAAGTGCAAATTCAGTTCTTCAATGTACAGGTGGGGAAAGGGAAGCAGCATTCAGGATATGCCCTTGTGACTGTTTTCTTATTGGGCAGAACCTCTTTTAAGTTTGGTGTTTCTTTTTGCAGAGAGGCTGTTCCGCATCTGAGTCTGCATCTTTTCCTTGATCTTGCAGTTATAAAGGATGCCTATCCGTGCCCATTGTACCATCTGCTCAGATTTCTTTGATAATGAGAGGGATGTGGCAGCTATTCACTGCGGACATACTTTCCACCATTTATGGTGAGTACTGTATAAGCAAATGGCAAAATTGGTGGAGGAAAGTTATTTAAGAACCAGAGCAACTCTCCTGTTTTTTTATATACATCAACTTTTCTTTACATCTTATTTGTGAAATAATACTTGGAAACATCTTATTCTTTACTATTTATTCATTAAGAGCATTTTTAACCTGCCCTTGTTCAAATGATTCCAAGGCAGGTTACAAAGGGAGCAAAAATAAGAGTAAGTGTAAGTAAAATATACAGAATTTTAAAAATCCAACAGTGAGTGAACATTCTGGGCAAATAGAAGTTTCTAGCTGGCTCCCAAATGTCAACAATATTGGTGCTTGCCATACTTCAGAGGAGTAGGCTATTCTACAATCAGGGCACCTCCACAAAGGGTGCCATATATCATGCCACCACATGATGGTGAGACAATGAAAAGAGCCTGTTCCTCCATATCTAAGGGCCCAGGCAGGCTGATATTATAGTTGTAGGTACAAAAGAAAGAAGCATTAAGGCAAGTTTTTTTGTTGTTGGCTGGTGTATTTGTGGTTTGGGGGGGGGTGGATATGTTGATCATCAAGAAATTGCAGTTATAGAAACAGTGTGCTGGTTAGGAGTACCCCGAGTAGGACAATACTGTAATTTTTCTCTGCCTGATAAAAATAGATCTGTAACTCATTTCCTCAGTTTGTTGTGTCCTCTGCTTTTCCTTCTGTGTCACGGGTGCCTATCAAAATATTTGAGGACTGAAGGACAGTGGTACTAAGCCATTTCTAGCCTAATGCACTGATTGGCATGTGTGCATATTTTGTGCTATTTCCCATATTGAAGATATGTCAAAAGGAGTGTTTCAAGACGAACTCTATACATTCCAAAGGCATATCCATATCCTATTCATTTATCATGATTTAGATCACTTTCTTTATAATTATATCACAAGCGAGCCTGCATACCTTGTACAACTCATTGTCTACCAAGCTAAAGACTATCCCAATGGCAACGGCAATAATACTTAAGATATTCAGCACTGTGATGTTGCAAACTGAAATTTCAGCAAAAATGCTTTATTTTAAATGGGAGTTGAAATGTGTAAAACTTGCATGGAAGTAAATCTCAGGGTAGTAAGTGTGCACAGGATTGCAGCCCTATGTATTACAGGGCGTTGGTCCCATGGCAGAGTTAATTCTAAAACTGTCTGTCTGTCTCAAGACTAGATGAGTTTGATTCATAACTGATAATACCTGTGTGTAGTTAGGTGAGAATATTCTCCAGAAAATATTCTCTACAAACTGTAAATTCTAATGTAAGAACCAATTTTACCCACATTTTAAAAATCTAGTAAATAATAAGTCATGCTGTGATATTGCCAGTGTAAGTAATAATGATTTTTTGAACCAGTTACATTACCGGGCATTGTGTCATTCACCATTGGCAGTTCTGAAATGTGAGCTACAGAAAACATTTTTTAAAAAAAATGCTATTCATTTAATTTTATGAACATTTGAATTCGTATGTATTTCAACTATATGTAATACCCTTTTTTCCTATTTTGATGTGACCTTATTTTTAGCAATTCTATACCCTTGGCCATAAAGTGGTGTGTTTTTTAACAGAAAGTAGCTTTAGTGCTTTATACACGTAAAGTATCTAAGCCTATACAATTATGTGTAACAGCATGTGAGGTGGCCTTGATTTAAACAGTTGACATTTCTATATTTTTATTTAGTGCCAGTAACTGGTTTTTTTAGTGCCATTCAATGGTACAAGGTGTCTTTTACCAGAGATTGACATAGTAAAATATATTACCATATAATGATAATACATTTAATGTTAATGGCTTCTTTTTTATATGTATGCATATAGATTTGTTTCTCAAGTTGTGTTTTAGTCACCAAAACAGTTATTAAGTGTTAGAGCTATTAGCACAAGATAGCCTATTACTGAATTTACTTGTATCAAACATTAACATGCCAATTTTCAATTTCAAGTTTGGTGCAAAAAAATCAAAGAATATGAATTCACTGCATTGCCCCATGAATAAAAGTATCTGTACAGTTTCTGGTTGCCATCTGAACAAGTTTACCCATGAATAAACATGTATACAGTGGTGCCTCGACTTATGAATTTAATCCGTTCCGAAGGCACCTTCGTAGGTCGAAAAATTCGTAAGTCGAAAAGCACCACTGGAAACGCGATTTCCCATAGGAATGCATTGGAAACGAAAAAATCATAAGTCAAAGCAACCCCATGTAAAAATTTGTAAGTCGAAAAAAACCTATCTAAAACCGCCGCAGTTTCCGTTCAGATGTCGAGAAATTCGTAAGTGTGCGGCCATTTGCCCCATTCACAAGTTGAAAAATTCGGTTGTTGAGTTGTTCGTACGTCGAGATACCACTGTATTAACTAATTATATCATTTTCAATGCATTAAAATGAATATTCTCCTATTTTAAATGAAAATTATCTAATATTCTCATTAATCGATAATATTCTCGAAAAGATTCTTCTCCAGAATTTAACATCACTACCTGTGTGGTTCTTGTTAAGAAGCACCATTTGTCAACAATCACTTTGTCATCTCTTCCCCTCTAGCCTCCTCCAGTGGTTTGACACAGCACCAAGTCGGACTTGTCCACAATGCAGAATCCAGGTTGGTCTTCAACCTGTGCTCACTGAAATAATCTGTCATATTTAGTCCTCTTTAAGTTATGAGTACTTTGCCTTCCAAGGCTGAGGAGTTCTGTTGCAGTAACAACCTGTCCAGTCTGGGTGGAGGGGTGTGGTCAGAAGAGAAAGAAAGACTACCCAAGTGAGAGAAGGTAACTTTGGAGAAGGAGCCCATCAACCTTTGAGACTCTCAAAGCAGCTTAGAAAATATTCTCGCAATAAAAATCACATTCAGGTCTGGTATCAGGATCAGAAATAACATGGTGTCTCCATGGTGCCAGGGTTATTCAGGTGGACCTCAATGAGCCCATGATAGAGGGAGGTCTTCCATTGCAGATAGGCTTGAGTATGACTAGCTTTCTTCAGATTCTTCTTCAGAGCCCCTTCTCTCATTGAAATTACTAAATCTAAGCTGCTAGCTGTGCAAGTAGCTGTAGTCAGTTTTTGACTTCTGTTTCTTGAACATCCCTTTGTGGATAATGGAAATAGGAATGGGGATGCTGCAGATACAAGGAAAAATCAAAAGTCCTGCCCCGTACACATGAGCTGTTAGTTATATGTAAATGAGCTTTTGGGATGGTGGCCATAGTGTGATGTACCCTGTTAATATGGCAATAATTAGAGTCAAGACCTTTGGTATTTGGCTGTTACAATGTTATTTATTAGCTTCAAAGTAACACCAGTGTGCAGGTGCCAAGCTGCATGTTGCCTTCTTATTTGCCTTTTCAGTCCTTGCCAGGTCTTAGCCCTTGTTGCTCTTCTGACTTGTTGATTCCCTCTGTTCTTCACCGCCTCTCGCATCTTTGGGTTACCATGGAGTTATCGTGAAATAACATCTTATGTAGCTGTAACTATGCAATTAGCTGGTGTCATGACTGTATATAATACTTAAAACACAAAGCAGTAGCTGCATGGGGGAGGTGGAGAAAGCTATGAAATTCAATTTCAGTAATATTTTTTTCTCATAAAGCAAGCAGCACGTACTTGGATTTGGCACAGCATGAGCTTAGCCTCAGCTGCTGAGCTAAAGCTGCCAGGGAACAAATTGCACTTGGTTCCAAGGTGCTTGAATTGTTTTGTCAAAATTCCAAAATTTTGTGCTGGAATAATGGCTCCACACTTGGAAAGTCTGTTGCTGGAATTCTGAGCCAAAGAATTTCATAGTGCAATAGTGATGTGAAGTGCATCATATGCTCCATTGCAATATGCTAGACGGGTCACATTCATATCCCTTGCTGTGCCTGATGCCCAACAGAACTGTCTTTCCTCCAAGCACTGTACTATAGAATATGGTTTCTAGTAAACACAAGCAACCATCCTGATTCAAGGTCAAGTGTGTGTGTGTGTGTGTGTGTGTGTGTGTGTGAGAGAGAGAGAGAGAGAGAGAGAGAGAGAGAGAGAGAGAGAGAGAGAGAGAGATTAGATGTGTCTTCTGAAATCTCAGTATTTACATTGTCTTGAAACATCATTTCCCATCTTACTGCAACAGGCTCCTCCTTTTTCACAGTCATGCCCTTGTTCTTTCACATGTTATGTGTAGGTTGGCAAAAGACACATAATCAACAAACTGTTCTTTGATGTTGCCCTGGAGGAACAGACAGGACTGGATGCAGAAAGTCTACAGGTATGTACGTGCAACAGCTTGCTCCCATCATCTAGGTTTTTTAAAAAATCTCCCCTGTAAATATTTGCTGTCATTGGCTCACATAGGATCAAAGGTGAATCTGCTTCTGCACTTGTTTCTGCTTCTGGAGGCCCACCTCAGTTAGACTCTACATAACCTCAGATCTTCGGGATTAAAAATGCTTTCATTTTAAGGGCAAGTTGAAATGGAAGGAATTATATCAATTTCTTCCAATTTTCTGCCATTCAGACTCCTTTCAAAGAGCATTGCCTTCTTAATTATGTTTGTTTTTGTTAGCCTCTTCCTATTATCCTCGGATATTGTGCAGATCAGGAGTAACATAGCTATGTTAAAGTCTGGAGGCTGAATGGAATGTTGTTCTAGTTGCCTGTAGGAACGAGCAAAGAGAGGATAGTTTGCAATCTTTGCAATGCTCATTGGGTGGAAGCTGTTAAAAGAATACTGTTTATAGTCTTCATCTGACAACTCGGCACAGTTACATTTTTACTGTTCCTCAGTGTTAACAGTTAGATTTTTTGATCCACAACAAGAGAGAGACATTTAAAAAAATACAAAAATTAGATTGTGCAGTGTGTATTGGTGTAGGATATATAATAATGTTAAAAGACTTGGAAAAACATAGGCTATAATTTTAAGATACATACTATGTTGCGAATAAATATTTAAGACAAGCTTCATCTGGGAAGGTACATTAATTATAGTGCTATATGTGTTTACTTTGGAGTAAACCCCATTAAGTTAGAACCAATGGAACCTACTCTAAGGTGAATGTCTGTGGGATTGCAGCCTTAATGTGCATCACTACCATGCTGGCAATGAGAAATCCTTGATGCAAAATCATGGCGCTGTACTCCCACAATAATTTAACCTTGGCAAAATGCTATTTCCTCTGTATCTTAGTCATTTAAAAAGTCTTCATTGACCTTGATATAATAGGACTCTTCTACCCTCTTGTGTTTAAAGTTAGCATGTGCTATGGTTGTCATAATTAGAATTTCCATGACAACAAGTTTTGTGTCTGTGTGCCTAATTCCCTGATATAGGTAACAGTTCCATCAGAAATAAAGCTGTCATATTTACAGAAGAGAGGCTAAAAGCAACCTGCTAAATGTGCTGAATACACAAGGTAGTTGTATAGATTCAAAAATAATTTGAAGCACATAAAAGCTCTCTTTAAAGGATTTCTTTAAGCATATTATTCAGTAGGTACACTATTCAGCAAAGGGAAGTTATTGCAGATAAGGATGACTGAGAATTAAATGTGTGCCTGTCATAGCAACAACATGCTCTTGAGTACCTTAGGTAACAGTTCAGCCAATTGGCAAAGTGAATACCGAAACATTTCTAAAAGAGAATGGCTTATGCTAGCACACCTAGAGAGCCATAGAATGCATTAGTTCACTTGAATGAAGTGGCAATGGTTTGCCAGGTGTTACTCTTGGGCTGCAAAATACTGAAAACCACATTTTTTTTCAGAGTAGGATGGCATGGCATTAAAGAGAAACACCATCTCTTGGTTTGCTTCCTGTTATAACAAGAACATTCTTGCCTATAAGTTGGCAGCTGCTAATAGTTATTAGCATATGTAGCACTAATGTTAGTTTTTATTTTGTGGATGCTACAAGTGAATGGGAATGGGGGGAGGGGAATCAATTATCTTGCTCCAGTATTTAGAGGGGTAGATGTGTTGGTCTGTTGCAGCAATTGGTCTGTTGTGACACCTTACTTAAAGGCTAACAAACTTTGTATGGTACTGTAAGTTTTCTTGTGGGCTAAAGTCCACTTATTTGTGACCCTTTAAGGTGCCCCAAATCTCTCATTGCCCCCCCCCCAAAAAACTTGTCACTGGCATAAAATTCCTAACCATTCATGTACATACAAATAGCCCATTCATCGCCCAATTTCCCTGAAATAAAAATGATCCACATTCTAAATTAGTTATGGGCTGGGGTACCACCATAAAAGGCTCCTTCTACCTTCACTGCATAACTGTGCTCCCATTTTCTGCTTCGAAACTTAGCATTCGCGCCAGGTTTCTTCATAATTCCACATAGCTGAACTGAACCCTGGGCTGCCTCTTTCGTTGCACTTTCTGGATCCCAGTTGACTTGGCAGAGACCTCATTCCCTTTCTTCTGTCATGTCATACTTGGCAACACTTTCTCCCACATGTTTTATTTTAAGATCAGCCCTTCCTCTCCTCCCATTTTAATATAGGTACATACAAATGGGGGGCAAGCATAAGCCCTCTTCATCTCTGCCCTAAGCTTCCCTTATCAATCTTTGGGCAGTCTACTGAGCTGCATTATTGAGATTCCTATAAAACACATCTCTTCTTTACTTCAGTGGAATAGAAAGGAAGCCTTAGTGTACATATTGCTGGTATTGCTATCAAGTAAGGGAAGAGAGATACTTTGGCTTCTTCACTGCCCATACAAGCTGTGCGTGTACAATAATATTTCACCCCGTATTATGTTGTCAGTTTGTGTTTCCTATTGAATCAATGCCTTCCAATTTTTTTATTTAGTTTCCTAATGATTTTGCTTCAACAACATATTTGCCATGAGATTCTAAAAATCAATACAATATACTGCAGTGCCCCATGAATGGCATGCTGTTAGTTTGGTGACCTTATTTAATTAATTATTTTATTAAATTAATATAGACGTGATGTCTTTGCATGAATAGTTTCAGTAACATGCCGTGTTTGATGGGGGGTGAGGGTGCTGTCATACTACATTTCACTCAATGCCCAGCTTTTGTCTGCTATGTCCTGCGGGCCTAAGTCAGCCTTTATGCTTTCTAGGGTTTGCACACAGACTCTCATCAGATTCCACCCCCCAACTGATATATCTGCTTTTCCTTTTCCTTTTTAAAGTAGAAATATGAGAATGAACTAGATCCTTGTTGGCATCATTAAGTACTGTAAATTCTGGCTATATGCCATGTATTTTCTTTTTTCAGTATTAAATACTGCCAGCTGTTACAAAGATCCTTTGGGTGTTTATTTGGCACCTCCTCTTCCTACTTGGTGCCAGCCAGTTCATTGCTGCCCTTTCATCCAGCTGCTGTTCTGTGTCGCTCTCAATATCCAAGCTCATTTGAATGAGTGTTAAACAAGGCTTTGGTTTGACTCATTGTGCCTCTATCCAGATGCATTCATAAATTGCTTTTTGGACCCTATCCAAACACTAGTTTTGTAACACTATTGCCCTCCAGTTAATTATCCATTGATTACAAATATTAGTTAAAAATATTTGGGACTCAAATTCTCTGTGGCAGGATCTGTGTTTGGCTGCCTTGTTAAGTTAAAATAGTGTTGAAATACTTCTACGTTGTTGTTTTTCCCATTTGAGATTTCTAAAGCTGTTTGACAAAAGCAAAATGACAGTGTGAGAAATAGGGTGGCAAGTGGTAAGACAATCGCTCTTAATGTTTTTTTCAGTTCTGAGCTCCAGCCCCGCCGCCCACTTCTAAAATAATCCTAGGATATAGGTTATTAATAAAGCTTTGACAGTTGTGACTACTTTCTGTATAACTTGGTCCGTGTGAGTGTGAATAGTGTTTGGGTAGATATCCTAAGATCACTCTGACACACCTTTTAAAGCTCTGATGAGGGCTTGTATGTTGTGCTACCACCTAATTTGGTTTTTTATGTGTTATCTTTCAGAATGAACTGGATAGGATGAAAGCCCAGTTAGCCATGAAAGGTGAGTGAGTTGAAAAATAGAAGAGGGTAAAGACTTCAGTAAAGTACAGTATTAACTTTACTGAAGACTTTACTGGGACGTGGGTGGTGCTGTGGTCTAAACCACTGAGCCCTAGGGCTTGCCGATCGGAAGGTCGCCGGTTCGAATCCCCGCGATGGGGTGAGCTCCCGTTGCTCGGTCCCAGCTCCTGCCAACCTAGCAGCTCGAAAGCACATCAAAGTGCAAGTAGATAAATAGGTACCACTCCAGCGGGAAGGTAAACGGCGTTTCTGTGCGCTGCTCTGGTTTCACCAGGAGCGACTTAGTCATGCTGGCCACGTGACCCAGAAAAACTGTCTGCGGACAAACGTCGGCTCCCTCGGCCAGTAAAGCGAGATGAGCACCGGAACCCCAGAGTCGTTCATGACTGGACTTAAATGTCAGGCATGGGTGTAGGGGGGGGCAGGAGGGGGCAGCTGCCCCCCCTAGAAGCAAAAAATTATTGTATTTTACAGACCATAACCAGCACTTTCCCCCTCCAAAAACTGAAGTGGAAAGGGCTTTGCTTTAGCAAGAGCAGCTCTCCACTTGCTGGGGGCGGGGGGGGGGAACACAGCTGTAACAAAAACACATCAAATAAATAAAGCAAAGTGGCTACCGGTACTTAAGCAGTTAAGACAATGGAGCAGAATATCCCTTCAGGCAAGGTTCACCCTATTCACCCTATTGTTCTTCAGTGGGAGTTGTTAATGAGCATTCAGGGATCGCATTAACAGTTCTATTGGTGATTTAATGAGGGTGCAGAGGATTCAATTTGACTAAGGTGGCCCTGCAAGGCTAAAAGGAAGTGAATAAGAAGGGGGGGCTGTAGCTTTGATAGACACAGTGATGTTTATAAAAAGCAGTGGTGTTCCAGTCTGCCCCTCCTCCTGCATCTGTATACTGTAAATCAGGGGTGGCCACCTCCCAAGAGACTGATCTACTCACAGAGTTAAAAACTGGGAGTGATCTACCCCCTTTTGGGGGGTTCAGGTCAAAGCTGTTGAGTTTTTTTAAGGAAGGGAAGCCCTGTTTTGGGGGGTTTAGGTCAAACTTGTTGAGCTTCTTTTAGGAGGGAGGGAGGCCCATTTTTGTTTAGGTCTTCAACATAGTTCAGCTTTTTTTAGGGAGGAGGAAAAGTTTGGGTGAGCTTTTTTTAGGGGTGCCAGTGATCTAGCAGTGATCTACCACAGACATCCAGTGATCTACTGGTAGATCACAATCTACCTGTTGGACGTGCCTGCTGTAAATCAAGCAGAGAGAAAGCTGCTTACAAGGCTCCTGTACAGGTGTACCGGTATCTTCCTCTTGCTGCAGAGTTCTAGCATCACAGCGTCACCCAGAGGCACCCACAAATGTGAGTTATCCCTCTCTCTGTTTCTTCCTTCCTTTCCTCCCTCTTCCATCCTTAATAAAATACTGGGGGGGGGGGCAGATAAGCCCCACATAGAAAGCCCATCAACATGGAGGGGGAATGACTCTTTAAAATACAGTATTTACCAGTAATTGGGGGGGGGGAGGCACCTAGGCCTCTAGGAGTTGGCTGCTATGCCTAGGACAATTCAAGAAAGCAGAATGATGCATATGCTATGGTAATATATCAATAGAATCATGGAATTGTAGTCGGAAGGGACCACAAGGGTCATCTAGTCCAACCCCCTGCAATGCAGGAATTTTTCCCCAATGTGGGGCTTGAACCCACAACATGGTTGAAATATTATGCTGATATGCAGCAACGCCTCGGAGCCGTTGTGACTGCGGCCCTGTCTTGCCTCGCCCTCGCCGCCATGCCACCCCCTCTCCCCTGCCCGACCCTCCCGTCCTCTTGCTGCAGAGTTTCAGCATCACAGCATCACCCAGAGGCACCCACAAATATGAGTTATCCCTCTCTCTATTTCTTCCTTCCTTCCCTCCCTCTTCCATTCTTAATAAAATATGGGGGGGGCAGATAAGCCCCACATAGAAAGCCCATCAACATTGGGGGGATGACTCTTTCAAATACGGTATTTACTAGTAATTGGGGGGGGGAGAGGCACCTAGGCCTCTAGGAGTGGGCTGCTATGCCTAGGAGTAGGACAATTCAAGAAAGCAGAATGATGCATATGCTATGGCAATATATCAATAGAATCATAGAATTGTAGTCGGAAGGGACCACAAGGGTCATCTAGTCCAACCCTCTGCAATGCAGGAATTTTTTCCTAAGGTGGGGCTTGAACCCACAACATGGTTGAAATATTATGCTGATATGCAGCAACGCCTCAGAGCCGTCGTGACTGCGGCCGTGCCTTGCCTCGCCCTCGTCCACCCTGTCACCCCCTCTCGCCTGCCCGACCCTCCCGTCCTCTCCAGCCAAGCAGGGTAGCCGCCGCCGTTGCCAGCCCCAGAAGCACAAGGTGGCCGCCGCCGCCACGATGTCGTCAGGCCAGCTGGCCCTGTAGCCCCGCCCATGTTCCCACTTTGTGGCCCCGCCCCTGAATGACCATGGTTTGCCCCCCCCCCCTAGTTTTGACCCTGGCTACGCCCCTTTTTAAAGGTCCTTTACCTTTAAAAAATAAATATTAACACGATTTGCATGATGTGTTTAAAACTGAAGAGTTAAGATACTTTCCACTCGCCCCACTCCAAACACATATATACATGAAATGCTTTGGGTCACTTGTTGACCAGAGTTTAAAGACTCTGCTCAGCCACAGGGATTTTGCATGACACAGCTGAGCTTGGTGAAAAACTTCCGTGAGACTATTCAGATAAACTTAAGGTAAATGCCTCCTTGTTACGAAACTTGTACCTGCCTAATGTCAGTGGTTTTGTAGTGAAAAATTGCAGAGGTGTTGCATATAATTGAGAAACCAAATAGAAGTAGGAAACTGAAGAGGGGATCGGATTTTGTCAGCTGTCTGAATGACGGTCCATGTGTCTGGTTGCTCATGTGATTCCATTTCCCCATTGCTTTAAAGAGCATTATAACTTTAATTTTAGAAATGCTTAATGGAGGCAGTTAAGTGAAAGCCTTGGAGACTTTGTTGATGGCTTTTAAAGCATTGTCTGTAGGCAGCTGTGAGTCATAGGCAGTGAAGGGAAAATGTCACTCAATATGAATGACAAAAATTCCAAAACACGAGAATGCAGTAAAATGAAGAGATTTCAATTGAGCAACCATGGAGGGTTCTTCTGTTTCCAACGAGCTGTCTTACGCCATTGGACTGTTTGCCTTCCTCTACATTTACAAATTAAGGAGCCAAAAATAAGCTACATCTCTCCCTGAGATGAACAACTATCTGAAGAAGTGTGCATGCACACGAAATCTCATACCAATGACAAACTTAATTGGTCTCTAAGGTGCTACTGGAATGAATTTTTTAATTTTGTTTCAACTTCCCTCAAAGCCTGCATATTGAGACAGGAGCAACTGCTGTATTGAACATGAGAGTGGCTTGTAGCACTGTACCTTGCTTGGTTAACAAACACATTGAAGCTTTGACACACTTTAGGTGTTCTTGGGGGGGGGGGGGTAATCAGTTTTGCAGGCCTGTCATATCGCTAATATAAATATGTCTTTTATGAAGTCTTGATGGTCCTATAACTTTTGCAGATGCACAAACTGGGACAATGTGTTTTGTTCCAGGAATCAAACAAAGTACATTTAAATTTTTTGCTCAGGGTGCAAAGTGTGGTGAAAGTGAATGAGTTCGAATAGGAACGTAACAATACAGTAACATAATTGTTCTGTGTATCAGCGTTGTCTCACTATTCACAGAAATAGCTGAAATCTTACTTAAGCATGTACCCAGCACACAAGGGTTCACACCAAAAACAGAATACAGAGTCTTTCAAAATCAGACACCAAAATTTCATGATTTTGTAAATGTTATGTTTATGAATAATGCTGACACCCTGCACAGTACTTAATTGTACTGGAGCTTGTTTTGATGCTTGGGAGGGTGGGAGTTGATGGCTACCATATTGGCATTGCCAACTGAACAGGTTCTGAAGAGAGCACACTGTTATTCTTGTTCTAAATAAACCTTAAAGCTTAGTAGAGCTTGTAATGAGGATTATTTGAAGTGGCACATGGTTTTTGCAGAACAGATTCAGTAATGGCCATCCAATAGTTCCAAGCAATTTCTAGACCAAGGGTGGCTAATTGAATCCCTCCAGAAGTTGCTGGACTACAGCTCCTGTCATTCATGATCATTGGCCACGCTGGCTGGAGCTGATAATAGTTGGAGCCCTAACAGGTTAGCCACCCCTGTTTTATGCCTTTGAAAGTTCCCCTTGCTTTGCTTGTTTTTCAAGTCATGTTCCTGCCCCAAGTCCAGAGATCTACAAAACTTGGGGAGATTTTTTGAAGCACTGTAATAGTGTTTTTTTGTTTCAGAGAAGGAGAAACGGGATATCCAAACAATTGTGAATTCACTAAGGGAGACCCTGGATTTGCGTAATGCCTCCATTGAATCACTCCAGAAATCTGTGACTCAGATGACAATGTTGTGTGCTACTCTCAAGGTATGTTCAAAATGGTCTGGGTCTGTAATATGATCAGATTCTCTTCTGGCTACCATATATCTGAAGGTAAAGAAGAAGTATGAGATTGTGTGTTTGCATGTAAGATGCCATCGTACTGTAAAATCATTTAACCTGCGTGATTTCAACCATACACAGTTGAAGGTGGGCTGACTGGAATTGTGGGACTTAAATCCAAGTAAGGTGGGGGTTTTCCCAATGCAGAAAGAGCTTTTAAGCTCTCTGCCTTGGTTGGGGGGGGGGGAGGCGTGCTCAGTGCACTGGCTTGCATGGAGGCAGTTTGAGTATATATGCTTCCATGTATACATTGAACCCTTGAAAATGAGCCGCCACATACGTTATGATTGTACTGTATCTTAAATACATCTCATGGTATGACTTGAAAGTTTTAATGTACAACATCCAGCATCCTAAGGTGGTTGTTGTTGTTGTTGTTTAGTCGTTTAGTCGTGTCCGACTCTTCGTGACCCCATGGACCATAGCACGCCAGGCACTCCTGTCTTGCACTGCCTCCCGCAGTTTGGTCAAACTCATGTTCATAGCTTCGAGAACACTGTCCAACCATCTCGTCCTCTGTCGTCCCCTTCTCCTAGTGCCCTCCATCTTTCCCAACATCAAGGTCTTTTCCAAGGATTCTTCTCTTCTCATGAGGTGGCCAAAGTATTGGAGCCTCAGCTTCACGATCTGTCCTTCCAGTGAGCACTCAGGGCTGATTTCCTTAAGAATGGATAGGTTTGATCTTCTTGCAGTCCATGGGACTCTCAAGAGTCTCCTCCAGCACCATAATTCAAAAGCATCAATTCTTCGGCGATCAGCCTTCTTTATGGTCCAGCTCTCACTTCCATACATCACTACTTACCATCCTAAGGTAAAAAGTCATTTTAGACTTAGCAGTGGAGACAAAAGATGAACCAGGCAGGTGAGACTTCCATCGTGGAGTACCAGATGATTCTAAATCTAAGGTTTTGGCATTTGCTTCCCTTTGCCTTTATTTTAAAAAAGCCAAAATGCAGGATGTAACACTTTCCTGGTTTTGCTGGTTTGGTGTTCGCTCAGGGGTGGGAAAACAGGCTGTTTGGCAGGTGAGGCTGGCTTGGCCCAATCACCTGATGTCATGTATGATGTTAGGTGTGATCAAGTAACTAGACAGCTGGGCCATAAAGGACTTCTGAAACTCTGGGCACAAGTCCCAACAATCAGGGGATTTATGGTGCTTCAGAAACAATATAAATAAGAAGCCCCACATGCAGTGCTTCTGAAGTGCCAACAGTCAACAAATCATTGGGACTTCAAAGCACAGCACTGTACTCCTTACAGGCCTCTTGCAAAGAGCCCATTGTGAGGGCATCAAAGTGTTTCATAGCCTGAAGTCAAACTGACCTAGAGGTGGTAGGGGATCAGAAACTGGCCTTCAGCCAACTGCATTTCCCTACCCTGTGCTAAACTGTCCCTATAAAAATGTCACAATTGTGCTTATCAAGGGGTTGGAATGGGAAGTATGTACGTCACCAGTGTCCTGCATTAGCATGTAAAAGCAGCTGTAGTGAGTTTAGTCTGTTTTGAGAATATGTATCTCCTCCTGCATTGCTTAGGAATATGACCAAGTAAGATCTGGGAGGATCCGCCTCTGTGTGTGTGGATAAATGATATGATATAGATGTGATAAATAACCTTATAGTTATTCTCTCTCTTTTCTTTTTCTTTTTTATATCTTGGTTTTTTATTCTTGTTCTATAGACTAGGCTGATTTTAACGGAATTTTAGGCTGAAAATTTTCATATTTTTTTAAGGAATACGACCTTGGCATCTGCTGAAGACAAATGTTAATTTGGTTTTAGAATACTAGTCACATCCTCTTCCATCCCAGCCAAAAATAATGCCCAAGTAAATTGATTTTTACCATAATTCCTGATATGATGTCCACATGAGTGATAGGTCCATGGGTCAAATATTATGCCCTGAGAAAATAGACTAATATTTTCTCAAATACTATGCCTTGAGAAAAGGGGCTAAGCTGAAAACACAATTTGGCTGTGTGATAATGGAAGACATTTAAGTGAGAACTTCCATGTCAAGATGCCTTTCTGGAAATGATGTGAGTTAGATGGGTTATAACGACTTGTTTCTGCCTTTTAGATCTCTGTTGATATGAATGGAGTTTTATGAACTGGCAAGCGGAAAGGGGTTGTTTCTCTTGGTGCTCAACAGATGTCGCATTTTAGGCTGCACTTTTAACATGACATGATCAGAGAGAAGCTGAGATACACAAATCATTCATGCTATCTTTTCATTGCTTTTCCATTTTCTGACTTCGCCCAGGACATTTGATGTTTCAGTGAAGTGTACTTTATTCGGTGCTTTTTCTAATCATGAAGAGTCTGCAGCTGCTCTAAGACACTGGGGCTAAGTCTATTAATTATGTAATCTGAGGCAACCACACCTCACCTCAGATTTGGAGACAGCTTTCAAACTTTGTATGCATTTTCTATCTACAGCTTAGAATTCCTTCCCAATTTTGAAAAACAGAATTGCAACTGAAGTTGTCTCCAAGCATGCTATCAATGTGGGACAAGTGCCAAACGGGCAAGCTTTTCTTTTCTTTCTTGGCTGTGCTGGAGAGAGCCTCTCTAGCAACAGCAGAAGCTAAATCCACTGTGCCCTTCCTGTTCTGGCCATTAAATGCAAGAGCATTACCAGCTAGATGCTGCTGAGGGGTTAAAATGCTAAAATTGGAAAGAGTTGTAAAAACTGAGGATTATCAAAGACTGAGTGAGCTCTCATCAGCCAGCCAGCATTTTAGGCATTCATTTCTGTAAGTACATGAGGTAGTGACGTAGTATGTTGGCAAATACATCTAGAATATTTCACCTTCTGTATGGAGTAAAGTTTAATATCATCTTGTAGATATTCTAGTCTTTGACCAGTCTTTTCTCTGAAGTATGATCAAACAGCATTGCTTCTTCCCTAGTTTTCAGTTCAGAGGGAAAGTAGGCAGGATCCTTTGAAGTTTGTGCCAAGCTGACCAACCCAATCAAAGCCTAGAAATCACAAGTGTATTGAAGGAGGTTTCTTTTCTTTAAATCTGCTGAGGAAGCTCCCTAAACACACACTGCATTGATCCTGTGCAGGTCACTCTATATTCAAGGAAGCTGTGCATTTTAATATAAGTATAGAAACTGTTACAATATGTTAGTGGGATAAACTTTCAGTGGTGGTCTCATGAGAGCAGAGTAAAATGAAAGGAAGGAATTTTTGAGATATTTTCCTGCTCACAAAAGAGAAATCATGATATGGCACAAGTTTGTTTCTACTATGTTGCACTTAAATTAGACCACATGCATGATAGTTATCTACAGATCATGAACAAGTTGCCATGAAGCATTCATGTGGCACTTTTTAAAAAATGCATTGCAAGAGTGGAAACAAGAAGTATTTAAGGGGGAATGGTTTTTCCTGGAATTAAGTACTTTTCTCATTTGTAAGCAATGACCTGAATCTGTAAATATTATTATTTGATAAGTTATGATGCATGGATATGTCAGACACCTGAAATGTAGACTGTGGGCTATTGAAGTAGCAAGAGGCATTGGAAATGGCTTGATGTTAAGTCCAAATTTTGCTTCCATGGGGATTCCTCTTGCACAAAGATGGTGCTTCTTTTCTCAGAAACAAATGAAGTATCTGGAGCAACAGCAAGATGATGCGAAGAGTGCAAAAGAGGAGGCCCGAAGGCTGAGAAACAGACTGAAAACATTGGAGGGGTAAGAAAACAAGCTTTGGCTCTATACATACATCTTCTGGTTCTGTTAGTAGACTGCTGAGCAACCTCACATTTCTAGAAGACATAATTGGACCAGATGACCTTTGAGGCCTCTTCCAACTCTGAGTCTGTAACTTTGCAGTAGAAACACTTATTGTATTTACTCCTATAATGCACACCTGTTTTCCCAAATATGTTGCAAAAATTAGGGTGTGCATTAGATTCGAGGGCACATTACATTCAAGAAAATACAGTACTTAGGATTTGCAGGGCACACTAGCATGCAGTGTCTTAGGTCTCCCGTGACCCAGCCTTCCTCTTGAATTCAAACTTTCTGGAGAGGGCAAAAGATTTACAGTGATTTGTCAGGGGATACTCTCCCTTTTTTTGGCTTGAGGTGGCCGGGGGGGGGGGGGAGTGAAGTAAGCAGCAGCAGTAAGGAGGAGCTGGCAACCTGCGTGTGTGGCATCTTGGCCACCCTGTTTCCTGGTCTTCTGCTCCCTGAACCCATGGCAGTCCTTACTCACTGCACTACTCTGCTCTGTTCCTCCTTCTCAACTCCTTCATCTCTCCCTCTTACTCCTTCTCACTCTCCAGCCCAGATCACAGCTGCTCTCCTTCTTTTTTCCTTTCCTTCCTCTTTTTCCTTCCTTCCACCTGTATCTGCCTCTCCTTTCCACTCTGGACACCCTTGAGGGTCAAAGGTTCTGCTCTGCCTTGCACCAGCTAACCAAAGAGAAGGGAAGAGGGATCAGATGGAAGAAGGAATGTAATGTGTACCTTTCTTTGCCAAATTTCATCACGAAAATTAGATTCAGTGGCCCATTACATTCAAGTAAATATGGTAAGTGTTTTCAACATGAGCGTTGCCCCTTTATCATGTGCTTGTCCGATAATAATAATAATAATTGATGCTCAACTTTCTTACAAATGGCCAGGTTTCTGAGTATGTTTGCTAGAGGAAATTTAACACTCCTGATTTTGTTATATATAATAATTACATACAATCTAATACATGAAATCAAGTGGTTTACATAAAATACAGTAAGATCATTTTGGGAGGGGGGGAATGCAGCAGTATAATTCACATTCAACTGAAGTACACTAGTGTGCATATGAATCCAGCTATGTTGGGGGAAATCATTGCTAGTGTGAAATACCAGACGTGTCTATTCCAGGATTAACTGTTTCTGTGTTTTGTATAACATGGACAAACTGCCACTGAACAAAAAACAACCACCCACCTGTAATCTACCTTCCTTCGTACCAGGATTGAGACACTGCTGCAAAGTCAACATCCCGAGGTGGAAAAGATGATCCGCGAAATGGGAACAGGTCAGGCTGCAGTGGAACAGCTTGCTGTCTATTGTATCTCACTGAAAAAGTAGGTGTATTAAATGCAGTAGCTTATTGACTTGGATTGGGTTTGTGTGGTACCCCCTAAAGGAATTGGTGGAGAAGTTAACCACAATAGGTTCTCTGGCCGAACGCTAGTTGCAATGCTAAGCCTTGGTGAATATAATTGAGGTGGCATAGATGGAAGATTTCAACACTGCAAGTATGCTATTGTTGCGTTAGTGACACATCCATTGCTATGGAAACCACCTTCAGAGCTTTGCCAGAGTGCCTAGGAGGTGATTGTTTGATGAGAACGGAGGGGATGAATTATTGTCATGATTCTGAGTAAGGCAGCATGGCCCCTGAATATCTCCCTGGTGCTGAGCAGAGTGCTTTACACGGCTGTGACATTAAGTATGCTGTAGTCGCCAGTCCCCACTGTGTGCACTAGAGGCCTTTCTATTTATACCATTTATAATTCACAGCTTGTGCAGGCAATGTCAGATAGCAAATGGGTAATCACAACTTTTAATAATGAGCTACCAGCATGAAGTGTACCTGCACTGTAATCAGTAACTTCAGCACTGTTTTATAATAGTATTAAATTGCTTTTAGAACCTTGAACTTAAAAATCAAAATCAAATTGTTGCATCTCATTTCATTACTGAGAATGTAAAATACTGCACACAACTCAAGATTGTTTAAATACCCTGTGCATTTTGACATGGAATATACTCTTCTGCCATTCTGCTGCTTGTGCCGGCCCAAACCAAGTAGTGCTGTTCCCCTGAAAGCATGTTTTCTCGCCTACGCTGTAGTGTATCAGTGTTTTAACACTGTTCAAGTCAGTGTTGGCTTGATCAGTGCTGTCTCCTCCCTGGAAGTTCTTGTATATATAACAGAAACTTCTGCAAGCACTTAAGCTGTGAAATGAAAATCTTCAGTCTAAATTGGGTTACTGGCTTTATCTAAGAGCTGTTTGCTTGAAAGCATGTTCAACAGATGGACTAATTTGGGCCCTCTCCAGGGAATATGAAAATCTGAAGGAGTCTCAGAAAGCATCAAACGATACAAAAGAGAAGCTGAGGAAGGAGTTGTTTTCTGCTAATCACAAGGTAAAAGATGCATTGGTGCTCCTGCACACAGGTTGCAGAGGTATTTATGTGCAGCTCTTCATCAGTACCACTACCTAAATGAAGCAAAATAGGTTTTAATTAGGTATGTATTTGTTTAACACAATTCTTGTCTAAGCACTTACATTGACCGTGTTGGCACGGTATCTTAAGCTGAGAAAAAAATTAAAAAAATTCCTTCAGTAGCACCTTAAAGCTCATATCAAAATAAAAACTTAGTTGGTCTTTAAGGTGCTACTGAAGGAATTTTTTTTTTGTTTCGACTCAGACCAACACGGCTACCTACCTGTAACTAGAACTTAAGTTGAGAAGTTCAGCTGTAGGTTCCCTAAGATTCCTCAATATGTCTGCATAACATTTATTAGTCTGCCTCAGTATTCTTTCTGCTTCTCCATAACAAGAATTGGGGAAAAAACCTAATAAAGCATCATGTTATAAATCTACAACTGCACAAGGACAGTTTATAGTTTTAAAGTCAAAATGCACAACTGTCTCTTGAAAATCCCTCTGGATTAATATCAAGAAAGGTCTTAATTTGTACTGTAAACACAGGTGTAGGGAGGGAGGGTGGGAGAGGGTTTCTCTCTTGAGAATATACTGGGAATGGCAATAGTTTATTGTACCTTTATTATAAATGCCTAACTACTCACAAACACACTGAATTACTTTGAGCAAATTAGTACCACTGCCCTCAGCAGCTTCTCAATGACACCTGAAGAGATGAGCCACATTGCAGCTCCCTCTGCAGGAGCCTTGAAAGAATAAGGATTTGTTTCCATTTAGGACAGAGGTGACCAACTCCCAAGAGACTGCAATCTACTTTCACAATTAAAATCTGGCGGTGATCTACCCCCCTTTTTTAGGGGTTCAGCTCAAAGTTGTTGAGCTTTTTTGGGGAGCAGGAAAGGAGGAAAGCCCCATTTTGGGGGGGTTACGGTACAGGTTTTTTGGGGGAGGGGGTCTGTTTTTTGGGGAGGAAGGCAAGGGAAGTTGGGGTTAAGTCACTCACAAAAACATTACTATGGATGCAAACAGCCACACAGAGGGAGCTCCGTCTTCCCTTCCTGAGTTCAAACAACAATGGAGGGCGGGACGAGGGGGCGGGGCAGGAGTCAGATTTACCAACGCAGAGGAGAGGGAGCCAGAGATTGCGATCGACCTGTTGGATATCCCTGATTTAGGACATCTTCATTTACAATACACTAAATTCTTTTATCCTGAAGTCTAAGAATATGCATTTGTAAAACATAAACCACTGTAGTTTTTTTGAGCACTTAGAAGCTTGATGTATTGCTGTCTCACATGTACTGTACTAGACTTCCAACATACAGTTTTAAATCTATAGTTACAGAAGACAGTTCTAGAGTTGGAGAAAACAACAGAAGAGGTGAAGAGCACCCAGACAGATCTGAGAAATGCAGATAATGAGATAATGGTGAGAACCTTCTTTTAACCTGTTGATAATTTTGGTGGCCCTTCAGCCTTCGTAGTGTATAGTCCAAATACTGTTCTAAATTCTATCCTGATTAAAAATGGCTGGGAGGCATCCTCAACTTCAGGATGCCTGTATCTTTGCAAGAGGGGATGTAGAAATTTTGGCTTCGGTAGAATTTCTGACATGTATTAAGTGCTGCTCTTTCCACAGAGTTTGAAAAAGAAGATAAGGATGATGCAAGATACCATTAAAGTGTCATCATTAAGCAATGAAGCACTTGGCCGCCTTGTCTCTGAAAGGTTGGTTTAGAGAAATTCAGTGGATATTGATGTAGCAGAGTTACTGTGCCAAAGATTTTGTCCAATATAAGCATTGCATACCTTCCTAAGCTGTCCAAAAGTACATCATAAGATGCCTTACATATAGTCAGGCTATTTGTCCATCTAGCCCAGTACTGCCTACTGTGACTGGGAGTGGTTCTCCAGGGTCTTTCCCGCCACCTGCTACCTGACCCTTTTCATTAGAGTTCAGTATTTTGTCATTTGCTACATCACCATCCATACCAGCTCAGAATAACACTAGTGCAAGTGTTTCTTCTGCCACAAGGGCCAACATTGATGCCGAAATCCAGCATCGCCTGAGCTCTGCGAGTGCGGCTGTCTCTCGATTGAAGTGCAGAGTGTTTGAGGACCAGGACATTTGCAGGGAAACCAAAATGCTTGTTTACAAAGCTATTGTACTACCAACCTTACTGTATGCTTGTGAAATATGGACCACTTAACGCCATCTCCAACTCCTCGAAAGATTCCATCAATGGTGTCTCCGAAAAATTTTCACATCACTTGGGAAGACAAGTGCACTAATATCAGTGTACTGGAAGAAGCAAAGATCATCAGTGTTGAAGCAATGATTCTTCAACATAACGTCGTCGAACTGGTCGTGTTGTGCGGATGCCTGATGATTGTCTTCCAAAGCAACTACTCTATTCCGAACTTAAAAATGGAAAGCGTAATGCTGGTGGTCAACAAAAGAGGTTTAAAGACTGTCTCAAGGCAAATCTAAAAAAAATGTAGTATGAACACTGACAACTGGGAAACACTGGCCTGCAGCGCTCCAGTTGGAGAACAGCCTTTACCAAAGGTGTCATGGGCTTTGAAGACACTCGAACTCAAGACGCAAGGGAGAAACATGCCCAGAGGAAGGCATGCTTGTCAAATTCACACCGTTATCAACTCCCACCTGAAAACCAATGTCCCCACTGTGGAAGGATGTGTGGATCCAGAATTGGCCTCCACAGTCACTTATGGACTCGTTGTTAAAACCGTGTTTATGGAAGACAATCTTACTCGGCTTTGAGTGATTGCCAAAGAAGAAAGAAGAAGATTATATCAAACAGTAACCTAACCTTCCTATATAAATGTAGGGCTTCCTGTAACAGGACAGTTTTACAGTACACTATCATGAATGGGATGTGAAGCCCCCAGGCAACCTGGTAGTCATTTGGTGATTTTGAACACTTTGCACATATTGCTAGAAAGCAGAATTTAGTTCTACTCTGTGTCCGTATTATATACTGTCACCGCCTTCCTCCATCAGGAATGAGTGCCAATAGGAAGCTAGTATTTAGACTGTACAGCATGTGGTGTGGGCTGGAAACTGAGACAGTCACCTGTCTGACGTGTAATGTTGTGTTGTGATACCTGTACAATTTTGCCTTACAGCCCTGCTCCTCTAGAATTGCTAAGCCCAAAGCT
This sequence comes from Zootoca vivipara, assembly GCF_965207765.1. Lineage (NCBI taxonomy): Eukaryota > Metazoa > Chordata > Lepidosauria > Squamata > Lacertidae > Zootoca > Zootoca vivipara. The sequence goes on along the minus strand of NC_142584.1, from coordinate 67,568,479 downwards.
CCATCGACCAGCTCACAGTGATGAGATTGACCTGAATGATACTTTTGATGTACAGACACCAAAGAATGCTACCTTTGACGTACAGACACCAAAGCATCCACCTCACAAGACCATCTCTGCTCCTGCAAAAAAACTTAAACTGGATAAAAAGTTGTGAGTCACAGTTGCTTCACTTTTTACTGGGTGTATGCGTGCTCTTGATCTGTCTGGTATTCTCACTTCTGCATGCACTGCAAGCAATTTTCCAGCCATCTTAATACTTTTAATTTGTATACTGCCTTTCTATATTACTATACAGAAGGTAGGTTTACAAGCTGAAGAAACAACAAATTATACAACAAATATCACATTTTTTTCTCATTGCTTTTGATGGAACTATCTCATTCTAAAGCTTTTGTTCTCTGCAAGAGACTGTCACAACATATCTTACCTGTTGTGAGAGTACAGTGAGACTTTGCCCCCAAAGCTGTCTATCTTACTGTCCATTATCTTTCTCAAATATCTCATTAAAGAGTCTCAATAACTAGGTGCTCCTCTAACAGGGTAATTCCTAACCTGCATGCTTGCAATCTAAAACAGACAGAACCGCTTCAGGAAGTGGAAGGGAGAGCACAAACCCAAGCTACATAATTTGTGTATTAAGGAAACTTTAGTTTGCAGATTTCTTAAATAAGCACCCCTCATTTGTGTTACTTCTAACAAGTGCTTTATCTCTGTTCCCTCTGAATCCCAGATATAATGAATGACTTTCCTACTTTTATAAAGACTTTGGGTTATGGTAGGGGTGGGGAACCTCAGGTGCAGGGGCCAAATGTGGCTCTCCAAGCCTCTCTGGCCCTTGGGACTCTCCTCAGCCACACACCCTCACCAGACCTGCTTCACATCCTCCTTGTGCGATTCTGCCTGGCTGGAATGTGCCCTTGAACTCTGATAATGCCTCTTGCTTTTGTCTGGATGGAAGATAAGAGAAGGATATATACAAACTAGCGTAGTGTACAAAGGTAACAATTACATTTGTTACTCTGCCCACTTTTGCCTCTGGCCCCGCCCACCTCTGGCATGGTGGCCCCAAAAAGAATACAGCCGTCTAGCTGAAAAAGGTTTCCCATCCCTGGGTTAGGGCTTCGCCAAAATGATAACAATGGCAGCGAGGCAAAAGTAATGAAAGATCTACCACATTTGCCTGTTGATCAGACCAGAGGCTTCTATCTTAGTGGTCAGAACAGAGAATGGAGGAGAAGAGAACATTATAGTTGCATTTTATTATTATTTTAATTGAAACATAGAAAGCTTATACTTTTGTAGTAAGTCCACTGCTAACAGCTGCTGGGAGTCATAGTCCATAGGGCACCAGGTTGGCAAAGACTGTTTTAGGTGTTGGCTTATGATCTGGGCCACATAGTGAAAATTCATGTATGAATTCAAACTGGTGCATCCATCTCCAAAGGGATATATTGAGCAATTTACTAATTTGTGGTGTGTAATCTAAATTGTGTGTGGGTTTGTTTGTTTGTTTTTCCAGTGCATCTGTGACAAGTTTATCGAGAGTTCTCAAAGAAACAGTGGAGGTATAGTAACGGATAACCTGAGTAGTAACTATAACCTCTTCAATCCACTATCTTTAGAGCTATTTTGAAAGCCATCTTTTCTCCAGACAGCCAAACTCTGCATTGATTTTAAAACAATACATCTTTCCGTGTTATAGAAAATAGTAAATATTACAGTTAACCCTGTGAGGTGTGCGAGAGTCAGCTTCCCACTGCTATATATTCCGTATTATCTGGGGTAGGGTGTCTGTACTGTTGTAATCTGTTGATCTATCAGCTGGCACCAGAGCCCGGTGACTTTCAAACTTCCAGTCCTCTCTTAAGAATGTTTCAAAAATCTGCTTTTGCAGAAACGGCCATTTGCTTTTGCACAATAGAGTAGATGGTTTACATGGATTCTAGTAGTGTTGCTTGTGTTTGGTTGCAAATATGAGTATTTTAGTTTAACTCTCCTACTTCTTAAAATACGGTTCAGAGCTGCTCAGCTGACACAGATGATGAGCATCTGGAAGATCTTCTACCTGCTTTCATTAGAAACTCTGTTATGTCCAAGAGGCCCCCCGCAAGCAACATGGTTGTACCACAGAGGAACACGGGAATAGTGAGTACAAGTGGGATGTGCATTAGAGTTTTGCAGTGTGGAGTGTTCCTGCTTAATTTGCCAGCCAGCAGAACCCTGTTCCTGGACATACCTTCTCATGTCCTCGTCTACAAATCTTACAAATTCAATATGCTCTGTGCTTTTTATTGCTGGTGGACATGCTTAGACACCTGATCACGCAGCACAGACTCAGCATATTCTGATCACCAAATCCTCTAGTGTGTTATGTGCCCTTTTACCCACTACAATCCTTTTTCCATTTCATAACAACGTCCTCCATGAGAGTCATATGCTTTTGCATTTTTAACTACTGGATTCTCTTCCTTGTAGGTGAGAACTGGGTATGATGGCTTAGGAGGCAGAACCAAATTCATTCAGCCTGTATCCTTTCCTAAGATATGTCCTGCAGAAGCTACGCTGATATCTAGGGGCACTGAATCTATGGTGATCAATGACACAAAAGACTAAGAAGAAACAGTGGCATTTACTACGCCATCAAGCAATGTTCCAGTTGGAACAATGACGTTCTGGCTTAAATTCAAAGTGAAGAGAAGCTGAAATAATGGAATACGGTATATTTGGGGAATATATCCCCCCAGAATCAATCAAAATGTACATTGTATGAGTTCTTGGCCACAGTGTTCTACATTTACAGTCGTACCTTGGTTTTCGAACAGCCTAGTTCTCGAACATTTTGGCTCCTGGACGATTGAAACCCAGAAGTGACTGTTCTGGTTTTCCAATGTTCTTTTGGAAGCCAAATGTTTTCCAGGGCTTCCGATTGGCTGCAGGAGCTTCCTGCAGCCAATCAGAAGCCGTGCTTTGGAAGTCGAATGCTTGCTTTGGCAGTCAAACGGACTTCCGGAACGGATTCCATTCAACTTCCAAGCTACGATGGTACTGGGAAAAGTGGCCCCAGGAAACCTGGATCAGGATCTTATTCAAATCCCACTTGTGAATCTATCAGGCTGAGTTTACTTCTGCTGTAGAGATCATAGCACTGTTTAAATTAGGTAAATATATACACTTTCGTTCCCTGAAAACTGGAAAACCTATATAAGTTTTTGCAGCTGGTAAAGTACTTCAAGACACATTTTGCAGCAAATGCTACATTTTTCAGAGGATACCATGAGTGTTTTCTAGATACCATCTAGCATATATGTGTTCACATTCAGCTTAGTATTCCTTTCCCTCCCCTTGTGCAGAGTTAAGAGGTCAGTTATCCAATATTTGTCATCAAGAGCCTGCCTCTTTGTAATGAGCTGTTGATGGTTATTGTTTTGAAACTTATGTAGCAGTAAAACACTACTAGGAGAGGGACCTGTCTGCTACCATCTCTTGGTCAGCCTTCGACTGGGCTATGGGAATAAAAAACGTTTGACTCCATGATCAGCTAAAACTTGACCTTTCTTCTCTCACTTGGAAGGTTGGGGGGGAAATGACCCTGAAGGTCATTTTTATAGCCCCCAGATATAATGATTTATACGTATCAGATGTGTATGGGAATGTAAAACCTTTCTTTTAAATATTTGGCCACTATTTTCCTTGACGTGTCTCATTTCAGAGTATATCAACAGAGATTCGCCCCCTGGCTTTGAGGTGCAAGAAAAGAAGTGTTTGTAAGCAACCAACAGCAGCTGTTTCTGGCATCAGTCAGACTAAACTAGACAACTTCCTTAAGTAACTATGGATCTCTCTAGCTTACACATAGATAATCAGAGGCCAGGAATGATCTTCTACAGCAGACAGAACAACATGGTGACCTAAGTGAGCCAGGATGACTCCACAGTGGCACAGCAGCTGCACTCCCCCTGGCTTTGTGTTCATCTGACTCCCCCACCCCACCCCCTGCAATTGAACATGAAGGAATGGCTTTGCTGTGCTACCAGACAAGGACTGAGTAGTTTCTGTTCCAGAATGTCTTCTCTCTCTGCTGTCTTGTACTACTGTATTTTAATCCTGGTAAGCCAAGGAAGCCTTGGTTCCTGTAACTTTTGACAGTGGGGAATACTGCATCTGAAAAGAATATGGCTTGAGAAGTGTCTCCTCAGTAAAATGCTGTTATGTTAGCATCTGTGACATGGAAACCTTCATATAAGAAGAGAATTATTATTTGCAACTGTCAAGTTGCATTGGTGCCTTGAGTGATTGGGTGGCATACACAAGAAAAGAATTTATGTAATTGATCTTCTAACATCAGGGAGCAAGGTCATGTCTTTGCCAGATATCTCTGCTAGATCTCTTAGCTCTTGATCCTCATCTTTAGTGGCAGCACTTAATGCTCAGTTAATGCTGAATTTCTCCATTCTTCTCACTGATTTGGGGTATTCCCCCCCTTTTTTAGGCTAATACTTTTTGGGAACTGTTTACATGTTTTTTGTCTCAAGGAATGTCCTGCTTCTGAAGGTGAACAGAGTCTGTTGTTTTTATGTAAGGATATTCATGTTTCTTACTTGAACACCCAGTTGCTCAATCTCTTACATGCCTAGTGTTCAAACTAATTTCAAGCATTCTGCAGCTTCTCAAACGCAAATGTTGTCTCAAATATCTGGCATTCAGTTGTCACCTTTTTCTCCTTGAGTTAACAGTGCACTGTGTTTGAGAGATGAATATTTTTGGAGGGAACTTGCAATATTTAGATCTGTATTTTACTTTGATTTTTGTCCTAGACATTTCTCCCCACCACCCCAAACTGTTGGTGCCATTTCTCTCTGAATTTTTTGTTTCTTGCCTTCAAGGAGGGTTTTATAGAGCATAGGGATATTGTTCTTCCAGAGTTAGACCTGATTTCCTGATGGAATAGCAAAATTCAACTATCTTTTGTAGTTACTGCTGAGTCTAGGCTTAAAGTGGGTTTGCCCCCAAAGTTTTAAGGATTCAATCCATAAAATGGGGATTAAAAATATTGCTTATCTGAAGCAAATGTCCACTTGTTTCCTTAAAGAGATTCAGGCAGAAGGGACCTTCTGAGTTGGAGTTACCCTGGTGTTTTGAGTTGCAGGGAAATTGGTAAAAAGCTTTTGCTGAGTATCTCCACCTTAACTCCAAAGTTAAGTCGCAAGCTTACCTGAGACATAAATCAATGAATGAATGAACTTGTACTTAAAATTCATAATTGTATTTATTTTGAATAAATGTTGTATGTGCCCCATCCGTTAAAATGATGTTACACAGTATTAGGAATGGTCACTCTGTTGGTGCACTAAGAGGTGATAATGGCACAAATTGCTAACTGTACATCTGGGAGTGGGGAGGGTCACAGCCCCTCTAGGTGAGGATTCTAGAACGTTTGGGTATAACATAAGGACAGCCTTGCTGAATCAGACCAAAAGCCTATCTAGTCTAGTGTTCTGCTTGCAAGTAGCCAACCAGATAGATACCCACGTAAATTCTTCAAGCAGGACATGAGGGCAAGCAAGCTTTCCAGCTGTTGTTCCTCAGTGACTTACACTGATGCTCCTTGTTGATCTTGGAGGTAGAATCTAGCCATTATTACTGATACCCATACTGAAATTATCTGCATTCTCTTTCTGCTGACTTCACTGCTTAGTTTCCCACCTCCAACTCAGGATAGCCATGAATCTGATGAAGTGGGCTGTAGTCCAACTAAACCTTATGCTATGGTAATGCTTTATTTTTTAAGTGTCACAGTACTCCTTTTTTTTCTTCTTTCCTATGTCCCTTGGAAGCAATTCCTACTTATCACAGGCCCACAAGTGAATTACTGTTTATGTTATCATTGATACAGTTTGTTATCCCGCCCTCCCTTAAATGAGTTCAGGGCAGCATACATGGAAATGGTGCTGTGTCACTCTAAACATCCTATCCTGATGTATGCTGGGTTGAGTTAGTGATTGGCTCAAGGGCATCAAGTGATCTTCATGGCTGAGCAGGGATTTTAAGCTACTTCTTCCCAGTTTTAAGTAAGCAGTGGAAATATCTATGCACCATGAAGCAGAAAGACAATTGATAAATAGCCCCCAAGGACAGTGTGAGTATCTTGAACGTCTTAAATTTTAGTTGATCCCATATATTTTCCCTAAAGGGGAAGGGGGAATCAGCAAAGCAGAAATCTGTGGCTTCAGACATTGTTGGTCTGACCTTAAGAATTCTGAGTTTCCATACCTCACCCACAAATTCTAAGTTTCACTCCAGGCTTTCAGTAGTTTGTTGGAGCAATTCAATTATATAACAGCAAACTTTAAAAAAAATCAGGGGTCTTCCAGTAAGGAAAGTGACAGGAAAACGCACCAGAAAGTGTGGGATGATGATTGATGCATGGGAATAATCTGATTACATTGTAGGTTATAAAATAAGAGGGTCAATATTTATCATTTCCACACCTCCAAAAGCTTCCTGAAACATTCCTGTTCTAGTTCTGTTTGCTTTGTACAATAACAGTTCAGAACTGTTTAAGGAAAGTTGTAGCCACTTCCTCTTACTAATACAGGTCATGGGTGCTATAAAAAGATTGCTTTTATGAGGTCTTATCTCTGCCCTGTTGATAATGTACATCTACCTTAATGAGGTCTCAGTCAGGCTTAAAACAATAGTTTTTGGACAAAATCCATGTGCACATTGCTTCTATTCTGGACACTTCATCATTTTCTTCAGCTACTGGGCAGTAAGGAGGTATTGTAGCATAAAGGTGAACTGAAATAAAACAATCATGAGTGGAATGGGATATTCAGAGAGATGATGCTGTTTCTTAAGTCAACTACCAGAGGCATTTTCTACTACAATTAAATTACTAAGACAAGGGCAGGCCCAGTTTTCACTTCCAGTAAGTTCTTACTATATTTTTTCCAGACTTGCATGCTTTTCTCAGTATTGACTCATCTTTCCTAAGGGGAAAATGTCAACTCCCATTTGGCCTCAAAGCTTAAATTTGGCAATAACCAATTTTTACAGAGCTGAGAGAAATCATAGTTTGGGAGGAGGGAGCATTAACATTGTTTACTCAAGCATTTGCCTGTGGTATTTATTTACTGAATTTTTAAGCCTTTAGAGGTCAAGGAGGTGAATCTGATCGATTCTGACTAAAACTGGATAAATTACACAGCATGTACATCACCTTACTCTTAAGTAGTTAAAAGTTAATATAGAGGATTGTAAAAGGGCAGGCTGAAGCATTGCTTTACGTCATGCTATCCTGAACTTGGTACTGCCAAGTATTCAACATGACAGGCTTCTGCAATAGAATTTTTGTTTCTAGGTATTGTGCTTCATATATCCTATGAGGGAGCGAGGACACCTGTCTCCTACCTCTTGGAACTACGTTTCTGGCCAGGCTGAAAGAGGTATTATCAGAAAGTCAGAGGGAGAAGTTCATAGTTTTCGGGTGACCTAAAAATCTGACCAGTGCCCATGCTGATGGGTTGAAGTCTAGCAACAGCTGGAGGCCATATGCTAAGCTAACCCACATCTAGAGAAATCTGTGCACCTTCGCAAGCCCATCTGCCCTGTGAAGAAGGAAGGTGAGGAAGGTAGGCAGAGACAACATTGGGGCCTGCTCCAGTTGCACTGTCCCCCTTTTCCGCCCTGGCCAAGAATGGATAAGACCTGTTGGAACAGGCCAAGGGTCCATCAATTTTAGCATCCAGTTTCTATATCTATTGCCCAGTGCCATTGGTGCTATAATTAGCTCATCATTTGTTTCCCATTCTAATAAAAAATACATACATTTTAGACAGGAGTTTATCCTTCTTTTGTAAGTTCTCTTTCAGATTGTGAGCTTTGGTCCAAAACACCCCTTTCTTTGTCTACCTTAAACATATCATATGTTTGGTGTTATTGCAACCAATCCGTAACTTGGCCCCTTAAGTTCTCCATAGGTTTCAGTCTGGGTTCGCCTCCTGTAAGGCACCCATTATCTGTCCTCTTAATTGTAATTGCTCCAATGGGGGATAACCGTAATAATGTTTTTTTCTTTCTAGCAGATATTTTTTCCGGACTCTATACAAATTCTTCCCAAGAATGTGGTTCATAGAAATTTTTGCTTTCCCATACCAAAGACATGCATGCCAGCCAAAACTTAAGTCATCAGCCACTTAAGCTTTTCAACTTGACCACCCTACCCCCTTCCTTTATTTCTGATGGCAGACTTTTATTGTTACCTTGATTTCTTCAAACAGCTTGTTCCCATGCAGGGCAGCAACCATTTCTGGAGAAAACTCCCTTTTTGTTCTCCAGTCAATACACCAAATAGATATGAGCGCACCTGTTGGTAGCTCGCTTTGGTTGCCACAGGACCCCTCAACGTCCCGGTCATCCCCAGGACCTTCTTCAGGGTGCTTGTTGCCTCTGAACTACCCCAAAACTCCAAAAAAGCAGCAGCCAGGTCGTTGCAATAGCGGCGCCAGCTTCCTTCTCCCCTTGCGGCTGCAAACCAGAAGTCCACATCAAAATTTCTTTTAACTTGTTTGCATAGCCACCTTTCCCATAGAGCTTAGTGGTGCGTCGTGCCAGGCCACCGGTGCTCTCAGGGGCACCCCAGCAAGTGGGGGAGCTGCACGGATTTGCCGGCGGCCTCCCCTTTCTCTGCACACCCGCCAGCTGCGCCCCACCAACCATAAGGCTGGCGGGCATGCAGCTTCCCTCCCAAGCCTCTGCAGGGATCACTCTCCTCCTGAGGAGGCTTGGGGGGGAAGCTGCGCTCTCCTTCCAAGGAGGCTTGGGAGGGGCACAACTTCACTCCCAAGCCTTTGCGAGGATCGCTCTCCTGCAGCAGCATGGGGGAGAGTTGCGTCCCCCGCCCCTGATGGCTGGCAATGCACAGCTATGGCCACCCCAACACTATCTGTGGCAATTTGGGCTGGGTGGATATTTGCACCCTGGCGCTGCATCTGCTAAAGACGGCCCTGTTTGCATATAATTTTGGACCTCCAATATAGAAATGCAGTAGCATTCGCTGTTTGATATCCTGCTAAATTATATATCCATGTTTGACTTGAGCAGAGTCTTCACCATAGGGAGAATTTTACTGTAAGGCTTTGGGGAACAGTCATAAGAATATGTTGAATTATGAAGCAATTATCTTTCTTTTAATCATCCACTGGGGAGAACCATGAAACATTAGTAAGCTCAAAAGGTGCATCATTGCAGCGTGGGGTGGGGGAGGTACTGCATGATCCATGGCCTTTTAAATGATGAGGTGCTGGTGCCATCCAGTGGTTTTTCTAGGAAGTCATTTCTGTATATGGTATGCAGCCAAATGAAATGATATGTTTCCATGGGGCTAGTTCTGTACAACATTTAAGAAGAGCATCTATAGGAACTATATCTATGGGAACCATTTGCACTATACACTTTGCAGTAGCATACCACAAAAAAATCTTGAGAACTGTAGTTTGTTAAGGGTGCTGAGTTAGATGTCTGCTCCCCTCACAGGTCTAGTTTCCAGAGCAATTTAACAGACCTCCCCCCCCCCCAAAGGAACAGAGTTAGATCAATTAATTTAAACTGATCAAACAACTGTGAGAGTGTCTTACAATGAATTTCAAGCTCTTTGTCTGAAATAATCAGACCATCACCCCCACTGTAGTTTTCCGTTTAATGTAGCAAGTCTACCACTCAACCAGTGCTGCCAATTTCACTGGAAGTGTATAGAGTTGGAAGCAGAACATCTTTTAATATACTTCCTGCCCTGTCAGTAGTTATTTTCATTATGAACCCCCTAATGAACCATTTAACACTTTCTGTCACTACAGAGGTACCTCTGGATAAGAACGCTTCTGGTTGCGCACACTTCGGGTTACGAGCTCTGCTAACCCGGAAGTAGTTGCTCCAGGTTGTGAACTTTGCCCCAGGATGTCAGCGGGAGGCGCCATTAGCGAAAGCATGCCTCAGGATAAGAACAGTTTCAACTTAAGAACGGACCTCTGGAATGAATTAAGTTCGTAACCAGAGGTACCACTGTATTTTTATGCTATGAGAATCGTTGCTCTGTATCCAAGACAGGAATACCAAATTGTTCCCCTGAGCAAGTTGCAGCAATTTCACTTTTACTCTCTTAAGTAAAATATATCCTGGGAATCGTTTTCAGCAGAGTTCAGGAACCATTGTCACTCTTGAGGGCCACATTCCCTCCTGGGCAATGTGCCAGAAGGAGCAGAGGCAAAAAATAAGATTTTTTACCCTTTGTACAATAAGGTAGAAAGGGTAAACATACACTCACACATACCCTATCATCCATCCAGACATGCAAGCAAAGAACCATTATGGGTGTTTAGGGACACATTCCACAGGCAATGTTTGCAAATAGAAGGGCAGGGTAAGTTACGAGATTTGGGGCTTATTTTTCTATATTTTCTGTCAGAAAACAGATTCTGCTTGAAATTAACTGCAAAGAATTACCGTAGCTTACTAAAATCCACTCTTAGTTTTGCTGGTTTCCCCAGCTGAAGCATATATACAAATGACTAACAAAATTATAAGACAAAAGGGCCAAACACTAATTCATTTTTTGTTAACACATTCCCTCATTTCCTATCACTTTCATATTATACAGAAATTCTAACCAGCTTGATCTTCAGTGTTGTGTGTGCAGTAGAGCTGAAGAGCATAAATAAACATCAGAGAATATTTTATAATAAATGGAATATACATCATAGCTGCAGGCCAAAGTTGATATTGACATTTATTGTTTAGTTTACAAAACTTGATTCCTGCTGTGTTTCTTTTCAAAGAAGAACATCAAAAACTGTAAAAAGCCAGTGCTGCTTTTATTATAAACTGCCACCTGATAACTATAATCATTATTTCGAGCAAGCATTGCAGAGACACCTTGCTTGTGTAATAGCATATATTTTCTCTCAAATTCTAGAAAAGGTGTTTCAATGGGGTGGCTGTTGAAAGAAATGTTAAAATGTCTATATTTCAGTGGTGTAGAACCTGCTTTCCATGCAGAAGGTTCCAGATTCAGTTCCCACCATCTCCAGGTAGGGCTGGAGAATCCCTGCCCCAAACCCTAAGGCAGGCACCCCCAAACTTGGCCCTCTAGCTGTTTTGGGACTGTAACTACCATCATCCCTAGCTTACAGGACCAGTGGATGATGGTAATTGTAGTCCCAAAACAGCTGGAGGGCCAAGTTTGGAGGTATCTGCCCTAATGAGCTGCTAGCACCAGGTGAAGGTAAGGATTGGGGAACTATTCTGAGGCCAAGGACTGCATTCCTCTCATTCAACTTCCTGGGGGTAAACATGCAAAAGTGGACAGACACACGTGAATTTTACTTTTGTAAAGTAAGACATTTTACACATGCACACACCTCTCTTTCATCAAGGCAAGCTGGCGACATTATCAAAGCTCAGGGACACGTTCCAGTCAAGGAAAAGGCAATCAAGGGGAGTGCCAAGTGGGATTCGAGAGAGATGTAGTACAGGGAAGAGCCCATTTGCCCCGGGGCCTAAAGTTGCTCATCCTGATCCCTGGTACAGGCAATGGTCTGAATTTCTCTAAGGCAGTTTCCTATGGCTCCAACAGTAAATAACTGTGGTGAACTCTGTTTATATTCCGTGGGAGAGGGGACACAAGTTGCCAGCCAGAGAGGGGTCCAGGACTAAGCTTTTTACAGGGTTTCAAAGATGGGCGAGGACAACAAAGGCAACATCCCTTGTGGCGGGCATCCATTCCGCAGTTATCTTTTAGTGAAGTTTTTAATGTTTGATGTTTTATCACTTTTTATTATTACTATTAATATTCTGTTGGAAGCCACACAGTGTGTCTGGGGTATAAATAATAAATTATTACTATTAATATTTTCATCATCATCATCGGGGTTCCAGGTTTCTGTAGCGATTTAAGACCAAACAAAAACAAAAGGCAAACTAATAGGAACGCCCGACCTTTGAAAAACTCTCTTCCCTCTCGCCGTGGGGCAACTTGTTTCTTCCCCCACCCCTGTTGTGGGCAACAGTAGACTCAGAAAAAGAAAAGCAGAGATTCTCGAAGGAAGGGGTTCATCCAGCGATTGTTCTCTTTCCCGATAGGCGCGCCACGGCAGGTGCCCGGCCCTGTTTTTCCTGAACTCCTTCCTGCTCGCCTAGCCCAGCCCAAACACCTCAGCCCGTCCGGACGCAGGTGAAGGTAGGAGGGGGCGCGGCCTTGACTCCTGCTTTACCTCCGCTGCACGTAAACATGCGCACACCCAGGCCCGGCACCCTCATCACCCCCCCCCTCGCCACTCCAGGCTTCCTTATCCAACACTGTCGGGAAAGTTAAGAGCCTGTTCACAAATAGATTGCGTCCTTTTATAGCGCCTCCTCCCAGCAGCACCCGCGCCGCGGCCGCCGATTGGCTACCGAGACGCGAAGGGGCGGGAACGCGCACGTCGCGTTTTTTTTTGTATGAGAGCGTGAACGCGCTTTCCTCTCGGCTCGACCCGCCCCGCCGGTTTCCGTTCCTCAGCCGCTGCCGGAGTTTGGGCCCGTAGAAGGCGAAAGGAAGCAGCGCCGGGGAGACGCCGCGGAGGACCCCTTTCAGGTAGAGTGTCGGAGAGGTCGCAGGGTCAGGGAAGGGGGCGAGGGCGGCAGGCGGCGAGGAACGCGGGAGCGGAGAGGCTCGTGGCCCTGCGGGGCCGCTCCCTGTGCGGCCTGCCCCACCCGACAGCCAGTGGCCACTGAGGGAGCGGGAATTTCCTCCGCTCTTCCTGGTGGGGCGGTTAGAGTAGGAAGTACACACACACACACACACACACACACACACACACACACACACACACACACGGGGTATGCTACGTGGGCGGGCGAGGGGCTCGTGGGCACAAGCTAAGGCGGGGTGGGGAGTGGAGCCTCCTGCTGTCTCTGGGTGACGGGGCCGTCCGAGCCTTTTATTTTCTTGGTACGAGAAGAGGTGGCTCAGCCGCCGCCGCCGCCTTCCCCCTTTGGGTGGAGTTCGGGAACTGCCTGTTCCAAGCGGGGCTGCGGGTGGCGGGTCTCCAGGTGAGCCTAGCGGGGATGCCAGGCGGGGGGTTCCTACGGCAGCCCTCCTTTTAAAACATAAGTTTCTGTCGATTGTTTGGGCTGGATGATGGGTGTTGTTTCCTCTCTTGTTTGTCGAGCTGCTCTTTTTTCCTCCTCGGCGGCCTTGGCGTTGTTTTAAAAGCAAAAATAACTCTTGAAAATACCATGAAAAGTGCCCGAATGTGCAGTGCTGGATTTTAGATTTCGCAGAGCCTCTGGGCTGTGTAGTGGTGTAGCCCGGGCGCTGAATCTTTGTAAGGGTTTCTTCTCCAGAAGTGTGTGGGTGTTCTCTGATCATAATAGGAGGCCCAAATGGAGAAGACACGCTGTGTGACTGAATAACGTTGTGTTTTGCTGAATAATGTACTAGAAGCGTGCTGTTAACTTCCAGATTTGCTGCTGATTTAGATTTCCTCCCGGTAGCATTCTGTCACATGATCAACTTCAGTTTTGTTCTTGGTTTTGTTTGTTTGTAGAGGCTTCTTTACATTAACTTAACTGATTACCTCATAAGACAGACAATGCAAGGGGTTGGTGTGACCTGATGCGAATTGCAGCTGAAGCCAAACAGGTCTTTACTCATGTACAGTCACCCTCAAGAGTTGCTAATCAGACCCAAATTTCCTTTACAATTTATTTTGAAATAACTTTTGTTAATTATTTGGGATCTATTCTTAATGTGTATTTTCAGCATGTGGGGTCTATCAATAATATATACTTTGATGCTTCAAAGTACATACATTTCAGTAATCCTTCTGATAGCCCTGTAAGGCAGACCAGTATAAGTTTCTCATGCTGCAGATGGAGTTGAAGCCAAGAGGACAGTGACTTGCCCAAGGCCATCTAAGTGTGTTGATGGATAAATTGGCAGGTCTTCTCAAATTTTTTAGCAGAATGTTTTTATATAATCCGATGCTGAATGGGTTCAAGTGCCTACTCTTTGATGAAGCTCATCACATTACTTTGGTCAGTCATTATCTCTCAACTTACACCCTACCTCACAGGGTGTATGTGAGACTGAAAGGAGAGGAGCTTCTCTTGGAAAAAGGGTGGTGTAAAAATGTAGTAATAAAATTATAATGTTGACCTTTTTGGGGTTAGAATTATAGGGAGCAATATATCTTTGCAACAAAATAATAATAATAATGGGTGGAATTCAATGTCCCAATACAGTAATATGATCTGTCAGTGCAGCACTGCTTGGCAGGTAGAACATCTCTCCTCCCCTGTGTGCTGTTCTAGAGGTTCTAGCTATTCAGAGCAGATTGTGGGGGAAGGTGAAGGGCTCCATTGCACTAGGAGGTCTTAGGCTACCAGGTTAATTCAATCCAGCTCAATGTAGTAAACAACAACAACCCCCTAAATACTCAATGTTATGCTGTTCTAGCTCTCTGGTGTCATTAACAATATAATTCAACACTTATAGAATATACAGCAAGTTTTGAAATCTTTTCTGTATCTAACATGTCTTACATTTTAGTCTGGACTGGAGGAATAGATCTGTTTGGTAATGCAGCCAAAGACCCAACCCACTAGGTGTGAATAAATAACCAAATTAGTAGCAGTGGCCTGTAATGCTTCCTGTAGCAATATTTACTCTAGAAGTAGCAGACAATTAGTGATCAGCATTCATATTCTTATATAGCCCATTCCGCATTCTGTAGATCTTTTCCTGATAGCCACCTGTCAAATAATATTTAAGGACTCAAAAGTAACTGTTGTGATTGGTGGGGTTGCTATGGTAATGCTGTAGGTTTAACACTGCAGTGGGAGGGCTGTGTAAACATAGCTAGGAAGAGGAAACGTTTATGCAATATTCTGTGTTTGAAATGTTTCAAAGGGTAGGAAAGATTGAGAAGTTGTACTCAAATTACCTACAAATTGCTAGAGTATGTTGGGCTTGGTTGCCACTATATAATTAGGAATTTTTGTCTGGCTTAAAGTGTTAAGATAAACAATGGAAGTACTGTATAGTAACTGAAAATGTGTTTTCTCTCCCCCCCCCTTTCCAATAGCATACTATAGGTGTAGGGAACCTTTGGCTGTCCAGATGCTGCTGGACTCCAATTCTCATCCTTCCTGACCATTGGCTGTACTTGCTGGGGTTGTGGTTCAGCAACTTCCGGAGAACCAGAGGTTTCCCACACCTGGAATACAGTATATTCCTGCGTATAAGACTACTTTTTAACCCAGGAAAATCTTCTCAAAAGTCAGGGGTCGTCTTATACGCCGGGTTGTATTTCTTATACAGTGAGTATATCCCAAACTCTATATTTTAATTGGAAAAGTTTGGGGTCGTCTTATATGCCCAGTCGTCTTATACGCCGGAATATACGGTACTACATGAAAATTACCATTCAGTTCTTTACATGCATAGTGTATTATGCTACCGGTAGTTTTGAATTAATGAATCTGCTTAAACACTTGCAATTGTAACAGTGATCAATAAGGATTTGTGCCCTTTTCCCAGCAGAAGTTCTTCTCAAGCACTGTCTTCTCTGCCCAATGAACCAGCCTACTTTATTGCTATCACAATCTCTACTTTCATCCATACTTTCTTCGATGGAATATTGCAGGCTTGCTATTTGCGCTCTCCTTATTTTCCCGAAAAGTAGCCAGTAAATTAATCTATGGCTTTGAGTAAAACATTTCCACACATACTTCATGTATATTATTGCCTTGTTTAAATATTGCATGGTCTGTCCATATGATCTACAAGCCTGTCTTTATTATCTTGAGCCTCTTGTGCTCCAGTACTTTTTTGCAGGGAGGTTGCATACATTTTATCCCTCACCCAGTTGTTTTTAATTGTCAATTAGAAGGATTTAGAGTAGCTAAATTACATATATTTTGAAATGGAAAAAATAGCTTTCACATAGGTCAACTAGCCTTGAATATGATTTTTTCTCAGCTGGTCACTGGTACTGCCCTAGTACCCTTTAGAACAGGCATAGGCAACCTTGGCAGGGCCAGTGCTCAGGGTTCATGGGAGTTGTAGTTCCAAAACATCTGGAGAGCCAAGGTTGCCTATGCCTGCTTTAGAATTTCAGTAAATCAGTACAGATTGCACCTTCAGATGTGTTTGGTGTTTGTAATGCTTTTCATGAAATGAGTTCTGTCACTGATTACTGTTGTAGAAAATTTGATTTGGTCATATTTAAAAGTCCATTCTCAATGCCTTCCAACAGATCAATTATTTCATTTTGCAGAACTGAATGGAGAAAGTTGAATAACCACAATTAGAAATAATGCATCTACTGTTAATTGCACAGTTAAAGGAGTAAGGAGAAAGCAGTTCATAGTTGGGACAAGTCTCTAAAGATCACTCGATGTGAAAGTACTCTTTTTTTGCAACTTATCACCTATTGGATCCACATATCACACTTCTGCAGGTAATATTTTCTACACAACCAAAAAGAGGCATGTGGACATTGAAGTTTATGCTTGGGGACCATCATCCTCCCAAAACATCTCCTCGTAACTTCTGCAGGGGAGGCAGGCTCTATCAGTTCAGTGAATGAGAGCTCCCTTTTGTTCTCTTAACTATGGTATCTCTTAGTTCTTTCTTTGCAGTTTTGGACTCGAGATGTTTTGAGATAGTATCAAATGGAACAATCATAAGGGAAGTGTGTTCCCTTGGAATCACCAAATAAATTTTCTCAGAAGGTTAATGTAATGGTGCTGTTGCGGCTACTCTCGAGTAAAGACGCCCAAATCCGCTATGTCTTTAAGAGTTTTATTGTGCATAGTATTTACAGTGCAGAGATAGCAGAAAACATGACCTCTCAGTCACTCGCAGAATCTGGGAGTGGGTGTTTCCTGTTGCGTATCCAGCATAAGAGTTTGGGCACCCCGAAACGCCTCCTCCTGACCTTACGTTTGGTGGCGCGCCTTAATTTGGACGCCGGAAGGGGTTGCCTGTTCCCCTCCACCTGTTGGTCAGGGCGTTGCAATGGCTCTCTAGCATAGCCGATCCCTGACTCCTCCAGCCCACTAACTTCCTCATTCCCCCCACATGACTCGCTGCTGCTGCTGCTCTCACTGGGCGAAGTGCTGGTCAACAGGAGAGGCGAAGGCTTCCTATATGGAGGTCCCCTGACAGTTAATTTCTGACTTATTCACACATGGTGCAATTAGTTATCTAATGATGCTGTTTTCAACTGCTTTTGCCAGCATTGTGTGTACTGCACAAGTACTGTATAGAAGAAATTATATATTTCAATGTATAGCAATTAATGCACTTAACTTTTTAAATCTAGCTTCTAATCTAGCTTCTCAATACAAAATATTCTGCAGATATTAAAAAAGAACAATCCACCTTAAACTAGCCTGACATAAGTTTTTTAAGTACTCTGAAAAGTTTGTAGTGTTGGGAACAACTGTGTAGAAAGTTTCACAATTTGAGGGCCAGCATTGAAAAGTTCCTACTGACCAATTGACCTTACAAGAGAGCCTCTGCGATGGATCATAATACCCAGACAGGCTCAAGCAGATTTAGGTGGTCCCCAGAATAGTGTGGTCCCAAACTGTTTAGAGTAGGCATGTCCAAAGTCCGTTTTGGGGGCCCAAACCGGCCTGCCGGTGAATTTAATCCGGCCCCCGTGGCAGTATATGTCCTGGGGTAAAATCCTTTAAAAAGCTCAGCAACTTCAATTCTAAAACAAGCTCAGCAACTTTGGGGTTAAATCCTAAAAAAAACCTTCAATACTAAAGCTCAACAACTGGTCAGCCCTCATGCATGTTCACTTCATATCTGACTGTCTTTGAAAAAAGTTTGGGCACCCCTGGTTTAGAGCATTGGAGATCAAAATTGGGGTCGCCCACAAGCAACAGTGCTTTTAATGTTGACATTTCCAAATTGTCTGCTAAGGAAGCTCCATGTAGAGTGGGTACAGTAGTCTATTCTGGATGTGACTAGTGCATAGATTAATGAGGTAATATGGAAAGGACTAGTTAAAAGGACTCTTAGCCAAAGCTGCTACTGGCACTTACACAGGGGATAGGGAACTTTTTTCAGCCTGAAGGCCACATAGCCTTGTAGGGAATATTTTGCAGTCTGCATGCCAGTGGTGGATGGGGACAGAGACAAAAGCATGTAGACCAGTGGATGAAACTATTGCATGGCTGGAATGTAGCCTATTATAAAAAGTAAAAGTTACCTTTCTACACACACATATCTCTGTGCCACATCCAAGGAAGCAAGAACCATTATCACAGTTCAAGATTACATTTCAGTTAGGGAAGGCATTTGGGGGGGGGGGTGACTTGCAAAGAGTCCCAAGGACTGGATAAAGTGATTTGCAAGGCTGCATTCGGATCCAGGACCTGAGGTTCCATGCCTGATTTACACAAACCTCATCAATCCCAAATTAGTCTTCAGTCCCCTCTTAAAGAATTCTGCAAATTTGGATTTGCAGGTAGAAGATACTTATTGCTAGGTGTAATCTACATATTGGTGACAGTGTAGCCCAAATCTCCAGATGACTTCTCCCAGTGGCTTATGAATTTGGGATGCTAGATGGTGCCTTGAGGTACCCCATAGACCAGGGTTGGGGAACTTGTGGCCTGCAGGTATAATTAGGCGTTACACTTGTCCCATGAGGCCATTTTCCCCAACCCACTGCATTTGTGTTTTCAAGTATGGGGCAGAGAAGGATGTTACTGCAAAAGAATGTTCAGGAGCTTAACATCAACTCCTGGTTGTTCCTTTGCAGGTAGGCTTGCTGACAGAATCAATCAGCTGATCAGCACTGACAGCAAGCCCCACTGACATTGGCTGCATTGGAGAGTTCTCCATCTTGGCCACATGGACTTTTGCCAACACCATTCAACTGATTTGCATTGTCTTTATTATGTCTTCCCTTAGTTGCTTTATTTCTAAAACTAAAAAGCCCCCATTGTTGTAGCCTTTCCTTAAAAGAGAGTTGCTCCTCTGCTTTGATGACTTTGATTACCCTGTTCTGCACTTTTCCCCACTCTACAGTATCCTTTTTGAGGTGCATTTACCACAACTGTGCAGAGTACTCCAAGTGTGGCTGCACCATTGATTTGTATAATGGTATTATACAAATGGTATTATACAATTATAATGGGTGACGTTGTGGGTTAAACCACAGAGCCTAGGGCTTGCCGATCAGAAGGTCAGCGGTTCTAATCCCCGCGACAGGGTGAGCTCCCATTGCTTGGTCCCAGCTCCTGCCCACCTAGCAATTCGAAAGCACGTCAAAGTGCAAGTAGATAAATAGGTACCGCTCCGGCGGGAAGGTAAATGGCGTTTCCATGTGCTGCTCTGGTTCGCCAGAAGCGGCTTTGTCATGCTGGCCACATGACCTGGAAAAACTGCAGACAAACGCTGCTCCCTCAGCCAACAACACGAGATGAGCGCCGCAACCCCAGAGTCGTCCGCGACTGGACCTAATGGTCAGGGGTCCCTTTACCTTTACCTTATTATAATATTGGCAGTTTTATTTTCAGTCCCTTTCCTAATTATCCCTAACATGGAATCCACTTTTTTCACTGCTGATGCACCAAATCCACTATGACCTCAACATCTCTTTCCTGGTCACTCACCATTAGCATATATGTCAAGTCAAGTTAAGGGCTTTTACCAGGGGTTCCCAAACTAAGGGCCGGGGGCCGGATGCGGCCCAATCGCCTTCTAAATCCAGCCCGCAGACAGTCCAGGAATCAGCATGTTTTTACATGAGTAGAATGTGTCCTTTTATTTAAAATGCATCTCTGGGTTATTTGTGGGGCATAGGAATTCGTTCATATTTTTTTTCAAAATATAGTCCTGCCCCCCACAAGGTCTGAGGGACAGTGGACAGGACCCCTGCTGAAAAAGTTTGCTGACCCCTGGTTTTTACCCTAATCTATGTCACTTTAGACTTGCTAACATTGAATGGCCACCTCATGAGAAGAGAAGACTCCCTGGAAAAGACCCTGATGTTGGGAAAGATTGAGGGCACTAGGAGAAGGGGACGACAAAGGACGAGATGGTTGGACAGTGTCCTCGAAGCTACGAACATGAGTCTGACCAAACTGCAGGAGGCAGTGGAAGACAGGAGTGCCTGGCATGCTATGGTCCATGGGGTCATGAAGAGTCGGACACGACTAAACGACTAAACAACAACAACATTGAATAGTATTTTTCCATTTTAATGCCCCTTCACCCAGTTTGCAGAGATCCTCCATGGATTAAAGATTCTTAGCTTGGTGCAAGGACTGTTAGGCATTCTGCAGGCATAGTGTAGTGCCAGTGTGGTCCACTTGAATTGAGTCCACTTGCACTCAGGCAAGTGGGCATCAAGGCATTTGTTTTCCAGCCCTGCATCGTAACTCTTCCTTTCATGGTAAAGCGTTAATACAAACTTGTTCCTCAAGTAGTGTTAATACTCCTGTGAATTTTGGCCACAAATTAATATTACTTCCACCTCAAGAAATGCTAAGCTTTTGATCTGTAGGTGTTGAGATGTTTACAGTTCTTTCTTGTGGCCTTTATGTTTAAACTCTTCATAATTGGTTGCTTTAAAAACCTAGTAGCAAACTTCATCTTTCCAACATTAAAAATTGCCAATCTGGTATCTTGAGATTCTGTCTAATTCTGTAAAGCTTAGTATTTGGATATGACACTGGCTGTACATTTGTAGCACTTGAAGTCTGTAAGATGACTTCCTTTCTTTTTGTTTCAGTCTAATTGGTTTAATAATGAAGTTTGACTCGGTGTTTTCTTTTTTAAAAAGTATTTGATTTTTCAGACTATATTTTGCGCTCTCCTCTTTCACCCTCATTAAAAGGTTCTTTAATCCTCCTCACTTTCTGCCATCAAGGTTGTGTCATCTGCATATCTGAGGTTGTTGATATTTCTTCCGGCAATCTTAATTCCGGTTTGGGATTCATCAAGTCCAGCCTTTCGCATGATGAATTCTGCATACAAGTTAAATAAACAGAGAGAAAATCCATACTTCAGTACATTTTCTGGAAGCTTGGTTGGGATTTGATTTTACATAAGTAAATGAAAACTGGTACCCTTGGAGCAAGAAGCTTGTGTTGCTTACCAGCTGGACCATGAGTCCAGTTGGCATGAAAGAACCTCCCTTGGCTGGAGTGTTTGCAGGATTTTATTCACATTGCTGACCCATCCAGTTAGGAAACAGATGATAATTAAAATTCAATTTGTGTATGTAGGGTAATTTAAATAGCAGGATCATTTAGATTCTGCTTTAAGCTCAATCATACCCATCATGCAATGTAAATCAGATTGGAGTTTCAAATTCCTAAACTTGGAATTAGAATAGCTTCAGGCAAAGGCATCGCAGAACTTTTCATTTCAAATATATGTACAGCTTCTAAGCTTGAGATGGAGGAGGGGAGACTCTCACTTGCATAATATTCGAAATATATTTAAAAATAAAAAGATTGTCCTGTAGCACCTTAGAAACAACTAAGTTTGTTCTTGGTATAAGCTTTTGTGTGCATGCACACTTCTTCAGATACGCTGAAACAGAAGTCACCAGACCCTTATATATAGTGGGAGGGTGGGGTGGGGTTTTTCTCAGGAGGGTAGTAGGAGATGGGTGATTGACTCAATGGGTATGGTAAACCTGTTGACAACTGTTAACGACTGCAATTAGTCCTACAGGAAAAAGCAATAGATAGTATGCAGATGATTAGCATATGTAATGAGACAGGAATCCAATATCTCTATTCAGACCAGGTCTCTCCATAGTTTTCAGTTTAGTGATAAGTTGTAATTCAGCAACTTCTCTTTCAAGTCTGTTTCTGAAATTCTTTTGTAATAAGACAGCTGCTTTGAGATCCTGTATTGAATGTCCTGGGATAATGAAGTGTTCTCCTATTGGCTTCACTTTTGCATATTGCATATTAAAATCCAGTCACTCAGTAGCTGCATTTGAATGTAACCCCTAACCTTTGGCTTGTGCACTCCCCTCTCCTTCTTCAGTGTATCTGCAAGAAGCTTCTGCTTAGATTTTAAGTTAACTTCAGCTTGTTCTATTGTCTGCTTGTTCTGTCATCCAGACCCAGACAAATCTTAACTACAGTTTGTTTAAACAAGCTAACTTCAAACCTCATTTTATACAAAATCCGTGACCAAGGAGAGACAAGGTTCCAAAAAGACTGGAGTAAATATGTGGACTATATGGAGAAAAACTGTAGAAGTTTAAAAACACTTGCAGGATTGAAATAAATCCTACGAATTGACTGAAAAAAGACAATGTTGTTGTTGTTGTTGTTTAGTCGTTTAGTCGTGTCCGACTCTTCGTGAGCCCACGGACCATAGAACGCCAGACACTCCTGTCTTGCACTGCCTCCCGCAGTTTGGTCAAACTCATGTTCGTAGCTTCGAGAACACTGTCCAACCATCTTGTCCTCTGTCGTCCCCTTCTCCTAGTGCCCTCCATCTTTCCCAACATCAGGGTCTTTTCCAAGGATTCTTCTCTTCTCATGAGGTGGCCAAAGTATTGGAGCCTCAGCTTCACGATCTGTCCTTCCAGGGAGCACTCAGGGCTGATTTCCTTAAGAATGGATAGGTTTGATCTTCTAGCAGTCCATGGGACTCTCAAGAGTCTCCTCCAGCACCATAATTCAAAAGCATCAATTCTTCAGCGATCAGCCTTCTTTATGGTCCAGCTCTCACTTCCATACATCATTACTGGGAAAACCATAGCTTTAACTATACGAACCTTTGTCGGCAAGGTGATGTCTCTGCTTTTTAAGATGCTGTCTAGGTTTGTCATTGCTTTTCTCCCAAGAAGCAGGCGTCTTTTAATTTCGTGACTGCTGTCACCATCTGCAGTGATCAAGGAGCCCAAGAAAGTAAAATCTCTCACTGCCTCCATTTCTTCCCCTTCTATTTGCCAGGAGGTGATGGGACCAGTGGCCATGATCTTGGTTTTTTTGATGTTGAGCTTCAGACCATATTTTGCGCTCTCCTCTTTCACCCTCATTAAAAGGTTCTTTAATTCCTCTTCGCTTTCTGCCATCAAGGTTGTGTCATCTGCATATCTGAGGTTGTTGATATTTCTTCCGGCAATCTTAATTCCGGCTTGGGATTCATCTAGTCCAGCCTTTCGCATGATGAATTCTGCATATAAGTTAAATAAGCAGGGAGACAATATACAACCTTGTCGTACTCCTTTCCCAATTTTGAACCAATCAGTTGTTCCATATCCAGTTCTAACTGTAGCTTCTTGTCCCACATAGAGATTTCTCAGGAGACAGATGAGGTGATCAGGCACTCCCATTTCTTTAAGAACTTGCCATAGTTTGCTGTGGTCGACACAGTCAAAGGCTTTTGCATAGTCAATGAAGCAGAAGTAGACGTTTTTCTGGAACTCTCTAGCTTTCTCCATAATCCAGCGCATGTTTGCTATTTGGTCTCTGGTTCCTCTGCCCTTTCGAAATCCAGCTTGCACTTCTGGGAGTTCTTGGAAAAAAGACAATAAGGAACTGCAAAAAAGGAGTTAATAAGAAAACTGCATGAAGGGAGGGAGGGAAGTCACAGCTCGGCAGAGCAAAGTGAAAGAGGGGAATGAATATAAGATGTATTGTATAAAAGAACGATTTTTGTTTTGTTTTGATGTTAATTGGAAAAATTGAATAAAATTATTTGAACAAACCTCATTTTATAAAGCGGTCTAGTTTCAGCAAACCATAGTTAAGATTAGCCACAGTTCAGGTTTGGATGATGTACCGTGTTTCCTCTTTTTTAAGACACCGTCTTATAACTTTTTTCCTCAAAAAACAACAACACACGGTGTCTTATTTTCAGGGGATGTCTTATTTTTTTAATTAGGTTTTTATTACCTTATGGCCTCCTCGGCCGGGCCGCTGGCTCGGGGTGCTGCTGGGCATTCCGCGCGGCGCTGCTGGGCTCTCCGAGCAATTGGCGCTGCAGCAGCCGCCAGTTCCGGGCGCCGAGGTGGCAGGCCTCCTTTGCCGGGCCAGGCGGAGGCGAGGCTGCTGGCTCAGGCGCTCCGCCTGGCGCTGCTGGGTGCTCCGAGCACTCGGTGCTGCTGAGCATTCAGCGCGGCAGGCCTCCTCAGCCGGGTGAGGAAGAGGTGAGGCCGCTGGCTCGGGCGCTCTGTCCGGCGCTGCTGGGCGCTCCGAGCACTCGGCGCTGCAGCAGCCGGTTCTGGGCGGCAGGGTGGCAGGCCTCCTTGGCTGGGCCAGGCAGAGGTAAGGCCGCTGGCTTGGGCACTCCGCGTGCTGACCGCTGCAGCAGCAGCCAGCTCCAGGCCCCGAGCTGGCAGGCCGCAGCCGGCCTGCTAGGTCCCGCTGGCTGGCTGGGGCGTTCGGCTATCTTGCTCCACACCGCATGGAGGTATGCCTTATTTTCGGGGTATGTCTTATATTTCGCAAATGCTTAAAAATCCTGCCATGGCTTACTTTATGACTACAGTACGTCTTAAAAAAAGGGGAAACACAGTAACAAGCTGAAGCAAAAGCGCCTGAGTTTCTTATGGCTGTGCCAGGGAGGAGGGGGAGCCAGAGTTTAAGTTTTGTTCCAACTTGTTTTCATAATGCTAAGCCATGATTTAGCATTACTGTACCTGTATACTGTATACGTGAAGAAGGCCAATGGCTACCATTAGGTTCAGGTTCCATTTGCAGCATTGCTTGAGATCAACCCCTGATTTTAATCCTTTTGGTTGGTTGGTTGGTTTTATGTCAGTTGCCTAATTTTATTTGAGTTCATCTTTAAAAGAAATATAGGTTACAATCCAGAGTTAAGTGTGTGTACTGGGACTAGCAGAAGCTGACTTGTCCAGACTCCTGAAAATGCTCCACTGAGTATCAGTGGAAGGGGTGGACTGTGGCACTGAGAGGGACCCCCCAAAATCAAGCAGAAGCAACTTCCATAAGCTGAAACTACACTCAAGGAAGGTTCTTTGGTCAATTTGGGGGGATTTCCCCACAGTCTTGATGTTTATAACTCTCCTACCACTGCAGCATTTTTACTTGCCAGAGTAATTAAATATCTATTATTTGGTTTAGAGTAAAATGTGCAAAATTAGCAAATATATTTAAAATGTATTTGGTTAGCTTGAATCACACTAGTATGGGTTTTCTTGGCAAACAACTTGCATTTTGTGACAACACAAACTGCTCTTTGTCTGTCAGTAACATTCTGGAAGCAGGAGTTCATTACTTCTATATAGCCATTTTTGCCGAGACAGACTCAGTTCTATGTATATTTGGAGGTGAGCCCAAGTCAGTGTGTTTGGAATGGATTTTTCTTTGTTCTAAGATTTCAGAAGTTGTAACCAAAATGCATAAGGGTAAACAGTCTAAATTTGCAAACGGGGCAGACTTTTAGTAGTTGTGACTGAAGTTGTTCATTCTGGTTCTGATTCAATCCAAAAATGTATTTGAAATTTAATATTACTTATAAGTGCAGAGTGTACACCACCTAATTAAAACAGCCTAAAGAAAAACGAACTTCAGCCTTCCATTAAAGCTACAGGTGGCTTGCCTGGGGCCCTCGAGATACTGCTCAACCCTCAATCCCAGCAAGCATAGTCATTTATCAGCAATGATGGGTATTGTAGTCAAGTAGCATCTAGAGCAGGCATCCCCAAACTTTGGCCCTCCAGATGTTTTGGCCTACAACTCCCATGATCCCTAGCTAACAGGACCAGTGGTTGGGGAAGATGGGAATTGTAGTCCAAAACATCTGGAGGGCCAAAGTTTGGGGATGCCTGATCTAGAGAGTGCAGGTGGGCCACAGTTTAGCCCCTGCTATCTCAAAGACTTACCCCCTTGTCTGTGCCTTCATTTCCTGGATCTTGATTCTTCCCCCTTCCCTGATCCCAAATATACAGAATCTATTATCTAGGAACTTTTGATTCAGGCTAAACTGAAGACCTGCAGGAGGCTAGAAGGGAGAGACATGTACTTCCTTCCTTAAATGTCAACACCAAGGAGTGACTCATAGTCACAACCACTTTTCTAAGGTTTGTCAACTTTGGGGTTTTTTGGTTTTTTTTTGTTCCTCTACATGAATTAGTTTGACCAAACTGCGGGAGGCAGTGGAAGACAGGAGTGCCTGGCGTGCTATGGTCCATGGGGTCATGAAGAGTCGGACACGACTAAACAACAACAACAACAACATGAATTAGAAGGGACGCGAGTGGCGCTGTGGTCTAAACCACTGAGCCTAGGGCTTGCCGATCAGAAGGTCGGCGTTTCAAATCCCTGTGACGGGGTGAGCTCCCGTTGCTCGGTCCCAGCTCCTGCCAACCTAGCAATTCAAAAGCACATCAAAGTGCAAGTAGATAAATAGGTACCGCTCCGGCAGGAAGGTAAACGGCATTTCCGTACACTGTACGCCGGCTCCCTCAGCCAATAAAGCGAGATGAGCGTTAAAGGTAAAGGTGACCATTAGGTCCAGTCGCAGACGACTGGGGTTGCGGCTCATCTCGCTCTATAGACCGAGGGAGCCGGTGTTTGTCCGCAGACAGCTTCCGGGTCATGTGGGCAGCATGACTAAGCCACTTCTGGTGAACCAGAGCAGCACACGGAAACGCCGTTTACCTTCCCGCCGGAGCGGCACCTATTTATCTACTTGCACTTTATGTGCTGTCGAACTGCTAGGTTGGCAGGAGCTGGGTCCGAACAACGGGAGCTCACCCCGTCGCGGGGATTTGAACCGCCGACCTTCTGATCGGCAAGCCCTAGGCTCAGTGGTTTAGACCACAGCGCCACCCACGTCCCTAAAGATTACACCCTGCTTATTGCTCTAGCCAACCAGATTAAGATGCTTAACTCAAGTGGAATCATTAACTTTAATAACTGTGCAGTTGTAAACGTGAATTATTTTTCATTTTCAGTAAAAATTATACATATTTTTTCAAGGTTGAAATACTGATATTATGAGCTACCATTAAATGATCAATATGTCAAGTTTTTGAAGATAGTCCTAATTTTATAGGGTTGGATCCAGGCATGTTCTCCTACAACTGAGTGGCTCCTTTGGTTTGTGGAGGGGACTCCAATCCAGCAGAAATTCCTGTTGGAGCAAACTGGCAAATTGGATCGGAGCAGTAGACAGGATTCTGTTCTGGCCTGCTGACTGCAGGCCGCTTTTGTTAACAACCTGACACTACATAACATATAACTTCAAAGTGAAGGAATCAGGGTTGTACTTAAGCACCCCAATTCTTCCCTTTTTCGTTATAGCCCAAACTTGAATTCGAGCTACAGCTGCTAAGATTCCTGCTGTCTGTAAGCTCTGCTTTCAGCAGCGATCAGCTGCACCCAAGAACTCATGAGTAAAACCAATCCCAGCACGGCTTGCATTTAGTGCCATATTTAAAAAACACCTACACTGGCTCTATTTGCTGAGGAGCAGTTGGGAGCACTACCACTCTATCAGAGAGTTCCCCATCCCTCTTGAGTGGATTTTTATGGGGCTGCAGAGAGGAAGAGGAGGAATCTCCTTTAATCCATTAGCGCATGAGTGGAATTTCACTCATGGGAAATAAGGATCTAGCCCAGGCTTCCTCAACCTCGGCCCTCCAGATTTTTTGGGCCTACAACTCCCATGATCCCTAGCTAGCAGGACCCAGTGGTCAGGGATGATGGGAATTGTAGTCTCAAAACATCTGGAGGGCCGAGGTTGAGGAGGCCTGATCAAGCCCATAAAGTTATTAATACATATTTGCTTAACTTCCACAAGTGAGGAAAACAGTAGTTCAGTTAGGACTGCAGAAACCATTTAAAAACTATTCTGATACTTAATGCCAGTATAGGCACAATCTTAACTTGCATTAGGTAAATGTCGTTAATGTCAGGTCTTTATTTTTTGGTGTGGGACTTGAAAAGAAGGAATGATTTATAAAACCTAAGTCACTGTGTTCATTGTAATTGAAAAGCTGACATAAGTCACCAAAATAACACACTGAAAGCAAGTTTTGTTCTGTCTTAAGTCTTTAATTTAGAAAGCTAACGTAGCATTTGGCAGCTGACAACAGCTTACCTCATGCACTTAATTTAACAACAGGAAGCAGCTTTTTAACTCTCGCATAACTTTTCTCCTAGTTCTTCCTATCACCCAATGGATACCAGAAAAAGTATTCTGCAAAGCTAGCAGAGTGTAAATATATTGCTTTTAGACTTTTTAAAACTTAATTGTCCCCTTGTTTGCAACAGGCTGCAAAACATCTTAAAGCCTGCTCTTTTAGTGGTTAAAAAGCAGGTAGATCTGAAGGAAGGAGCAGAAGAACTCATTGTATGAAATTAATGACTGTGTTAGGTAGTTTCCTTGTCTTGCCTGTGTATAGGACAGATTGTATATTTCTAGCACAAGTATCACAAATTCTCAGAGAAACATCTTCCATTGCATATTTCATAATCTAGTCTTCTAATTTATTTCTGCATTTTTCTTCAGCCTAACACACACTTCTGTTTTTTTGCTGTCTGCAAGTTATGCCCCTGCTGCTTCAATTTAGTATTTAAATATTTGTGTAAAATAGTTTGCACCTGAAAAATTCAAAAAGCTCAAAGAAGCTTAATTCATGACAGTTCATTATTGACGTATGTGGAATTATGGCAGGCAGCAAAAAAGAATTATACATCTTGGATACTGTCAACTACGGTAAGAACCTGAAAATTACCTTGGTTTGTGATATTTTAATACAACACAGCCTTGAAAATCTACAAGTTACTAGGTCACCCTGCCTTCATATACTTGTGTTAGTATATGTTAGTCACTTGTGGTTTAAAACAAATTTACAAAAACTACATGGCCACCTGGAGACAATACTTAACTTTCCACAGCAGCCAAGCAAGTGGCTGTTTAAATGCCTAATATGACACTTGTTAATGAGATGGGATAAGAAGAATCTCAGAATGGAGACAATTAGGCTTTATTCCTGCACAAACTTAAGTTATAACCCCCCCCTCCAAGCCATTGTGTATTCATTTTTATGCAAACTTAAGACTTTGACCCAAAGAAATCTCTGTGTTAAAAAAGAATCCTTAAAAAAAATTCATCAGTTGCTTAAACACAATAGTGTGAAATTGTACTTCAACTTTCTGATAAAATGTTCTGGCAAGCTGAAAATGGTGGTGTGGGACAAGCTGACTGTTCTTTTGCAGACTGAAGGTAAAGGGATCCCTGACCATTAGGTCCAGACGCGGACGACTGGGGTTGCGGCACTCATCTTGCTTTACTGGCCGAGGGATCCGGCGTACAGCTTCCGGGTCATGTGGCCAGCATGACTAAGCTGCTTCTGGCGAATCAGAGCAGCGTACAGAAACGCCATTTACCTTCCCACCGGAGCAGTACCTATTTATCTACTTGCACTGTGTGCTTTCGAACTGCTAGGTTGGCAGGAGCAGGGACCGAGCAACGAGAGCTCACCCCGTCATGGGGATTCGAACAGCCAACCTTCTGATCGGCAAGCCCTAGGGTCTGTGGTTTAACCCACAGCGCCACCCGCGTCCCGTTTTGCAGACTACTAAAGCTTAAAAGCGTTGAGCTTTGGGCATTGAGCTTCAAGCTTCCCTTTCAATCTGTACTGCCCCCAAGTCTTCTCTATCAAATGTTTCATGAAATTATGCGTATTTTCTCTTTCATTTTTCAAGGAACCATAAATCGCTGTATTCAGTGCTACATTCATAATGCTTGCATTGGTTTGTATCATTGCATAGAAATACAGTGGGACCTCTGGTTACAAACGCTTCAGGTTACAAACTCCGCTAACCCAGAAATAGTACCTCAAGTTAAGAACTTTGCTTCAGGATGAGAACAGAAATCATGCTCTGGCGGTGCGCCGGCAGCAGGAGGCCCCATTAGCTAAAGTGGTGCTTCAGGTTAAGAACAGTTTCAGGTTAAGAACGGACCTCTGGAACGAATTAAGTTCTTAACCAGAGGTACCACTGTAGACAATTTGCAGGCAAGGAAGTGGCACTCTAGATGGTTCGGTGATGTCTCCTAGGCCTAGTTGGAATATTCTCTAAACAAGAACAAGAATATATCAGTTGTGTGTTCTCATGCTGAACTCCCTAAGCAACTTAGGGTGCTGATTTTTCATTGTCTGAAAATACTTTTGGCAAGGGATTATGGATAGGTCACAAAGCTTAATTTGGAGGCAGGCCTTTTTTCTCTCTTAAGGCAACTAGCAAATAGATAAAATCATGCAACCCCCCCCCCCATTTTTGTGATAGTGACAGAGCTCTTACAGTTTCACTGAAATTTGCTGAGTAATCATCTTCTTAGGGTTAAATAAAACCCATTACCCTTCCACACAGAAATTCAGAAGTTTTCTCTCCATTGTGCTATATGTAGCTTAGAAGTAGCAGATCTTGGAGCACTTAAGGAGAAATAGGAGTAAAGAACAGTGGTGACCTCATGGCTATTTTTGTATTCAAGTGTGCTTGTTCCAGAAAAGACAAGCCATGGGAAATGTATGTATCCGTGACCTTCATTTGTTCCTAAATGGAAACAGGCCTCTAATATTGGAATGAAGCAACATACAGTGGTACCTTGACTTACGAATGCTTCGACTTCCGAAGGTTTCAACTTACAAAGTCGACAACCCCGGAAATATTTTCGCCGCATGCGCAGAAGCGCAAAATCGCGCTTCGTGCATGCACAGAACAAGCGCTTCGACATCCAAAAACCTCGACTTACGAAGAGCGCCACAGAACACATCGTCTTCGTAAGTTGAGGTACCACTGTACTTAAAAGCAACATTTTAAAAACTTGAAAAATTCTTGAATCCACAGTTCAAAGGTACGAGTGTAATTGATTATAGCATTGCTTTTGTCTCTGACCAGGTTGCTGAAAAAGCAACATTCTTGGGACTTAATATTGCCAAAGTACTTTCAAATGCTGCAGAACACAGAATGTCTTCAGGTATTTGTTCCAGGAATGCAGTCTGAGAGTCTGCCAAGTGTGTTGCTTAATCCTGCAACATGGTGACATGTACAAATGAAACCATGTGTTTTCAAACATTTATCAATCAAGGAACAACCATGTGAAAGTTCAATTGTATTTCAAATTCATACAAATTTTCCATTTTCTGAAGTTAATGAAACAAAAATGGAAGTTTTTGGAAACTACAGATCTTCCAGACACTAGAGAAGTTGTTATTTTTCAATATTGGTATATTTTCCTTGAAGGATATAAATAGAATAAAGGATAAAAAACAAAGAGCCAGTGGTGTTGAGGCCAGGCCAGAATATAAAACCAATACATGGAGGACCAGGGTTCAAATTCTGCCTTGGCCATGAGCTCGCTATATGACATTGGCCCAGTCACTCTCTCAGCCAAACCAGCTCACAGGATTGTTGGGAGCATAAAATGGAAAAGAGAGAGAAACATGTACACCACCTTGAGCTGCTTGGAGGAAAGGTGGGGTGTAAATAGAATCATAAATTTAAAGTAAATGGACTCCATAGGGTTCTAATCACAAGTCCTTGGGGGAAATCCATTGTCTAGATATGGCCCAATTTGATAAAATAATACCATTGCAAAAAGTGTTCTAATTTTCCAAAAAGATTCCTGTCTTGAGTTTCTTAGCAATCTCTGTGTCAGCAGAATTCAGCAGCTCCTTGGATCGATCACAATT
Organism: Zootoca vivipara; assembly: GCF_965207765.1. Taxonomy (NCBI): domain Eukaryota; kingdom Metazoa; phylum Chordata; class Lepidosauria; order Squamata; family Lacertidae; genus Zootoca; species Zootoca vivipara. The sequence goes on along the minus strand of NC_142584.1, from coordinate 67,536,770 downwards.
TACCTCCTACTGCTTAAGGCTGGCTGCATATTTCTAAAAACCATTTCAGGCTAAGTAATTGCTTTGGATGATGCCTTCCTAGAGCAGATTAACAAACATTCATAAAAGAGATATAAATAGTCACTTCATTTTTCTAGAAGGTGGAAAAAGCAATATGTGGATTGACTATCTTGGACTTCATTCTCACCAACAGGGAATAACTGGTCAGTAAAGTAGAAGTAGTGGAACCTTGGGAGGAAATGACCATTTCCTTTTGGGATTCATTATACAGAGGAAAGGGAAAGCTGAGTGTAGTTAGACATGCACTCTGGACTTTTAAATTTTTGATTTCTAAAAGTGTAATGAACTAACTATACTGGCTGAGATCCCATGGTCAGAAATACTCAAAGAATGGGTCACGATAGATGGGATTTCTTAAAGGTAAAGATGTTTGAAGGCACAACCACAAACAATTCCAACAAGCAATAATAGTAGGTGATATCTAAAGAAACCAGTATCAGGGCATAAGGAACTTTTAGATGAGCTGAAATTTAAAGGGGACATGTTTAAGAAGTGGAAGAAGGGGCAGGTTGCAAAGGAAGAGTATAAATAAGTAGCCAATGCTGGCAGGGAGAAGGTCAGGCAGGCTAAAGCTCAGAAACAAGCACAGAATTACAAGAGAGGTTAAAAATAATAGGGGCTTTATGGCTATGTTTGAAGCAATAGAAAGAACAAAGAAGTAGTAGGTCCTCTGCGTGGAGAATACCGAGAAATGCTACCGTATTGGATGACGGAGAGAAAGCAAAACTGTTCAACATCTACTTTGTCTTCACCCAAAAGCAAAGCAGTGCCCAATGTGGTGATAACATATTAGTCTTTCACCAAAAGAAATCTGAAAGGCTGGGGCTTCATGGCTTCAAAATGTCCTTAATTTTACATTACTGGCACTGTACAAATGTATCAGTGGGTTCTTCCAATTGATTTTTACACTTGACCCTGCATTCTGGGTTTGGAGTGTATCTAGTGTGCAACTGACTCCACTTGTCAATGGGCTAAGCACTGCATTTATATTTACCATTACAAATCACCATAAAATCATAACCATGAGCTGTTAGATCCTGGCACTTGAAATTTATTTTTTCCATATCAGTATACTGGATATTTCTAAATTATCCTGTGTAGTTCAACTATGTTGTATAGGTCTGATACCAGTATGACTACTTCAGATTTTGCCTTTGCTGCAATCCTATTGAATTCAATAGGACTTAATTCTAAATAAGCATGGTTAGGATTACACTACTAGGATACACTACTGAATAGGCATAATTAGGATTACACTAGGGCAATAGTAAATGCACAATGGTTCTTTGACTTCAGTGCCTATGAACCTATATGACAGTTCCTTGGACTAGGTACACTAGGTGACTCAGAAGGATCTGGCTCAGTATTGCCGTGACTAGATGCTTCACAAGCTGTTCCATCTCTGCATCTAGGTTTTTGCTTGAGTCTTGTTCTTGTAATTCTGCAGTGCAAAGATTTTTCAGAAAGCATACTTCAGTTGTGTGTAAATCCAGTATTAATCTCTAATTATGTGATCATAAGTAAGGAAAGTCCAGTTTGCCCCTAACCTGTTTAGAATTTTCAAAGGCAGAAAGATCTAAGACCATAGGAATGGATTCCTTTCATCTTGCTTTAAGCTTGCTGTCTGAATCTCTCATATTAGACAGTTTGGTAGCTATGTGTATATTATTTCCTGTTGGTCGACTGGGCTGCAGAGAGAGCTGCGTCATGGCACTCTTGGGATGACTATTAGAAACTGCTAGGATTTCAGGAAATGTCTTCATTGTAACCCTTCCATGGAAATTAGTTTCTGATTCATGTTCTGCGGGGTTACCTTCCACTCTTCCGTTCCACTCCTGAGGCTACCAGGCTAATTGTTTTGTTCTTCTAAAAAGAATCTTATGAAAATGTGAAGACACAGGCAATGCAATACAATAGAGACAAGTTTGCTTGTTAAGGATTACTGCTGTTTCTAAGAAAATAAGTATTTTTTACATACTTAAAAATGTGTTTTATGTAATTGAAAATACAATTATATTAATTCTTCCTTATTATATAAAAGTATTGGACACTGACCCATAGAACAGTTGTATTAACATTTAAGAAAAAAGAAGGAAATGAAAATTTTAATAAAAATGTTAGATGTTGTGAAGCTGTAACTGAAACCTTAGCAACTTAAAGGGGAGACCACTCTTAATCTTGGGTGGGGGGAATGCAGTGTAGTTGGCTCTTGATAGATGTGGAGTAAGGGAATAAGTTACCAGTGTTAGTTGTGGGGTGGGGGTACACATCCATTTTATATATTTACAACTGGAGTCTCAGGCTTAAGGCCCAGGGTTTTTTAAGTTCTTTTGGGCTCCAACTACAGCACCCCCAAAACTCTACACAAATTACTGAACTATCTTCACAGTTAGAAATTACAATCTAGAAATTATCACAGTACAGTATGACAAAAGGAGTGAATCAGGAGTGGCTGCTACTGCACGCCTCAGCATCAGAGTTGTCCATGACTACTTTAAAATTAGCATTGTTGGTGTGAAAAGCATAGGACATGGGTAGGCAAACTAAGGCCTGGGGGGCCGGATCTGACCCAATTGCCTTCTCAATCTGGCCCACGGACGGTCTGGGAATCCGCGTGTTTTTACATGAGTAGAATGTGTCCTTTTATTTAAAATGCATCTCTGGGTTATTTGTGGGGCACAGGAATTCGTTCATTCCCCCACAAAGTCTGAGGGACAGTGGACCCGGCCCCCTGTTGAAAAAGTTTGCTGAGGATGGGATGCAGTGCAGGTGAGCAGAAAACTCTGGAATCGGCAGTCTGTCAGCTTTTCCAGCCAAGAGGGAATACTAGCCTGCAGCATCCCTACCACACTGCCTTAGAAAAACCATAATTTCTGTAAAGTTTTTAATCATCAATGTGTTTCTCTTTGCAGCAATGGCAGCCATTCGGAAAAAGCTGGTTATAGTGGGTGATGGTGCCTGCGGCAAGACCTGTCTGCTCATTGTATTTAGTAAAGACCAGTTCCCTGAAGTATATGTTCCCACGGTATTTGAAAACTATGTAGCAGATATTGAAGTTGATGGAAAACAGGTGAGTCTGCACTTCTGCCACTAGCACATCACCTACATCTGTTTTACAGAGTATATAGTTAGCATAAATGAAACTACTGTATAGTTAAGAGATCAATATCATGGATTGAATCCTGAGTCTCATTCATGCAAATGAAAAGGCTTCTTCCATCTAGGAGAACTGGAAGGTTTCTGCTGAGGAAAGGGGTTGAGATTTTCAGTTAACCTTTCATGCACCCCATGCTACCAGAGAGGTCCCAAACATCCAGAGCAGCTGTTGGAGATGTTGTTGTTGTTTAGTCGTTCATTTTTTTTTAAAAAAATAATTTTTATTAATTTTTAGAAAAAGAAAACACATACAAAGTATACAACATAAACTCTGTCCCTTCATTTTCCCTCCACCCACAAGCCCACCTCTGCCACCAGTGAGACCCATGGGTATTGGGGAACAAAGGGGTCCATTTTAAGCTGGGTTTGACCTCCCCCCTCCTTCCTCCCCCCTCATCCCCCCCCTGCCACTGAGAGGACAAAGGCGGAGGATCTCTGGGGATTGGCTTATCCCCCAGCTATTTCTTCACTGTACTGAAAAAAAGAAAAACAAGAAAAAAGGGGGGGAAAGCAAAAATATAAAAAGGGGAAAAAAGGAGAGAAAAAAAAGGAAAAAGGAAAAATATTAATGGCTTCCACGACTCTCCTCCTCCTGGATTTCCCAACCTCTTTACATAGTTATGGCGGGTTTTCTAATCCAATTCAGAATCTTATTCTTATAATATTAACACAATCCTCCTCCTTCTTTATGCTGTCCCCCTCTGAGCCCCCCCCTGCCACTGGGGTAGCCCGAGGAGTCCAGCAGTCAAAAGGTTCCATTTTTGTGTCTGGGTTTCCCTCCACCCTTCCCTCTCCCCTCAAGGCACCCCCTGCCACTGGGTACCAAGAGTAAGAAGGGGGAGACAGGCAGTTTTCCACCCAAACACCTCCTGATCACCAAAATTATTCAAAAACAAACTCTAAGCATATTTCCTCAGCCATTCTTTTTACTCCCTCCAGAAAGCTCTTAACCTTAAACTATAAAAATCTCTCCTCCCCCCCCCCAATGTCCCTCCTCCCAATTGGATCAGCATATCCTTTAACAGGCCAAGATTCCGACACCGTTGTTCATAAACCAAAAAAAGTACCTTAAACTAAAATTTTTACCCCACACCAATTCTTTCCCACATCCACTTCCAGACCTCTGCTCCTCCCTCTTTCTGCCTTTCCCTCCCTTCACTAACACCATTCAACATTTCAGTCTCTCCAGGATTTTCACTTCCATCAATCTTCTCTTCACATTGCTTCTCCTTGTCGGCCTCGTCTCTTTGTTCTGATCTTTGTTTTTCATCATCCAACACATATTTTTTATGGTCTGAATCAGTCTCCAAATTGTCCTCAAATTGTTGCTCCACACACACAATCGCATAATCAAAATTGTCCTCTAAATCTTGCTCTTGCACCTCATTCTCCTTTTCTGTTGGATTGAAGCATTGCCTTTCCTTGTAGATATCTTCCCATGTTTGTAGATAGCCCAGCACAGCCTCCTGGAAAGCTTGAGAGAATTTTGTTTTCATAGTTCACTTGACCACAGGCAGACCAGAGATAAGGGCAGAAGGGTACTGGAAAATTCCTCTCTACCACGTTGTCGGCTCCATCTTGGCTGTTCTTATCCTTTGTCTTTAACCTCATCAGATTTCAAATTTACAGTCCACTTAAATCCTTTTAAAACCTTTTGAATCAATTTTTCCAATTCACAGGAATAAAATCGTCTTTCTTAGTCCTTTAACAATTTGACAGCTTTTGACAGCTGTCAAAGCGTCCTCCCCCTTGTTGCTGCTGAACCTCAAGGGGCAACGACACCGGGGACTGGGGAGGTTTGGAAAAGTCTTTCTTTCTCTCGGGTCCGCAATCTTGAAAGAAGTTTTCCCTTTTCGGCTTGGGAATATTTAATGCGCCTCCCAATTGTCCATTTGGAAGAGATCGGCTTCCGTTACTTTAGAATCTCTTCCTATCTTCAAATTTAAAATTTTTAAGATCCGAATGGAGATTTGACTTACTTTGAGGAAGTCTTTTATTTCTTTGGAAGAATCCGCCGCTTGCAGGCTGAGGACTCGGAGCTTCACTTCAAGGAGGTAAGATGAAACCCAAAAATGGCTCCCGCGACTCCACTCCGCTGGCTCTCGATTGCTCTACTGAGCTCTCGGGCAGCAGAGGATTCGCGTCCGGAGCAAACAGCTGGGCACTATGTCACCGGGACTCTCTACCCGGTGTTTTTTCGGGGAGTCCGCTCGCTCTGCGGACTCCCCCCCCCCCTCCACGAAGCCAGGGACTTCGGAGCACGAAGTCCCTGCGTCCAACTTCACCAGCGCGACGAATCGGAAGCCTGTTGTTGTTTAGTCGTTCAGTCGTGTCCAACCCTTCGTGACCCCATGGACTATAGCACGCCAGGCACTCCTGTCTTGCACTGCCTCCTGCAGTTTGGTCAAACTCATGTTCGTAGCTTCGAGAACACTGTCCAACCATCTTGTCCTCTGTCGTCCCCTTCTCCTAGTGCCCTCCATCTTTCCCAACATCAGGGTCTTTTCCAAGGATTCTTCTCTTCTCATGAGGTGGCCAAAGTATTGGAGCCTCAGCTTCACGATCTGTCCTTCCAGGGAGCACTCAGGGCTGATTTCCTTAAGAATGGATAGGTTTGATCTTCTAGCAGTCCATGGGACTCTCAAGAGTCTCCTCCAGCACCATAATTCAAAAGCATCAATTCTTCGGCGCTCAGCCTTCTTTATGGTCCAGCTCTCACTTCCATACATCACTACTGGGAAAACCATAGCTTTTAACTATACGGACCTTTGTCGGCAAGGTGATGTCTCTGCTTTTTAAGATGCTGTCTAGGTTTGTCATTGCTTTTCTCCCAAGAAGCAGGCGTCTTTTAATTTCGTGACTGCTGTCACCATCTGCAGTGATCAAGGAGCCCAAGAAAGTAAAATCTCTCACTGCCTCCATTTCTTCCCCTTCTATTTGCCAGGAGGTGATAGGACCAGTGGCCATGATCTTGGTTTTTTTGATGTTGAGCTTCAGACCATATTTTGCGCTCTCCTCTTTCACCCTCATTAAAAGGTTCTTTAATTCCTCCTCGCTTTCTGCTATCAAGGTTGTGTCATCTGCATATCTGAGGTTGTTGATATTTCTTCCAGCAATCTTAATTCCGGCTTGGGATTCATCTAGTCCAGCCTTTCGCATGATGAATTCTGCATATAAGTTAAATAAGCAGGGAGACAATATACAACCTTGTCGTACTCCTTTCCCAATTTTGAACCAATCAGTTGTTCCATATCCAGTTCTAACTGTAGCTTCTTGTCCCACATTGAGATTTCTCAGGAGACAGATGAGGTGATCAGGCACTCCCATTTCTTTAAGAACTTGCCATAGTTTGCTGTGGTCGACAGGAGATAGGAGGGAAAAAATCACTCCCTTTTCCACCACGGAGACTATCCCATTAGCAAAATTCTGCTCACATGAAATCTGAATCCATCCCAAGGAAACTTGGATGAATCTATGGGCATGTGTTTACATTTGGGGGGTGGCCTCCTGGTTCTCTTAATGAGTTCATATATGGTTGCTACTCTGTGTAAATAGCACTCTCACTAAATAGAAGGTTTGACTAGCTTAATGTTAGATTCCCCCCCTCTCAAATCATTTTAATGAAATTGAAGGGTATTTGTTCTGTTCTCAGTTACATGTTGCTAAAGTTAATGAAAGGATATCTTAGAAACAGCTTAAAATGTTGTACATTCAGTGGGTTAGTATTGGAACAAACTGTTTCGCCAATTAAAATTTTGTGGGGATGCCTCTTTTGCAGAGTGCAGCACATAGCAGCATTTTTTTTACATAGGTGTGTAGAAGTAATGAAAAGCAGAACTGAATCTGTTTTATTCTTGATCATCAGACTTTATTTGAAACCAAGCTAAATTTTGTAAGTTTCTTTATTTTTAAATTTTAATGTATTTATAAACCACTTAAGACAGTCTGTAAGCTATTTACAGAATAACAAATACAATATATAGCAATGAAACTGAGAGGCTACGATATATAATGCAGTACAGTATTAAACATAAATACAATATTGTGCAATAAACAATAAAATCCTAAAAAGCAAAAGTATAACAGGTCTCTTTGAAGCACCTTTAGAGTCCGGGATCCCTTCTTCAGCCTCCCACTTACTAAGGCACATCCTGACTCGCAAAGTGCTACAATCATACCCAAATTCTGCCATACAGATACACAAATCATACAGTGCCTACTACCGTACTAATTCAATATCACCTTCTCCATTCTACTCCCACACCTTACATTGCTTCACCAAAACAGCTAGAAGGCTTTCAGAAACAACAGTATGTATGTGTGCCATTTATATGTGGATTTAAATACAGGATATTCATTTCAAACTACAGAAGAATTTATTATCCTACTGCACAGCAGTATTAGCAATTTCCTACATAAAGGGGAAAACTGGTTTATATGAATACAATCTTGGTCTCTCAGAAAAATCCTGCAAAGTTTTCCTTTCCTTATACCGTGCCCTGTATTTAAGTCTGTCACTCCAGTGGCAGTTTTTTGAGAATGACATTTGCACAGAATTGTTTTAAGTCTTGGTGCTCCTTCTCATTTGTTTGTACATGAGTGTAGGTGCCCAAGTACAAAAGGTGCGTGCCTCATGTCAGCTTGGAATGGCTTCTTTGTGAGCTAAATTACAACTCTGCCCTACAGTGTAAACAAATTTTAGGGACCTTTATCCATTTTGGTCCCTGCTCTTTAAAGATTTTCACCAAAAAAATCATTGATTTAAAGATGTGTTTATTATGAACTGAAGCAGGGAACATATGTACTGGGGGTATTAAAATGTAAAATGAGAAGTGGCCTTCAATTTGGTCTTGGGTGTAATACTTTGAATAATTTGCAAATTGATCCAAACCTCTGAATGTTCAATCATATGCATCTGGAAAATGTAAAGTGATATTTCTGTTAAGTTATTTCTTATCAATACACTACACTAGTGGCCTTAAGTAGAATAGAAGTTCCCAAGGAACTGTTCGAACTGAATTTTTGGACACAGATATAAAAGCACTGAAACTGTTTGTGGGGTTGTTGTTGTTGTTTTAAAAAAACCTTTTATCCTGCTTTTAGGGAAGGCTCAAAGTGGTTTACAATTAAACATCTTTCAGTCAAACATCCACAAAACTCAAAATACTCAATTATATCTAAAAACTATAAAACATCATAACACAAAGTGGCCGTCTGAAACTGTAATCCAGTGATCAGCATCCTTAATGGAGCATCCTCCAGAAGCCAGAATGAATTTAGGCTGACTGAAAATATCAGAGATTGGCTTGCCTGATATCACTCAGCACCAAGTTCCATAATTTAGGATGGAGGAGTCAGAAAAATACAATTGATACTGATTCTCCCCCATTTCCTTTAATGCAAGGTGCTTCAAGCAAACATCTATTATCACAGTCATACTTGGTAGTGATCGAAACCTACAACCGGCAATGCAGTTTTATAAAATCTAGCTAACAGTGAAACTCATGAGCAATACAGCTAAACACTCAAATTAATTTTTTCTAACTAGTGGAGGCCGAAAAAAATAGGTGGATATTTTTTCCCCAAAGAGAAGCTCTGGAAATCTGTTCAGGGCCCATATAAAGAAGGCCTTTGCTCCTTGCACAGCTGTTCTCACCACTGTTGAAAGTGGCATATGGAACAGTGTATTATTTCTTTTTAAATGAGAGAGTGCTTAAATGGAGATGGAGATGCTCTGAAATCTCAGGACAAGAACTTTTAACACCACCCTGACAAGCCTTATCTATTAAGGTACCTTCTATTATTGACAGAATGCCCTTATTCTTCCTGTAGGTGGAGCTGGCCTTATGGGATACAGCAGGACAAGAAGACTATGACCGACTTAGGCCTCTTTCATACCCTGACACCGACGTTATACTTATGTGTTTTTCAATTGATAGTCCTGATAGTTTAGGTAAGTAGTTAAAACTAAATTCATGTCATGGCCTCTAAATTACTGCATTGCTACGGTAGCAGGATGTCTATACTATATAAGCTAAAACTTGTGTTTTCAATGAAATATTAGTTCTTGTGGGGGATCTCATTTCTTAATTATAGCTGTGAACAAAGTGTATAAAAAGATTGATATTATGAAGGTAGGCAAGTTTTATGTAGGAAAGGAGGCTAATATCAAGGACAAAACAGTTGGAGAATTCCATGTTTCTGTGTCTAAAACTGAGCTGAGAGAAACATTAACTTCCCTGATGTGATGAAGTTAGATCTTTTATCACATTTTATTCTACAAGAGGCAAGTTCTTTTCTCTTTAAATGCTATTGAATTTCAATGCAGATATGTGTGGGAATAGTTTGTTAACTAAGGGTAGCTGTAACTTTAACAGGGGGGGAATCTGTTTTACTTAGCTGAACATACTTTTGAGGGAATATGCAAAAATATAAAATACATATTTTTGAAGGCAGTATTTCTTCCATAAATCCAGCTTTAACTACTCTAAACTAGCTCCAAAATGTACTGTTCAGTGATTAATGGGAATTCATCATTGGCTCAGTAAAAAGAAAAATTTAAGACCTTGTTCTTCTACAAATCTTCCCAAGTGACTTAAATCAGGGAATGGTAGCAGGCTGAGATTCGTAATGTTCCTTTCTGCCTCGTTTACTAGCTGAAACAGACTAGTGGCAAAGAAATGGTGGCAGAAGGTGGGGAAACTGCTATGGATTCGGTCTTTGCCAAATTAGAGAATGTTGCAAGGAAAAATATATTCCATTAGGATAAGCTATTTGGGAGCTGCCAAAATGGAAACTGGAATCCATTGGAACTGGTGCAAGGATCACACCTAGGAAGGGGGGGGATCCTGACTGCTCTCACTAACTGCTAACAGCTGAGAAAATCTCAAATGGCCTGTCGTTTGGGATCTTTAAACTCTGGTGTCTAGCATTTTGAGAGCCCAGCCAGTAAGGCTGGTGAGGGATATGGGAAAATGAGCTCCCATGGAAATTTGCTGTACATGTACATGACTGAAGATTGATTTTCTGATGTGATTTTTTATTTATTTCAGAAAACATTCCAGAGAAGTGGACTCCAGAGGTGAAACACTTCTGCCCCAACGTACCAATCATCCTGGTAGGAAATAAGAAGGATTTGAGGAATGATGAACACACAAGGCGGGAACTGGCCAAGATGAAGCAGGCAAGTCTTTTTTCCGTTTCCATGCAGTGTCTGTTCCTCTTGTATGTGCTACTGGGGGCTTGGGCTAAGTCTGAAAAATCTTTATTTTATTAATACAGCAGCTGACTTAGAAAGTACTTGAATTTTCAAGTATGTGTATCCTAAAAGATGCTTTGGAATCTGCCTGCTAAGTAGCTTGAATTCTTAAGAGTCACACTTACTGAGCGGGCTTTTTACCTGGAGTTTGTAGCTGGAGCGAGGTGCACAGCTTTGGAGGCACCGCTTGCAGGGCGGGGGCGCGGCCCCGAGTGACACCCCCTCCAGGGTGGTGCCCGGGGCATACTGCCCCCACACTTGCTCTGCCCCTGCTCAGAAATAAGTCCCACTGAATTCCATGGCAATTGCTGCCTGATAAGTATGTAAAGGATTGTAGCCTGAATTAGCTAATCTCACAGTTGCCACATAGGACTGTCAATAAGGGACACTATAAATTTCCAGATCTATGGGAAAAGATTATTCCCTTTCCCCAGCTTATTCATTTTTACACATTTTTTTCCAGAGTGGAAGAAGGTGGAGGGATATTTAAGACGACTAGAAACTGGGAGACTAGGGTTAAAATCAGCCATAAAACTCACTGTTGTGACCATGGGTCAATCCCTCAACCTAACCTACCTCACAGGATTGCTGTGAGGATGACATGGGGGGGAAATAGACTCATGAATGCCACCATGAGCTCCTTGGAGGAAAGGTGTAATGGCTATACTGATGAATGAATAAACAAAATTAAAAATCTCTCTCTTGCCTGCCTGCCGACAATTTTGAATTGTTGGGAGGAGACCAGGTTTGGAATTTCAAAAAAAGAAGCCTAACCTAAAAATGAAAGTCAAAAGAACATGTGACACAATCAGGATCTTCAGGCCTGCAGACATTAGACTTTACATGTAGGTCCCCAGCAAATCCAGTGTGCGGCTGTCTGCTAGGTCAAGCTTTCCTTAGGTAGATGTGCAGATAAGGATGTGCAGACAAGGATCCTGTATTAGGTATGCTGAGCTCTTATCTGAACCATCTCCTACACCACCCTACTTTTTGTGATAGCATTTTAAGTTTGCCAAAGTGTTTGAGTATTTTTATCTTCACATCAACACTTTAAAGTAGATAATAGTGTAATTTTAGCAAAGCAATCGAAAGAACAGTACTAGCAGCACTTCAAAGACTGACAAATTTATTACAGCATAAGCTTTTGGGGGATAAAGCCCACTTTGTGTCCGCAGCACACGCAGCCCTCCCCCCTTGAGGACACACGATTAGAAATTTAGTTCATTGTTGTCAAAGCACTCCTAAGGTGCAAGAATCACCTGCACTGCTCCAGCTAAATAGGTAGCTAGGCATCTCCTCCTTCACACCTGTGCTCCGATCCAGACAACAGTGCAGCCACGCCTCCACCAGCACATTTAAGCCCCCTTAAATGAATTTCGTCCCTGCTACCAAACCTTCAAAGATTCGTCTCTAGTAATTGCATTTTGCCAGGAAACAGTACAGAAGAGTCTGCCTGGCTTTCCTGCGTTGGAAATAGCAGCATTCTGTTATGCCTTTAGACAACTAAACAAAAGTATAATAAAACTGTATAATTGCAAATAGTTTACAGTATTTTTATTTTTATTTTTCATGGCGTGGGCACATCCCCTGGTCTGTCTCCCTACCCAGCTGGCCAAATCTAACTGTTCAGTGGCATCGCCAAAATTCTATAGTGCAGTACTAGATTTCCTGAGTTGGGCAAGCAATGTGCTGTGGTAAGAAAACTGCCACAGGTACAAAGGGATATTTCATATGTTGCTACAGTAATATGATTGCTTCTAAAGCAGGATCATCACATGGAAAGTTCCATGTTGGCATTGTGCCTACCTGGGCTTGCTTTGTAGAGCAGCTTTAGGATCTAAAGTTTAGGTCATTTTCTCTGTATTTTTTCCAATACTCGAGAATATTCTAGATGTTGGACAAAGGTTATTGACTACTTGATGCTAAAACATTATGCCCTTTTCTTTAGTAAAAATGCTTGCTCACTGTGAGGAAGCCTAGTGTTACGGGTGCAGAGGGATTCACTGTTAGACAGAGATATTTATCTGCCTCTTGGTAACACCCTGCAATATAAATAAGTTAGGTTTCTCGACTGCTATGTAATAGTCCTTTTAAACTGCACGTCTATACCTGACAGTTCTCTGACAGCCCAACAAACTCTTAAGTTCATTTAAATCACTAAGATGTGTGTTGCAACATGTCACTAACTTATAAAACAACTGTCACCTGAACAGTACCTGGGGCAGTAACTGGTCCCCCTTTTCTGCTACACATACTGAGGAATAATGCAGCAAATAAATGATCTCACAATTTTTTTCTCTTTAAGGAAGAAGAGAAGCACAGGGAATAGAATGTAGGTTTTAAGATTCAAGTTTTTGATGGCTTATTTGCACTGACTGCTGCACCATGAAACCTACTGGTAGTGTACCAAACCATTTTTAAGTGTTCACTTCAATTTTAGAAGGCCTCACTTTGCTAGAAGAGCATTGCCAGAAGTTTATCCCCTTCATATTAGCAGCAGAGAATCAGGGGCTTGCATCTGAATTGGGAGGATAAAAACCAAAATGGTCTGTCTTCCTTCCTTTTGAACTATGTTAATTGTTTTTGTGTTTGTACAGGAGCCAGTGAAACCTGAAGAGGGCAGGGATATGGCAAACCGCATTGGTGCTTTTGGATACATGGAGTGCAGTGCAAAGACCAAAGACGGTGTGAGGGAAGTTTTTGAAATGGCCACTAGAGCTGCTTTACAAGCGCGACGTGGCAAGAAAAAATCCGGGTGCCTTCTCTTGTAAAGCACGGCCAGGGGAAGATGGCTGAAGCAGCGCCCTGCACTCGATAAATTTTTGAAGTGCTGTTTATTAATCTTAGTGTATGATTACCAGCCTTTTTCATTTATCTATAATTTACTTAAGAGATTTAAAATTGAGTCTTGCTACCAGTATTTAGAAGCCAACCATGATTTTTTTTATAACGGTCTGCATCAAATACATCTGTGCACACAAGGGTTAACTTCAACATTCCTTTAACAAAACTTTCTCTGCACTTGCAGGATATGCCAGGCGCTAATTCAAGACAATTCTCTAACTTCTTGCTTTTTTTTAGAAATGGGGAGGGGAAAGCTGGTAACACTGAGAATTGGGCTGTAACTACTTCATAACTAACATGTTCTAGCCTATTCAGGCACAACAGACATGGCTGTGGATGAGGTCCTGAGTAACTTCAGTATTTTCACATTTGATTTCCCCCCCCCCAAAAAAAATTCTGTACTCAAAGGCTCTGAAGTGTAAAATGGTGGTTGAGAAATGTGATTATCCTGAAATAACCAAAGTCCCATCCAGCTATGAAAAGTGACAGTTCTGTGGTTTCATGTTAGTTACCTTATAGTTACTGTGTAATTAGTGCCACTTAAATGTATGTTACCAAAAATAAATCTATATACCCCAGCCTAGATGTAGTATTTTTTGTATAATTGGATTTCCTAATACTGTTGCTTGTAACTTCTGTGTACGGTGTTCTGGGTTTTTTAATAGTGTACTTGCAAATAAAGTCAAATGGAGATTGATGCCCTTTCCCCATTTGTAATTGTCCAACCCATTTGTATGACTTAAACATGCCCAGAAAGCTCATCTTAATACCTCCTTCAGGAGCAAGGGGAAAGCAGCTGTTTTACAGTCAAGGTAACTGAATGTTTCAGAAGCTTTAAGTTAACCCCTGCTGAATCCAGCTCCAAGCTGAAAATGCAATTTCTTGTTAATCTGCTGGCCAAATTCCCATCCTGTGAACATCTTGCTGTTCTGCAGCAAACTAAACTCTCTTCTGTATTTCCTGTTTCCAACAACTAATAAAATAAAGGCAGTTTTCTAAGCTCCCTGTATTCTGGTGTTTGTGTTCTTCGCTGTGTAGAAGCTTGCATTCAGGGTGGAACAATGTGAATTTAAAAAGAAAGCCAACACTCATCTTTTTGTCTATAATTGCCAGCAGCACAGCACTGTCTGCAAAATATAACAACCGTACTTCAAAATATGAAGATGTGTAACTCACTCCTGAATATCCAGCGGCTGGGCTCTTGACTAGTGCTGGCAACTTGATACCAGTACTCCTAGCAAGCTGCCTAAGCAGGTATGAAGGTGGGGTAGAGCAGAGCAGTGCCTTTTCCTCAAGAAGGATCCATGCTTGCATTGCCAGGTTAAAACATGTCTACACAACAGAAGATAACTGCACAGCAAAGTTTCTGGCAAATAGTCATCTTAATGCGCACCATGCAGCAAATACTGTTACTCAACATCGGAGAGAAAAAAGTTGAGCACCCTAAATGGAGAAAAGTCAAATTTCTTTAGCATTATTGCACAAGTTTGTATATTTAGCTATACAAGTGCATGAGGTAACTATAAGGAGCTGTAAGATTATTTTCCGTATATGCTAGAAGCTTCAACATATGTAAATGCCAGTGCACTTTTGTAAATGCTGCTAATTTGTGTTGGTGCACCTGTCTTCAGCCATGTCCTTTGGTACACGGTCACAAATGATCACCCCAAATTTTCCTTCTCCCATTCCGAGAGAATGTTTGGGGTTGCCAAAAAGGGAGCATCCGCCTTTCTCCCTGCTGCACCATCTCATCAGTCCAGTGGCAAAAGTATGCAATGCTCTAATTTTGCTTGCCATGAAGTTTGCACATAGCTTTTATTGGGTTGTCTGCTAAATACAGAATTAAAATACATTTTCAGTTATGTATGACCCATGGTTTTTTAGGTTTGCTTCTTGAACAGCAGCTCTGCCACACTTTGTCCCATGTGGCAGGACTTTTGAAACGGGGAGGAAGCTTCAGGAGCAGCTTGATACTGCAAGGGAATCTGCTGTTGACAGAGGAAAGTGTTTAAAAAGACACACAAACCCAAATAGCAATGTAGAACCTCGCAGGTGCTTTCAGAATCTTGCCTTTGCAACATGTAAAGTTAGTATGTTCAACGTGTGTATGAAATACACTTTATAATTTGTCAATCTCTTCCAGACATTATCTCAGAATATCGCTGTGCCTCAGCAATGATACCAAGGTGATGTAAGAATAATTGGATACTTTTCAGTGAATGACGCATTAACATTATCTCTAACCAAGATGGGGGTGCCTACAAAAGAGAACAGGGCACAGGGATATTCCATCATTTGCATAGCACAGTAATTATTATTTCCATCTTCCATTTTGTGCATGGAAAATATTGTCAACTCTTAGTCATCCACTTTCGTGTGAAACCATTTTAAAAAGCTGTATTTCAACCTCAGCTAGTCTCCATTGTGTGATATTGGCACTCCCTTTTGGTGATAAATATTGTATACAGCATTCAGTTTATGAAATACTGAATGGGCACTGTGTTGTTTATGTTCCCAGATTCCTAATATTTTCCAACATACTGTACTTGTTTTTATTTCAATAATTTATATCTTGTTTTTCTCCATTGAAAAAGAACCCAACACAGCTTTCAAAAACAATATTTTTTTAAAAGTCAGATTACAAAACAAATAAAAACTGCCATCATTCATCTTTATCACAGTGTGAGCTGAAAAAACGTTGCAGGCCGTTTTCTACATTTCACACAATGCATAACTTTTGCAGCTTTCTGCCACAGGTGTGGCAAGGACCACCAATCTGGCTGGTTTTCAAGTGGTGTTAAGGCAAACTTATGGTGGGCAGGTCTGTTATTAGGTGTTTGCTATGCTAGCTAAACAGGGGAAGAGGGTACTTCATGCTCTGCTATGGGCTTCCTTGACACGTGCTTGGGAACATGATGCTGTACCTTTAGTGTGATCCAGTGGAACTCCTGTAACCAGACTGAGGAAGAATGGTGTGGTGATTGAATGTTTTCTCAATTAATGATGTTGGAAAACACATAGTACATAGATAAGACCCAATATGGAATTCTCATTAAAAGCACAGGCAAGTGCATGGTCAATGGCTATCATGTAACTCAGTAAATTGTCTTTAGTATAAACAGTGCTGTTGTTTTGTTCAGATAGCAAATCTACAAGACACTGGTCATATTGAACTGTTGGTTAGGTACTGCAAGCATGGGCATCTTTCATAGAATTGTAGAATTGGGTGGGACCACAAGGAACATCTAGTCCACTCCCCTGCAATGCAGGAATCTTTTGCACAACGTGGGACTCGAACCCACGTCCCTACGATTAAGAGTCGGTCAGCCAGCCAGCCAACATGGTCCCCAAGCACCTATTTAAATGAAAGAAAACGGGACTAGTGGGAGGAAATGCTGTTGAGAATCTGTGTGACTGAGACTACACACTGAATTGCATGCTCAGAGCACACCTGGGGATGGGGGAGTGAAAGGTCCTCAGCTCCTGCTGTGTCAGTGAAAGTCATGAGAACTGAAAAGCATGTCAGGTAACGTCCCTGGCTAGAGTGGCTGATTAGGACTCCAAGCTTAGGCATACTTCTTTACATACATAAAATGACATTTCTAAAATTATGTGTGGCATGGGGAGAGTGGATAGAGAAAAGTTATTCTCCCTCTCATAACTCGTAAGACTCATGGACATCCAATGAATGAAGCTGAATGTTGCAAGATTCAGGACAGAGAAAGTATTCATGCAACGCGTAGTTAAAATGATGGGTCTTGCTCCCACAGGAGGCAGTGATGACCACCAACTGAGATGGCTTTAAAAGAGGATTAGATAAAGTCATGGAGGAGAGGGCTGTTGATGGCTTCTAGATCTGATGGCTTATGTTCTGCCTCCACAGTTGGAGGCAGCAATGATTCCCAGTACCAGTTGCTGGAAACCACAGGAGGGGAGAATGCTCTTGTGTTCAAATCCTGTTTGCAGGTTTCCAATGGACATCTGGTTGACCATTGTGAGACCAGGATGCTGGCCTAGATGGGCCATTGGCCTGATCCAGCAGGCTCTTAAGTTCTTACTTGGAAGTGAGCACCACTAAACTCAGTTGGACTCTCCTCCCTCCACCCCATAGTACTGGAGTGCACAAAACATCCTTGTTGCAGCTGCCACTGTCTCTCTTGCATAGCATCTATACAAGCCGTGTTTTAGTGCTTCAGCAGGTCACTGAGCTGCACAGTGTGGGGGCCCAGAGAATAAAATAAAGTATTTAATCAGTCCAGCAGTCCTTTTACTTCCCGCTTTCATTATGACAGCTTGGCTTGTAAGGGGAGAAACAAATATTTACCCCCTTCTCTTCAAGCCTGCACAGAAATGGCTTTGAATTGTTACACCAGGTGCGTTTTATTTGCTTTGCACTGACACTTGTGCAATTATTTCAACAATGGCTAGGCTGAAACAAGAGTGAGGGACACACATATGAGGAAATGACTTTCACAAACAACTTCCTCAAACAAATATTGTCCTAGGCACCTTTGCAACAATAAGTGCCAATAAATATTCTTTGCAGGGCAAACAGGATGTTTTGGGGTCGCACAAACCTATCTGCAAGATGTGCCATGCAGATTATTTGGTAGGGCTTTGATTTGAAAAATGGTAAGGTTCCATGCAGATGCATGTTTTACTCTTTTACTACAGGCAATCAAACATTTATATCTTTTATATATCCTGTTCTACTAAAAGTGCCCAGAGTGGCATACAGTCAAATCGTAAAACCATATATGACATAATAAATGTACAAGTTCAATTTGCAAGTAATTTCAAAACACAATAACATCTTATAATGCAAATCATTTCAAAACAAAACAAATTGGGTTGCCAGACTCAATAGTGGACAGGGCTTCTGTGCCTTTAATTGCTTGGAAATTAAACAAAGGGTCTGCTGGTTGTTTCTCTTTAAGGTTTCCAGACTCAGAAGAGAGCAGGGCAATTAAAGGCACAGAAGTCCACTATTGAGTCTGGCAACCCTAAAAACAAAAAAGGAGCAGGACTGAAAATTGAAGTTGTGGCACATTAAAACTGACAGCCATAAAACTGGGAGTTACATATTTAAATCCTATTAAAACAACTGAGTTCACAAAGTATTCAGTGTGGTGCAATGGTTAGAGTGTCAGACCAGGATCTGGGAGACCAGGGTTCAATCCCCCACTCAGCCACCATGAATGAAGCTCCCTGGGCCAGGCACTGCTTCTCAGTCTAGCCTACGTCACAGGATTGTTTTGGGAATTAAATAAGGAGGGGGGAAACTATGAATGCCACCATGAGCTCCTTGAAGAAAATGGTGGGATATACTTTCATTCATTCATTCTTCCCTTAA
This sequence comes from Zootoca vivipara, assembly GCF_965207765.1. NCBI lineage: Eukaryota > Metazoa > Chordata > Lepidosauria > Squamata > Lacertidae > Zootoca > Zootoca vivipara. The sequence goes on along the minus strand of NC_142584.1, from coordinate 67,518,099 downwards.
TGGGAGGAACCAAAGATGCTCCTTTATAACTGAGTCTGGGTTATACCGGTAGTCCAAAACATCTGGAGGACCGAAGTTTGGGGATGCCTGTGCTACATCATAAAGGACATAGGATCACTCGACTTCCAAGAAGCAATTTGTTGCCACTTTTAATATTGGAAGCAGGGCAAATTATGTCATTTGTTCCTTTTTAACTGTGGCAAGACTCTCGGTTGACACTCGGTTCCATAACTGACGGTTGATAGTCACAGAACAATTCTGGAACATGCAACAACCATGTAGTGAATCAGGAGGAAAGTACTGTATAACCTGCCAAGCGTTTGCCTCGTGGAGCAGTTCTAAACCACAGGAACGTTGCCGGAAAAAAGGGGTGGCAACCTTGGCTCAAAAGCAGAAGCTGACAAAACAGGCAACTCCCCGAGCTCACAAAGGAAGTGGCGCAGGAGGAAGGAACTCTTGTGTGTGCGGGCCTTGTCTTCCTCACAGATCTCTCGCAAGAGCAGTTACAGCAACACACAGGCAGAGTGACATGTTGAAACCTCTCCCCTTTTCCATTTGGCTGCCTTCCCTGTCCTGCATCCGGGGGCAGACGCACAGGATTACACCCATACTGTACACTTCACTTGTGCACAAAGATGAGTCAAGTGGAATGGCCTACGTCTGAAGTCCCTACTTGGCCATAAAGCTCAATGAGTGAGCTTGGGCAGCAGGGGTGCCAACTTGAATAAAATATTGGGGAGGCAGGTAAGCCCCACCCAGCATAATCAATTACATGATGCAGCACACGCACACACCATATGAATAGCAGTGCTCATCAACATTGGGGAGGTGGCCACCTCAAATATTTTATTGGGGGAGGTGAAGGGACCTTGGCCCCTAGGAGTTGGCTCTTATGTACCACATGTATATATTTATTACCCTTTGTTCCCAGGGTAGATCTTTATTCCTCCTTGTTCCCAATGCAGATCTTCTACCCTAGTGGGGAGTGGGACACCATTTTGTGGTTTGTCTCAGGTGCCCTATCAGCACCCGTAACAAACTACATTTCTCATAATTATTTGGGGGAAGTCATAGATGTTTAAATTGTTATTATATTGTGCTGATGGGAAGTTTTAATTGTCTAGTGCAATGCATGCCTGCAGTAGAGGAAGAGGAGGAGTTGGGTGTTCTGACTCCTTTTGCTCACTTTTTCAGAATGGGCTAACTGGGCCCAGTCCTTACTGCAGCACCACCCAGAGTGAGGAGGTGTCCAAGCTGGTATAGAAGCTTCTAGAAGAGCAGTGCGGGAGGGCAGGTGAGCTATTAAAGGCAAAGGAAACCAGCTCTTGCTCAACAAGAGGCTGAGCTGCTGCTATTTATTGTTTAATGTTTGACTGCCACTCCTATTCTAAGCTTCAATGCTTTTTATTTGCAGTTATTGCTCACCTGGACTTTATAGCATACTGCAATATTGAGGGAGCTTTGAAGTATTTTCATTTAAGTCAAACACTGAGGAACTATTGAGATTGCTCAAGCATTTTCTTTTTCCAGAGGTTACTAAGCAGCAAATATGAACTTTTTTTCTGGGGCAATAAGGAAGATCTAGATTTAGGCAACGATCCTGCATCCACTTATCTGGGAGTAAGCCCAACTGAGTTTAATGAGACTTACTAATGAGTTGGTACATTTAGATTTCAGCATGTCAAAGCTTGCCAGGATGGTGTAATGATCAGTCACAACTTTAAGCCCAGTTTTTTGAAATAAAGACTTTTCCTTCCAGTTCTAACATCAGATTGTTCTGGTTATTCAGAACCTGATCTACATCTTTCCAATCCCTAATTTGTTTCCATATTTATTTATTTTTACAGTTTCTCTTGTGCAATATAAAAATATCTAATAACTGAGACTGGAGCAGGAAATCCTTTCAGTGGAAATAGTACTTTATAATTCTTTTTTTAAAAAAATAAATGAAGTGGTGTATAGAGAAAATTGGGAGATTTTTGTTCTCCTCCCACTGTACTAGAACCCACGCCATCCAGGTTGGGCAATTTGTTACAGTTGCTTTCCTTTCCTCTTTTTTTTTTTTTTTTTTTGTAAATGAAAGAAGTGATGAAACATTTTTCGTTTTTATCCCAGCCCTCCTATATGATGCTCAGGCTAGCATAGAAGTTCCCCACAGCAATCTAGTAAATTATGACCAAACCTGCACAAAGAGGGTTAGCAAGCAAGCGGACTGCTTCTGCCTTCCGCAAGAGAGGTAGGGGCGGGGCAGCTACAAATTTTGCATTCCCCACAGCTGCAGAGAAAAGGACATGTCACTTGGAGGAGGAGGCTTGGGTTATGGGAGTCAAATCAGAGGATGCTGAACCAGCTGGCCTAATTTTAATTTCCTTATTGCATGAGAATTCGAAACACATGTGAATCCGAAAACTTTAAAAGGAACTAGCGTTCTGAACCCCAAAATAAGCTTTGCTGTACCCCACATCATGTATCCCCATGGCCGGGAGTGTCTCCTTCGAGACCTAAAACAACCTTCGCCATTCAGAACCACAACACCCATAAATGCGTGATGACTCGAGGACAATGATACATAAGCAACTTGGGGCATGCAGCCCACCTTAAGCTTTGAGACATCCCAAATCAGACCCCTTAGGAATCAGCTTCTGCTTCCTAAGAAACGGAGCAGGTGGTTATTTGCTGCTTGATCTCCTCTCCACAGCAGCAGCAGGGCTGCGTTCCCTTCATCAGAAGAGTGGCTGTGCTTTAAGTGAGGTGGGATCTTTAAGAAGAGAATGATTGAATTAATCCAAAAGGAAGAGAAACGCCAGCAAACCACGCTGGCTTCGAGCCAAACAATCACTCATTCACAACCGACGTTTGAAAATGACCTTTGAATCTCAGGGTTCCTGCGCATGCCTGGAATGCTCGCGGCAGGAAGCGGTCAGAATCGGGGTGGAGTAAAAGAAAGCCGATTCAGTTTATCCGCGGCAGGCGAGGACAAAGACGATGGGCGGAGTTTTTCCCCGCTAGCCCCACCTACCCCAGGACCAGACAGAGCCATGGCGAGGTGGGCGGAGTTGCTGGGCACGCTGAAAAGGGCGAGAGGTGCCTCCGGGCCGTCCACTTGCTCTGCAGCAGCAGCATCCTCGATAGCTCGCAGCATGGCGGGAGCATCGCTGTCTAGCCTGGCGGGAGTGCTTGCGCGGCCCCTGGGCGGTGGGGAGCCCGTCGACCTGGGCTCGCTGCTGGGCCGGGTGGTGCTCGTCTCCAACGTGGCTTCCCTCTGAGGCACCACGAGCCGGGACTTCACGCAGTTCCGAGAGCTCCAGCAGCGCTTTGGGCCTCAGGGGCTCACGGTGCTCGCCTTCCCGTGCAACCAATTCGGCCACCAGGTACCGTAGCCGCCGTCGAGGGGGCGAGGAGGACGAGACCTTCCGCTTGGGAGCTTTTCCTGCTGTGCAGGGGACGAGGCGCCCTTGGGCGACACAAGCTCCCAAGTGGGCATGCAGGTCTTTTTATGGGGTGAGGGGAGCGCTACTGGGGCTGCTTTGTGTGGAGGCTTCTCAGTCCTAGGTTTGTAGGAAGGGGCGGGAGGGGGAAGGAAAGAACGCACTCTGTACATGGCCAGAAGCTTTATTTTCTCTCTTCCTAACGCTCACGATGGAGCGGGCGTGAACCTAGTTCTTGGGAGCTCTGTCACGACTCCCAGCCACCCCTGCCTTCTCTGTGATAAGAACCGCGCCTTCCCAGCTGCTGAAACTGATCCTTGCGTATCGCCACAACATCCCCCGCCCCGCTTGCTTTACAGGCTCTTATCTAGGCATAAGAGTGTTTCGATGAGGAATGCCCCCCCCCAAAAAAGCTGGCTTTATGCATAGCTGCCAAGTTATCCCTTTTTACAGGGATTTTCCCTTATGCTGAATAGGCTTCCTCGCGAGAAAAGCGAAAACTTGGCAGCTATGTTTATGCCTGCCGAGTGCAGGAAAGGTTAGCAAGATCCCCTTGGGGCATTGATAGTGGTGGGAAACGCGACCCGAGGAAACACTTAACCCAGTTGCTCAAGTCAGCACCTTGTTGGATGATTGTGGAGGGGAGAGAGGAAGCAAGGCTATGCTACATTTTCCAGCAGAGAGAACACCCTACAAGTTGTGTTGTAGACGTGTGGCTGCTGCTTTTGCAACCGTACCCGTTTCCCCTGTCTGCTCATAAGCTAAACTGCGTAAACTCTTCCTTCCCACACACTCACTCAAATGCCGCCTTTTCTTCCCCTTACAGAAGGGAGTCTAGGATTCTCCAACCTCTGTGCAACTCCACTTGTGTGAAGTGGAAATGGGGACGGTGGTTCTGACTGAACCAGCTACAGCTACCTCTTTTGAGAATGGCATTTGGAACTTTGGAACTTCATTTAAAGTGCTACTTCCTGTAGCACCTTAGAGACCAACTAAGTTTGTCATTGGTATGAGCTTTCGTGTGCATGCACACTTCTTAGTTGGTCTCTAAAGGTGCTACTGGAAGGAATTGTTTTTATTTTGTTTTGACTATGACTGACCAACACGGCTACCTACCTGTAAAGTGCTACTGTATTGCTCCAGCAGTCAAGGAGAATACTGGGAACTGTAGTTTAAGGGTGCTGGTCTTGCAAAGCTACATTTCCCAGTCGACAGTTCTCAGGATTCTCCAAGACCATTAAAGTGGTACTGTATATTCGTACTATAAATGTATTCTCCAGATGGGAGTGGAAAATAGACTAAATTTATCCATGTTCAGGCTTGACTTTGTACACCAAGGAACAAAGTGGGGAAGGCTGCATAGACCAGTTGCTGCTCTTGTTGTTGGAGCAGGTAGAGTGACAAGCAGTCAAATACAGGAATTGAAACGTGCATTTTACCATCTTAATTTGCAGCATGAGGATCGTGAGGTGATAGTTTGGTAAGGCTTGGAAGTCTGCAGTTTTCAACAAAGTAGCTGGCTCAAAGGATGGCTACCTCTGTGAGAGTAATAAAGCAGCTGTGCTCTTACAGTACTGTACTTACTGGCTTAGTCATTTTGACAGATCTTGCTCAGTAGGAGGTGTAAATAAGCTTCTTGTTTTTCAAACCCTACTTGGTATACAACAGGAGATCCTATTCCCTTGCCTCCTGTCACTTCTGGGGGCTCCCCAACAGTCCAGAGCAGATGGGGGGCACACAAGGAGTGGGAGAGGAAAGCTTGTTGCACAAGTGGAAGGAAGTCCTTGTGCTAAGAGGGTGATTTAGTTGCATACAACCCAAAAGGTCTAGGACTAGGTCAAATCCTGGCAGGAGACTGATTGTGGGTTGCTGATGCTGGTGTGTACAAATACCTGCTTCACCAGAATTGATAAGGGTGTTGTAAAATTTCAGTTCCCAGCCACACCTTGGAGGCAGTGTGCAGCAGGGACTTATTAGTGTTACATGAACTGAGGCTTGAAGCAGTATTTATCTGAATGGGACAAAAAGCAGTGGGGTACTCAAGATAGGGCAGGGAATGAAGCAGTTTGTATAGTCAAAGTGTACAAGTTGAACTGTTCATTTTGATTGCACATCTAAAGCCTTATGCACAAACTTCCAATTAGGGTACTCGCCTAAACTGTGTGGCAACATCACATTCTGCTTGTAAGGGCTTAAACTGGAAAGAATTTAAAAGTGCTTTTTATTGCTTCATTCCCCACCCCTCCTACCCAGTTATTTAAGACTTCTGCTATTTGACAAGAGACATCCACAGCACTACCCCAAAATATGTATCACTGCTTGGGCAATATGCTAGGGAATATTTAACTCACATCAGTTGACTTATGTTTGAGGAAGAAATTATTTGTTCTGTAAATGTTACTTTCAATGAGGAACATGAAGTTTCAGATCCTATAACTCCTTGCAACTGCAGCAGAGCAGTTTATAGAACTGGTAGGTAAAACTTGCTTTTCTCCATAACTTTAATCTCCCTATGTTTGCTGAACTAAACTAAGAAACTGTAACAAGTAGCAAGTTGTGACAGAAGGGAGTGTTTTTGCAAGAAGACAAATCTTTATCTCTGCAAAGCTGCTATTGGCATGGTAAAGGGGTTGGTGAAGCAGAAGAAAATGTCACATAAAGCAGAAGTCGGTAGTCTGGTTGGTGCTGCTGTGGCTGTTTGCTATACCCTGTACTGACATTTGGAATTAAGGATATATCTTCTCTATTCTTTTTACAGGAGAATGCCACCAACGAGGAGATCCTAAATTCACTAAAGTATGTTCGCCCAGGCAATGGGTATGAGCCCAACTTCAGTGTCTTTGAGAAGTGTGAGGTGAATGGGGAAAAAGCTCACCCACTCTTCAAATTCCTGAAGGAAGCGTTGCCCTTTCCACACGATGACCCCATGCCTCTGATGACCAACCCACAGCTCATCATCTGGTCCCCTGTGTGTCGCAGTGACATCGCATGGAATTTTGAGAAGTTCCTCATAAGCCGTGATGGAGTGCCTTTCAAGCGTTACAGCAGGCATTTTGAAACCATCAAGATCCAGGATGATATTCAAAAGCTGCTTTAGCGAGTCACCAAGAACCAGCAAATTTGCCTTGCTTCTACTTCTTTTTTTCAGCTAGGCTATTGCTTAGATGATGTCTTAGGTATTTTCCATACTATAGTGAATTGCAGATCTGTCTGAGATTAGACTGGGCTGATCTAACTGAATAAGCAGAATAAAGTTGCTTATGCATCATAGCAATGAAACTTCATTGAAATGCAGGAATCTATTTGCCGTGATGTAAGCTAAATTATAACTCTTCCTCTAATGTGCGAGGCAACCATGTATTACATGACTCAAGGCTGAATAATATGAGTGGCCTGAATAATATGAGTGGCTGCTTTAATGTGTGCATTAAATCCTACTATGTGAAACAGCCCTTCATGTGCCAAACTCCATGCTGTTTGTCTCTGTTGCCTGATCTTGTTTTTCAGCAATTCATCTGTTTACTCTGGCAGTAAGTTTCTATTCTCCATCAAAATTTTATTTATGATGGTGCTTCTTCTAAACACTTGAAGGACACTTGATGTATTTGTAAAATTTTGTATGTGAAGATGTAGTTAATTACACTAGGGAAAACAGCAGTTTATGAAATTCTATGCCAATAAAATGCTTCAAAGACGATTATTTCTGTGTCTTTATAATAAGGCTGTGTAACATTAGGTAGCAACTAGTTATGTGAAATCTCAGCCTAAGCTCTTTTAACACATTACCAAAAGAGCTGAAGTATAACTTAAACCATGACTGAGCAGCTCCCTTGAGAGTAGTTCATGGTTGCTGTACTTCTCCAGTGCTGCTGCTACTGCAGTTTCTAGCCTAAGCTATGGTTTTGCTTGGCATGTTGTCCAAACCAGAGCTTGTGCTTTGTCTTGCTCTAGGGCAAACCATGAGCTGTAATTAAGGCATGTTCTTGGTTTTCAGCTTAGTTTGTCTGGAGAAGACAAACCATGAGTCTGCATTTAGACAGCATCCTAAACCAAAATATGGCTTAGCCCTGGGTAGCATGCCAGCAGCAGAACCAAAGAAGGATTGCAGCAGTTATGTTGTCTCCAGGAATCTGTGTTCATGCTAAACCACAATTTGGTTTAGCATTATATGTGAACCAAGACAAAAAATTTTTTTCCTACAGCTGTGGATTGACATAATAAATTATGTGATATAAGTTGGGTACCTGGCTTCTACTGGCAAAAAACACTACATAGAGTTCTACCGAATCATAGTCCTTATTAACAAATTGGATTCAATAAGCAACATCACAAATATGGAAGGTAATAATTTGCTAGAAATAAAAAGGCGGGTCAAGCATTTGACAGGAGTGGAAACTGGAACTAGATGAAAAATATACTACAAACGAAACTCACATTTGTAGATATTTTTGTGCGTGTATCTTACCTGTGTCCTATTCCTGTGACATTCCCTCTCTCATATGCACACACAATTGACAAATGCTGTGACAATGTTGTTTGCTCATTCCACACACGCCCCAGCATTATTGATTTATTAGATGGGTGTTTGAAGAATGTAACAAAAAAAGGGATTAACAATACAATTACTTTATAGTTATAACAGGCAGTTGTTAAAATTTGTAATTGTACAAATTATCCTCATATCCTGTTGTCCTAATAACACTAATATCTTTAGCATGGTCAAAGCATATCAAGATCTATCTTTTCAGAGGGCAATCATGCATCCTTTCCACTGAATATCTTCCAACCCCATCTTTCCTAGACTTTGTGTATGAAGGCCTTTGGAGGAATTGTTCGTTTCAACAGCTAAGCAAATAGCTATGGAAGACTTACTTCAATTAACAGAAACCAGAGATCTTGCAACCAATAGTATTTCAAAGACTACATACTGCCTTTACCCCCTATTTTTCTCTTGAAGATTATCTGATGGGAGAGAGTAATGGCTATTGCTCTTCTGTAAGCATATTTGTTCTGTGCTTTAATGTGATACCTCAGTCATATCTTTAGGACCATAGTTTGTGGTGGTGGTGATAACAATCTACTTGCATACTAGTTTTCTGCCTACTACAATCTGTTCTGGAGAGAGTGCTAACCTCCAAAGCAGATTTGCCATGTGTTGGGGAGTTGCAGGGGAGAAATGGGAAAGGGGAAGTCCCATCTGCAGGAGCAGGAAGCCTGTTGCACAAGTAAGCAACTGCAATTTAATATCGCCCAATATTAATGGTTGCCGCAAAAAGAAAGAGCCCAACATCCTACCCTATATTTCCTAGGAGAGCAGCCTCCAAAAAAAGCTTATGATAAGGATGGTGCCATTGCCCTTATATGCCAACCCAGCAGGATGACCCACAAGACCAGGCATCCCCAAACTGCGGCCCTCCAGATGTTTTGGCCTACAACTCCCATGATTCCTAGCTAAGAGGACCAGTGGTCAGGGATGGTGGGAATTGTAGTCCAAAACATCTGGAAGGCCAAAGTCTGGGGATGTCTGCACAAGACCTTCAATATCAAATCACTCTGATGGCTACTGGTTTCGAAGACTGGTCCAGAGAGAAGAAAGTGTCATGGCAGCATAACAGCTAAAGCCAAAAGGCAGCTGCACCAGCACAGATCCAGGGGTCGCCAACGTGGTGCCCTCTAGATGTTGGTAGTTCTAGTCCACCGAATGCAGAAGAATTCCCTTTATAGCCAGGGTCGCAATCTAGTTTGAGGCACGACCTGCAATTCTCAGCCCTTCAGAGGTAACTGACACCGCAGACGGAGCCTGTCTGAGCGACTGGACACCGAGGGATTCCCCGCCGCCCGCCCTTTCACTTCAGCGGAAAGCGGCCTCTTCTTCCTCAGCGTCAAAACACCCTACTCGGGCGCAGGCGCTCGGCCCGGCGCTCCCTGCCCTCCGAACGTCTGGAGGCGTCGCCGCGCCTGCGCAGTGGCGTTCTGTGCGCGCGGCGGCGGCCGGGCGAGGAAGGATATCCGCAGTTGGGGACGGCCGGCCGGGCGAAAGCGCTTGCAGTACTGTCATGGCGGCAGCCGAAGTAGGGTTAGACGGCGGGGGAGGCGGCGGCGCCGGCCTGAGGCCGGACGCTGGGACGCAGCGGGCGGAACTTATGCCGCTGCTGGGGACGGCGCTGCGGCCGGGAGAGTCTTGGTGAGAAGGGCGCGGGGCGGTTGGGGGGGGGGCGGGCGGCGGCGGGAGCGGGAGAGAGCGGCGGCTCCTTTCGTCTTTCGGTGACTCAGGTTCAGAGCCAGGCCGCGCGCGCTCCGCCTCCTCCGCGCAGGCCCTCCCCGCGCTCGGACTGTTGGCTTTCGAATGCGGGTGTTCGGAAGGGGGGTGGGCAACAGGAGGCGCGAGCTGCTGCCCCAGGGAGTTCGGTGCCTGGCGGTGTCCGTGGTAGGCAAAGGACATGTCGGTGCCGGCCGGGCCCTGTCGCTGCCGGTGCCGGTGCTGACTCACTGTTCTTCTGCCCCGTCCGCTGCAGCAACTTTGTTTACCTTTTCTGCCTCTCGCTCCAACCCTGTCCCGTTTATTTGTTTGTTTGTTTGTTTTATTACTCTATCTTCCCCCTTCCTCCTCTTCTAAAGGCGTCTTTCCCCCCTTTTATTGCAGGTTCCTAATTGACAGCCGGTGGTTCAAGCAGTGGAAGAAATACGTGGGCTTTGACAGTTGGGACTTGTACAACGTTGGAGAGCCGAATCTCTTCCCGGGACCGATTGATAACTCGGGGCTTTTTGCAGGTAAAGTTGTGTGAAGAGGGGATTAGGATGCATAGTAGGATCTGGAGTTTGGAAAGGACTCTCAGAACTGGAGGAGAGAAAATGTCACTGTACAGTATTGCTTTTTGGACTATGTTCTGACAAGGGAGTCCATGCCCTTCCCCTCCAATCTTTTCCAGTACACTTTCCCAATTCGTAAGTAGGGATATTAGTTCTTCTATATGATAAGCAGCTTGCTTTGGAAAAACTATGATGGACTCTAGCATGATTGTCACATCAGCAGTTACTGCAATTATAGCTAGTATTGTAACAAGTCTTAGAGGTTCCACCCTTAAATAAGTGTCTCATTGTTGGCTTCCACACCCTTCCTGCGGGTTTTTTTCCATTCCTCCACTCAGCCTAGGCCTGAAAGCAGATTTCTTTCCTTTTTTTGTAAATGGAAACTGAAAGTGTTAACGATTGCATCTGCTTCTGTGTTGTAAGTTTGGTATACTGTGTCATAGAACTTCAAATCATTAGATGTATCCACTGAATTTAACTTGTGTTGAATAAGTTTTTGATTCTCCCCCTGAGCTCCAGGTCCTTGCTTCTTTGGCTTAGTACAGGTTCAGGTTTGCTGTGGCACAAAGTTGACCTTGGTAAGGTGATAACTTAAAATCTGAAGCCTGCTTCATACATGATCTTTCATTATTTGGGAGACTAGATACCTTGAAAGCGCATTTTCCTGTATTGCAAGAGGTTCCCAGTGGCAGCAGAAGCAGTGGAAGGAACACACCATTCTGACATGCCACCTCTCTCCAGATACAGTCCTGAGAAATAACACTTGAGCAACTATTTACAAGGTTTAAAGTAATAAATATTGTGGATAGGTAGAGCTACGTATTTAGATTTAGCAGCAAAATGCAATACAGATGCTGTGTTCCTCAGACCAAGGCTGGATCTAGACATATCAAATAAGCGTTTCAGTTTAAAGCATTGTAAATTTAAACAGGGAAGACAGGTAGAGAAAAATGGGACTCCACGCCGCCATCTGGTAGTGCAATGTTATATCTCACATACAATGCATATACAATAAATTGCTTTTTCTTTACCAGTCTAGCTGAGTCTCAGGAAATCACTAGAAAGTATGTGTACAAACATAAAAAGTTTGTTTGCTTCTCAAAGTCTCTGGATCATATTGGTATAGGAAAGTCTTCTAGTTCTGCATTGTACTTTTTAAAGAAAACTTTAAATACTATACAGCTGGTTTTATTTAATTAATAGTTTGAAATTCTGTGTTTGTCAAAAGGGAAGTCTGAAATTAGATTGTGAAATAATACCACTTGATTCTCCTCAAGACTCACTTTGATGTGGCTATTTAAATTACCTTAAGTTACATTTTCAGAAGTGTCTGTCGCTTTGAAAGTGTGTTTGTTTTATGCAGGATTTCCAGGAGAACTGCTTATCTTCCTGTTTGCCGTTATGTTTCCTTTTCTTTTTAGACTCAGAAGCTCAGACTCTGAAAGAGCATCTCATTGATGAGTTGGATTATGTGTTGGTTCCTACTGAAGCCTGGAACAAATTAGTAAATTGGTATGGTTGTATAGAGGGACAGAAACCAATAGTGAGAAAGGTAAGTGATAATGGTATCTGAAGAAGTGTGCATGCACACGAAAGCTCATACCTATGACAAACTTAGTTGGTCTCTAAGGTGCTACTGGAAGGAATTTTTTAAATTTTTTGTTTCAACTACGTCAGACCAACACGGCTTCCTGCCTGTAACAAATGATCTTTATTTAACTTATACTGTTTTGCTGCTTTGTGGAACCCTGTGAATTATCTCTTGAGCTACCCAGAGAAATGAACGCTATAAAAAAGCTTTAGGTGTCATTTAACTGGTGCATGGGACGTGTAAGGTTGAATAACTGGAAATACAGGGTAGGGTTGCTCTTCCCAGTATTAGGATGGCTCTTACAGTTTCAGAATGGCTTTATAGAATATGTCTTGCTTAGCTAATGTAGAGTAGAGGAGAAAGTTTCTTTTCAGTTGCCCTGTACTCTGTTGATTAGTCATTTAGCCAGAACACAGAATGAAGTTAAAGGGTGGTATCCAATTGTGTCCATCAGCTAGTGGGACTTGTCATTCTCCTCTCCCTGCTACCCCCGTGGGTCTCAAATAACATTTTTGGAGGGTTGTGTGGAGTGAGGAGACTGGAGCAGGTTAGAGCAGGGGTCAGCAACCTTTTTCAGCCGTGGGCCAGTCCACCGTACCTCAGACCATGTGGTGGGCCGGACTATTTTTTTGGGGGGGGGGGGGAAATGAACGAATTCCTATGCCCCATAAATAACCCAGAGATGCATTTTAAATAAAAGCACACATTCTACTCATGTAAAAACACCAGGCAGGCCCCACAAATAACCCAGAGATGCATTTTAAATAAAAGGACACATTCTACTCATGTAAAAACACGCTGATTCCTGGACCGTCTGCGGACCGGATTTAGAAGGCGATTGGGCCGCATCAGGCCCACGGGCCTTAGGTTGCCGACCCCTGGGTTAGAGAGTGGGTTGCCGTGGGGAGGAGAGGAAAGAGAAGAACTGTTTACTCTTTGAATAGGGGAATACAGTAAAGAACACTCCACATGACCCTTCTACCAGAAATGCTTCTTTTCAGTGGAAGAGATAATGTATACTATTGACTTCAGAAACACAGCAGGACTCCAAGGAGCTACACAATGCAGCAAATTGCTTTATAGGCTGGATCTGAAACCAAATAGTTAACTGTCCAATAAATAATACATAATACTTGCTAATGCAATCTAGTATAATCTTAATGAACGATGTATAAAAGAGCATGTGATGTGTCATAGGAATAATTCCATTTTCAGAATAAGAAGATAAGCTAACCATGCCCATATTGCTGCTAAAATACAGTATATGCTTTTTAAATGTAGGCCTTAAAAGGAACGTGCAAATGTAAAATAGGAAGGGTAATTCCCCCTTTTCTCCCTCCTCCCCCAGAAAACCCCCTTTCCCCTTTTTAGTTTTGTTTAGGTTGCATTTACTTTAACTGTTTGATACTGCACTACATATTGTTATGATCCATTTCTGATCTTTTTTTTCTTTTATTGCTTTTATTATTGATTGAAATGGAAATGAAAAACAAAAACCATCTCGCAAGTGTCGGTTGATTTGATTTAATTCAAATTGATTTAAATCACTAGCCAGTAAGACTTGATTTAAATCATTTTTTAAGAGAAAGACTCATTCTTGCTGGTATAATCTTAATATTTACCACTCAGATGAAGGTTTCATTTTTGGAAAAATAAATTTTCAGAGACGTTTTTACAGTTATAGCAAAAATTACTGAATGGGTTCTACTATTAGAAATAGGCAGATGATTATGACATTTTTGTGATGTTTAATAAGTTAACTTTATATTTGGACAACTTTTCTGCTGTACTTTATTGGGAGGAGAAAAATAATCATTTCCTTGATAACAATTTAAACAATTTACTTAACTAAAACAATAACATTATAGCATATGTATCCATGTTTGTTAACTGATGCTGTTAAACATTTTTTTAAAAAAACTTAGACTGAGTTTTAGCACACATGAAAAACTTAAAGCAAATCCTTATTTCCTGATGAATAGCGTTTGGACTATAATGTAACTTAAATAGAAAACTATCTTTAGAAAGATTTTTCCTCCAAAAGCATTTTATTTTAAAAATCCAATTTAAATTTTGTTGATTTTATTTATTTATTTATTTAAAAACCATTGATTTTTATCCACCCAGGGTCTTACCTCTTGGTTTGAATAGCTAAGAAGAATAGTTAACGATAACCTGCAGAGCCATCATACATATTTCTGTCCCAATTTTTAAAAAAGAAATACCATAGGTTGGTGTTAACTTAAGTGGAGCTAATTTCAAAATAAACACACTTTGGATTGCTCTGTAGAAACCTCTGCAGGATTATCTGAAACCACTTTGCCAGTTGCAGAACTAGAGTTAAAACCAAGGACTTCTGTTTTATGTGAAACTGTAGATGATGGCACTGCTATCTGTCAGGCCAAGGTATGGATACTTTGAGGGTGGAGCCCTTCAGTTTAGACTACATATTTGCTTTCAGAATAGTTTGTTGTACCTACTTTACAGGAAACTTTTTCTTCCTAGGTTGTGGAGTATGGACTGTTTGTGAAGCACTGTAAAGTAGAAGTTTATCTTTTGGAGCTGAAGCTGTGTCAGAACAGTGATCCTGCTAATCTTATGAGCTCTTATTTCAGCAAAGCAGACACTGTTGGTAAGTAGCTGTTTGCTAACCCCATAACACACCTTGAAACACATCCACACCTAGTAGTGTCTAGTACGTAGTTTATTTAGATCATTAAATGGGGCAAGTATATTTTACCATTTTCTTTTTGCAACCTCTTTCTAATTTTGTTTTCACAATCATCTGAAATTACTTCCTTTTCCCCTGTGAAATGGTGAGTGCTTCTACACATCTGACCCTCCTATACTATTGCTAAACCACGATTTTATTATTTGTCCTTAGAACTGACAGTTACTCTTCAGATTTAGATGCTTCTGCCATTGTTCAAACAATCCTACCAGCAGACTGGTTATTTCAGTAGTAGTAGAATGCCAGCTTCAAATAACCCTAGTTGCATTTTAAATAAATGATTCCTTATCTTTTAAAGTGATAATATTTAGCTATTTCAAGCAATATAGCTGTAGTCAGAAATTAAATTTTATAGAAAACTGGTATGTATAGATACAGTTAATAATTCACCAATGTAAAATAATCCAGAATTAGTATACACCTTCTTGTTTATTTAGCACTAGTAAATAAGCACTTTTTTACACTTTGAACGAGCTACACTCCCCCAACCTAGTCAAAATACAGCTTGTAATAAATACAGCTTTGTCTCTTTCTTATCAGCTACTATTGAAAATGAAATGCGAAAGCAGTTTAGTATTCCTGACGGAAAAGAAATTAGGCTGTGGAGCAGATACATGAGTAATACTTATGAGCAGCTAAGCAAACTTGACAGCACTATACAAGATGCGGGGCTCTATCAGGGACAGGTAAGAAGTCCAAATGTCGTATGTTGTATTGCTCACCCTGTGGGCTGTCAACAAGGCTGCAATTTGTAAAAAAAGTTACAATGGGAGGAATTCAAGGTAATGCTATGGCTGTCATTCTGTCAGGGCCAGCTTTTCAGCTTGCCAGACAGAATTATTGCTCCTAACCACCACCCTGACATGCTGTTCTGAGGGTCCTTCTGACACCAATTTTGGGGCACATGGGGGGAGCCCAATTGTGCTAGTGGGAGCTCTTGCTTCCTCTAGTAGGTCTTGGAAGTTGGATCCCATCCCATGTGATTATGTAGTCATACAAAGTGTTCTGAAATTTGAGCTGGTTTCTCAACTATTTGACCAGGTTCAGTCAAACGGCAGCCGTTGTGGAAGAGCTACTGCATTCACAGCCTAGCAGCAATCATATAGAAGCAGCTGCAGGTGGTGGCTGTTCCTGCCATTGTGTGATTTGTGGGCCTGAAAAAGACATGTTGTGATCAAATTTCCACAGTAGTGTGAACAACTCTTCTGTGTAGATGCTGATTCCTTAAATGGTAACTTGTAAATGCTGCTGAGTCAAAAGCCTGCCAGAGCCTCCTGTACATCCTAAGATGTTAGCATGGGGGTTATTTAATTGGGCATCTCCTGTTTTGTAAGCACTGATTTGCTTGTATTTTTCTGCACGTAACCAAAGAAAGCCCAGATCTATAAGATAGCACTCCCTTTACCTAGCTTTACTATTATTTTTCTTGAACTTTAAAGGTAGTGTTAATAGAAGTCAAGAATGAAGATGGTACATGGCCCAGGCAACCTCAGTCAAAGTAAGTTTTTCTCTATTTACACTTACCGTTTCTCTATCTCAGTTTGTGATGTCTGAATTGTGCCTCTGTCTAGCTTGGGTCTGAGAGGTGTCTCTACCAACGTTTAACTTGGCATGACACTGACTATTTTTCTTCTTTCTCTATTCTGTTTTTATTACATTGTGTTTATTGTCTTGTTGTATTTTAACTTGTTAGCCACTTTTGAGAGCCTTCAGGCTAAACAATGAGATCGGAAATGCCCTAAGTCCTGTTATACAGTGGTGCCTCGCAAGACGAATTTGATTCGTTCCGCGAGTCAATTCGTTTTGCGAAAAAGTCGTCTTGCGAATCGTGGTTTCCCATAGGAATGCATTGAAATTTCTTTTTTTGCCCATAGGAACGCATTAATTAAATTTCAATGCATTCCTATGGGAAACCGCAGTTCGCAAGACGAATTTTTCGCAAAACGAATTCGTCTTGCGAGTCACAATCAGATCGCAAGACGCATTCGTCTTGCGAAAAATTCGTCTTGCATGGCATTCATCTTGCGAGGTACCACTGTACTCATTTTTCTAAATTGAAGTAGCATTGACTTTAAAAAATCAGTACCAAAACCATACAGTTATACCTCTGGTTACATTCGCTGCAGGTTGCGTACATCACGGGATATGAACGTGCCGAACCCGGAAGTACCAGAACGGGTTACTTCCGGGTTTGACAATTTGCGCATGCGCAGAAGCACCGAATGACGTTATGCACAGAAGCACCGACTTATGCGGCAAGCATGCGCAGATTCGACGCATCAGGTTGCGCACTGTTCAGGTTGCGAACGGGGCTCCGGAATGGGTCCCGTTTGCATCCAGAGATACCACTGTACTCTAAAGTTACATTTCTACCTCACCTAATATTGATGGAATTAAAATTTTTTTACTATATTGAAATAATACTTTTCTTAAGAGGTAGTGAAATGCTCAGCTCAGTTTTTTAAAAAACAGAACTATCCTATGCACCGCTTCATTCCCCCTCTCTCCCACATGCTCCCTAAATTAGCTTGGGAAAGATCAGAAGAACTTCCAGCACAGTACAGGGCTTGCATAGGTGGAATTATTGGAAGATGAAACATTGAATTCCACCCAATGTATCAGGCATTACAATTCTTATTGGCCCCTGACTACACCCAGAGGTAGTTAAAATAGTATAGTATTTACAAATCACTGGTAGATTATGCCAAGGAATATCTATTCTACTTAAGCCTTCTTTTTCAAAAGATAATAATTTCATTTAGTAGATTAATTTTAGTCCTAAAAGTCCTGTTGGTTGCCTTCTGGTCTGCTGGGAGGGGTCAGATTTATGCTATAAGTATGCAAATATGAATCTGGGGCCTTGTACCAGTTAAGATTAGTAGTCTTGCTAGCCTAGTACTCATTACAATGATAGATTATGGATCAAACACTGATTCAGAAGTATGGCTCTTTCCTAGCAATTATTTGGAGATCTCTTAATCAGCTGGAATGCGAACGTTGGCACAGTGTATCATGCGCTCTGCCATGTAAGAAATTGCCTTGTGTAGCTTAGTACCACTTGCATAAGTTCTCCTTGGTATTTTACAATAGGGAAATTTCATACGGAATGAGGGTGAGTACTAGATTTCTAATTCCATTGACTCATAAACAATCAATCCACCTCTTCAACCTGATACTGTAGTCATTCCTTCTGGGTTGGAAATCCAAAAATAAACAGTTTAAAATAGTAAGCTATACTAAAAAGTCAGTTAAAGAATATCAGGATTTATTTTTAAAAAACAAAACCAAAAACCCTGATGGGATTTTTTACTACTTTTTTCCCCTCCTAGATCAAGCACTGCAACAAGCAGAAATCTAGCTACCTCTTCAAAATCATCAGCAAGCTCTTGCTCCTCTTCAACCATTACAAATGGTGATAGCAATAACTCCTATAGTTTGAACTGCTCCAGCCTTGGCAAAGGGTAATAGCAAGAATGTGTCTGCTGTTCTTTATGTAACTTCCTTTCTCTGAATACTTTTATGCATTCTATTCTTTATTAAATAAGGTTCTGCCCTGAAGCATTTATGGCTCCACAGTTCGGAAGCTAGCTATGTATATAACTTTAAACTTAACTTCAGCTTCATGGCCCTCTGGCATTTCTTTGCCAGTTACTATTCCATTAAGATGTATGAGTTCTGCCAATTTTTCCTACCATAGCACTTTATCATACAATAGCTGATAGGAAAAAAATGCCACTCTAAAATAGTTCATTAAACCAGATTGTGTTCTCCCATATAAACCTACTAGGACATTTGAGATCTCCCTTGGAGGCTGTGCTCTCAAGGCCCATGCCCCCAGAGGTGTAGTGGGTGGTTACTTTAGGCAAGGCTTCCCAATAATGGCACCAACATTATGGAAATTCCTGTCAAGCAGATATACATTGCCTTTTCCTTGATAGTTTTGAGATGCCTGGCAAACCCAGTATTACATTGGAGGATTTTAGGCCCCTCTGACTTCAGTTGTTCTCTTTATTCTGCTTGGTGGTGGTGTTTTTTCCTAACTTTAGTTCTAGTCTTGGCTTTGTTTTTCATTAGCATAATGTTCTGGAAACCAAAAAGCAGGATATGAGTATTTTAAGCAAAATATAATATCAGTAATGTGAGTCTCCACCTACAGTATGAAATGGTACAGTCAGGCAGCAGACTGGCTACCTCATAATACTTGTTTGTGAGAACTAGGTCTGAGGGAGGAATGTTATAGTTTAGGCATGTGTATACTATAGATCGGTTGGAAGGTTTGCTTTGTCTTAAGCTTGAGTTACTTGTTTAATTGTGTTGTATTTTTATATTCTGTAAACTCCCCATAAAATTTTGATGCAGGGCGGGTAAGAAAGACAACATACCTTACATTATTTTTGTATAGCTGTAAATAGTTTCTTAGCCGAAATATTCTGCAACCTGTTATCATATTCCAGTATGTTTTCCCACTCCAGAGGCTCTAGCTTTTCCTGCAACTCCTACAACAACAGGGAGAGCCCTCCTCAGTCACAGCCTGGTCTCTGTGGGCTCAGTAACCTAGGAAATACATGCTTCATGAATTCAGCTTTACAGGTAAAGAACTGGTACAATCTGCTGAAGAACCTAGAGTGGTAGACACTGAACTGCTTGGGTTTTATACTACCCCATCTTAAATTGTACAACTGTTGGGTTCCCATACAGCTTGGAAAACCTACATAATGCTGTGGGTTACAATGGAAGATAGAAAGCTGCATTTTTCTAGCATCAGAACACTGGTCTCAGTATTGCCCAATTGTTATAAGCCAAACCCTGGCTCCTCTATGAGTAGCACAGGAGCAGCAGGGCCAAGAGAGGAGCAAAGAGGCTACACTTTTTGTTGCAAGAATCCACTCACTCAATCATACTTAGCCATTGTTTGGATTAGCGTTGTGTGCAAACCAGGCCGCTGACTGGCAGCAGCTATTTAGGGTTCAAGGCATGATGCCAGGGTTTGAATATGGTGCCTTCTGTATACACAACAAGTGGTCTACCCTGAGCTATGACCCCCATCCTCCCAAAATAGAAATAGTACGTGTTCCTCAGTTTTCTTCTTTCAGCAGTTTCCATATGTAATATTTAATGTAGCTTGCAATACAGTTCTGTATAGGGTGATTTTGCTGAATTCAGTACAATTTTAGTTTTCATTGGGCTGAAAATGGGTTGTTGGCATGGCTTTCTTTTTTAATGTAGTTCTTGTGTCTGTTCTTCTAGTGTTTGAGTAACACTCCTCCACTGACTGACTATTTCTTGGAAGATGAGTATGAAGCTGAAATAAATCAGGAGAATCCTCTGGGAATGAGAGGAGAAATTGCAGAAGCATATGCAGAACTCATCAAACAGATGTGGTCCGGGAGAAATTCTCACGTGGCCCCCCGCATGTTCAAAGTAAGTAGACTTTCTGTCATCACAAGACAGCTAGAGGAAGTGCCATTTCTGGTTTCATGCTTTCTGCATGGATATGTTAGCCCTTGGGGGGAAATACTTTCCCCATCTTAAAAATCTCTAGCTGGGTAGCTTAGGTTGAACTTAAAAGAATGCTAAGTATGATATGGACTCCTGAGTGCTACAGTGCTTCACTGAATGTTGTATATTGCAGGGAAATGCCATGCATTCTGTTTAGAATAGTTGTGGCATCTAAGGCTTTTACTGATATAATTTGATTTTTAACAAGATTTTAGGAGCTATCTGACTTCTTTTTTGAGAAGTGTTTTATCTGTTTACTTTTTATTGTTTTATACCACTTTACAATGTTGTAAAGTGCCATATTCCAAATAAAATTGAGCTGAAAGTTAGCAACTTTATATATCTCTGAAATAAGTGGTACACTGAGTTGCTTTTGAAATGGTTGTTAAAATTGTACATGTGGTCTTCAAATCACTTGTTGATATTCTGTACTCAAATAAGTAACAAATGTACAGTACTTTATTAGTACTGTCAGTTTCACAGAATTTTACATATATTAACCATACAGCAACTGTGTCTGATACCCGTTATCCAAAGAAACTGATATAATAGGAGAGGAGAATTTATACATCTTGGTATCTTTTTGACATTAGTTTATTGCTAGGAATTAGCTAATCTTCATTGAATTCTGCAAATGAGGCTAGAGTTACACTGCTCACATGCATCTTCCTAATGTTATTTTTCCCTTTCTTTTTTAAATTTTAGACCCAGGTGGGCCGCTTTGCTCCTCAGTTTTCAGGGTACCAGCAACAAGATTCCCAAGAGCTCCTGGCCTTTCTTTTAGATGGTTTACATGAGGATCTAAACAGAGTAAAAAAGAAACCTTACTTGGAGTTGAAGGATGCTAATGGCAGGCCTGATTCGGTATGCTGCATAGATATTCCACTGCTTGGAGTTAAATTGTGGTATAAAAGAGTAACACTCAACATATGTTACAAATTATTTTTTCCCCATCCATTTCCTTTGTTTGTCTTACTGAGGATGTCTTTTTCTTAGCAAATGAATCCATGAATCAGTCCAGTTGGGACCATTGACTCTTAGCCAGGCTTCAACCAATATGCTTCCCATTGTGAGTGTGGCCCTGTGCTCTGATAAGCAGGTAGCCTTCCTCCTAATTTTAAAGGTATATAAATGGACGAGATTGTCCAAGCAGTTGCATGGCAAACTCCACTAGCTCCAAAATTGGGAGGAAGACGGGGGGTTGTTTAGCAATGGCAGGTTGATGCTATCCTGTCCTAGCTGGATCAAATTAGTGGCACTTACTAAAAAGGCAGAGTCCAGATAGGTGATGCAGGATCACAACAGGCATGGAAAGGCACAGTTTTTCAGGACACTGGACAGTTCACTGTGACTGGTGCTGGCTGGAACTTAACTACAGTATTGAGATCACATTAGCTGTTTTCAGTTGTGGCCACCCAGATATAACTATCCTTCCTCTCATTAAGAACATAAGACCTGCACAGCTAAATCATCATTATGGGGGGATTTAATGTTTGATGCTTTATTATGTTTTATATATTTTGTAAGCCACCCAGATTGGCTGGGGAAACCTGAGAGCCAGGTGACCCTTTCCAATTGCAGTAAGTTGCTGTAATCCTCCTTTCTGGGCCCCGTTTAAACAGAAGTAGAACAAGGGCTTAAAAGGGAATGACATAAACAATTACTTGGGGACAGTAATTTAATTTAAAGTTTCACTTAATTGGGGTGCTTTTCCATTACAGTCCTACGGTAGTTTTTATTAATTTTGAGAATTGATGCCACATATACACACCCCACCCCACCCCAGTGTTGTTCTTGTTTTTGTTTAGTTGTTTAGTCATGTCCGACTCTTTGCGACCCCATGGACCAGAGCACAACAGGCACTCCTGTCTTCCACTGCCTCCCGCAGTTTGGTCAGACTCATGTTGGTGGCTTCAAGAACACTGTCCAGCCATCTCATCCTCTGTCGTCCCCTTCTCCTTGTGTCCTCCATCTTTCCCAACATCAGGGTCTTTTCCAGGGAGTCTTCTCTTCTCATGAGGTGGCCAAAGTATTGGAGCCTCAACTTCAGGACCTGTCCTTCCAGTGAGCATTCAGGGCTGATTTCCTTCAGAATGGATAGGCAAGACCCCCTTTGCATGAATGTCACAATGATCATGGTTGGAGCAAACATTGCAGAAAGTTACATATTTCTTAGGTTTGACTGTACATTACTAATTGCGCTGCAGTACTGCTTAGGCAGTTCCTTGCTCACTTGCTAGATGCTACTTCTAATCTGCCTTTCCCTAGGTTGGGATTCACTGGAAAAAAAACCTGTCAGCAGCCCTGTGCAGAACCCTTCTCCTCCCATATGCCCCAAATTCCCTCTGAAATTGGTTTGGGTGGCTGGGAGAACCCCCAGAACAGCAGGGGAAGAGGAGGGGCATTGTTCCATCTTGCAAACTGAAATGCTTAGGCAGTTAGAATGTTTGTAATAGCGTGGCATTGGAATTCCATCCATTTGATTCTCTCATACTGTGCAAATTTCACCTACACACTAGAGTGCAATCATCATGTACAGTCTGTTCTGTTTCAGGTCACTTGCATGTTGAATTACAGGTATACCAATAAGTGAATGATTTCATTGCATACATAGTTGTTCAGCATCAGTTTGTCACTTCACATCCTTCTGTTGTATTTCAATATCCTTCCCTACAGATAAAAGCTGTTTCATCAGAACTTGCATCTTAATTTTTATACTGTGTTTCTTCTTCTCTGCAATGTGTTTTCTTTATTGCAGGTGGTAGCAAAAGAAGCTTGGGAGAATCATCGATTGCGTAATAACTCTATAATTGTAGATATTTTTCATGGTCTCTTCAAATCCACATTGGTCTGCCCCAAATGTTCTAAAGTTTCCGTGACTTTTGACCCTTTTTGCTACTTAACCCTTCCATTGCCCTTAAAGAAAGATCGAACCATGGAGGTTTTCTTGGTTTTTGCAGATCCACAGCGCAAACCTACTCAGGTAAGTAGAGGTGCTCATGTTGGTCTTTGTTATGAAAGGCAGAAAAATCAAATTGTAGTGTTTTTTGCCCTCTGCAAAAGAGGTTGCCTGCTTTTAGCATTACAATTCCGATAGTAAAGGTCATTGTGTGAGCTCTGCGTTGTATGCCTCCCGCCTTCTCAGTGTACATAGAAACACACTCAGATATCAGGTTCAAATCCCATCTTCCCCATAAAGCTCACAGGATCACCTTGAGTCAATCACAACCTCTCTTACCCATCTTTTCTAATTACCCACCTACCTTCCAGGATTGTTGTGAGGAAAAAATGTGCAGAGGAAGGGATTATGTACAACACCTTTACAGATAAATGGAATAAAATCAAATTTAAAATAGATATAGTTGGAACAAACATTGCTGTCTTAAAATACAGTTCACAACAAGCCTTCCTACCCCAGCATGTAAAATGATCAGCTTTGCATTATATGTGCCTTGCAGTGTGCACATATCAGCATGCGTACACACAGAGATAAGATGCATCCAATACCCAATCTTGAGATCAGTTTTACAGAGACTCTGGGATGGCAGCTAAGTCTGTACTCCAAGCATGCTCACCTGTGAATAAGCCCAACTGAGCATAGTGAGATTATCTCAGCTGTATGTTTTGTGATCTACATGTTTGGAGAGGGAATCTGTCCAGTCCATTTTTCAGCAGGCGAGATCCCAATTGCCAGTCATATTACACGCAGGGAGGAGGGAACCCCAAGGATATTCACGCAAAAGTGAAGCCCTGGTCAGAATTGCAGCCCAGGAATCAGAGATGATCTCTCTGCTTTCAGTCACCCACAAAGAGGGTGCTTTCAGTCACCCACAAACTTTCCCACAAAGAGATGACCTGAGTCAGGAGGGGGGGGGGTGGAGCCACTGGAGCTGAATGGAAACCAGTGAAATATACAAAGAATCTCCCAAAATGAGCTTACTTCAGAAGGGCAACTGGTAGCAAGGACAAACTGTTAGATCATTTAATAAATAACGATCTGAGGATGAAGCCGATATTAACAGGATGGTGGTGGCTGGAGAGAGAAATGGGAGGTGAAGATCACTATTTGGGAAAGTGGGAGAGCAGAGGTCAACATGAGGAAGAAGCTGCGTATGTGCGTGCGAGAGAGAAATTCAGAAACTTAATTGGCCTATAATTATGGGCTGATAATTTTGGATGTAGTTTCCACTAAACCATCTATCACAACCTAGTCTTCTGTATATTTCTGAGTCATATAAAAGCCGAGTGTTGTTGCTAAGTGTCATAACTTATACCTCACAAGTTACGTAGGGTGGTATCTGACTGAATTGTACTCAGAGTGGATCCACTGAAATCAATTAAGTAAGTCATCGGGTGTATATTACCTATGACTAATATTATATATCAGCAATAGTGACCCCCTTACCAATAGTATCAGTTTAATTCTTGGTAGATTGCAAGCTGAACCTTCAATACAGTGTATCATTCTAGTTTTAGTTAAGAGTAAAAAAATACCAGTTTTTTCCCTGTCAAACCATTAGCTTTTTACAACCCCAGCAGTGTTTATAACAGGACAACATTTTTACATTTAAATTTATCCTAATAAAATGTAGTTTCTTCACAATTTTGCTTGATTGCACAAACAGTGGTGGCTGGTTTGGACATAACAGTAAGCCAAGGGTAGTGGTTTGTTGCTCCTACTTACTAGAAAGTAGGAGCAAAGCAGAAGCTACGTTCACAGTAAACTGTTAACCATGTCTGACTATAACACGCAAACACAGCCTGTATCAAACCTGGTTACTGATGCTGATCCTTAAGTCTAGAATTGTGTTCCTTACCAAGTTTTATTTTGCCTAGTGTAAGTTTAATGTTCTGCTTTTTTCCCCAGTACAAGGTAATTGTGCCAATGATGGGGGCTGTATCTGACCTGTGTGATGCACTCTCAAAATTCTCCGGGGTTCCTGCAGAAAATGTAAGGCTAAATAATATTGGCTGATAAATATAAGGGTTCAGTTTTCTACAAAATGTTATTAGGTAGACTGATTCCTGAATTAGTTAAAAATAACTTTAACAAACATTATAAGAAGGTGACAATATTGTGTATTGGGCACATCTTTTAAAAGGTTGTAAATTTTTCTTTTTAGGGCAAGAAGTGAGGAGTCATGTTCCACTTTCCAAATGTTGAAATGTTTGTCTATACAGAAACTTAGATGAAAACAAAGTGTCCTATTTCAGATAAAAACTCTTACAAGAACAGCTTGTTAGCATGAGCCCATTCTCTGACCTTGTCCTTGTTCTGCTTGCCCTAATACCAACTATGTATAGCACTCATTTTGAAAGATGTCCCCAAGGGCTTGAAGTGAGCATTGGGTCGAAGTGAGACCTTGGATACTTAGCATTGATAACTCCTTGATAATTATGTAGATTCTACAAATATTTAATAGGAAGGGCATTCTTAGCAGATTTGGTATCATGTTGCAAAAGTTCTGTATGTAGTTGAGAATTGATCTTGTGTAATAATGAAGGGTTCTTTAAACTGGAAACTTATCTATTTCTATATCTTATATAGCTCAGTCTGTAGATCATGAGGCTGTTAATCTCAGGGTCGTGGGTTCAAGTCCCACGTTGGGCAAAATATTCCTGCATTGTCTCTTCTAACTCTACAATTCTATGAAATCGTCTGGTGAAAGACATCGTCTTAATGTTTTATAATCAGACAATATTTAAGAGGAAAGAAAGAAAAATAACAATTCCTATTCTAATGGGCTCTTTAAGAGTGTATTTGATGATGGTGATCTCATGCAAAACTTAAGGAATATTCTAGAAACCAGAGCAAATAAAAGGGGATTTGAGGGAATAGAAGGGAATCCTATTCTGGTTAGTGTATTCAGGTCAGTTCCCACCCACTTCTTTTGTCAGCTCCCTAATGTAATGTAAGCCAACCTTAATGATCTTGAATTCAACTCTGTAAGCTGAAATGGTGGAGAAGGTGATTGAGCTGGGAAAAGAACACATTTGGGAAGCAGCAGTGGCTAGGCCAGTACCCTTGGGAGAAGAACCCTGTTTCATTACTGTTACACTACACTACCTAACTGCTTATTATCAGATCAAAGTTGTTGTTGCCAGTGGCTGTTAGGCATTCTCTTTGCCATCCTTGCTTTCAAGAAGCTGTTTTTTTCAAATTATATTGCCCTTAAAGATATTTTTCTCTGGGCAAGCTATTAAAGCAACCAGTTCTATTCATCCAGTTTTGGCATCTGTTTTCTTGGCAAACACAAGGAGTCTTAACTATTCCTCATCGCTGAGATCCAGTATATTGTACTGTACTAGTTCTTTCATTTGACCACTGGTGGTTTTTTGCTTAGTTGGCTTATTTAAGCATATCTCATGAGTCACTTGACACCAAACTTTCTCTTGGGGTTGGACTAGATGATCCTTGGGGTCTTTCTTGAACTTCAAGTAACTTTGGCTTATATTTTGATTATCATTGTGCTATTCTGACTTCCATTCTCAACTATTTGCTGTTTTTAGATGGTGGTGACAGATGTTTATAATCACCGATTCCACAAAATTTTCCAGATGGATGAAGGCTTAAATCAGATTATGCCAAAGGACAACATATTTGTGTGAGTAACCGGTTCTTTGGGAAGAGTAGAGATAAGAAACATGTTATATTACATTTGAGTGTTTAGCCTAAAAAGATTATTTGGTACCCACAATTTCTGTGGGTGATCAGTAGTTCTTACATTGTGCTGTATGCTATTCTGATGAGATATCATGTTGTTGGGACACATATTGTTTAATTAGTGGCCTTTGGGGTGCTTGTGTGTTGCTATTTTCCTATTGGGTTTTGTTGTTGTTTAGCTGTACCAATAGATTCTAGAAAACATTGGGGCTATGTTACATGGAATGCTAAATCTCCACTGAAATTTACTAACTTTTTTGGAACATAAAAGAGCATGAAAATGTTTACATTTAAGTCGGGAAATCAGGCATGGAGAACTTGTGACAATTCGAAACTAAACCTTAAACTTCACATTCTAGTTTTAAAGTTAGCTGTAAGCCTGCCTCACATACCCCTTCCCCACCTTCCTCCAACTTCCAGTGTGCCTGCAGGCATTGTTTCTGAGTATCTGTCATGTACACATTCCTATAAAGTTGTGTATACATGAAATGTTAGTGGATAAACATCATAAGCACTACCTTGTACTTCTCTTGTCAATCTTTTGGGAATGCACCTGTAAAACTGATCCAGGAGTTGGTCAGTTTGGACAAGTTTGGTGCAACATTTATTTATAGTAAGATGATGGGGCTTATTCATCACTATCAAGTAAGAAATGGCTAGAACAAAGATATTTTATATCAGTATATTTTGACATCTTACAATACACCTCTTTTTAAGAAGTTTTTTTAATTGTGTATACGGTATACATGCATGCGAGCACACATACACATACTGTATTAGAA
Source organism: Zootoca vivipara (assembly GCF_965207765.1). Lineage (NCBI taxonomy): Eukaryota > Metazoa > Chordata > Lepidosauria > Squamata > Lacertidae > Zootoca > Zootoca vivipara. The sequence goes on along the minus strand of NC_142584.1, from coordinate 67,490,594 downwards.
TTGCATTTTGGATTGTGTTCCCTTTGCGTTGGAGCTATGAGTACAAATATGAACTATAAAAGATGAGCCTTTAAACTAAGTTCTTAGCAATTGGATATGATGGTAGAACATCACAAATCCAACTAAATGTATCTATTTTTAAATTCCTAAAAACTCTTTGTATTTAGTTAGGACTTGGCTAGATATTTATTAATGGCAGATTCTTTTGCAATTCTTTAATAGGAAACTTCAAAATAGTTAAAGTCAAGCAGATTGTGAAATTAGATTAGGAGAAGTGGTGGTAGTGGCAGTACTTGTTGTTGTTGTTTAGTCGTTTAGCCGTGTCCGACTCTTCTTGACCCCATGGACCAGAGCACGCCAGGCACTCCTGTCTTCCACTGCCTCCCGGAGTTTGGTCAAACTCATGTTGGTAGCTTTGAGAACACTGTCCAACCATCTCGTCCTCTGTCATCCCCTTCTCCTTGTGCCCTCCATCTTTCCCAGCATCAGGGTCTTTTCCAGGGAGTCTTCTCTTCTCATGAGGTGGCCAAAGTATTGGAGTATTGGAGCCTAAGCTTCAGGATCTATCCTTCCAGTGAGAACTTACTCATCCCCAAATTAATTGTGGAGGGTACGGAGGCCAACCTAGCATAACTAAGACTTGGGTGGGCCTGATCTCACCCATCTCTTTGACCAGTTACTTGGTGCAACAGCAGGTCAGACTTGAGGGCTGGGGATAGAGGTACAGTGGTACCTTGGTCCTCAAACTTAATCCATTCCAGAAGTTGGTTCCAAAACCAAGGCACACTTTCTCATAGAAAGTAATGCAAAATCGACTAATCGGTTCCAGACTTTTAAAAACAATCACTAAAACAGCAATTTAAATGCAGTTTACTGTCTAACGAAACCATTGATCCATAAAATGAAACAATAATCAATTTACTGTACTATAAAATAAATAAGACGGTATTGTAGGTGATAAAAATTAAAATTATTTCCCCCCCTTAACTTCACTGATGATAGTCATTGTTTGGATGGTGGGGTGGTTGGGTGGGCTTTTATCCATTTCTGCAGTCACACAATCAATTGAAAAAGTCTCATAAACAAAAACCCAAAACAAATAGCAAAAAAAGAAGCAGCACCAAACTTAATCCATTCCGGAAGTCTGTTTTACTTCCAAAATGTTCGAAAACCAAGGTGCAGCTTCTGATTGGTGCAGGTGCCCCAGAAACAATAACTGACAGCCTCATCGGACTTTTGGCTTCTGAAAAGCATTCAAAAACTGGACCACTTCTGGGTTTTTGGCGTTGGAGAACCAAGGTGTTGGAGTACCAAGGCGTTTGAGAACCAAGGTACCACTGTATTGACATACCGTAGTTCTTAGAATTTCAGTGCAGCTCACTATTACACCTCTTGCCTTCAGGGCAGAATGAGAATGTCTTTACCTGATGTTGGGCCATAGAGACAGATTAGGGATGCTGCTGGTATACCGTCCACCCTGTTTTCCAACAGCCTTGATGGCTGAGGTGGTTGTGAAAATAGTATCGAAGGAACCCAGGATGATTGTCCTGGGTAGCCGTCAGTGTGTGTCCTGAGGCTGTCTCAGGGCCAGTTTTTGAGTTCATGGTCTCTGTGGTAACCATGCACCTGTCTCATCATCTATCTAAGGCAGGGGTAGGCAACCTAAGGCCCGTGGGCCGGATGCGGCCCAATCACCTTCTCAGTCCAGCCCGCGGATGGTCCGGGAATCAGCATGTTTTTACATGAGTAGAATGTGTCCTTTTATTTAAAATGCATCTCTGGGTTATTTGTGGGGCATAGGAATTCGTTCATTATTTTTTTTACAAAATATAGTCCGGCCCACCACATGGTCTGAGCGATGGTGGACCAGCCCCCAGCTGAAAAAGGTTGCTGGCCCCTGATCTAAGACATGTGGTAGGACATAGCTTGGATCTTGTCTTTGCTTCAAGTGGTGAAAGTGTTAGTGTCTGTCTCTGTGGAGTAGGGTGGGTGGGTGGGGTTCTACAACACAGTCGTCATGGTCAGACCACTTCCTGGTGAAATTTGGAATTGTGGCACCTACACCCCCCTGCAGGGGTGGAGGTACATAGAGATTAATAGAATACAGTGGATTTCTGAATGTTATACGTTCTTGAAGCTTCAGAATGTGTATGATGTAGACCTGGAAAATGGCACAGAGCAAACATTACCTCTGTTCCTTAAGGCAACTGTGGTGATCAAAAATGAATCCCTCCACCCCACAGTTTTTAAGTGAGAGGGAAAAGTTAGGTGGGCTGATCACCAATCTCCAGAATCCCATCTGTTTTGGAATTTGAATTGTTCTATCATGTTTGCCTTTTTTTTCTTTTTCAGTTGTGCTATTTTTGACACCATATTCCAAATACCGGAAATCACTTTTTTCAGTAGCTGGGAGCTAACAAAGAATTTTCAGTATTAATCTATTAGCTGAATTGCTCTCCAGGTGTATTGCATACATACTTTAACCAGTTGTTAGAGGATTGGTTAATGTGGTACTGGTGGATGCGTTGGAGGCATTCATAAGTGGCAGGAGGATGTAAAGTTTGAGTCCAAGCATTTATAAGAACATGGTGGTCTAGCAGTGTTGCTGCCTGGAATCAGCAGTTTTCGGGAAAGTTGCTTCTCCTACTGAATGTTCAGTTGACAGATTGTAATAAAGGTGATCTGCAAATCAATCTGGCAAAACTACATCAACATGTGTCACTTGTGCTGAATTCCCCCAGGCTAAACTAAAAGGGGCATTCAGCACTCAGTGCAGACACTTACTATTTTTTCCCCTTAGGTCCCATGATGCTCCGCCCCAACTAGGCTCCTGCTCCGATGTAAAGCCCCAGCATGTGCCATGATGGTGATATCACATCACCCAGGATCCTGCTGGAGCATGGAGCCAGCCTACAAGGGGTCAGGTAAGTGTCTGTCATTGCACAAATATGCAAAGTTTTTGTCGGGTTTTTTCTTCCCAGGGGAAGCATCTTGGGATATGAGGCTGGAGATATTTTATATGTTTGAGTGCCTTTGTTATCTTAGCCTGGATAATGGAGGCATTCAGCATATATGTTTAAAATTGATGAAACTTTGCCAAAATGATTTGCAGGTCACACTTAACTTACTGACATCAACTGTCATAATCTTCTCATGCCAGTCACTTTACCCGGGTTTCCTGCCCACCGTACCTTGCATAGTTTCTCTACCCTTGTTTGCTTGGAACTGGTAAAAGACTGAATGGCTATGGAGATTTTGAACGTAGTATCTGAAATACAAGATTTATCCTATTACTCTTTGGTTTTCTCTATGATAATGGGTTTGGATGGGTGGTGGAATACAACTATAAACTAAGATAAAATCTGACCCTAGAAATGCTCCTTCCTTAGAGGTTATACAGCCTGGAGCAAAATAGATTTGAGTGATTCTGCTCTTTGCTTTAGAGCAGGGTTGGGTAACATTTTGGGACCTAAGGGACACATTCACTCCTAGCCTACCCTCTGAGAGTCACATAGCAGCAGTAGGCATGGCCACTCCCACACACTCACCCAAGGTATACATAGGCTCTTTAGCTGATCCATGCAGATTAGGTGAAGAGGAAGGGTTATCACCCATTCTCCACTCTTCAAATAACTGATCTGATGACAGAGGAAGGGATCATTTGTAGCCACATTGGAATGCTGGGCTCTGCTGTCTACTTTGGCTATTTGTTTTCCTTTTTGCAACTGTGGCCAAAATTGGTTGGACTTGGGGTCTAGGAATTTTTTTAGGCCAGCGTCTGAATCTAACTTAATTAAGCATAATTCAGATTATTTTAAATTAACATTGCTAAAGAAGTCAGAAAGATAAGTCAGGGCTAAATCTAGAATGAACATTTTGTAATTTGGGTCTTGAGTAAAAAAAAAGAAAAACAATATGTAAAGAACGAAGTAGCAACATTGCACATTAAGCTAACCAATAATACCCATTTAACCTATATTTTCATATCAATAATATTCTATTTAGGGTTGTTGTGGAGGTTGTTACTAATAGTGGGCAGTTGCAATGTTTATGTACTTAGGTGTATAGTTGGTTTGTTTGTTTTACTTACACAGTATCAATAGGATTTGAAAAATCTGGATGAATGCACAGACATCAAATGTTGAGGTACAGCAAGAGGAATACCTCCCTATATTCATGCACACAGATAATGTGTTTACTTTCAGTGTGACAGGCAAAAGGCTTTTTGTTTTGTAACCTTGGTAGGTACAATGCCTCTGTTTTGCCCCTCAGAGAAGTGGTGAGGAATCACTACAAGACACCATTCCGAGTAGGGCTACTACTACATGCATGGTGGAAGTGCTAATAGATGGGAGGACTTTCATATTCATGGGAGGTGTTGAGAGAAGATACAAGTTGCAAGTGTTAAAATAATGAGGAGGCTTGGTCTGCTGTTGTTTTTTTGGAGCTGTGCCTGAGGGAACAGTACTCCACATCTTCACTTTATTTGTCCCAGATGAGTTTCACAGGTTTTTTTTCCTTTTTCCCTATGGGTCCTGTACTCTTTTTCTCATTCGTTTGACCCCCTCCTCCCAATCTTTATGCACCCTTCAATCACCTGGTTCTCCTTGACTCCTGAGCAAGTTTGCAGATGACACCAAATTGGGAGGGGTGGCTAATACCCCAGAGGACAGGATCACACTTCAAAATGACCTTAACAGATTAGACAACTGGGCCAAAGTAAACAAGATGAATTTTAACAAGGAGAAATGTAAAGTACTACACTTGGGCAAAAAAAATGAAAGGCACAAATACAGGATAGGAGACACCTGGCTTGAGAGCAGTACATGTGAAAAGGATCTAGGAGTCTTGGTAGACCACAAACTTGACATGAGTCAACAGTGTGATGCAGCAGCTAAAAAAGCCAATGCAATTCTGGGCTGCATCAATAGGAGTCTAGATCAAGGGAAGTAATAGTACCACTGTATTCTGCTCTGGTCAGACCTCACCTGGAGTACTGTGTCCCGTTCTGGGCACCACAGTTTAAGAAGGATACAGACAAGCTGGAACGTGTCCAGAAGAGGGCAACCAAAATGGTCAAAGGCCTGGAAATGATGCCTTATGAGGAACGGCTTAGGGAGCTGGGTATGTTTAGCCTGGAGAAGAGAAGGTTAAGGGGTGATATGATAGCCATGTTCAAATATATAAAAGGATGTCATATAGAGGAGGGAGAAAGGTTGTTTTCTGCTGCTGCAGAGAAGCGGACACGGAGCAATGGATTCAAACTACAAGAAAGAAGATTCCACCTAAACATTAGGAAGAACTTCCTGACAGTAAGAGCTGTTCGGCAGTGGAATTTGCTACCAAGGAATTTGCTACCAAGGAGTGTGGTGGAGTCTCCTTCTTTGGAGGTCTTTAAGTAGAGGCTTGACAGCCATATGTCAAGAATGCTTTGATGGTGTTTCCTGTTCAGCAGGGGCTTGGACTGGATGGCCCTTGTGGTCTCTTCCAACTCTGTGATTCTATGATTCTAAACATAATCCTGGTTCCTAGCAAACTGATTCATTGTTCCAGTACTATATTATACAGCATTAAATTCTTCATGGCTCTAGTTGTTGTCTAAGGTTTGTTTAACGGGTGTTTGTGAATGCCTGTGGGTACAAGTTACTGTATTGGGTTAACATCAAAGGACTGATGGCTAGATCTTTTTACATTGCATGCAGGCAGGGCCCTCATTACCTGGTAACTTTTGACACTTTCTAAATAAAACCGTATCTAATTGTTCAAGTAAAGGGAGAAGGAAATGGTTTATTCAGTCATGAGCTTATAATCAGCTCCTATTTTTAGACCTGTGGTGTAGAATATGACTCTTCCAAGTATAAATGCTTAAGATTGGCATGACACTCTTACCAGTTCTGAAAGGACTGAACTTTGCTCACTATTCTTTTCTATTTTGTGCAGATACGAAGTTTGTAAGTCAACAGAAGATGGTGCTGAATGCATCACTCTGTCAGTTTACTTCAGAGAAAAGAAAGCAAGACAATCCAGTGCTGCTCCAGGGACTGTTCTCTATGGGCAACCACTACTCATAGCTATACCCAAACACAAGCTCACCCTAGACCACTTGTACAATGTTATATTGGAGCGGATTAGGTGAGTACAGGGCCTTTGTGGCATATAAGTTTACTCATTTCTAAGTGCAATCATCTTTGTTTCTCCAATTATTCTACAATAGGATTGTTATTAGATGTTACTAGTTTGTGTGTGCCTAATTGTTACTATTCTGCATCCACTGGTAGCTTATCAGTATATGAGTTTGAAACTGCAAGTACTTCCATAGTTGTAGAATTTTTTGACAAATGTCTTGTATTAACTTGGTTGGTTGAAAATCTTCCTTTATATGAACCCTAAAAGAATCTAAGATCAAAGACCAACTTGTTACTAGCGGCTATCAACCAGATACCTCTGAAAACTCAGAAGCAGCACAAGAAAGTCCAGGCCCTTATCTGTATATTGCTTCTGTGTATACAGGTTGCATTAAGCTTCCATGAATTTCTCTTTGCTAAAAAGAAAACACCCCAAATCTAAACTAGTAGTCATCACACAATGCATGATTAACTTAAGGAACTGAAATAAATTAGTTTGTTTATCTTGATGTTACCACATTTGTGAAAATGTTGATTATATTACAACATTCTATATCCTAAGAGGAGACTCCTATGGTAATAACATAAACAGTGAATCAATGAAAAATTGTAAGGGTGTGTGGTTATCGTTTATTTCATATTGTTCTCTTTTACATATCTTACCAATTTTCAAGGAAATCAAGGGATTTAAGGATCCTTTTATTTTATATGTGCATAGTGGGTGAGGAAATATTTCTGTACTTTCAATCTGGCTGCTTTCCAGATGAGATAAGATACCCAACTCCCATCAACCCCAGTCAACATTGCTAACAGTTAGGAATGATAGGAATTGTAATCATCGACGTCTAGATGAGATTTTGCACTAATTGTTCTTTTCTCCTAATGTACCTGCCTTTCCAATAATGGGTCACTTGTGTCAGCATTTAATGAAAAAAAAATTATGTGTTTCAGTCGCTATGTAAAAGTTTCCTTAAAAGAAGAATGTTCTGAAGGATGTCCAGATAGTGAGAACTGCAATGGCTCCAATAGTGTGTCTGAAGGTAAATTATCCTAAGATGGGTATTATTTAACTAAATCTGTGTTCTCTAAAATAGTAGACATGACTCCTCAGTAGTATTATACATCCTGTAGTAGTAGCTTTAGAGATGTTCTTCAAATAACACTATTAAGCACATTGCATGTCGTGATAACTTTAGTACAGACTCCTCACTGGTCCTCTCTGATTTAGCAGCATTCCTTTCAAAGCTGCTGTTGTAATCATTTGCTCATTAGTTTTTCAGACAAAGAATATTATAGATGCTATGGAGGAACAACAAAAGTGAAAAACAATTTTTAAAATATGTTTCAGGTGATGTTGAAGAAATGGAACATCAGAATGGAGAGGAAGACAGTAAGGAGAAAATATCAGAAACAGATGCCTGCAAATCAGAGGACTGCATCCAGGATGACCTGGAAAAGGAAGGCCTGCATCACAGAAGGCATCTCTTCAGCTTCAATCTTGTGAACTCTTATGGAACATCAGAAATAAACTCCCTTAATACAGAGGGGAAAATCCTTAAGTTGAGTTGTAGGTATCTCCTCTAATTGTTATCCTAGACACACCTCATCTTGGGCAGATTGACATTATGTTAATGCTTTTCTTTTCTTCTTTTCCAGCTCATGCAACTCTTGCTATTGATTGGGATTCTGACACCCGAAAGTTGCTTTTTGATGAACATGAGGCACAGGTGATTAGCATTCCCCCACCTTTTAAAGGGCACTGCTGTAGTCTGGCCCCTTATAACTGTTGACAGCGGGTTAGGCAAGATTATGTGGTTTATTCTGCCTTTGTACTTTGATAAAGGTACTGAGTAAATAGAGCATTGTCATAGAATATTGACAACAGGTCATTATCAGCACCAGCAGAGTGCCATCCGCAAGGCTTCTCAAGACTTGGTGATCAGTTGATGGTTCAGGTTTGTGCACACTTGCTTACCACTGAGCTTTGCAAACCCTATTTCAGCTGACCCTGTCTCACACCTGACATCATATATCTGATTACAAAAAAGGTATTGTACCATCTTTGTATGAGTAAAGTGTATGGAGGCATTACCAGAGAAGAGGAGGAGGGCAAAGAATCAAGCTGAAATAAAAGTTGTAGACAATTAGTACAGAAGGGTTTAAAGTATTCTCCTGTGTGGTGTGTTAATTTTTAGAAGGTTTAACGTGCATCTTACACTTGAGGAAAAAACATAATGTATATTTCTTTTTGGTAGGCATTTGAAAAACACAACAGTATGTTTCAGCCACAGAAGAAGAAAACTACCGTAGCTCTGAAAGATTGCATAGAACTGTTCACTACTATGGAAACACTTGGTGAACATGATCCATGGTAGGTTTGCTGTGTTTTCTCATAGCAATAACATCTCTGGACCGTGTTTAGCAACTGACTAAAGCATGGATATCTGTGCATTTTGCCCTGTAGGTCATGTAGAAAATGTAGCTCAGACTGATTTCATTTAGTCACTTTTGAGGTGGCTTGATTTCTCATGGTTAAATCATGTGGTATGAACAGCGCTTGACCCATCCTGGAAAATATTAACTTCCTTGTACTACATGCATTACAGTATAAGAATTATAACATGCTGTCAACAGGAAGGCTTATATGATTATGTACAGTTGCATTAATAGCAATAATAGGATCCAAACCTATGGACTAAGGAAAGCCTAGGCAAAAGTACCTGTTTCAGGTAATTACCCTGTGATTATCTGTAGGCTACAGTGTCATAAGTAAAATTTCCCCAGATAATGTAAGTGATCTTACAGGTTTATACAGGCAGCTGCTATTTCTACAGAACAAATGTACTGCTGGGAAACTCATGTAGGCCAGCCACCTAGGCTACCCCTTCTATCTTTGGACACTATAACATTGATAACTTTGCCTCAGCACACATACCTCTGTAGACTGGAGGGTCCTTCAGCACAAATCTCTTCTGTTCCTGCCCATCTCTGGGTGTGGGCTTTGCTTTTAAGCAAAACTTTCCAGCTTGCTATCCTGGCCTGTGACTGAACTGAAATGCTGGACTTAACATGAAGCTACATTCTGGTATACTGGCGGATCAGACTGACATACCCACTGGAAGATAAATTGGAGGCAAAAAGTGGCACAGCATTTTCACAGTGCAGTCTAGCTGGGAGCTCCTTGAGAATCCATCTGTCAGTATTTCATCTTCTCTGATTATTGTTCCTTAGCTCTCTTTGCCAACTCATCAGAATGGACATCCAATTTGCTGGACTTGACAGGAAGGTAGCTTAAGCTTCTCCTAACTGCTGTCTTGCTGTTATGCCAGAACAGAACTTGATGTTACATCCAATTTTCCAGCCTGGTCCTTATTCAGGGCATTGTTTCTGTGTCTCCTCAGTATTATAACATTCATTTTTTGTCCCTAAGGTTTTTTTATTAAATATATACAAATGTAAATGTTTTCAAAGATTAGAAAGGAGGAATAATAATAATAATTATTTTTGTTTACCTTTCTCTTTGGTGTTCTTTCAGGTACTGTCCCAATTGCAAGAAACATCAACAAGCCACTAAGAAATTTGATCTCTGGTCACTTCCACGTATTTTAGTAGTACATTTAAAACGCTTCTCATATAACAGATACTGGAGGGATAAGCTTGACACTGTGGTTGAATTCCCTATCAGGTAGGATTTTTGGTTGCATTGATGGTCAGAGAAAAAAAGAAATACAAATAATTTGGGTTCACTGACTGGAGAACCCAGCTGGGAACTAGAACCTTGGTACACAGGTTGGATTTTAGCCTTCAAAATGTGAGGAGCCAGAAGCATGTCTGTCCCAGTTTTCTACCATCCACTTCAGTAGTCGATTATATTTTACAACAACATAGTGCACTAGAGGTTAAGAGCTGGATTCAGCTAAATAGTTGCACTAGCAGGAGCCAACAGAATGGGGCTTTCCCACCCACCCCCCACCCCCCGCATGACTTCCACCAGCTCTGAGTGGTTCCCTAGGACAGTGTGGTAGGAAAGGGAAGATGGTTCCATCTGGCATGCAGAAATGCTTGCATTAATGGAACTGTCATAATAGTGTGATGTTAAACTTCTCCATAAGTCTGCTGCACAGTCAGAGCCTTGACATATACAATGGTACCTCAGTTTTCAAATGTAGTCAAACATTTTGGAACTCAAACACCAAAAACCTGGAAGTAAATGCCACGGTTTTTGAACGCGCCTCGGAAGTCGAACAGGAAACGCGGCTTCCATTTTTAGTTCTCCGTATTGAGGCTTCCGCTTTCAGTTTTTAAACGTTTTGGAACTCGAACAGACTTCTGGAACAGATTATGTTCGAGAACCAAGGTACCACTGTATATGCATCCAGGACTTGATTTGGATGTGGGGTATAGTAGAGGCAGAATAGAAAGTCGTAAGTTCCTGGCCCTGATCTTCCACCTGCTATTTCTGTTCACTGGAGGATATTGAGGTCTAATATTTTCTCTGTAATTCTGTAGCACTGGAATATATGATAAGTCCAACTCTGAACAACAACTGCTAAGCTACCATATTCGAGCACCTCTCCCAAAAGTTACTTCAGGTTAGGTCACACAGTCAGTTTTGTCTCAATGCACTTTGAGAATGCATTTCTACAGTGCCCCATGTGAACCAGGCTTTCCAGTGTCAACAGATGTTGCAATCATGGAAATCACCCAGCATTGACCGTAACTGAAAAAATTGCCACTACTGTACATTTGTGGTGTATAGTGGAAATGCATGTTCCTGCATCTGCAGGGACATTGGGGGAGCACTGTGTGGTTATTGAGGTTGATATTGTGAACTAGCTGTCCTGCTAGGAGTTAGCAGTGGCAGTGAAGTCAGTTACTTACGCTATATATTGGGATAACTGGTGTTTAAAAAAGAAGTGTTGGGTGCTTACAGCACTGTCTGGGGGCTCATGGAAGTCTTATTTGTCTTGAGGTTGCAGTATCACCTTGCACTGTTGTTGCTGACTGACCTTTCCCTTGTGACTCTTTCTTGTAGGGATTTGAACATGTCTGAGTTTGTTTGTGACCCGGCAGCAAGCCCATATGTGTATGACCTCATTGCTGTTTCCAATCACTATGGAGGCATGGGTGTTGGCCACTGTGAGTAATTATTTTCTTTCTGGATGTGTAACTGCAGAATTTCAAAATGTGCCCATTAGATAATATGCAAGATAAAAGGAGCTTAGTGGAAGACCCGACAGATTTCAGTGCAAGCCCCCCCCCCCCCGGTGTTAGTCAGGCTTGCTGGGTGTGGCCTATAGAAGAATTCTAAGAGAAAAACTGAATTGAGTACTCTGTGGGCAGCAAAATGCAGTTGCTCCTTCAGATAAGATGCTCTGGTGGAGAAATACTGTACAAATTTAAACTTGGTTTCACAAAACAGGAGCGGGGTGATCCAGATTTCAGCCCACTAATGTAGTGCCAAAGTAGATAGGGCCTAATACGAACGTGTTGCTTATTCCTACTGGTTGACATCCACTGGTCCAGGACAATGAGTTGATCTCTGCTCCATCAGATGAGAAGAAGCTCTTTGAAGAAGGGCTTGATTTGGAGCTGGTTTATCAGGCTCCTTCCATTCCCCACTCTGCCTCGTAAAAGGACTAATAGAAACTCTTCAAATGTGGTCTTGACTTTTGAACAATGCCTGTGCATCCCTGATTATGTAAAGGCAGTCACCATTCCCTATGAGTGTGCATTTTGGAGGTGGGGCTTAAACAAATGCTCATTGGACCTTTGCTATTAAAAAATGTGAAGCTATGGCTTGCCCCAGCGCAGTACTGCTCCTTCTCAGTAACTTTCTATTTTTTAATAATAATAATTAATTTTATTTATACCCCGCCCTTCCCGATTTGGAAACCGGGTTCTGGGCGACTAACAACAAATATAAACATTGATTAAAAGCAACTTAAAAGTGGCCTTTGATTACTGAGTTAACACAAAAAAGCTGCTGTTAAATGGAACTGTGGGCTATCAGCACTTGTAAATCTCACTCTGTACCTCTAAACAAGTCCATTATGTTTCTTCTGCTTCCCTGGTAGATACTGCATATGCTAAGAATAAAGTGAATGGCAAATGGTACTACTTTGATGATAGCAGTGTGTCTCCAGCATCCGAAGAGCAAATAGTGGTATGTATTTGAAGTCAACTGAGTATACCTTGATGTGCTCTGTAACTTTTAGAATTACAGAGGCATTGCTGAGTACTTAAATTAAGGCTCAGACCAACAATACACATTTTCATCGCTGCATATTTCTACACATTAAGATGCTGGTTGACTGGGATTTCATGGGCACTTGACTTTTCAGTGTGTGTTGCTGCTGTGTAAGCAAAGTGTTTATAAACCTTATTTTTAAAAAGGGCATGGGATCTGAGATTCAGACCCCCCTCATACACCCTAACAATATTTATGCAGCTGCTAAATCGGCACAGTTGCAAGGTAGGAATGGATGTGCAGAGTGTTTTCTAAAAATAATTGAGGCCATACACCTGGAAACTCATAAGGAAGATGGAGCTGAGTGCAGCTCTGTTTGACTTGGTCAGACTTTCTTGACACTGTTTGCCTAAATCACTTTCAGGAATGTGTGCTGGATTATCTATTTCTGTTGAACACAGGTAGCAAACATAGGTCCCTCCAGATGTGGCACTACAGTTTCCATTGGCCCCAGCCAGTATGAATGGTCTGGGATGATGAGAGTTGTAGTCTTAAACATGCAGAGTGCACCAAGTTGTGGGAGGCTCCTCTAGGTCTACACAGCCACTAGAGAACAGGATATTGGTACTGGGACTTCTCTTGCATGCAAGCTTGAAGACAATTTAATCCCATTATCTCTCTCACCTTTCCTTGCAGACAAAAGCGGCATATGTCCTCTTCTACCAACGTAGAGATGGCATGCTCAAGGGAAACCCCGCTCCTTGCATAAGCACTGAGCAGAAATCTGAGGAATGTGATGGCATGGATACCAACTGAACCTATGTGGTGGGGTTTAAACAAGTCATATTGCTAATTTGAAAATGCATCCAAGAACTGATTTTTGTAAGAATCAAACAGGAGTTTCAGTACAGAAGGACTTGGTGAGCAGTAACTATGGATAGCATAGGGAAGCAATAAGATGTCAAGGACTTGGGTATATCATAGCCAAAGAGCTTTTAAACAAATAGCTATTCAATAAAGTGTTATCTAAATCTGACTGTGTAGTCTGGCAGAAACTGTGTGGAAGCAGGAGCTATGCTGTATGACTGGAGCAATGCATGAAAGGGGGGGCTGTGTTGCAAGAGGAAACAACATTTGACTGTAAGTAGAACTCTGGTTTGAGCTCTATGCATTGCAGAAGATACCCGAGTGCTTATGTTTCCAGAGTAAAAGAGAAGGGAACATTTGGCACAAGTTCCAATCTTGCACAGCACATTTTGGCACTATGTTGTTGTCAGTCCCTTGCTGACCTGGCATGGTGAGCTAGTGTGTGCTTTTAAGAAAAAGAGAAAATTGCATATTTATTCTAGCTCATTGTGTCCCATAGAGGAGTCACAATCCCCACATTTTCTTGTTGCGTGCTAATAAAACAATTATTTAGGATTCATCCCAAAGATTAACTTTCCCCCACCCCCCACCTTTCCAGCAGCAGTATTCATGGGTCTATTCTTCACACCAACTCACTTGCTCAGAGTTTCTTCCTGATCTAGTTCACATGGTAACCTACATATTGTGCGATCACAAGGCTTCTTTATTCAAGTGTCTCATTGGGGAGCTAAAATAACTTTCCCTGGTAGTTTTTAAAAGTTCAGAGTCCATCTCTTGAAGGCTGCATAGGAATCAATGACCAGTAGCATATGTCCTTTGGGTAGTCTTAGACACACTATTCCCCCCCCCCCTAGCCATTTCATGTCTATTTTTGTAATCTACTGCTATCCTCATGCCTCCTTCGTTCTACTGCTATCCTCATACCTCCTTAGTATTTTTTTTCTCATTGGCTGAGAGATGGCAAGAGTAAATGTTGTTTGACTTCTTCCTACCCACAACCTCTTCTCTATGGTGTGACCTATGATTATACTTCTCCAGGATGATAGCCAAGAACCTTCTAGGTAAGGAGCTTTCAGGTAACACCGTGGAATTCCCATGCACACTGCTATGACACCTTAAGACATTTACCATTTAGTGTCATGGCTTTGAAACTATCTTGGCACCTCTGTAAAGGTGTTTCACTTTTGTGCTCTGAACATATTTCCACGGATTCCCTTCAGCAAACTAAGAAATATTCCTCTCCCAGACTGCTTCTTTGCTGATCTTTATCGGCATGACGCCAGGCAAGTGGTAGCCAGTGGCATCATCAGGCCACATCATTTTAGCAGAACTGATTAAAAGTGATCGTGTTCTTTTTAACTTATAGAGCAGAGGAGTCCTCATTGCTGTCAGCTGCATTTTGCTCACTGTCTTCCAGTGATTACTATTACGTTCTCCAGGATAGTCCTTTTTAAACACTGAAATTTGAGTTGTTTGGTTCAGTTGCTAATGCTTCCAGGTTCTTTCATTGATTTGAGGTCTTGTCTCAACTGGATATTATTTTCCTGCACACTTGGGTTGGTGGGTGGGGTTAGGGCTGGAATTATTTATAGGGTAAGTTCAAACTGTAGCACTGCACTGTTTTGTTTTTCCCTGTTTTTCTGGGTTATATTTTCTTTGGATTGTAACATTTGGACAGATAAGGAAACAGATATTTAAAAGCAAAGAACAATTTTAATGTAACCATACATATTTCTGTTCCATACTGTTGCAGCAATCTTTTCACTGCTCTGTATGGTCAGATAGTGTGCACATTTGTGTTTGGGTGATTTTTGGGCTCCTGAACTAAATTTCTTCTAAATGCTGTAAAGATGGTATTAGGAACCTAGATTTGCCTCTGACCAGGCTGGATCCTAGCTGGTGTGTACATTCTGTATAGTGTCAAAATCTGTTTTTAGACTAGCACTTTGTAAGTGACTGGCTTTACTGTATAAAATGAAAAAAAATTAAAAAGGAGTGGATTGCACTTGAGTGTGGACTTGTGTTTTTTCTGTATGGTAAATGGGGATTTGAAATATATACTCAAACCTGTACCTCTAGTTTTTTATTGGTAGTCTATGAAACACTGCAAATGTTATAATAACTTTATTTTCTGCAGAAGAGTATGTTTTGGAATACAGTGGTGCTCTGCAATTTTATTATTGTTTATTTATTATTTAAACTTGTTCCTCATTTGTTACCCAAAGGATTCCAAGTGACTTGTGTTTTAAAAATAATGGTACACATAGATAAATGTGCCCAGGATATGCATGTAGATAAATGCATAATTCCAAAAAATATAATCTCTTTTTGTAAATACTGTAAAGATATATATCTCCTCTCTCCCACCCCCTCCAAAGGAAATAAAGTAATTGCAAACCAGCACTGTATACAAGGTTGTGAGAGCACAGTAGTATCTAGTACAAATAAGTTTGATCAAAATTAGCTTTACAGTATTTGGAAATTGCTTCTGAAAACTCTGGGCCAGCTTTTATCTATAAGTTATTCAACTAGCACATCCCATCAGAGCAAGGATTTCCACTTGCTGAGACATTAATTTGCTATTTGGCTTGGGGGGGGGGGAAGCTTTGCCTCTGGTTCCCCTTGTAAAAAGTAGATATGAATGACTATAGTGGTAAGCAATGTATTTGATGACACTAACTTTAGAAGCTTTTATTATAATAAAGCATAAAAAGCAAAAAAAAAAAGTGGGTTAAAGAAATGGAAAAAGATGACGCCAGAATATATTTACAGTAATACAAACTATAATTTATACCTTTGCGCTGGCTACCCCTAAAATATTTTTGATTATGTATGCAAGATTATAAAATGGATAGAGGTGCGTCTCATATAAAAACAGATTATTTTTTTGTCATTTTTATTTCTAAAATGGAACTAGTTTTCTTTGCTAACTTCTCCAGCTATGTGATCAGAGTATGGAAAGAATTAAAATTACTGTTAAAGCACAAAAGGACAGTTGGAAGAAAGTTGAATAGCTGATTTCCCTCCTTGCCAATCCATGTTAAAATGTGGGGATTCTTGAGTGAATCCTAGTACAGTATTAAGTCCTACATTCGATCAGCTTTGCAGCAATGCCAAGGAAAAGGCAGATGTGACAGAAAGGGTTGCAGATGCCAAATAAACTACATAACTTTTAGACCTAGGGAAGTTTTTAATGTTTGATATTTTACTATGTTTTATATATGCTGTCAGATGGCCAGAGTGGCTGGGGAAACCCAGTAAGATGGGTATAAATAATAAAATTCATCATTATTATCATTTATTGCCTACTTTGGGCTGAGGAACTTGTGGTCATCCAGAGGTTGCTGGATTACAATTCCCATAATCCCTGATCATTGGCTGGCTGGGGCTGATGCGAGATGGAGCCCAGTAACCTCTAGAGGACCATGACCCTGGTTTATGTGACAAGCACTAGATAAAAAATGCTGGGTGGGAAACATCAGTTGGCACCAAGAAGGTTATGTGGCAGAGAGATGGTTTTACTCAAAGTTGATTTTGAAATGGTCTGTCTTAGGCTGTTGGGCAAAAGGCACGGAGTACAATCTTGAGAGAAAGTTCTAGCAGAGGGGAAAGGTTCCGTGACAGTTGACAACCTTCAACAGAGGGGGAGGCAACAGACTGTTTACTAGAAGTCTCCAGATCCAGTCGTTGATCATCCCCATGTTACTCAAAAGTGTTTAGGCAGTTTATCTTCTATCCTGCACTTGTCTTGCTATTGGGACGACTTGGTAAACCATCACAACAGGTGAACAATTCAGAGTTGATTTGTCTGTAGGATGGATTGCCCCATGTTCAATTTACAAGGGCCATTTATTCAAGCTATCAAAGTGTGTTAAATTACTCGTTAGCACTTATTAACCACTCAGTAGTCACAAGAGTAGGGACCCAGGTGGCGCTGTGGGTTAAGCCATAGAGTCTAGGGCTTGCTGATCAGAAGGTCAGCGGTTCGAATCCCTGCAATGGGGTGAGTTCCCATTACTCGGTCCCAGCTCCTGCCCACCTAGCAGTTCGAAAGCACATCAAAGTGCAAGTAGATAAATAGGGACCGCTCCGGCAGGAAGGTAAATGGTGTTTCCGTGCACTGCTCTGGTTTGCCAGATGCAGCTTTGTCAGGCTGGCCACATGACCCAGAAGCTGTCTGCGGACAAACGCCAGCTCCCTCGGCCTATAGAGCGAGATGAGCGCCGCAACCCCAGAGTCGGACACAACTGGACCTGATGGTCAGGGGCCCCTTTACCTTTACCCATAGCTGCCAAGTTTTCCCTTTTCTCGCGAGGAAGCCTATTCAGCATAAGGGAAAATCCCTTAAAAAAAGGGATAACTTGGCAGCTATGCCTTTACCTAGTCACAAGAGTAGAAAAAATGGTCCATTTTTATACCTTGTTAATAGATGAAGTGAAAGGTTGTTGGCTGCAACTATAGAACCAGGTAGGCTGTAGTGGCTTTCTGGATATATTGGGAGAATATAACGGGATTTCTATGGCTGGGTTATACTAGAGCAAAAGTCTAGTAAAACTGAAAGTAACAATCAACATAAAAATTATTATTGAATAAGAAACAGTAGATTGACTTAAAGTGCTGCCGCTTCAAAATCTACCTTTTATATTAGTAAGGCTCACCAGAGTTTATATTACATACAGAGAACACTTACCTGTTTCTGAGATTGTGTTGTAAGTAGCTTAATTTTTCAATTTCTATCCAACACTTCTCCTAAAGAGCTTGGGGTGCCACACCATTTTATTTTATATAAAAATATTTTTATATTGCAATTTCATTTAAAACATTGAAGTAATTTACATTAATTATAATACAACCCCCCCACACAAACATTAAAATAGATCACCAGCTAGTACAGAATTTCACACACACACCTTAATTGATACAAGCCTGATGGTAAAGAAGTTTTTGAGCATGAGTTTGAAGGTTAATATTGAAGGTGCCTGCTAAATCTCTGTTGGAAGTTCATTCACAGGAGGTAACACTGAAAGATCAGTTTTCTGATGATGTCAAATGTGCCTCACGAACTTGGGGGACAGCCATTGATTCTCCCACAGGTATCAGTGATTGAGCTGGGGTATAAGGGTCCTTCGTATCCTTACAGCCTTGTAACGTAGACTAGGTTGGTCTCAAATGATGGTCTCAAATTCACCTGATGAGTTTAACAGCTGAATAACGTTTTGAAGACATGTCTTCCTGAAGGAAGTCTAGCAGGAAGTATTGTATGCTATGCAAATGTCAAGCTACAATGGATTATAAATAGCCCTGAATAAAACAATCTAAAGTTCACTTCAGCACTCATGTAAAAATCATGGCCTGTGTGTGAAGTATTTGAAAATTTGCATCTGATTTTTTATCCTTTTTTGTTTTTAATGTTGCATTAACATTCAGTAATCCATCTGCATCAAGGACACAGTATATTGAGAAACACAAATCCTAGGATTAGTTGACTGCAGTGTAACTGAATGGATTGGCAACTTAGTATTGATTTCAATTGTGCACACCCGCCCAACTTTATATTTTCTTATATAACCAAACTCCTGGACAACGTGATACTTCTTCCTTTCAGGTGAGATGTCAGAAAAGCTGAACAGATGCCGTAAGGAGCTAACTGCAGCTATTGACAGAGCAATGGAAGACCTCTTTGTTCCTTTCCCCCCCTCCCCAGATTCCACCACTGATCAGAACTTTGACTTGCAGACAGCACGGCCCCCTTCACCCCTAAATGCAGATCTCTTTAGTCACAAGGGAGAACTTGCTCTTTCAACTGTGTATTGCCCACAGTCATCTTTACCAGTCTCTTCCATTCCTGAAAAGGAGAATCCCCTCTTCAGGCCAAACCTAATTCCAGTGACTACCGCTTCCAACATTCCATGTACAAAACGGGAACCCTTGACGAGCAAGGAAAACACATGGCTACATCCTCCCATCTTCATGGCTGACCGGCAGTTCTTTATCAGCCCAGAAGACAGTGAGAGATGGAAGAAAGGACACCTAAGGTATGCTCTGCTTGTCACAGGCTTAATTTTTGTCTTAGGATGAATAGCACTGAGCTTCCATTCGGAAGGCTCTTGATATGGCTTCAGACTGGTCCAAAGAGCTGGCTCAAAATATGTTGCCACATGAGAAATATACAGTATTAATTAACAATTTGCCACCTTTTAGAGAAGCTCAAATCCCACTGCCCCTTACTCTGTGGAATGGTAAAACACAGTGTTAGGGTGCTCCTCATGGTTGAGTTTTAGACCACCTCTACTAATTGTTTTGTAATTGCTGGTGCAAGCACATTTATTTCTCAATATACAGGAAAGTTCTAAACCATGATTCAGAAAGCTAAGATATACTACTGTAAAATTTTGGTAGAGATCATACACTTCAGAGAATGTTTAACTGAACAATGTAAGACCAGTTTCCATAACGTGTTTCTGTGGTGTTTAGCAAACCTGATGAAAGGCCTGTGAAGTCAGAAGCAAGTATAAGTGCCACTGATGTCCCTCCACAGAGCCTGAAAGATCTTGCCAATATGAGTGGTAAGTGTTGTCTGCCCTGCTTACCGGACATGGCTTTTTAAAACTGGCGCTGTAAAGAGCGAGTTGCATGCCTGCAGAGTCTGTAATTGTTTGTGTAACCTGGTGAGGTACCTTTAGTTATTTCTCCATTACATGAACAAGTATTCAGTACTATTTTAATGAAGTTTTTAACTAACCTTTTGTACCCAATGATTGATCTGGTGAATATGGAGAGGGAGGCTCTGTACTCTGATCCTTCCATCACAATGGGAATGCAGCTTCTTTCCCACTCACCAGGTAATTTATCAGGTGCGTGGGAGACCATTTGCATCCTGAACTTGCACAAGCTTTCAGAGAAGTACGCAACATGCAGGAAGAATTGAATTGGTAAAAGAATTAACCATCATCCCTGCCAAGTTCCTGGGGGTGGGGAGAGACAGAGAGAAGAGAGGCGCATAGAAAAGTCTTGGCAGGCAGGATGGAGCTCATAGGTGAATCATCCCTCCTTTAGACCACCGTGGCCCAATTAGTGTTCATAATTTAGAATCCTTCACATCCATTGCTACACACTTGCTTTCAAGCCATCACCTATTGACAAACATGAAGATACTTGAGGGAGATATTTGAGTAATTGTTATTAGAATGCTATAAGCAGTGGATTCCTCTTTAGGAAAAAAAAGTCTAGTACTTTACCTACTTTACATGTTGGCCAATGGAAGCTTAGCAGGAGTGTTTATGCTGAAAATCCCTCTATGTATCAGCTATTCATCAACTTGTGCAGATACTTAGGGGCAGGACTGGTAAGTTGTATTCTTGTTTTTATACTGAAGATAACCCAGCTATTTGGCCATCAGAGAGGATGCACAGGAAAACTGACTTTGAGAATGAACTTCAGCAGATGTCTAGGCTCTCAAGTGAACTGTTTCCTCTAGATGAGGCCTCAGCCCTGGATCCGAGTGCACAGATCGGTTTCAGAAAGGTCCTGGAGCATACCTTAGAGGATGAAGCAATTATTGAAACACTGCTGGATATGGAAGAGGATTACAAACCAAACAGCTCCACCTTGCAGCAGCTGCAGTAGAAAGGCTGGTGTGAGGTGTGAGCTATTTAAAATTTGATAATTAATGCTTCTGAACCATGGAAACTTAGGCAAATAATCCTTTCTGTTGCACTATTAAAGTGATTTACAATAGTGTGGCGTTATAGTATTTTCCCCAGAGGCTAATGAACACTGAACATTGTCTAGGCCTGGATCAGAAGATACTGCCCTTACAATATTGTCTTCCTGTCTTTCGAGGAACAACTTATCCATAATGTGTGTGACAAGGGGTAACTGATTATATAGTCTTGGTACCCCACTACATTTGTCAAGCAATGGGATGGTACAAATCCAACTATTATAGCAAAACTGCCTTAAAGTTCAAGCTTTTAGCTGCCTTATATTGTAAAGCTATTCAAGAAAAAATGCTTGCAAGGACAGGATGGGATATTGTGAACATGATTTTAGAAGTAACTATCTATGAAGTGAACACTTAAAGTTACTTCATGCACCTTAAAACATTCAGCATCTGCTGTAGTACAGAAACCTCTTTACATTCCCAAGAGCGGATTTACAATCTGCCACAAAGGGGGGCGGGGAGAATATGTACACCATCGAGGTTGAAGAGCAGTCTAAGAGTTTATTTGCTATAAACATGGAGATAACAAGCAGCTGTACCCATCTCCCAGTACCCCAAACATACAGTTGTGATAAATAATCTTTTGCTTTTCAAGTTATTGTGTATAGGTAGCTTTAACCATTTCAGTTGCAGGGGGGCAATGCTTATTAGTAAAGCAATCTTGATGCTTGATGCTGGAGTCAAATTAGGCCGCTGCTTAGGATGGATCCTATATTAAAAGCCGTTTTCACATAAGCCTACAACTGGATGGAGAGATGTGTCTTAGAAGCAGAGAACAAAATGAAAGCCTTCTGAATTTCACTAATGAACACTTTATAACTTACTCTAAACATAAATATACTGCTGCAGCAAGGGAGAGTTGTACATAGACAGAAATGGGCAACAGGATGTATTTCAGAGCCTCACTGACATGGAGATGCAGCTGCTCCAGGAGGGATGTACTGGTAATACTTTCCCTTACAGTACTAGCTACTGTATGCGGCCAGAGTTCAACCAGAATTCAGTTTCATTGACACATTATCTTGTTTCTTAAAGACACAAATACAGTGAACAGCTCCCTTCATTTTTCTCAGGCATAAAAACATAAGCCAAGGCCACGTGTTATTCCAAAAGGATAATCAAATACTTACATTCTGACCAACTTCAGACTGAGTATAGGATCAGTAGCCTTTTCTCTACTGTCACACTATGCCAACTGACCCACAGTCATTAAAGAACATTTTATCCAATCAACTTAGTTCTGGTATTATGAATCTGAGGAATGTGCATTGTCTTCTGATTATACAAACAAGCCCCCAAGAACACTGAACTACAGTTCACCAAGTACCTTAGGCCATACATATTGGGAGACTTCAGGTGCTTGTTCCCTCACAGCTTGTCTTCCAAAGACAAACCAGTATCTTAATAAAAATGGGATTTTCCTTGGTTCTAGATCATGTCTTAAAACATTTAAATCAAATTCTTATAATGAAAGAAGTCTAATCACAAATAGATTCAGTGCTGGTGCCAGCTAAAGTCAAAGTGTACCAATAGTCCTTTTTCAATACCAAAATCAGTGTTTTTACTTACTGCTCAAGCAGACCATGCACTTAGGGGGCAGGAGAAAGAGTGACTCTAGAGACAACAGATTGCTTCTAGTCCAGTCCCTATTCACGCCTTTCTCCTCAAAAGAACCAGCCTCCCAGTGGACAGAGGAGTACCTCAGTCTGTGGACCGTTGAATGGCAACAGTAAGGAGAATCATCTTTGGATACTTCTCTCATCTAAATTCAAGTCTTTGAGTATTGGCAGTTGTGCTGCATATGCAGCAAGGCTGAGCCCTGGCAATGAGAAATGCTTCCAAGGGTTAAATCCTATACCAATATTTTAATCATTAACGGATTCTGACTTAGGCTTCGTATGTCTCTAGAGTAGCAGGTACATTTAAAATTTGCAGGGACCCACACTCAATTTCAAGTTTTCCTGAATTATAAATGTTTCTTCCATTAAGTTTGGTCAATCACAAGTTCGGTAGTTTGCCTTCTGACATGACTATTAGCAGCTGCCAAATCAGAGCTCCATGTGACTCAAAAGGCATCAGAGGAGACCTCAGAAGCAAGACTCTGTCCTGCAGGTATATAGCTCGCATAAGTTCTGACCATCTTTATTCTGGCCACCAGTAAGAGTACATTATAGATAAATAAACACAAACTGACTTGATGCCAACCATATGAAGCAACTCAGAACATGGACGTCTGCAGCTCTTCCTTAAACATGCCTTCAAAGCGGAGGTCTTTAGCCATGAGCTCCTCTTCAACATCCTCTAGGGCCCACTGATGGTCTGTCAGTTCTAGAGCCTCCCATTCTGTCTGCAGTGATAGAGAAAGAACATTGATGCAGCCAACAGAAGTGTACCAACCACCTACTTTCCCTCTTAGAAACAGCCTTTGCTCAACAATTCTGCCTTAATTTATTCATGCTGCTTTAGACTCTGAATCTTGAACAAGGACACTGAAGTCTGTGACTGAACTGTATGTGTGCAGAGTGATTAAATAGCAGGAACTTGCAACAAAAAGTTATAATGTGCACAAGGAAGCAGCAAGGCTATTGAACATACAAGCAGGTATGTTTGGGGGAGGGGGCAGGTCCTCACAGCTAACAACTGCCTGCAATACTAAACGGAGATCACTGGGTATTTCTGGTTTGTGTGTCCATGGATGCTAGTGCCTAGCATTTGACAAGTGGACTGTTTTCTGGAGATTCTTTTATTTTACTGCATAACTTGCACAGAAGAACAGCTCGGAATGCATGAAGCTACTTATGGGGTTTGAAACATCTGTCTCTTATTTCTTGCAACTAGGACTGTAAAAAAAGTTTTTGTTCAGCATATTTCCACTCTGTATACAATGTTAAGTATCTTCTCCATACAGGTCATCAACTAGAATACATTATATTTTAATGCATAGGTTTTCAAACTTTCTACCCCCTGAACACCATGTTGTCTTCCAAGGACCCCACCCACACCCCCTGTCTATGCACTGGTAATAATGGGCACTCCTTTTGGCTAAGCTTCTCCACCATTACTGATCTTCTCATCTAGCGCTTCCTGATGAATGGAAGTTTTATCTACCGTAAAGCGGCATGAAAAGATTACAACAGAATGGGGTTCCTTCTAGTAGCACCTTAGAGACCAACTAAGTTTGTTATTGGTATGAGCTTTCGTGTGCATGCACACTTCTTCAGATACACACTTCTTCAGACAGAATAGGGGTTTCCAATCACACTCCTATAAGCTAGAAAATTATTTAGCATACATTCCATAAACAGATATTTAAGACCATCATGTTTTGCAGGTTTTAATCCTTTGAAGTATTTTTTCTGTACATTCAAGGAATAGAAGCAAGGCTACATGAACCTTGAGCGGCTCATTTCAGCAATTGGAACAAAAGCCTCATACCTTGAATGCTTTATTAGTATCTGCAGGCATGGCCATTGCCGCCCCCGTCATCTGCTCCTGCATTACTCTGGACTGATCGGCAGCTGTAAATATGAAAGAGTGACTCGTGTGACTCTACATAACAGTAGCAAGACCATCAAAGCTGGGAAAAATTAAGAATGTGAGCATTATAGTGCTGTGCTGAAGTAGACAGCAAAATATCTCCCTCGTATTGTACAAGTTAGGCCGAAAAAGGTATGAAGTCTCAGTCAGGTATGCTTAACTTTCTTCAGCCTTAATAAGCTGAAGACAAGATTTTTGTCTATTTATTATTGCTGAAATTTCTTACAATTTACTAATATTAGTAACTAGGTCAAAATTCCTAAGAAACATTTAAGCATAGTTTGACACATTTAATAAATCAAGAATCACTCTCACATAAATAGCAGTTTCTTACCATTATCTTGACCAAGAATGAGGGTATAAATGCTTCGAAGTCCAAACACATTCAGAAAATACCAAGAAGCAGAGCTAACCCTAACAAACCAAAGAAATTGAGGGTCATTTAAACAAATGCACAAATGCCCAATTCCCAACACTGCTGTAACTTTCACAGTTTTAGATAGACATTGTTTGAAGCACAGTGAAAGATTCTTACCAGGATGCATCCAAAGTAAGCAACTCAATACCCTGCTGTAGCATTGGTTTAAAACGAAGTGTCAAAGGAAAGGGGACTTTTGCTGTAAAAAATAAAAATATGGTCAGAAACAATTATGATTATTACAAAGCACCATAAAACACAGTTCTTTGCAGGGGAATATAACTAAAGGGAAATTTCTCTCACAAGCTTAAAACCAGTGACAGGGAACACAAACACTCAGCTAATGAAAAGGCTGATTAAATTTGGGATTTTAGAAGCATCAGGGGATTTTAGAAGGCCCCCAAGACCACACAAGTTTAGATTCCTAAACTGACACTTACTTGTGACAAAACCAGAAAAGGTCATGTTGATCCAGCCTCCGATAAGAATCATAGGAAGTACATTTGTTACATTCCCTTTCATCATATCTGTCAGCATAGTAGGATCTGCAAAGCAAATGCAGTTAAAGTGACCACCCAATAGACAGTCTACACACCCATGGATTTCTGAAGTTTGGATATACTACTTTAAAAACAAAGGAAAACTCCTTAGCAAGATTGAAGAGATCACCCTGGTTTAGTCTTTAGTCTTTAATTTGCTATTTAATTTGACTTTAAGTAAATCTGGGTTATTTTATGAGGAAACCAGGTAGATTTTAGAAATAGTGGCTGCTGCTAAGCACAAAAGCAAATCAGATGTTCCTATTACTACCAGTGTTAGAAACTGTGATATGAAAGCTAGGAGCTAAATGGCACCTTAAACCTAGATTATGTCTAGGCACGCTTTTTTATATCAATAATAAAAATAATACAAAGCTGAAAATGAATGAACTGCAGTTAAAATATTATGTTCATTTTTCACATGGTCTAGTCCAGGCATCGGCAACGTTTTCTGCCCATGGGCTGGAGGATTCCCACGGACTATTGTCCGTGGGCCGGACAGGCGCAGAAGCGATTTGCGGTGCCGTGCTTCCCATACTCCGGAACACCGGAAATGGCTTCTGCGCATGTCCGCGGCTGCTCAGAAGCGATTTCTGGCACTGCAGACATTTTGGAAATCACTTCTGCATATGTCCTTCTGGTGCTGGCTGCCCATTTCCAAAATGTCCGCAGTGCCAGAAATTGCTTCTGCGGCTGCGTAGATACGGTTTCCGGCGCCGATCAGCGAGTCCCCACGCCACACTGCACTGGTTTCCCGCAGCGTGCGGGGGACTTGCTGAGTGGGCGGCTTGGTTCACGGGCGGCCCGTGGGTCGGATAAACAGCCTCCATGGGGCGGAGGTTGCCGATGCCTGGTCTAGGCCTTCCCCTGCCCAACCCCCTAATACTCTTAAGAGGGTCTCTTCAGAGAGTAGCTGGAAGTGGGGAGGCAGAAAAATGTCCCCCTTTTCTTCCATTCTGCAGTT